>NC_072003.2:18743454-19343454 GCF_028885655.2 Pongo abelii
CTAAAGTTTCATTAAAATCATGGACTTAGAAAGGTTATTTATAAACAAGGTAGAAAGGAACCAGTACGTAGAGGAGAGAGATATGAAAAAGTTAAGATTGGTCCTCTATGTTAGAACAAGGGGATTTGACAAGAGATTGATTTGACAAGAGATTTTGATTTTGATTCTATAATCTGTTTCTTTTTGAAAACTTCTCACATTCCCACCTCAGAAGTGTAATTTCGTTATGTCTTACTAGTGGCTTTCAATTTTTTCCTCCACTTGAAGAGGCCTGAGATGATAACTTTCTCCTTCAACTTTTTTGTCAGCTACTGTAACTTTTTACCTCTGGTTCTACCTGCTGCTGTCTAACTACCTGACGCTGAAATGTTTATCTTGAGGGTCTAGAACCGTAATGTTTTCCCCCAGTAT
The DNA here is from genome assembly GCF_028885655.2 of Pongo abelii. Classification (NCBI taxonomy): domain Eukaryota; kingdom Metazoa; phylum Chordata; class Mammalia; order Primates; family Hominidae; genus Pongo; species Pongo abelii. The sequence goes on from NC_072003.2 coordinate 18,743,866, forward strand.
AATTTGATTCTGTACATTTGGATTTTCTTGATATATCTAAAGTGTTCACTGGATTTGACTTTCAGGTTATCTAAGTAGGCTTTTCATAAGGAGAAGCAATCACACTGGAGAAGGTCTTTCTTTGCTTTTTTGTAACTGGTTAGGCCAGTTTTTATGTTTTACCAAGATAATTCCTATGTCATCATTCTTAGTTGTTTTTTTTTTTCAAATTGCTTAAGAAAACTAAGATTTAAGGTTTTGTATCCATGTAACTTTCTAAATTGCTTCTTTTTTTTTTTTTTTTTTTTCTGAGACAGAGTCTTGCTCTGTCACCCAGGCTGGAGTGCAGTGGTATGATCTTGGCTCACTGCAACCTGTCTCCCGAGTTCAAGCAGTTTTTGTGCCTCAGCCTCCCGAGTAGCTGGGACCACAGGCACGTGCCACCATGCCCAGCTAATTTTTGTATTTTTGACAGAGATGGGATTTTGCCATATTGGCCAGGCTTCTCTCGAACTCCTGACCTCAAGTGATCTACCTGCCTTGGCCTCCCAAGGTGCTGGGATTATAGGCACGAGCCCCTGCATCCGGCCTCTGTGTTGCTTTAAAAGTGCTTGTGCCATTAAGTTACAGGGCTTTGACTCCTGAAAAAGGCACTGACTACTGCTAAATCTTGAACATTGATACCAATCAAAGTCCATTTTCAGAACAGGAGAAGGTGACAGTCAAAATGAACTGATTTCATGGGACACAGGGCCAGAAATAAAAACTATTCAATCCCTCCAGGCCTAGAGACAATTGCAGAAGAGGTGAGCACATCAGAATGTAAGGACTGATTTTTAAGGGCTAAGATTAGTTATGAATGTTATTTTTTGGTGGTTGTAGGTGTCCTTACACAGATCTTCAAAAGAGATCACCCATTTAGGCCAGTGCTGAAGATGCAGCTCAGCTTCAGAGCCTTGGAAGCTGGGACTCCCAGGCTAGAGTGTGATCTCTTAAATGGCAAAGAAATTCCTTTGACTCATAAGCAGTTTTGTAAACTTCTTTCCAAAATTTGCCAAGAGACAAATCTTACCTGGGAAAAGGTCTTGCCTCTTGCCCTGCCGAACATACAAATAGCCCCCAGAAGTAGGTCAGTAGGTTGGCTCTTAGCCCCTTCTAAATTCTTATCACCCCTTCTCAGCATAAAGCAGACAGAAAGATCAATGACCAGATTCCCCATAATTGAGGAATTGATAAATAGAAAGCGGAGACTGAAACCAGCCCAATTGTCCCACAGAATTTATGTTATTGGTTTTTCTTGAATAAACATAGAAATTGACCCTCACAATCTTTTCTGTTTTGTTTTGTTCATTTTTATTTTTTATTTATATATATTTTTTATTTTTTTTTGAAATGGAGTTTTGCTCTTGTTCCCCAGACTGGAGTACAATGGCATGATCTTGGCTCACTGCAACCTCTGCCTCTCGGGTTCAAGCGATTCTCCTGCCTCAGCCTCCCCAGTAGCTAGGATTACAGGCATGCACCACCATGTCTGGCTAATACTGTATTTTTAGTAGAGACGAGATTTCTCCATGTTGGTCAGTCTGGTCTCAAACTCCTGACCTCAAGTGATCCACCCACCTCGGCCTCGCAAAGTGTTTAGATTACAGGCGTGAGCCACCGTGCCTGTCCCTCACAGTCTTAAAGCTTGAAACTTAAATTTATCTTAACCGAGTTTCTTTCTCAGGAAACTGATCATCAGGCTTCCCAGATAGTATCAAGGAATGGAAACTCACCAGATCACCACATCTGGACATTAAGACAGCAGACCCCTCACCTGTCATGAGTGCCTAATGACCACCTGCTTCCTATTGACCTCTTTCTAGCTCCTCCCTAATTCCTATTTTCCCCACATTTCTTCCCTGCTATATAAAGCCCTATTTTACTTGGTTGGGAAGATGGATTTGAGACTAATCTCCTGTTTCCTTGGCTGCAGCACTCAAATAAAGCCTTCTTTCCTGGCAATACTCATTGTCTCAATGATTAGCTCTCTGTGCTATGAGCAGCAGGACCTAGACTGAACCCCTGGCGTTTCAATTATATTTCAACTCTGCTTTCTTAAAAGGATGCTAATAAGAATAATGTTTCCTTAATGTCTATCATGTGCCAGTGACCATGCTAGATATCTTTAAAATGTTATCTAACTTGGAAAATCACTCTTTGAAGTAAATATTGATGTTCTTACTGCTCATTTGGGGAAACTGAGGTCTTGAGAGGTCAGATGAACTGACTGGTATCAAAAAGTAAGTAAGCAACAGAGCCAAGATTCCAACCCCAGCCTGTTGGATGCCAAGATTATTTTTAAAATCCCCTTCCATATTTTCCTTGTTTACTTTAGCAAGAGTTCTGGGTTCAACACTGGCTGAGTATTTGGGATGAAGGATTTCCAGCAGACCTGTTACACGGGTCCAGGCAGACAAACAGTGAAAGGCAGACACTGAATTAGAATCAACATATATGTGAGGGGCTCCTTGAGATGTGTCTGTTTCTCTACCTCTAATCCCACTAGGATATGGTTGAACTCCATTTACATGCTGGGTGATTGGTATGTCCTAAGGCAGAATATTTAAACCATCAGGTGCACACATCAGATTCTAGTTATTAACAAAGGTACATTGTATATCAACTCCTATAGAAAAATCAAAGAGTAAAACCTTGATGAATAATTCATGCGTACCTCAGCTATCCTTCACCATTATTGATATTTGAGAACTCCTGAGGGAAAATTGGGGGTTTATCCTGATAGGAAGAAGTCCTTATGGAGCACCTGAGATGCTTGGAGACAACTGGAATTCAGGGTGCCCAAACAGATTTGCACTGATCATTCAGAGGATGTTTACCTGACATTGATTTACTCTTCTTTGTTATTAAAAAAGTCCCATTTTATTCAGGGTAGAAATGTACCCTGAATAAATGAAATCAAGAAATAACTCTTGATTTCCAAGATTTCTTTGGAGCTAGGAGTAGTTATATGACATAGATATGGCCAAGAATATGATAACAGTTTGCTGGGAGAGGTTTCCAAAAGTTTTTGGTTTCTTGGTTAAACAAAAAAGGACAGCTATATCTGGTATACTGCCTGAATTCATCACTCTAAATATTATCACACACATCCACACAGGCACACACATATGTATTTCCTGTTTTATGTTACCCAGATTCTGGACATGATGCCTGGAAGGAGAGCAGACCATGAGGAGAAAGCCATGAGAATCACAGAGATGCTGGCCTCAGGCCATTTGACCACTGAACTAAGGTCAGCAGCCTTCTGGTCATGAGGAAGGAGGGACGTATTCGTTGGCCATTCCATTGCTTGAAGCTAAGAGCATTCTCAGATGAATTAGATGGATTTGCTGAGGCATGTCTTACAAAACCTGCCACTTATAAGAGCCAGTTGCCTGATTTTCAAAGTAGATCACCAGTGTGTTCCCTCTAGTGGGGTGGGGGACAAGATAGCCTAGGCCTCACCTCCTGAGTTGGCCTAAAAGTTTTATTTTTGGATCTTCTAATGAACCTTAGTTTAAGGAGAGAGCCAGGCTTTCTTGCTTCCTACACTGTACATCTGGGGAGCTATGAGGTCATTGGAGCATAAAGTGGACCCATGGAAGGAGAACTCTGACAATGTCTCATATTATAGATGGAAAATGTGAGATATTTGTTACGCTTTTAAGAGATGTAAATTTCCCAGGAGGAAGGCACTTGGCTTTTTTTTTTTCTTTTAACTATGAAGATGATGGATCCAGAAACCAAGGAATATGTTGGAATCCAGGTATTGTCTCTGAGGCAGATTCATCAACGGAACCCAGAAAGACAGCCTGGTTTGTGTGTGTGTGTGTGTGTGTGTGTGTGTGTTTGAGATAGAGTTGTTGCCCAGGCTGGAGTGCAGTGGCACGATCTTGGTTCACCGCAGCCTCCACTTCCCAGGTTCAAGCGATTCTCCTGCCTCAGCCTCTGGAGTAGCTGGGATTACAGGCACCCGCCACCATGCCCACCTAATTTTTGTATTTTTAGTAGAGACAGGGTTTCACCATGTTGGTCAGGATGGTCTCCAACTCCTGACCTCGTGATCTGCCTGCCTCGGCCTCCCAAAGTGATGGGATTACAGGCATGAGCCACCGCAACTGGCCGACAGCCTGGTTTTTAAGGCAGTCACCCTGTGTTTGAAATCCTTTCTTAGTGTTAGGAATGAAGGTTCTGGAGCTACCACAGTCAATAGGGTAACTGGGTTTGAATCCATCTTAACTGGCTGTGTGACCTTGAGGATGTTGTTTACCATCTCTGAGCCCCAGTTTCCTTATTTGTCAGGAAATGATATTTTACATAAACTGTGTGGATTGGGGAAGGTGTAGAGATATTGGCTACATAGTATCTTGCACAACATCTGACACAGAATTAGACACAGGAACTAGAAATGATAACAAAAAGCACAATAATAATAATGATAGTTATTATTATCACTATTCAATATATATTTTTTAAACTACCAAAAGAGCTGTTCCATTTGAAACAGTCACAGAGAAACAGAGTATCCTGTGGTTAGTGGGGAGAGAACACCCCAGTGAGATGAGAAAGTCTTATCTGCAGAAGTCTGGGGCTGTGTGTGTGTGTGTTTTATGAGATTGACATCTCTAAAAAGAAGTTACAAGGCTAGCTACCAGGGGAGAAACCGATCACAAAGCCGAGTGTAAGCAAGAATTACGCTTTCCTTCTGTGCTACAGCAATGCTGCACCCTCTGGGGGCTGGTTTTCATTTGTAATCTTAGTAACTCAGCCAAGTTGCAGACAGCAAACCTTGTATTGATTGGGAGCCCTGCAGGGGAGCTCAGGCACCAGGAGACCTCGGAACCATGGTTTCACTTATTAGTTACCACTTTCTGGAGCACACAGGCGTGTGTGTGTGTCTGTGTCTGAGATCACGCTAGGATAATTCTATGTATGTGTAGGTTCTGGTGGGAAGGCTTCCACAGGGAAAGATGGTTGTATTTTTTTAAACTCTGTTGACAGGCAGAAGGTCAAGGGCTATTTCTCACCTTTTTCTTCCCCAAATGAGTGACTGTCCTAGGCCATGGTAATACAGTGCATAGATATGAAGACCAAGGGCATAAAATGGAAATGATCATCATAGCAACTGCCTAATGAAGTTGTCTTGAGGATTAATTGAATTAATTGATGGACCTGGAGAAAGAGGGCATTTCAGAGCCCTCCCTCCGACCCTCTCTTTGAGGATGCACCCTGAGCTCTAGAAATTTCCTACCAATCTTATGTCTCAGGCCACAGGTTCTTTCCTTTGGGGATGTCAGGGAATGTCCAAGGTGATGCTAAGAGGCATGATGCAAAAATAAGTGTAACTGAGCATTTAAATATTAGGCCAGATGTTCAGCTAGAGACTCCTCATCCTTCCTCTCAATTAGGCCTTCCAACAGAACTTCTGTTTATAAAGTAAGGGGTGAAAAGCTGAGAGTTATGTTGAGTTTATCTCATTTCCCTCCATTGAAAAGGTAGCAGGAAGAAAGGAAGAAAGGAACAAAGGAAGGAAGTGAGGGAGAAGGGAAGAAAGAAACGAATAAAGCAAGAAGGGGAGAGAGGAAAGTGGAAAGGAGAGAAGCAGTGACAAGTGACATCACAGAATAAAGACAGTTAGATTCCAGGCATGTTAAAGCACCCAGGTATATGCAAGATGAGAGCGGGTGGGATCTAGAAACCGTGTGCAGAGTTCTTGGCTCTCAGGGGCATATCCCTCCCCTGACACAGTCAGACAACTACCTCCCTTCTCTCCTCTCACCCCCACCACACAGAAATGGGATTTCTGTGGGTAATAAACCAAAAAGGCTTAGGACTTAAGGGATCAACAGAGACAGTAGACAGTGGGAAGAGAAATGAGTCAAGACTTGAGCCTTTCAGCCCTTCTCTCTTCTCGTCCAAATGTTTAGAGGATTTTTATCTGGAGAAACTGACATATCCCTGAGAAAAGACGTCAAGATCCTGAAATATGGTAGCTCCCAATGAATAGGCTGATTCACTGCCTCATCATCCTACAAGGAATTTCATCAGTCAACAGTCCAGACCCCACGTGCGTGGAACTCACAAATGTCTTCTTAGAGTCCTGATCTTCAAGCTGACCAGACCGTGGGGAGGATTTCCAATGCAGAAGAGAGAGACCCAAACAAGCAACCTAAAAAAAAAGGTGGAGGGATCTAAGAATGGAGAAATCTGCAGTGTTTAAATCTGTAGAATATTAAAATAATCAGCCAGAGGAGTTGAGAGCAGCTACCCCAGGGAGTAAGATTCAGGGGTGATGAGAGTTGAATTTTTATTTTTTTATTAAAAGATTTTTATTAAAAGACTTTCAACACTCTTTGATTTTTTAATAAAGCAATGCATACACATTGTTTTGGCAAATATAAGACTTATTTTTAAAATAATACGCTTACAAGAAAGCAATGTTTCCCATTGAACAGATGAGTAAACTGAGGCTCGGAAAGGTTAAGTGACTTGCCCAATATCACATAGCAAGCAAATCCAAGAGCTGAATTTGAAGCCGTAACTGTCTTTCTTACAACCTCAGGACGTTCCTTTTTTTTTTTTTTTTAAATGAGTGATTCTTTGCTTTCTAGGTAAAATCAGTTTAAGAAAACCAGTTCCTGACAGATAACATTACTGTTATGAGCCTCCTGTGAGGTCAGTTAGCGTCAGCTGGTTGTTCAGCAGACTCTTCAAGTCCCTTGTTAAGGGGATAAAACTGGAGGCCCTGATGTGTGTTTGGCCACTCAATGCATGATTCTAGGCATGTTCTTCCTTGCGACCAAGGTACTGTGAGTGCTGAAACTCAATATGGCAGCCCCTGAGGGCTGCTGGAAGACAAGGAATGAAAAAAAAAAGCAGCCTTAAATACATTATTGATGTCTGCCTGCATTGGGAACTAGGGAATTTTGAGGAACTCTTAGTGGTTGAAGAAAGTCCTTCCCTTTAGACAAACAAATAAATGCATACATAAAATTGGCTCAATGCAGGAACTCCCAGTCTGTGATGTGTTTGTCAGGGTTGTGGTTTTCAAGTGTTAGCAGGTTTTTTGTAGTTTGGGAAGCTCCAAGAAACACCAACCTTTTGTTCTCTGTGTCAACATTAAAGGCAGCCATGCAGAGCTGCTGGAAGTTTAGTAGATATTTATAAGTAGAGACCGATAGATTAGGAATGGGCTCAAGTAGGAGGGGGAGAGAGGTTGAGGAAAACATATTATGTCTTACTTCTTTGAGTCTGACAACTCAAGTGCTGTTGGGGCTGAGATCTGGGAATCCAAATACGGGAGGTTATTATCTCCTTTTGGTGGAAAGTGTCTTTATGGAGGCCGATTGGGATTACTAGTTCTGTCCGTTGAAATTTATTTCTTCTTGGAAATTTTCTTGACTTCTCACCTTCCTCACCACTGGATAAGTTAGAGCTTCCACAGAAATCCAAATCCAGACACCTATCTGCATCGCCTGTGTTTGCACTTAGTACAATTAGTGGAATGTTCGGTTTAGTTCCTCACCGCTTCTACTTGATTTTTAGCAGCAAGGTTAGGGACTGAACCTGTACTACATAATACAGTATCCCATTGTGCCCGGCACACTACATACAGCAGCCATAATAAATATTTCCTCATAGGCAAAAAGAATGAAACATCACAATTCAACAATACATCCTCCCAGAAAGATGTTTTTATTCTATTTTTCTGAATGGCAGAGGTCACTTTCTCATCTCTACTTAGAATAGCTAAAATGTGCCATTCATAATTACTACAATTTTTTTTTTGTTTAAATCCTACCAGCCTTGCCAATATGGTGAAACCCCGTTTCCACTAAAAATACAAAAATTAGCCAGATGTGGTGGCCAGTGCCTGTAATCCCAGCTACTTGGGAGGCTGGGGGAGAAGAATCGCTTGAACATGGGAGGCGGAGGTTGCAGTGAGTTAAGATGGTGCCACTGCACTCCAGCCTGGGCAACAGAGTGAGACTCCATCTCAAAAAACAAACAAAAAAAATCCTAGACAATGTATGGATTGTGTATAAAGTGGGGGAGATTATGTGCATATGTTAGAGCAACTGAGACAACTTCAACTTGGAGATCAATCATCAAGCCTTCAGCCACTGCCTCTGAATTCTTTTCCTTAGAGCACTTTGTGTGTAGATATCATGTTTCAGCCTTTCTGCTTTCAGAATCTTAGAATCTGCCAGGAAGTTTCTCCACTCCATTTTAGTTAATTCCTTGTTACTATACGATGTACCAGGACCTCTGTGTTGATATGTCTGGAATCCGGGCTTTCCCATTTCACCTTATGAGAAGCCACCAGTCTCAAGCTTTAGCCAGTTAGAGGAGAACTTAATTCCCTTGTCAGCTGCCATTTTGTTTTGCTTCTCCTCCTTTTTCTGACTTGAAAGTCACTTCTTATGTTAACTGGATTCTTCATGGGTTATTCTGTGGTTTCTAGTCATGTTGGATAAACTGTATCTGTAGCTACTTAGTAGTAAATGATTAAGTCTCAGGACTCATAGTAGGGTTTAGCTGGGCCAAAGGTTGATAAGCTCATTTTTTTTTATCGGTAAGATGCCAAACAAATATACTCTAACTGGTTTAGGAATAGAATGACTAGTTTGGAAAATTATCTGGAGAGCATTGTGAGCCTCTTACAGCATCTCATTGTTAAGTGAGACTAAGACACAAGAACTGGAAAGGATTTTAATGAATGTGAGGTCTAACCACATTGTTTTATAGGTGGAAGGCTCACTGAGAAGAAAGTGTATCACCCTCAGTCAAGCAAATCTCTTTCAGCAATTGAAGAAATGATTTTGTAACGGAAACAATATTTTAAAATATTATTTATTTGTTTTTATCTTATACCACAAACATTGCATTTCCAGGCAACCATTGTACAATTTTCCCCAGGAAAAGCAAAAGGAAAAGAAATTTACCTCAGAAAAGAGGAGGATAAAATATAGGCAAAACCATCACCAGATATGAAAAAGTGGAAATCATGTGTTTTTCTGGCTCAGAATGGATTGAGGTAAGGAAAAGAGGATGCTCTCATGCTGGGAGGCGCATGGGTCCTTCCTATCTTTTCTCAGGCTCAAGCCTTGGATGTAGGTTGAGATTTGGGAAATAGACACCTCCCAAGCTGCTTCAACCAACATTGAGACTTCCATATCAAAGTGATAGTAGCATAACAAGCCTGGAGGGAAGAGAAACACGAAGTTAGAGATACGGAGATGCAGAGAAAGAGAAGGGGAGAGAGGGAGAGGGGTTGCATTATTATTCCCAAGTGACACTAAAATCTTGTATGGTAGAATGAATCAAGCTATTTACCCATGCCTCATGATGGAAGCAGAGAAAGGTAGCTGAGATTCCATCTAGGGGGTTTACCAGGGTGGGATACATTACTCTGCAACTGAGGGCTATGGTATATGGTTCCCAGAGCAGGGCACACTGGAATCAGGTATGTCCAGCCCTCCAAACAGCCATTGTGAGGTCAAGTCAGAATCTGTGTCCAGATAAAGTAAGAAAATAGCCGATAAGTTAGCAGCCCCAGCTTTTCCATCAGATCCTGATAAAATGACCAATGACCAGAGGGGCACAGTGCATTGCTGCAAGGCGCAGGGGAGCCTAAAACATGTAAGAACCCAAGGCTGCCTTCTTCCGCTCTCCCCAGTACCCAGAATCTATCTCAGGAATGATCAGGAGGAGAAGAGAGAAATTGGAAAGACAGCATTATCCAAAAGAGCATGAATTTCCTATAGAGATTATTTTCATCATTGCATAGGACAAAGCTGACTGGATTTAACTAAATTTAGCATCTCTGATCCACCCACCCACCTACCTGAGGGGACGAGGGGATTTCTAAAATGTGTGTGAGCCTAGCATAGAAGATAAAGGAGGCACACTTTTCTTTGCACATCTCAGTGTGGTGTGAGAACATTTACACTACAGTTACCCAGTTACAATTTTTCAGAACTGAGCTTTCTATCCGGCTCAAATTCACTCTGGTGCTAAAAGTGGCTGTTTACTCAAAGATATAACTTTTTGATGAAGCTTACTGATGGGCCACAGAGCTCTCATGGGTGCCAAGAAATAAATAAAAGGGTCATTGATTCAATATTTTTTGTGAATGACCCACTCTATCCTTGCCATGAATAATGGTGCATGATGAACAATTGAATGAAGTCTTCTCTTCCTTAGCACCTGGAAGCTCATATTGAAGGAAAACTCAAAGTTACCCTTCTGCCATAATGTCACCTTCTTCATAAGCCATGACAACAAACACCATAGCGTTGTTCTTTAGAGAACAATTTAGAGAAGAATTTAAAGATGATCTAATCCAATCTTTTCACCTCAAAGGTGGAGAAACAGAGGCTCTGTGAGACAAGGTGGTTTGCCTGAAGCCACAAAGAAAGTTAGTGACAAAAGCAAGGCCAGAACTCATGCCTCTCAATCCCTGGTTCTCTCTGCTAGTCTGCACTACATTTTTCAGCCTCCCTGTGTATAAAAGATCACACCCAAAAGTAAAAACCATCTGGTCTACATGATTGAAGCATTTGCCAGTGGTAGCCAGGAGGCTAAGCCCTGATGGTTCCTGGGCACTCTGGAAGCTCTCTGACCTCTGAGACTCAGTCCCATACGCTTTTCCCTTGAGCATTGGCACATCCAAACCTTGATATCCCCAGAAGCAGCAGCAGCAGCACAGTCACCTGGGACTAGCAAAATTCTAGGAAAACACTGACATGTGGATGGCAGGATTCACAGTGTTCTCTGTCTTCTGTAACGCAATCCACAGGATGCCAAAAAGACAAATGCATTTTTCTCCTCCAAATTATTCCTCCTACAAATGCTAAGTATCTCCATCTGGGAGGCATTTAACATTTCAAACAGCTATTGCTGATCTGTAGGAGGACTCGCCAAGCATCAACTGTCTCCCCAAAATAACTTCCCTTATTGCTGCAGGAGCCGCCAAGATCAAGCCCAGGCAGGAGAAGAAAAATAGTGTGTTTGGGAAAGCTCAAAAATTAGAGGAGAGCAAGGTCAGCCAGCTCTCCTGATCTGTGTCCACCAAGTCTTCTCTCTTCAGAAGTATGCTTTGATGAAACAATGTAGAGATGTCATTGCATCCCGCTCCTGGAAAAATGTATTTCCAGAAAGAATTTCATTCATCAATTTCTACCCTCCCCCCACTCAGATGATGGTCTCATGTTTCTCCTGACACTTTAAGTTCATTCAGACACTTATAGTAAATCACACACATTTCCTGGTAGGCCAAGTTAAAAAACATCCCATAAAAAATGGCAGGAATGGAAATATTTGAGTTCCTAATAAGATCCAATAACTTGTCTTTACCATATCTCCTTCTGTTCAAATTTGCCTAATCCAGCCATGGAGGAAATGAACAGAGGGCTGACATCTCCAAGGCACTAATCCTGCATGTGTCCATTTACCCTAAGTCTATTATTAATTTATTGTCTATAATGTGGTGGTCACTGGGAGGAGGACCAGGATACACGAGACACATAGTCTCTGACATCACAGAGTATATCAATTAATGGGGAGGGGCATGTAAAAATATGTCCATGAATAACACTAAGTCTGGGTAGAATGTGGGAAATTTTGATAAAGAACTGTAGTAGTTGGAAGAGGGGAAAGTCATTGATAGCTGAGAGGCCAGGGGAGTTTTTCTGGAGTAGAAGGCATTTATTCTAGAACTTTAAGGATGGAGATTAGGATTTGAACATATGGAAATGAGTTGAGAAAAGGGCATCTCAGATGCATGGAACAGCTTAAGCAAAGGCAAGAAGTGCAAGGTTGTAAAGGTGTCCAGAGGTGAATTTCATTTATTCATTCTTCATTGATTGAAAGTGATATATATTTGCCAAGCACAAAGTATGTCTAGAACACAGAACTAGGAATTGGACCTACTGAGATACATAAAAAATGACTACGAAGAGCTTTGGTCTGGTTGATGAATCAGAGAGGGCAAGAAGAAAGTAGAATATAGGGTGTCAAGAACAGTAACAAAAGGACCTTAGGAGACTGTGAGAAAAAGGAGGATGGGCATTTGACCCAGGCTTCCTGTGGGAGAGGAGAGAGCAGAATCAGATGCCCAAAATGGAAGAAGACCATTTGAAGAAGTTTTGGCAGGTGCACTGCTCTGTGGTTGCAGACTAGAAGACAACATCCCAGCTGGGGGATGGCAAAAGAACAGACCCCAATAAAGGTGTTTGAATGTATTTGGTTACCACGGGGAGTTCCTCAAGTCATTCCTCTATTTATACTGCTATGATGGAAATAGAGATGATTCACACCACCACCGGGAGTCCTGCTGGCAGCCCGTGATGGGTGGGAAGGTGTAACTCTGAAAATGTGCAAAACTACTGTCTAACACTTGTTTGTCAGTGTTCACATTCCATTTTGTGCTGTTGGTTTTCTTTTCTCAATGTGTTGGTCTTGGTGGCCAATGACCTCATCAAGGGCAGGGACTAAGCCCTCTGAACAGCTAGCCCTGGGCTGAGCTACGTAGTAGATGCTCAGTGTGCATTTGGTGACCAATTGCTGGTGCCGTGTGTGTGCGTGTGTGTGTGTGTGTAAGTGAAGGGGTGCTAGATGTGTAATTCTGTGGGGGCTGAGATATGGGCTTCTTCTTATATTAATGAGATTAAAATATTTCTCCAGATTTTACCATCATTGCTGATTCTTTTTTAATGTGCTCAATTCTTTGCTCTCTTCAGTAGGAATAACAGTTGACTAGTCAGGAAGATAAATTTTTGAAAGAAGATAATTCTGTGTAATATATACATATATTTATATGTGGTCAGCATCAATGACCAGCCACTTAAACACCTGTCACCGGATGGTAAAGAAAAAAAAAATTGAAAAGTATCTATTTTAAGTGTTTTAAAAATTTAGATATTTGGCAAATCCCTCTCATTTAAAGGAGAAATATTGTTCGTTTATATTAAATATTTAAAAGCATTAATGAATATGAGAAAGAAAATTTAAATAATAAAAATCTAGTATTACTGTTAATATATGGATGAGTATCTTTTTATCTTTTATGCATATACTGATGTGTAATTTTTAGAAATGAAGATTGAGTGCTTATATACTGATTTATATTGCATTTAAAAATAAATTCACATGTAGACATTAAATTCTTTTACATAAACATAATTTTAATAGCTGCATAGTGTACTCAGAACTTAAGCCTTGAGGAGAAAACAGGTATTAATCCAATAATTCAACAAAAATATAAAATTTCTGCTATGGCAAGTGTGTCAAAGAAGATGATCCAGTTAAAAGCACACTTGGTAGGGGGTTTGGCTTGGGGGTCAGAAGAAGCTTTCACAAGGAGATGATGAATGACTTGAAACCTAAACAATAATTATAAGATAATGGCTGGTCGGGGATGAGGCAACAATGGAATGGGCAGGGCCTTGCAGTAAAGACAACAGTCTACAAAATCCAACTGTCAGCAAGAGGCCTGTTGAGGCACTTCTATCTTCTAACCAATTTTCACTGCTATTTGTATGTATTTAGCTGGCCTCTGGATATTTTATTAAACTCTTGGGTACTTCTAATCATTTATCAGTTGACCTTACTGGGTTTTCTAGTAAAGAAACAACTCATATTTCTGAGCCTAGAAGCAGTTGTGAATTCAGATGCTGCCCAGCATCAGGCATTGTGCCAAGGGGTCTCTCTGTGTCTGCTTATTTTTCTGCTTATTTTTATTTTTATTTTTTATATTTTATTTTTTATTTTGAGATGGAGTCTCGCTCTGTTGCCCAGGCTGGAGTGCAGTGGCGTGATCTTGGCTCACTGCAACCTCCGCCTCCCGGGTTCATGCCATTCTCCTGCCTCAGCCTCCCGAGTAGCTGGGACTACAGGCACCCACCACCACGCCGGGCTAATTTTTTGTATTTTTAATAGAGACGCGGTTTCACCATGTAAGCCAGGATGGTCTTGATCTCCTGACCTCGTGATCTGCCCGCCTCGGCCTCCCAAAGTGCTTGGGATTACAGGCGTGAGCCACTGCGCCCGGCCTGTGTCTGCTTATTTAATCCTCACTGTCCTTTTACCATTCCTCATGCAGAAGAAACTGACTTACTGATTTACCAAAATAGGGCTCAACTACTGGAGAGGGAGGCAGCCAAAATCCAAGCTCAGGTCAAATGGCAATGCCTGTGCTTCCAAGCTGGTGGTAAACTAAAGTTTAGTTTTCCTGCTTGTCTTCTTCAGTATCTAAAACTGTTGAAAAGCAAGACCTCTGTTTTGTCCATGACTTTAACGGGAGCATCTCTGGTATTTTACAGTTCAGTAAAGTGTCAGCTGTTGATACATGAGAACTATTCTTTACAATGTTAGCGAAATATTCCTCTATTCCAAGATTTCTGCGTTTTAAAGACTAAATCAGAGATGGCGATTGCATTTTGTCAAAGACCTTGTACTATTTGACTGTGATGTTTCTCCTTTGACTCATTGGTGTGATAAATGATGTGAATAGATTTCTGAATATTAAATTATTTCTAGCATTAAATCATCCTTAGTTTCTTGGAATAAAATTAAAATCTACTTGGTCGTGGTGAATTATCCTTCAAAACATAGCCAAATTAGGTTTGCTTGTATTTTATTTAGCGTGTTTATAGCTATATCAATATGTAAGATTGGATCAGAGCTTCTTCCTTCTTTGGATTTTGTTAGGTTGCAGCAACATACTCATGCCAACCTCATTAGAGAAATCAGGACACATTTTTTTTCTCCCTAAATTGTTACCTAGCATGGGAATTATTTATTTTTCCAAATTTTGAAATATTGAACATTTAGAATAATTTAGGCCTAGTACTTCCTTCAGAGATGATTTTTATATGACTTATTCAATTTCTCGTAAACTTTTGATATACTCAAATTCCAACTGAGTCAATATTTATAATTTATTTTTTAAGAAAGCCATAAATATCCTTAAGATTTTCAGAGTTATTTAGCATGAAATTATATGTTTAGTATATATATTCAATTACCTTGTAATTACTAATTTCTGGCTTTTACCCTCATTCCTTCTTCATATTGAGAGGTTATATAAAGCGTTGGTTAGGAGCTTAGGTGATGGAGCATGATGGTACTCTTTTGACCCCATTCTGTTACTCGTCGCTTGGGTGCTCTTGGGCCCATTGTGGTCCTCTCTGTCTTCCTCAATTTCTTTACTT
Organism: Pongo abelii; assembly: GCF_028885655.2. Taxonomy (NCBI): domain Eukaryota; kingdom Metazoa; phylum Chordata; class Mammalia; order Primates; family Hominidae; genus Pongo; species Pongo abelii. The sequence continues at coordinate 18,759,102 of NC_072003.2, forward strand.
GTGAAATCAAGACAATAATAGGGCCCTCCTTGTTTGTTTGTTTATTTGTTTATTTGGAAACAGGGTCTTGCTCAGTCACCCAGGCTGGAGTGCAGGAGCGTGATCATGGCTCACTGTATCCTCTACCTCCCAGCTCAAGGGATCCTCCTGCCTCACCCTCCTGAGTAGCTGGGACTACAGATGTACACCACCACATCTGGCTAATGTTTTAAATTTTTTGTAGACATGGGCTCTCCCTGTGTTAACCAGGCTAATCTCAAATTCCTGACCTCAAGCGATCCTCCTGCCTCAGCCTCCCAAAGTGCTGGGATTACAGGCGAGAGCCACTACGCCCAGCCTGTGGTATTGTTAATAACATACTTAATCACTGTGAGGCACATACTGAGTGCTCAATAAACATTAGCTATTATTCTAACTTCTAAATTGTTAATATTTCTGTTTACAAAGAAAATACCATTTAGATTTATATATTAACTATACAGATTATTTGCTTTTCCAATTATTGGGATTTTAAAATCTGCCCTTTATTTATTCCTTATGCTTTTCTTAGTTTTTACTTACTCCCTTTGAAGAAAATTCATTGCTGTGCTTTCCTCAGTGAATTTCATTTTTTTCTTGTTTAATAATAAAATTTAAGGCTGAAATCGTGGATCATCACATTTTTGTATATTGTTTTTCTCAGATCATTAATTTCTAAGTAATCTATAACCAATATTTTAATTTTCTCTTTGACTACCATGTTATTTAGGAGACAGATTTTCAATTTGAAAGATCTGGAAATTATTTTTAGCTTTTTGAAATTTTGGATGGGTTTTTGGTTTATTTACTTTTTAGATTTTGAAGTGTTTTCTATTATGGATGCCTGGAGAATACTATTTTATATACATTTCCCATATATCCTTATACATTAGTATTTTCTATATATGCCCAGAGAATGTGACCTGAACTACCGCTTACCAAACTTTGTTGTTTTGAGTGTGTGTGATCTAATGATATATATTTTGGAAATTGTGTTAGTTTATCTCTTACAAGAAGTTCAATTATTTTCTTGATATAATGTTTAAAAATCTATTCAGTCAGCATTAATTATATTATGCAGATCCACTGCATCCTTATGTATTTTTGTCTACTTAATCTGTCAAAAACTCTGAGTGTTAAAATCTCACACCATTGATTGTGTTTATGTCATTTGTCTCTTGTATTGCTAGTAATTTTAGCTCTAGGTGTTTAATGATTTCAGCAAGTAAACATTTATGACTGTTGATTTGCCTTGTGAATTGGATATTTATCAGTATAAAACAATCCTGTTGTTCTATTTTAAGATATTTTGCTTGAATTCTACAGTGCCTGACATTCAATTGCTGCCTCTGGCTTGACTTTTGTTTGTACTGGACTGGCACCTGTTTGCCTCTTCTTTTGCATTTAACCCAAATATGTGATTTTGTTTTAAGCTTAGCTAATGCAAACAGTATAAGGTGGGAATTTAACTTTTGATCCAATCTCAGAGTCTCTGACTTTCAAGTGGGAGCTTAAAAGATTTACATTTATTGTCATAACACATTTGTTTGGGTTTACTTATATCATTTTGTTTTCCAGCTTTCTCAGTTTTATTAACACTCCTTCCTCCCCAATTTTTTTTTTTTTTTTTTAACTATAGATGGTGTAATATTGAAGTAGTTTAGGCCGGGCACAATGGCTCACACCTGTAATCCCAGCACTTTGGGAGGCCGAGGCTGGTGGATCGCCTGAGGTTGGGAGTTCAAGACCAGCCTGACCAACGTGCAGAAGCCCCATCTGTGCTAAAAATACAAAATTAGCTGGGCGCGGTGGCACATGCCTGTAATCCCAGCTACACGGGAGGCTGAGGCAGGAGAATCACTTGAACCCAGAACGCAGAGATTGTGGTGAGCTAAGATCATGCCATTACACTCCAGCCTGGGCAACAAAACAAGAGCGAAACTCCATCTAAAATATATATATATATGTAGTTCAAAGTAAACCTGGGTCAACTTCCAGCTCTACTGCTAACTAGCTGTGGATGTGTGCCAGATAACAAAGAGTACATTTTAAGTCATGTTGATTATAGAGAGAGGTGATTTTTTAGAGCTTTGGGTCAGAATTCTCATATGTAGGTCTTAGAAGTCACAGCTATGACAAAAACAAAAAACAAAATAGACTATGTTACCCCATAAAGTCATGAGTTCACAATTATTAGAGACATACAAGAAAAAACTGGACATCAGACCGCCCTGGAGTTGATTTATATTTTGAATGGAGGCTGTAACTCATTGTTAGCCTGAATCTTTCAGACTCTGAGGGTCTGTAATTACTTGAGAAGTAGCAACACTGACAAGATCCTAGTGTCTTCTAAATTTACAGTCTTTCCAACTTCTTAAATGGGAATTCTAATTTTGTGTAGAAGTTTCAGAAGAAAATCCCCCACCTAAACATCCCATCTGGATGTGTACACAAGTCTACATAGACACCGTTCTCAACCCTGGCTGAATGTTAGGATCATCTGGGTGCTTTTAAACCACCACTGTCCAGTTCCCACATTCAGGGAGTTTGATTTAACCTTTCTGAGGTTGAAGCCCAGATAGCAGCCATCTTTTTTTTTTTTTTTTTTTTTTTAAATAAGCTCCCAGGTGATTTTAATCTGCAACCAGGGTTAAGAAAGACTGACAAAAAACATTGCCATTGATTTTCAACTGGGCAAACATGGCAAACAACTGTGCTTTGCCTCTGGTGCATTCATTTTTTTCATCTTCTGGTTACAGCTTCCTATTTTGTTTGGGAATCCATCACTTCCACTTTCTTTTTCATTTTTAATTATTTTGAATATGTAATAGTTGTACATAGTTGTACATGTTTATAAGGTATTTGTGATATTTTAATACAGTCAAATAGTGTGTAATGATGAAATCAGGGTTATTGGGATATCCATCACTCTAGGCATTTATCATTTCCATTTTCTTTTTTTTTTTTTTTTTTTGAGATGGAGTCTCACTCTGTTGCCCAGGCTGGAGTGCAATGGCACAATCTAGGCTCACTGCAACCTCCGCCTCCCGGGTTCAAGCAGTTCTCCTGCCTTAGCCTCCCGAGTAGCTGGGATTACAGATGCCCATCACCAAGCCCGGCTAATTCTTTTTCTTTCTTTCTTTTTTTTTTTTTTTTTGCATTTTTAGTAGAGGCGGGGTTTCACCATGTTGGCCAGGCTGGTTTTGAACTCCTGACCTCAGGTGATTCGCCCACCTCGGCCTCCCAAAGTGCTGGGATTACAGGCGTGAGCCATCGTGCCCAGCCCATTTCCATTTTCTATCCACACAGTCTGGGAAGGGTTGACTCCAGGATTCTGGATGGAAGAGGACTCTCAGGCTTCAATCAGCACCCACATTCCCCAGGCCAATCAAATAGCATCAGGACTTTGGGTGAAACTCCTGCATTTTAGCTGGACTTTAACCTAGGGGAAGGCTGGAGAAGCTGGGAGCACCTAGGATCCTAAGAACAAAGCTTGCATGGCAAAAGATAGGGTTAAAAGATGCAGAAGTAAGTGAGAGCTAAATAATGTGTACACATGGACATAGAGTATGGAACAATAGACATTGGAGACTTGGAAAGGTGAGGGAGTGGAAGTGGGGAGGGTGATGATCAATTACCTCATGGGTACAATGTACAGTATTTGGGTGATGGACATGCTAAAAACCAAGAGTTCACTACTAGACAATATATGTGTGTAACAAAATTGCACTTGTACCCCTTAAATGTATGCCACATAAAATAATTATTGATATTTTAAAAAAGAAAATGAATCTTCATGACATCATTTGAGTCATGAATTTAGTCCCATTTACTATGGTCATCATTATCTCCATTTTACAGATGAGAAAACTGAGGCTCAATGAGATTAGGTTAGTGATGTGATTTGGCTGTGTCCCCACGCAAATGTCATCTTGAATTGTGCCTCCCATAATTCCCACATGTTGTGGAAGGGACCTGGTGGGAGATAATTGAATCATGGGAGGTGGTTTTCCTCGTATTGTTCTCATGGCAGTGAATGAGTCTCACAAGATCTGATGATTTCATAAGGGGAAACCCCTTTCACTTGGTTCTCATTCTCTCTTGCCTGCTGCCGTGTAAGATGTGCCTTTTGCGTTCCGCCATGATTCTGAGGCCTACCCAGGCACATGGAACTGTGAGTCCATTAAACCTCTTTTTTTTTTAAATATAAATTACCCAGCCTTGGATACGTCTTTATCAGCAGCATGAAAAAGGACTAATACAGTTAGTTGCCCCAAATTCCACAGCCCATTAGTAGAAGAGACTTACTCCATGAAGGTCTTATTTCAAAAGTTGGAATTTTTGTTCTACCCCACTGCTGCAACAAGTAAACATGCCATCATCCTCCATCCATCAGTCTCCCTTCTCCCTCTGTTAAACTGAATAATTATGAATTTTCAAACTGAGTTTGAGCCTGTCGAGGAGATTTTATGCCCTTGGGACAAAACTTGTGTTCTATGCGACCAGAACTTTACCTCCATTTCTCAGAGTAATTCAAGGTTTTTGTTTGTTTGTTACTCATTTTTAACAAAAGAGTCCTGACTATTATAGAAATGCTAATTCCATGTCCCTGAAATTGCCCCTCTCCTGGAGTTTCTCTTTAGGTGTATTCTTGCTGGTTCCGAAAATGTAAGTGCATAGTAAAGAGTAAAGAAGGAAAAGAATGCGGTGAGAAGATGAGGAAGAGAGGGCGAGCCAAGAGACCATCAAATGTGGATGGCAGTTCTTTTAAGACTATGTGCTTTAGGCTCTTTTAAGAGCTTCCCTGAGCCATCTCAAGAGTCTCAAAATAACCCTGCCGGATGTAGGTAGAGTGGGGAAACTAGGACATAGTAACATGTATGGAGCCCTCACTGTGTAACTAAGGGACAGGGACAGAATTTGATTTCCCAACATAGGTGCTTTCTGTTACACTGCATGGCTGCAAAATATTTCTCACCCTATCACTGTTCTGCTTTTCTAATAAGCAGAATCATTATGAATTTTAAGACTATAAGAGTTATCTGTTCTTTGGGTGACTATAAGAATTTCTGTTCTTTGGGTGATGTTTATCAGCCTAATCTTGAAACTACTCTGAAATGGCAGACAGAATTGTTCCCTAGGACTAGGAGCTATGAGTCAAGCCCAGATATTTCTTTAAACAGAAAAACATAATTAGGCTGGGTGTGGTGGCTCACACCTGTAATCCCGGAACTTTGGGAGACGAAGGAGGGTGGATCACATGAGGTCCGGAGTTCGAGACCAGCCTGGCCAACATGATGAAACCCCATCTCTACTAAAAATACAAAAAGCCAGTTGTGGCGGCAGGCACTCGTAATCCCACTACTCAGGAGGCTGAGGCAGGAGAATTGCTTGAACCTGGGAGGTGGAGGTTGTAGTGAGCCAAGATTGCACCACTGCACTCCAGCCTGGGCAACAGAGCAAGACTATGTCAAAAGAAAGAGAGAGAGAGAGAGACAAAGAGAGAGAGACAGAGACAGGGAGGGAGACAAGGAAGGAAGGAAGAAGGGAGGGCAGGAGGGAGGGGGAGGGAGAGAGAGAGGGAGGGAGAGGGAGAGGGCAGATACAAAGGGATATATCCATATTCTGTCCCTACAGGCTCTTTGCTGGGCTCATCTGGTATTCTACACTGATAGCATCATACTATGATGATCCTAATCATGGCCCCCTTCGGAGCAGTTGTTATTAAAAGTCAAAGAGGCAAGCCAAAGTGGTAACATGCCATATTTTACAAACCAATTTAGTTAACCTCAGTAGTCATGGGAAACTCTACTCAACTAGCCGGTCAGTGGAAGAGTGGAATACCATGGTTAGCCAAGGATGAGAGAAAATGAGCTGGACCCAGGAGGCTGAGTCTCAGTTCCCAGCAGAGAGACTGCTCACCTTCTTAGGTCTAATTGCAGCCATCAGTTTAATCCGTAAAGAATTATGTCCAATTGGTTTCCGTCTGTCTGCATTTGTAAATGTCATTCTGCCCAGCATGTGTTTTAAAGATTAGCTGTGCTTCATCGTTTTGTTAGCGTGAATCAATAATGTGGGATTCTTGGCTCACTGAATTTTTAAAGTCATCTGTGAATCAATGTAGGCTATTTGTGCAGCACCCTCTATAACATGCTAATTTTATATTATTGGATAAAATGCCTAATTTTGGAAGATGGTTATAGAACATTTTAAGATTCACTTAAAGGTTAGCTGAAGCTATAGAAGAGAGAAGTGATGTTATTTTGCTGATACTGACATGTGCATGGATTTTATTCTTAGGAAAGGGGTAAAATTAAATTATCAAAGTTAATGGTAGGTTCTAAACAGAAGTATGGCCAGGAAAATGCAAAACAAAAGCCGCTACATGGAACCTCCATGATGGAACCTTCAGAATATCTGTCAGTGATTTAAAAATGCCTCTCTCTTGGAAGATGTTGCAGTGATGCTGGAAATTACATCCTATGTGGAAAACAAGGGAAGTGCAATGCATTTCCTGAAAATTGTACTGTAAAGGAGGTTCATCTTTCCCAAAGTAATAGAAAAGCAAGTTGTACTTATGCTGTAATCCCATAGGTGGTTTACTACTTTTTTTCCCATGGCAGAAAATTCGCAGCCATATTACTTGATGTCTTGGGCTTTAATACAGCCAAACTCTTTGTAAGCCTGTGGAAATGGGTGTTGATATAATGTTGTTATAAATCAGTCAAAGATGAACTAAATAAATATTCAGCTTCATTAGTTATAAGAAGGGACAATTTAAAAAATGAACCACTTTACCTATCAAATTAGTAAATACTGAAGAAAATATGAAAGCTGCTGAAGATTGGGTGATTTACTGCTAGAAGGTTGTAAGTTATTGCAATCTTCTGAGAAGCTATTTGATAAAAAGTATCTGGTTGCTTAAACAGATTTTACCCTTTTAACCTAGTAAATCCAGTTCAAAGTTATAGACAAATATTTTTGCTTAAATATGTTTATTGTTGTGTTAATTCAGATAACAAAAATTGTAGAAACCTATCTACCTAACAAAGTGAATGATTAAAATAGTTATAATCAGCTGGGTGCAGTGGCTCACACCTCTAATCCCAGCACTTTGGGAGGCCAAAGTGGGCGCATCATGAGGTCAGGACATCCACACCATCCTGACCAACATGGTGAAACCGCATCTCCACTAAAAATACAAAAATTAGCTGGGCATGGTGGCGTGTGCCTGTAATCCTAGCTACTTAGGAGGCTGAGGCAAGAGAATCGCTTGAACCCGGGAGGCGGAGCTTGCAGTGAGCCGAGATTGCACCACTGCACTCCAGCCTGGGCGATAGAGCGAGACTCTGTCTCAAAAAATTAAAAATGAAAAATAAAAAAAAAATAAAAAGTTGTAATCTCTCTCTATGATAAGTTGTCCTGAATTCATAAAACAGAATGTTTGCAAAGAAGTTTTAATTTCCCGGAGAAATGCTTAAATATAACACTAGATGATAAAAGGAAAGAAAATTATTTGCATTATTTCATCTCACCTATGTAAAAAATATCTTTCTGGAAAGATGTTGGAAGTAAATTTACTGAGATGCTAAGTCACTCATTCAACAAACATTTGTTATCAGACACTGTTTTAAGAACTTGGGATAGAAAGAGGAAAAGCAATAAAGAAAATAAAACACAATGATATACTGGAATAGTATCAGCAGTGAGGGTGAGGGTGGAGGGCTTCAGGTGATGTGTCATGGAAGCCTTCCTGAGGAGGTGATATTTAAGCTGATCTGAAGATAGGGAGGGAAAATGTAAAGATCTGGTTGATAGAAAGGGAAAATGTGAAGATCTGGTTGAAGAGTGTACCAGGTAGAGGGATGAGCAAGTGTCAAGGCAAGGAGAGTTAGGTGTGCTCTAGAAATATAACAAATTGCTGGAGCCTGAGGAGTGGCCAAGTAGGTAAAGTGCAAAAAAAGTAGACATTGGAGACTAAAATCAAGCATTTAAATCCATATACATGCAGCAGAAAGCCACTGGAGGGCTTTGAGCTGGGGAACAGACTAATGTGATTTACACTTTGAAAAATACCACTGTAGATGCCCTTGGAAATGTAATGTGGAAGTCAAGAGTGGAAACAGAGAAATCGTTTAAGTGGTTTTTGCATGTTTCCTTTGATTCCATCATTTTCTGGTAATTTATAATGCAGATATAATGGCATGTATGAGAATAGTATATACAAAAGCATTGCAGTATCATTTGAAATAGGAAAATATTGGAAACAACCCAATTGTCAAAGGATAGATTACCAGTTAAATAAATGTTGTCACAGCCACATGATGGAATGCTAAGCAAATAAAGAGAATGTTCTCTTCAACATCTATGTGGGAAGATCTCCAAGATGTATGGCAAAGTGAAAGGAGAAAGGAACAGAATAGAATGCATGATGTTTTAACAATTCTGTAAAAACACAGGAGGAATGGACATTTTGTATTTCCATAAAGACTCTTGAAGGAGCCTTTAAAAATGAAGTGAAAATTTGGTTACCTGTGAAGTGTAAAGGTGGGATCAGAGCAATGGAGCATGAAGGTGTATATATTTTGATATGGTTAGATTTTTTTTTTTTTTGAGACAGGGTCTTGCTCTGTCACCCAGGCTGGAGTGCAGTGGCGCGACCTCGGCTCACTGCAACCTCCGCCTCCCAGATTCAAGAGATTCTCCTGCCTCAGCCTCCCGAGTAGTTGGGACTACAGGTGCATGCCACCCCGTCCAGCTAATTTTTTTTTGTATTTTTAGTAGAGATGGGGTTTCACCATGTTAGCCAGGATGGTCTCGATCTCCTGACCTCAAGTGATCCACCTGCCACGGACTCCCAAAGTGCTGGGATTACAGGCGTGAGCCACCGTTCCCAGCCAATATGGTTAAATTTTTGAATATGTGTACTACCTACTCAATCAAAGCTCAAATTTGAAAATTGAGGCTTCCTAAAAATCCTGGGAAGAGAAGGTGGAGATGCTAGGGTAGTGGCATGGGAGGTGGAGAGAAGTGGATGACATTGGGGTATATTTTGTAGGTTAAGTCTGTGGAACTTGATTGGAGGATTGGTTGTGAACCATGAGGGGAAATAAAAGATGATTCCTAGGATTTTGGTTTGAGAAACAAAGTTGTGGCATTTTCTGAGTTGGGGAAGACTAGGGTAGGAGGTGATTTTGGGGGGAACATCAAAAGTACTTTTTAATTTTGTGACGTTTGAGATTATAAGACATCCAAGCAGTGATTGGAGAGACAATTGAATGATTGCCTGGAGATATACATAATTGCCTCAACCTGGAGATAGAAACTTAGCAAGTATCAACATATGGATGGTTTTTAAAGCCATGGGAATGGATGAGATTGCTCACTGGAAGAGGAGTAGAGTTGGAAAAGTGAAGGCTTCCCAAAACTGAGCCCTGGGACAAAGTATTTTAAAGGGAGCAGAAGAGAAGGGTCCAGGAAAAGGACTGAGAATCTGGGCCATTAAGTTAGGAGGAAAACTAGGATTTTGTGGTGACACAATGGTAAAGAGAAAAAAAGTAAGTAGTTTAAGAAGAAGGGAGTAGTTATTGATGTCAGATGTGCTGGGAACTAAAACAAGTGCTCAAAGAAGCAACCATAGGATTTGTTAATGGGATGATCACTGTTGATTTTGACTTGGTCCATTTCGGGGGTGGGGGGTGGTGATTTGAGGAAATAATATAAAAATGGGAGGTGTAAGCCTAGAAAAAAGGACTAAAAACCACTCATTCAAGGAACTTCTCCTTGAAAAGGAGGAAAGGAATGAGAAAGTTATTCGAGGTTTGGATGTGATGGCCAAGAGTCTTGTGTCTTTTCTGTAAGATGAGAAATCCTGAGGCATACTTGTGTGCCAGTGAGAAAATGGTATAGTAGAAAGACTGGAGATGATGGTTCAGGAGAGGGAAAGGCACCTGTGGGAGCCAAGACAAACCAAGTTGTGGAGAAGATGAAGAAAGACTGGAGCCAGAGCTGGTAGTGCAATTGGTCTTTGTAGGAGCCCAGCTGTTCTTATGTTGTTGACGTGGCTGTCATTGAAATTTCATGTGAATGGGACTGTTCTTGCCTCAGTTTTCCTCATCTGAAAAATAGGGAATATATAATACATAGCTCACAAGATAAAGTCAATAACGATGCCTGAAAAGTAGCATGCTCTCAGTAAATACTAATTATTTTTGTTGTTTTCATTCTGTGTGTTTCCCAAATGTTCTATACTAAGCATTTGCTAAAATAATTTTAACATGTATATCAATGCCCATTTTATAGTCCCTGGCCAATATGAGTAATGGAAAAGCATAATCCTTAGCACTTGAAGACTTTTTCAGCACCAAGGATAGCAAAACTTCATAGTAATCAGCACACACAAGCATCCACCTTCGGATTGCCTAGGGGCCGGCTGCTCTCATAAATACATAAAGGGGCGGAAGGGACAAATGTAGCAAGCCTTAGATTGAGCCCTGCGGGGAATTCTACTTCCCATTTGCAAAGAACAAGGCTGGGTTCTTTCTTCACGATGTCTCTGCCACCTGCACACAGTGCTAGTATTGTGTGTGACGTTGCTCTGTATCTCTTGGGAACTCATTGTGTTTGTTGGGGCTTAGAGAAAAGCTAGAGAAGGTGGGGAAAATCAGAATCGGTTTTTCAGAGGCAGGCTTAGAGGACACCTGCAAGGCAGGGAGAATGGCAGATTACATTGGGATGCAACGTGGGCCTGAGTTCTGAATGTGTTGACTTTATCTATTAATAACGCATTTCATTAGGAACAGGGGCTATTGATGTACCTGGCAAATAAAATGCATTCTTCACAGGCAGCCTTGCTCTTCAATAGTTTCTTAAGCAGGGAAGAAGCAGCAATGCTTGACAGCTGTTTTTCTTACTAAAAATTGCCCATTTATGGCTCTGGGGAAGGGGGATCAGAAACAGAGTGGAGAAGAGAAAGTCTCTTGGGCTCCTGGGAGAAGGTCTCTAAGTCTCACCGGGCTCCTGTTTTGAGCCAGGCACTTCACATAGTTCAGCTCATTTAATCCTCTCATCTACTTTTAAGGTAGGGATCAGCCCTATTAGTGCAAAGGAGAAAGATCTGGGAGGTTTTGCAACTTACCCAGGGTCACACAGCTAATAAGTAGGCAATTAACATTTGAACTCAAGGCTTTCTTCCTGCGTTTAGCTCCTGTTCCTCTATATCAGGGTTTTCTCAATCTTTGCGCTACTGACATTTTGAGCTGGATGACTCTGTGTGTGTGTGTGTGTGTGTGTGTGTGTGTCTGTGTGTGTGTGTAAGAGGTGTGCTTTCCTGTGCATTGTAGGCTATTTAGCATTATTCCAGGTACAATACCATCACCTCCCATCCCCAGTTGTGGTCACCAAAATTAACTCTGGACATTGCCAAATGACCCCTGTGGTACAAAATTTCCCCAGGGTGAGAACCACTGGCTCATATCATGCTGCCTAAAGAATGATTCCACAGCTCACAGCCCCGCAGGAGCTTTCTAGATTGTGGTCATAGATCATATTTGTGTGTGCCATGTTCGTTCATTCTTTTGTGCATTCACTCCTTCATACGCCCCATCAATAGTTACTGCATGTCTGAGCCAGGCACTATGCTACATACTGGGGAAAGGCAATGAATGGTACATAGTCTCTGCTCTTGGGGCATGTGGTCTGAGGGGCAGACAGACACACACAGCAGCAGCTCAGGGAGTACAATGACAGCAATACCTCTGAAAAGAGAGATGTATCCCAGCCTAGGTTGGGTCTTAGAGAAAGAAAAATTCACTTGGTATATACAGAATCCACCGATTGACTTAAAGATAAGCTTATCTTAGGGCTTTTTGCTTAGGGATTATTCTGAGTTCTTGGTGAATGAATCCTTAGTGATCCAGCTGGCAGGATTTGTTTTTTTAAATATTGTATATACATAGAGCAAAGTGCACATTTTTAAATGTAAAGCATAATGAATTTTCACATGTTACATCCATAGAACCTCCATTCAAGGTCAAGAAACAGAACATTTCTATCACCCCAGAAGTTTTCCTCCCTTAATAATCGGTAGAGCCTTGCCCACAACAGTAAACACTATTCAACTTCTAGCACAATAGAATGGTTTTACCTGTTCTTGAACTTTATATAAATGGAATTCTACAGTATGTTTTCTTTTGTTTCTGCCTTATTTTTCTCATCATTATATTTGCAAGATTCATCCACACTGTTGCATGAAGCTGTACTTCACTTTTTTTTTTGCTGCTGCACAAAATTCTATTGAATGAATATTGCCAGAATTTATTGATCCATTTTCCTATTGTTGAACATTTAGGTTGCTTGCAATTTTGCTTGTGTTAATAAAGCAGTCATAAACACATTCCTCAATATCTTTGGATGAACATAAACACTTCTTTTACTTGAGTATATGCCTAGGAGTGGAACTGCTAGATCACAGGGAGGTGTACGCTTAGCCTTAGGAGACATTGCAAGGATTTTTTTTCCCAATTTGTACCCCCACCAGAAGCTCATGGGAGTTTTGGTTGCTGTCAGGCATCAGAAAACATCACAGGCTAACATCATGCATAAGTAAGGCAGGAATTGTAACCTCAAGGCTGTAGACAGCAGGGGTGGTGTTGGGAAGAAGAAGGATGACATCACTTCTGTCCCACTGGCCTAACCTCTGTCACAGTCCCCACATTTGACCACCTGAGCTCTGGGGAGAGCTTAATGGGCTAGCCCCACAAGTGAAGAGCTGGAGGAAGCTGCTTCCCTGTCCATGTTGATGAATAACAGATGTTGGTGAATTACAGCTGGTACCATGGGGTTTAAGAGAGAAATCAGGCTGGGCGCAGTGGCTCATGCCTGTAATCCCAGCACTTTGGGAGGCCGAGGTGGGCAGGTCACCTGAGGTCAGGAATTTGAGACCAGCTTGGCCAACCAACATGGTGAAACCTCGTCTCTACTAAAAATACAAAAATTAGCCGGGCATGGGGCGGGCATCTGTAATCCCAGCTACTGGGAAGGCTGAGGCAGGAGAATCGCTTGAACCCAGGAGGCGGAGGTTGCAGTGAGCCAAGATCACACCACTGCACTCCAGTCTGGATGACAGAGTGAGACTCTGTTCAAAAAAAAAAAAAGACAGAGAAATCAGGAAAATTCACCAGCCCAACTTCTTTCCTGCCTGTAAGAAACAGATCTGAAGTTGGTCATCTAATGCAGCCAAGACACAAAGCTCTTGGAGGTTCCATGATGTTGTGCAAAGAACTCTGAGGCTCCTGCCTCAGTTCCTTATGGGACCAAGGAGAAACACCTTGCTCACCTCCCAGGGTTGTTGAGAAAGCAAATGATAATATATACAGAAATAATAGTGTGTGCATGAAGAGATGGCTGTCTTTTTCAAGGTTGTGGTCTGGTCCTCCTGGCATCTGGTCACAGGGGGTGACAGTCAGGGAAATGCTGTACATTGATGGAAAGAATATGCAGTAATAGTCAGGACCACCCCCGATCACTTACCACTGGGTGGACTGGCTTACTCACTTCACCTTTCTGGTCTTCTGTGTCCCCATCTGTGAAATTATGTCTTGGACCAGATCATCACTGATGGTATTCCCCTGGAGACTCTGGGCAAGTGAGAGTGTAAATAACCTCAAACAAGTCATTATTTACTCAGACCCTATTAGAGACAGCAATGTTGGCTAACTTCTACTGAGTGCCTGGAACTTTCCTAAGCATTTTACATGCATCTTGTCTTATAAGGAAGGCATTATTATTCTCATTCTACTGATGCAGAAACTGAGGCCCAGAGAAATTAAATGAAATTTACCTGAAGTCTCATAGCTAGTAAGTTGAGGCAGTATCTCAGCCCAGGCAGACTGATTTCTGAGCCAAGTTATTAAGGCTGTGATATCCCAGATGCTTGCCTCAGGGGTTCTACCATATGGGAAGGAAGGGAGTTTACAGAAACAGTTTAGGAATCAGATGTACCACCTTGCCATTTACTAGCTGTGTGCTCTTAAGCAGGTGCCTTAAGCCCACTCCGTTTCTCCAACGTTCATATGGGAGTGATATTTTCTATCTCACAGGGATAATATGTAGGAATAACATGGTGCCCAAGACAACACGAAATAACTATTAGTTCCTCTTTCTCTATCACTATGTAAGTCAGGATAGAAATGAAGAATGATCATTGGAAATGACCTAACCTCTCATCTCCTTGCCATGAGAGAATGTTCTTGGAATAATGCCATGCTAAAAGCTGAAATGCAATGTAACATGACTGTGTGGAAAGAAAATACCCTTCCAGTATGCTTGTTTTTCTTTAATAGATGAGATCATATTGAGTATAAAGTTTTGCAGTTTGCTTTTCTCACTAAATAATGTGACATAAGTATTTCCCTGTGATAATGACAATCTCTTTGTAATCATCATTAAATGCTGGGTAATGTTTCGTTATATCTGTCATGATTTACTTACTCCCATAATGTTTCTAAATTTCTCACTATTATAAAAACACTAAAATGACCATGATTTTAGCCATAAAAACTTTATTTGAATTTCAAGCCATTTCCCTAAGGCATGGACATTTTAAAATTCTGATAGGCACTGCCAAATTGCTTTCCCAAAATGTTTAACCGAGTTATACCCCCACCAAGAGAATAGGACTTTTCATTGCACCCATGCTAACAATGAGAATTATGAGATCTAGAATATTTGTTAATTTGATTATTAATCAATTTTCATCTCATTATTTAAATTTACGGTTCTTTGATCCAAAATATTGTTGATTATTGATTCAAATTACTTCATGGTTTAAACTTTTCTTTATGTCTGTATTTTTTGTTTTTCAGTTTTATTTTGACACATATCAAAATAAATATGTGTGTGTATAATTTAAATAATAATTAGTAAATATTAACCTATCCACCACTCAGCTAAGGAAATAGAGCATTTCTGCACCTTAGAAATCTCCTGGATATCTCTCTTAATTATTTTCCTCCCACCTTCTGGTGTAGCTACAGTTCTGACATTTGTGGTCATTGTTTTCTTGATTTTTTAGTTTTAACACATATTCATGCATCTGTAAGCAATGAAGTTTATCTTATATGTTTGTGAGCTTACATAAATGGCACAGTGCTATAAATATTCTTCTGTGATTTATTTCACCCAAAATTGTTATTAAGGTTCGTGCATGTTAATGTTTATACTAAAATTTATCCTATTCCCTGCTTCATAGTATTCCATTGTATGCACATGTTTCTCCAGTAGAATTACTGGTGTTTACAGTTTCATCTTCATTTGGTAATACTTTGGGTTTTAAGCTCATTTTAATATATATTGTAAATCTGCCTTCCAGATTACTTGATTCCTAATCATCTCTCTTACCACTAGAAATTATTTTTATTCTAATATATATTTTTTTCTTTCGTAACTTTTTCATTGCCTCAATATTTAGAAAGTTATTGGTTACCCTTAAATCATAACATTTTCCTCATATTTTTCTGTTTTGTTGTTCTTTTCCTTTCTGTCTTTGAATATTGGTGTGTATGTTTAACCCTTTGCACAACTTGGGATTGATTTTGCTTTACAGTAAGAAGCGAAAATGTTTGTTTTTGCTCAGTTACCAACTCACTGCTTTCTGTAGCATTATCAAATAAATCGTCTTTGCCAAACATGGTCTGTCCAATCTCAGCCCTATGCCTGTCCTTATGTCTATTCCACTCTACACCACAGCGGGGAACCTGAAAACTATATTCCCAGAGTTCCTTGGCGGCTGGGTGTGGGTCGATGGTGACCAGTGGGGTCAATCACATGAGATTCACAAATGGGAAAAGTGTAGAAACTGTTTTTCTGCTTCTGGTGACAGCATCAACAGTATTGTAAACTCGTGGCTTCTTGATAATACCTCTTTTTATCATCCAGCTCTAGAGAATATACTAGCTTCCTACGGGTGTTAATCCCTGGGCAATCTCTACTTTGCTCCTCTTATTTTTCTACACATTTGTAATCAATTCCCTGTATTAAAGTCCCTACTGTTTGAAATACCTAGAGTGATTTCTGTTTTCCCAAGGGTACATTGATTGATCTCATGGATGAATCTTCCTCTTCCTATTGATTTACAATGCTGAATTTATTGTGTACATGTGTGTGCCCATGTACGTGCATGCAGGTGTAGAAGAAAGAAGGGATAGAAAGAAATAATGTGTACTATTTGTTTTGGAGCTATATATGTTAGTTCATTGATCCTTTTGCCAATTCTTGCCCATACATATTTATCATTACAATTATTGTACCTAAAGTGTGCATTTCAGTATCTGACAGTACAAATCTGCCCTCATCCTTCTTTTCTCATATGGTCTTCACTATCCTCATCTACTTATCAAGCTGTGTTTTTAAGAAAAAACGTCTTAAGGTTGGGCATGGTGGCTCACGCCTGTAATCCCAGCACTTTGGGAGGCTGAGGCGGGCAGATCACTTGAGGTAAGGAGTTCGAGACCAGCCTGGCCAACATGGTGAAACCCCATTTCTGCTAAAAATACAAAAATTAGCCAGGCTTGGTGATGTGCACCTGTAATCCCAGCTACTCAGGAGGCTGAGGCAGGAGAATTGCTTGAACCCAGGAGGTGAAGGTCGCAGTGAGCCGAGATCACACCATTGCACTCCAGCCTGGGCAACAAGAGCGAAACTCTGTCTTAAAAAATTTAAAAAAAGAAAAAGAAAAAAGTCTTTGAAGGAGAACTGATTGTGCTCTAGTATAACCTTTTTCTCTGCATCTCGCTGAAGCTGAGGGTATTGCATAAGAGAAGCTGACATTGCTTCACAGTGGAGACTCACAGAAACAGTCACACGCCATGTCTCCCCATCATGTGGGCACAGTGGATGGTTGTGTCTGGGTGCACAGGTGATAAATTATTGCCATTCAGAGTGTCTCTTCCTTACCACTTTGGGATCACCCTGTTTGGAGAAGAGGCTGCAGAATTGTCCTCCATAACAATGAAAGGGGATCTTGTTTCCTGTGAGTCATCCTGACTAACAATGCCCAAGGTCAGAAGAGAAATTTCCTGCAAGACCTTGCAATTTCTCAATAATCCTATTTGGGCTCATTGGATGAAATGGCTGTGGGAAAATGATCTGATCATTATTTTAAACATCAGGGCAATCATGTCAGGAGATGCCTCTGAAACACACACCATTTCTGCTTTGGTAACTACTGAAAGGGAGGGGATTGGGGAAGGTGCTCATAGTTCTCTCTTTTTTTTTTTTTTGTCAGAGGAGACTTTCATGATATTCTGAAAACACCCCTAAGATCTCCCCTCTGGGCTCTCCTCGTGCTTTTCTGTAAAGCCTGGTTTGGTTGAAGACAAAGACTGCCCCCACTTTGGAAGTCCCAACCCTGGGGAAGCCTCTGGCAGTTTCCCCCAGTGCGGTTGGCTTTGTGTATAGACCGCTTTGGAACTTGAAAGCACTCATCGTGACCCTCAGGGCTCGGTGCCCCGGGAGTCAGGCACACTGAGAGTGAGTAGCAGTGAAGCTATTTTAGAGGGAACACGGGGACTGTGCCAGGCTGTCCTGGCAGGGAAGGCTGAGTAAAGGGCAGCATGACTTTGTGCAGAATTGGAGCAGAGTGGAAACAGCCCCCTACCTCCCACCACTGTAAGCTTTAGAGTCATACTGAATGGGCTTGAATCCTGGCCGCTCTGCCTCCAGTTAGCAGGTGCTTTCTGTGCCTCAATTCCCTCCTCTGTACAATGTTAGAAATAACAATGACTGTGTTAAAGGCTAGACACAATTAAATGAGGCAATCCATTTAAAAACTAAAAATAGTGCCTGCATGTAATAAACACACCATCCCCATTCCCCACCCAACTCCTGACATTAATTCATTAGGTTAATTGTCTAAACTTTGGAGTCAGACTGCCCAGTTCATATCCTGATTCAGCCAGTTCCTAGCTGTGTGATGTTCAGTGAGTTGCCTAACCTCTCTAAGCCTCACTTATTTGTAATCTAGATTTCATAACAGTACCCCCTTATAGCATTGCTGTGAGGATTTAATGAATTAATTCATAGTAAACTGAAGACAAGTGTGGCCCCCAAGGGACATTTGCTAATGTCTGCAGATGTTTTGTTTGCAAAATTGGTGTGTATATTATTGGCATATGGGTTGAGGTCAGGGATGCTGCTAAACATTTTACAAGGTACAGGACAGCCCCCTACAACAAAGAATTCCCCTTTCAAACATCTCAAGTGCCAAGGTTGGAAAGCCCTTATGGGCCAATTTCATGGCTCAAGGTGAGCCCTGACTATTGTTATTTGAGCAACAGTGCTGTGCCCTTATGCCATGTCAGGAGCTGCACTATATGCTGGGAATATAAAGATAGATGACATGAAGCCCTGCCCTGAAGTGGCTCAGTCTAGAGGGAAATGCTTTGGGATTGGGGCAGGGAATGGGAGGCAGGAAGCTTGGTCTCTGACAACCAGCCAGAGAAGTTAATCAGAGGAAGACTTCTTTTTCTTTCATTGCCCCTCTAATTGTAGAACAGGCCAAGCTTCTGGTGGGATACCAGGCAAATTAGTTATTGCAACAATTTGATGGCTACCCTTCTGGAAGGATATGCAGGATTCTATGCAGCCACATGGCAAGGTCCCCATTCCAGTTGGAGGAGGTGAGGACAGATGTCTTCTCAAAGGAGGGGGTGCTTGTTGCTGCCTCGTGAAGAGTGAGTAGGGGTAAGGACAATGAACATGAGGCAGTGCAGGGCAGAGGAAACCTCACAGACAGGTTTCTATGTATTCCAGAAATGTTTATTGAGCACCTAATGTGTGCCAGGTGCAGTTCTAGGCACTGGGAATATGGCAATGAACCGAATGCAAAAAATCTGTGCCCCCATGGAGCTTAGAGTATAGAGGTGGGGTCTACCTCTACAATCGGGCATGACCGACAAGCAAACACATAGGCAGTGAGGCAGGTGGTGACAAGTCCTTTAAAGAAAAAGCAGGGAAAGAGGAGAGAAAGAGCTTGAGAGGGTGGCAATATTAAATAAGAAACTCATGAAAGGCCTCCATGAGGGCATGATCTTTGAGCAACAACTTGAAGCACGTGAAGGAGGGAGCCATATGGATATCTGTGTTCCAAACAAGGGGAGTAGCTCATGCAAAAGCCCCGAGGCAGGAGCCTCCCTGGCACGTCTGAGGATCAACAGGAAGATGAATGGGGAGGAGGGGAATTGGATGGCAGTGGGAGCCATAGCCAGGTCAAGAAACATCTTGGATGCCATGGTAAAGTGGATGGATCGTCTTCTCTCAGCCAGCAGGGAAATAACCAGACATCTTCTGTGAGACACGGCCCTGTCTGAAGCACATGATACTTGCTCAGACCAAACAGGCTGTCTTCTGGGTAGTTGTGTCCGTTGAGTGCCTCTCTGATTACTCAACAGAAATACTATTACCCATTGCCTGCAAGATATGTTTAATACAGGAGGATTCTTTTTTGTACCCAATCCTGGCAAAGTTTTATGGGGCCAACTGAGCCCTTAGTTTCAATCCCAGTGACATGGCTTTGGGTACAACACTCTTGATTCTCTGGGTCTCAGATTCCTGACTTAAGGTATGAGGAGACTCAGCAATCACTAGCTAACTTCCTTTTCAGCTCTGGGATTCTACAAATGCCTCAAAGTTCTTCATGGATGCCTGGACAACAATTGCTAAAATGTGGAGCATTAACTATATGCTAGCATTGCACTAAGCATTTTACATTTGTTTTTGTTCAGTAAAACTTCATCAACACCCTGGGATAGAAGTAGTGTTAGCTCCACTTTATTTTTTTTTTTTCTTTTTTTTTTTTATTTTGTTTTGTTTTGAGATCAGATCTCACTCTGTTGCCAAGGCTGGAGTGAAGTGGGTGATCATAGCTCACCTCAGTCTTGAAATCCTAGGCTCAAGTGATTCTCCTGCCTTAGCCTCCCCAGTATCTGGGACTACAGGTGCACACCACTATACCCAGCTAATTTTTATTTTATTTTATTTTTTTGTAGAGACAGGATCTTGCTATGTTGCCCAGGCTGGTCTCAAACACCTAGGCTCAAGGACCTTTCCACCTCAGCTCCACTTTAGAGATGAGAAAACAGAGTCACAGAGGGGCTAAGAATATGCTTTAAAGTTGCATGGCTTGTATGTAACAGATGGACCCAGCTCGGTCTGACTGCAAAGCCCATTCTCTGTGGGCTCGATGAGCATGAATAGGAAAGACGACATCAGAATGGGGCTTCCAAGTATGTGTAGCTCACCAAGGGAGGAGGATGCAGCCATTCTGTTTCTCCTGTCTCTGCCTTCACACCTGTTCTGCTGATGTACCTGAGGGGCTGGGAAGACTCAGACAGGGTCCCTGGGGCCATTCCAGCAAGGTCACAGTTAGAGAGCTAAGTTGTTGAATAAGGGCTGAAGTTTTATCAATTACTTCCCCATGAGGCAGCTTTGAGCAGCAGGTCAGAGGCTTATTCATGGGGCTGCGTGGAGCATCCCAGACCCCTGTGGAGGGTCAGGTAGAACCAGACGTCAGTCCCAGACACCCGGAGACTCAAACAAGATGGGAAACACAGGCTGACACATTCGCCTTACCGCTCAGAGTTGCCTAGCAACTGCAACTGACAAGCTGCCAACTCCGTGATACAATCACAGCAGGAAGATCAGAGTAAGCCAATTAAAACTTTTTTTTTTTTTTGCATTTTTCGTTTTTTGTTCCCATAATTTCATTTAATCCTGACTGCCCTTAAACATGGATTAAGAAGCCTGCCAGAGGAGAGTGGAGCTTGCACATATGACACAGCCCATTTCCCCCTGCACAGTCAGAAAATATGCTCGTCACGTGCCAGCCATGGAACGGAGGGCAATTTAATTAAAATGTAGGCTTGTCTACCTATTTTACTTAGCTCTGCTGTGAAATTTAAAATTTTCCTGGAGTTAGGACCAAATCTGATTTTTATTACTGTATCTTAGTGCTTTCCTGCCACCAATGTTAGCGTGGAGGACAATGCCTGGCACATAGTAGGTGCTCAATAAATGCTTGAACGAATAAATGCATGAATGAAACAGACGCTGGGGAGAATGGTAAAGCTAAC
Source organism: Pongo abelii (assembly GCF_028885655.2). NCBI lineage: Eukaryota > Metazoa > Chordata > Mammalia > Primates > Hominidae > Pongo > Pongo abelii. The sequence continues at coordinate 18,780,248 of NC_072003.2, forward strand.
TCACATAGGTGAGCTTGTCTTTAAGAAAGATAGTTCTAAAACCATAGGTATCTAAAGCGAAAAATAAGCACCTCCTTTATCTAAGATCTTTTCACGGGCACCTCAAGGATCCAGATGCTCAAACTGCTTAAAGTTCACACAGGGATTTGGTGAGAGAGCCTGGCATAGACCAAGATTTTTTCAACCCTAAACCCATGCACATTCCACGTGTTTCACGCAAAAAATTCATGTATTTGTGAGCAGAGTCCAAGTCTCCGCATCTCATTAACCCACATCCCCCACAGAGGTGACACTTTGGAAAGGAAGTAAATGATCTATGTGGTCAAATTACACACTTTTGGGATCCTTCAGAAGAGATATGTTATCTTGCTCTCTGAGTGGTGAGACAGGGAACAGTCAGAGAATTTTAAAACTAGACTCACATAGGTGAGTCTAATGACACTGATTTATCAGATGATAAATAAAACCTTCATTATCATTCACTAGATTTTCATTTATCTTTTTCCATATTTTCACCCCCTACCCCCTCAGCTTCTGGATGGATTTTAAGCAGCAAATTACAGGCGGTGGCTCAGGCCTGTAATCCCAGCACTTTGGGCGGCCGAGGTGGGCGGATCATGAGGTCAGGAGATCGAGACCATCCTGGCTAACACGGTGAAACCCCATCTCTACTACAAAATAAAAATTAAAAAAATTAGCCGGGCATGGTGGCGGGCGCCTGTAGTCCCAGCTACTAGAGAGGCTGAAGCAGGAGAATGGCGTGAACCTAGGAGGCAGAGCTTGCAGTGAGCCAAGATTGTGCCACTGCACTCCAGTCTGGGCGACAGAATGAGACTCCGTCTCAAAAAAAAAAAAAAAAAAAAAAAGCAGCAATAGAAGAAGTCAACTTTAGACATGAAGAGTGGGTGAGGAGTCAGGAAGAAGGCTCATTTCCTATGCTGCACTAATTCTCTCCCCCTTCTCTGAGCTCTGCGTTGCTTCTGATTCCTGATACAATTTTGCCCCGATGTTAAGGCTCTCTGGGTGTTCTCTCTCTGCTCTGACTGTTCCTTGTCTCACCATTCAGAGAGCAAGACAACATCTCTTCTGAAGGATTCCAAAGGTGTGTAATTTGACCACGTAGATCATTTACTTCCTTTCCAAAACGTCACCTTTGTGGGGATGTGGGTTAATGAGATGCAGAGACTTGGACTCTGCTCACAGATACATGAAGTTTTGCATGAAACACGTGGAATGTGCATTGGTCTAGGGCAGAAAAAAATCCTGGTCTATGCCAGGCTCTCTCACCAAATCCCTGTGTGAACTTCAGGATGTTTGGAGCATCTGGGTCCTTGAGGTGCCCATTGGAAGGTCTTAGATAAAGGAGGTGCTTCCTTTTAGCTTTAGATACCTATGGTTTTAGAACTGTCTTTCTTAATTTCTTAAAATCATTATTATTGTTTCCCTTCTCCCAGAGTCAATTTAAATATTTATTCCTAATCATCCCCCAATGAGAAAAAAAAATTTTTTTTGAGAGAGTCTCACTCTGTTACCCAGGCTGGAGTACCATGGCCCAATCTTGGCTCACTGCAACCTCTGCCTCCCAGACTCAAGCAATTCTCAGGCCTTAGCCTCCCTAGTAGCTGGGACTACAGGCACGTGCCACCATGTCCGGTTAATTTGTGTGTGTGTGCATGTTTTAGTAGAGATGGGGTTTCATCGTGTTGCCCAGGCTGGTCTCAAACTCCTGAGCTCAGGCAATCCACCCACCTCAGCCTCCCAAAATGCTAAGGTTAGAGGAATGAGCCACTGTGCCTGGCCTCCCCATGAAATTTTTAAAACCAGAGATACACTGGGTGTATCTGTTAATGTACTATATGTATATCTGTGCTTTATACATAAAAGGAATAAGATTGTTTTTCACCCTGTCCCCAAAAGAACCAATTTTCACCCCCTTGGGGGCAAGATAAGCTCTTTGGAGAATTCATGTTGCAGGAAAAAGGCCTCTATCTTTTCCTCTGACTTCTGGAGCTCAGTAAAATAAAAAGCCAGACTGTAGCCTGTGCTTTAAAGGACAAGACTCACTGAAGAAAAAAGTAAATAAACAAATAAAATAAACAAAGAATCAAAAACTAACTTCTTTGGAATGAGGTCACTGTAGCCTTTTTATGACATTGTTTTCAGAATTCAGCATCTAAACTCTCCTGGCTAGCATTACCTTCTTTTGTCTTGAGCGAGCTCAATCTGTGCATTCATACTCCAGGCACAGAACCTTTGTGGCTTGAGTGCAGAAACTAATGAGAGTGTGAAAGTTAATTTTATGTGTGAGCTTGACTGTGCCACAGGGTACCCAGATATGTAGCTAGATATTCTAGGTATGTCTATGAAGGCGTTTCTGGATGAGATTAACATTGCAATTGGTAGACTGAGTAAATTAGATAAAGCCCTGCCCATTGTGGATGGGCCCTATCCAATCAGTTGGAGGCCTGAATAGGACAAAAAGGAAGAAAAAGAATTTTCTCTCTCTGCCTGTTTTTGAGCTGCGATATCTGTCTTCTCCTGTGCCTGAACTGGAACTTACACCACCAGTTCTCCAGGGTCTCTAGCTTCCCAGTGGCAGATCGTGGAACTTCTCAACCTCTATAATCATGTGTGCCAGTTCCTTATTGTAAATCTCCCACAAGAAAGAAAGAAAGAGAGAGAGAGGAGAGAGAGAGAGAGAGAGAGAGAGAAAGAAAGAAGAAAGAAAGGAAGGAAAGAAAGAAAAGAAAGAAAGAAAGGAAAGAAAGAATGAAAGAAAGAAAGAAGGAAAGAGAAAAGAAAGAAAAAAGAAAGAAAGAAAGAAGGAAAGAAAGAAAGAAATATAACTTACTGGTTCTGTTTTTCTGGAGAACCTTGGCTAATATAAGACCTTGGGGACAGAGGATAGAGAGCTTGGTGGAACAACATCACGTGGGCTTGTAAATGACTGTGGTAGCAGACATATATTTTGCCCCTTCCAAATCTCCTCCAATTCCTTTTAATAGTTCTGTGCATACCTCCGCCAGCTTTGCTGCTAATGGCTGGCATGTGCGACCTTATACAGAAGATCGCTCTGGGTCTATTGGAATCACCTCACCTATCCTGAGAACTGAGTTGGCACCCCCTGGAATATCCCATAGCAGTTAACCTACTGGTGGGGAGCACAAGTCCCTAGTTTACTTGTCTTGAGGCAGAACAAACTCAGGTGCAATTTATGCTCCACCGCTCCCTCTCGGGTCAGGCTGAGGGTAGAACATGGCCTGAAGTCACATTCTTCCTTACCTTCTCCTTCTCTAACCAGATCTCTTGGAAGCACTTCCTTCATCAATGACATGCACCAAAATCTTTCCTACCTGTCCTATAGGAAGGTACCAGTTTCATATAACCAATAGCAGAAGGAACTTTTCTCTGGATATCACCAAATGGTAGCCTAACAATAGGCTATGCAAATATACCATCAGGATGCTCAATTTATATTTGTTTTGTACTATCAAATATACAACACCTCTGTCTAAAAATTGTTTTGTAGACTCAATGATGGTTTTGTGTTCTTACTGGTTTTCAAAGGCATTGTGTGAAATAAGGTAGTTTCTAACTGTCTCAGGACTTAAAACATGCTGGCCTTCCATGGATTGTAAATATGTTTCTAAAATTTCAGTTTCCATCACATGAATTTACTTATCACCTCTCCCCATCCTCAAGATCTGCTTCAGGGAGAAGTTGACCAAGTGCAATCATAGTAAAGAGTTGGACTGTCTTCTATGAAAAGCGGGAAACCACTGAGTGATTTTTGTGTGTGTGTGTGTTTGTTTTTGTTGTTGTTGTTGTTTTGAGATGGAGTCTCACTCTGTTGCCCAGGCTGGATACCAGTGGCACGATCTTGGCTCACTGCAACCTCTACCTCCCGGGTTTAAGAGATTCTTCTGCCTCAGCCTCCCGAGTAGCTGGGATTACAGGCACGTGCCATCACACCCAGCCAATTTTTGTATTTTTAGCAGAGATGGGGTTTTACCATATTGGTCAGGCTGGTCTTGATCTCCTGACCTCGCAATCCACCTGCCTCGGCCTCCCAAAGTGTTGGGATTACAGGCGTGACCCACTGCGCCCAGCCCATTCAGTGTTTTTAATTCAAAAGATAAAATGCTTATATTGGAAAACTCCACCCCTTAGTACTAGTCATAGATTAATTGCATCATTGTTTTTGCTGAACTAGTCTTCTTCCCCCTCTCTGGAGTGAGTGGAAAGACCCCTGGAATTTTTCCAAACCCCAGAAGCCAGTTGAGTCCCTGCATACTTGGTTTCATATGTATCTATGACCTTAAATGGCCTACTCCTAGACCTCCATCTAGTCTACTTCATTCATCCAACAAGTATTTATTGACTGCCTACTATGCATTAAGCACTGCCTCCTATCTATCTAGTCTTTTGACTTCTTGAAGTCTCAAGCTGCCTATTGTCAGATGTCTCTCCTATATCTGGGCCACCCATGAATCTTTCAGTCTTGTGTGTAACTATGTATACTAATAGCATGTAAAAGAGAGTTTTGACAAGGAGTTTCCATAAACACCCACAATGAACCTTGTAGGGGCCTCAAAGAGATTTTACATCACTTTCACACCTTGTGATTGGTTGTCCTATAGGAAGGTACCAGTTTCATGTAATCAATACCAGAAAGAACTTTTCTCTGGATATCACCAAAGGGTAGCCTAACAATAGGCTATGCAAATATACTATCAGGATGCTCAATTTATATTTGTTTAGTACTATCAAATAAACAACACTTCTGTCTAAAAATTGTTTTGTGGACTCCATGATTTTTTTTTCGTTCTTATTGGTTTTCAAAGGCATTGTGTGAAATAACGTAGTTTCTAACTGTCCCAGGACTTAAAATATTTTGGCCTTCCATGAATTGTAAATATGTTTTTAAAATTTCGTTTTCCATCACATGAATTTACTTATCCCTTCTCCCTGTCCTCGCCTCATTATTCTGAAATGATGCAATAGTGACCCATAATAAATATTTCCTCACCAAACATTAGCTCTTTCCCATTCAACCCTGATTTATCTTGGCATATCACCCTCCTGCATAATGATTTAGGAATGTGCAGATTCTGTCTTAGTCATTAGTCTTCTGCCTTCATGCTGGTAGCTTCTTGTTTTTCAGGGAAGAGCAAAGCATTAGAATGACAAGCCATTCTGACAAGAGTTGACAAATATCTATCAGGACCATGGGGAGAGTGAAATCTTTTTGACAACTCCATTATTTTTCTTTATCTCCAAGTTTTTAGGGGGGCAATCTTCCCTTCAGGAGGATCAAACTCTCCCTTCTTTTCTTGCTCTACATGGGAGAAAAGTAAAAACATGGATGATTTGTAAAGATCTTTCAAGATAGGACTTTTTTTTACAAGTCTTTGCAATACACAATCTAAAAGAGAAAAATCCTGTGTTAGCTATCATAGTTGTGGAAAGCTGTCTATGTCTACAAATAAGGTGGCCCCAAATGCATGGTGATCATCATTTTCTCAACAAGAAGATTCTTCACCCTTTAAAAATTTTTAGCTAATATACATTTTTATAGTTGTGAGACATTGATAACATTGCTTCATATCTAGTGATCATAGTAAGTTTGTTGTTTAGTTTCACATACATTTGAAATTACATACAGAATTATAATGTATATATAAGGCTTCTTTTCTTGCATTTCAGTAAATCATTCAAATTTTTCCATGCATTTTCTATATGATTTTCTCTGGCATAACAGGGGGACACTTTTGAGTCATTTTCCTGACTCAAAACCAGGAAACTGACATTGGTACAATTCCTCCCACAATTTTCCTGAGCATGCTAATTTCACTTTCATCCAAAGTACATGAGATCTAGCAATTTTTGAGTTCACTAGAAATTGTATTCCAACCCACAAATACTAATTTGCACAACTTTAGGACACCTTTTCTTTTATTGTAAAACATAACAAAATAGCTGGGCATGGTGGCTCATGCCTGTAATCCCAGCACTTTGGGGAGGCTGAGGCAGGTGGAGCACTTGAGGTCAGGAGTTCAAGACCAGCCTGGCCAACATGATGAAACCCCGTCTCTACTAAAAATACAAAAACTAGCTGCGCATGGTGGCACACAACTGTAGTCCCAGCTACTTGGAGACTGAGGCATGAAAATTGCTTGAACCCAGGAGGCGGAGGTTTCAGTGAGCTGAGATCACGCCACTGTACCCCAGCCTAGGTGACAGAGTGAGACTCCAACTCAATAATAATAATAATAATAATAATAATAATAATATAATAAAATACAAAGATATCCACAAAACATGTGAATGGCTCAATGTATAATTATAAAGCAAACACAACTGTCATAACCACCCAGAAAAAGAAATAGCATATTTCCAGGTCCTCAAAAGATCAAAACTCATTCTTCTCCCTGGAGGCAACACTATCTTAAATTTTGTGATAAGAAAAGCATGAACAGCTTTTTTTTAAAATTATTTAAGTTCTGGGATACATATGCAGAACGTGCAGGTTTGTTATATAGGTATACACATGCCATGGTGGTTTGCTACACCCATCAACACATCATCTACATTATGTATTTCTCCTAATGTTATCCCTCCTTTAGCCCCCCACCTCCTGACAGGCCCTGGTGTGTGATATTCCCCTCCCTGTGTCCATGTGTTCTCATTGTTCAACTCTCACTTATGAGTGAGAATATGTGGTATTTGGTTTTCTGTTCCTGTGTTAGTTTGCTGAGAATGATGGTTTCCAGCTTCATCCATGTCCCTGAAAAGGACATGAACTCATCCTTTTTTATGGCTGCATAGTATTTCATGGTGTATATGTGCCACGTTTTCTTTTTCCAGTCTATCATTGATGGGCATTTGGGTTGGTTCCAAGTCTTTGCTATTGTGAACAGTGCTGCAGTAAACATATGTGTGCATGTGCCTTTATAGTAGAATGATTTATAATCCTTTGGGTATATACCCAGTAATGGGATTGCTGGGGCAAATGGTATTACTGGTTCTAGATCTTTGAGGAATAGCCACACTGTCTTCCACAATGGTTGAACTAATTTACACTCCCACCAACTGTGTGAAAGCGTTCCTATTTCTCCACATCCTCTCCAGCATCTGTTGTTTGCTGACTTTTTAATGATCGCCATTCTAACTGGCATGAGGTGGTATCTCATTGTGGTTTTGATTTGCATTTCTCTAATGACCAGTGATGATGAGCTTTTTTTCACCTGATGAACAGCTTTTTAAAAAAACATCTGTTCTGTGTACATCTGCTTATTGACTACAAAATACAAGCTCTTAGTCTGTTTCATTTTCAAGCAGCTTTACAGGTTTTATTTATGATGATAACCAACACTTGCAGTGGTAAGGCCATACTCCCAGGAATAATTACTAAATGTGTTAAATTTACCTGCTTCTTTGTTTACTGATTCTGTCGTGGGACCTCTATAAAAATCCAAAGCTAGCATTGATTGAGGTCGTTTCAGAATAATGTGTTTTCTCCCAGAAGTACCTTGTTCTTTAAAGTAAAGTAATTGGCAAATGTGTCCTATAATTTGAGCGACTATAAAAGGAATGTGTAGAAGGTGACTCACACTTCTCTGAAGTCTAATTTTGAGCCAGTATCTTCCACCGTATGCAGACCTATGTGGCGTTTCTTTTTTGATTTAAATTTTCTTTAATAGTAACGCATCTCAAATACGAAAAGTAAAAAGAATATAGCATGCATCCATGTTTTCGACAATATCCAGATGTCACCCATGATGTTGTTGTATAATCAATTATGAAAACAAGTAAAAAAAACTTCAAAGGGGTCATTACCTTTCTGATATTTTGTAGGTGTTAACTTCAGTTGCACCATGTACATTATTCTGAAACGTACCTTTTCATTACTCAGTATACTGTTTTTGATATTTAGCCATATTGTTAAATGAAGATCTAGTTACTTCTTCTTAAATGCTATAGAATCATCTGTTATAGACATATAGTATACTTATAGTGTATACTATAATTTACTTATTCATTTCCCTACTGGTGGACATTTAGATCAATTTGATTCCCATATTATATTGATGAAAATTTGCAAGTATACAGACAAATGTAAAGAGTTGTGCATTGAACAACCATATACCCTCAACCCAGATTCTTTAACATTTTGCTATATGTGCCTTATTACTCCATATATCTCCATCCTTTTATCCATTTATCCATCCATCCATCTTATTTTTTGCTGCTTTGCAAAGTAAGTTGCTATGTCTTACTATCAAATGTAATGTTAGAGATGGAAAACAAAAATTCCAGGAATTAGGGGATATTCGGAATTAGGGAGATGATTGAGACTGTACAGGGATGCCATGAGAGAAATCTCTGTGGTGCTAGAATAGCTCCCCATCTTGGTTTTAAATAATTGTGGTGGTGGTTTCATGAATCTGAACATGTGATCAAATGACATAAAATTGTATACATGCACATTGCAGCAATGTCAGTTTCCTGGTTCTGACATTATTTCAAAGTTGTGGAAGGTGCAACCATTGAGAGAAACTGGGTGATTGGTATACAAGAGCTCTTTGTACTATCTTTGCAACTTCCTGGGAACCTACAATTATTTCAAAATTAAAATAAAACAATAGCAGCAATAATGAGATCATTTGAAGCCCCTGCACTTGTTAAGGTAGGGAAGTTGTGATCAGGAAGTGAGCAAATATAAATAAATGGGTCTGAAATCCAACTGTGGCAAAGCAGAGAAATAGAATAAATCTGAGATCTTGAGATCATTATTGAGTCAGGAAATTAAACAACTCTTCTCGATCTCTTATGGGAAGTAATACATTTTTCTCTGTGTGTAGGCAACAGTATTCTTACTGAAATAAGCATGAAAGAAACCAATTTTTTAGCTTCTTAGAGCAAAACTTTTAAAAGAAAATCAAATTTGACAATGAATAGCATTGTATATGTCTTTGTGTATAGATGTGAGTTTTTCTAGAAACACATCTAGGAATCAAATGGCTAGATCCAAAAGGATGAACATCTGCAAATTTACTATATATTTTATGAAAGCTAACAGGCCATCTAATGTAAGTTGCACCCAAAATGTTGTTTAAAATATTAACAAAGCAATTGTAAGATGGATTTGGATTTAGGCAATGTTAAAATGTGGCAGTGGGGGTCAGTACGTGAGGAGGTGGAGGAGGAACGTCTTAGAACCAATGTAACAAAGCAGACAACTCCACATTCCTTTACAAAATGGTTGTATAAATTTTTACTTCCACCAGCTGTATCAAAATATGAATTTTCCACATCCTTATGAAGAAACTTTGATAATTTAATGGCTATGAGATGATTTTAAAAACTGCATTTCTCTAAGCACCTTTTCAAAATGTTTATGGAAGATTTGTGTTCTTTCAGGTATGAATTGATGTTCACAACCTTTGCCCATTTTTCTACTCCGTTTTGTCTTTTTTCTTACTGGCTTTAGGAATTTTTTGTATATTCAGTTTTGTTTACTGCAAACATCATCTTTATTCTGGATTGTTTTCATGGATATTTTTAACATTGTTCTAATAGTCTCTCTCAACACCAGATCCACACTCTTTTATTTAAGTTTTATAACCAGTCTTAACATCTTACAGGTGTTTCATCTTTGTTCTTCTTATTCAAAATTGTTTTGGCTGTTCTTGTCTTCAATATGTCTTTGTGAATTTTCGGGTCTGCTTGTCAAGTGTTATGATGATCTGCTTGAATTTTGATTGAAGTATTGGTTGTATAGATCAATCTGGAACATTTCCATCTTTATTATAGTGCTTTTTTCCATGAACCTGGTGTTCCTCTCCAAATGATCTTCATTTCTATCCTTTACTTAAATGTTATATTTGTCCCCATAACGACAGGTCTTTCAAAACATTTATCCTATAGAAGCTTGTTTTCTGTTTGCTATTATGAATAAGACATTAAAATGACGTTTTCTAACTTATTGTTGATAGTGTTCAAATATGCTAATTTTATTTGACTTTGTATTCATAATGTTTAAAAAAAATGATAGTTTGCCCTAGATAGTCTTGATTTTCATATATAGACAGTCATATCAAGTGCAAATTTGCTTCAAATGTTAAGAATTTCTCCTACTATTCATAGTTTGCTAACATTTTTCTTTTAACACATGAATGAATGTGAAATTTTACTGAATGTTTTTTCTGTCTTCATGAAGATGATTATTTTTCAACTTGAATCTGGTACATAATAACTTACGTTAATAGATTTTCTAATGTTATACTGTCTGTACATTCCTAGAACAAACTCTATTTGGTTATGGTTATCTGTTTGTTTCTATTCACACTGCTAGATTTTTGTTTACCAATATTTTGTTTAAAACTTTTGCACATAAATCTATAAATGAGATTGACATAACTTTTCTTGCCTGTCTTTGATATAAAGGTTATATTTTATTACAAAATCAACTCCACCATTCTTCTTTTTCTATTCCTTTAAAAATGTTTTATAAGAAATAGGATTATTTGTTCCTTGAAAATTTATAGATTTTGCCAAAAAAATACCAAATGGCCCTGATAATTGTTTTGTTCTCTTCTTATTCCTGTTATTTATGTTCCACTAAAGTCTGCTCATTTAAAAAACTCTTCTTTTTTTCAATTTGCTGTTTATTTTTTAATATCCCAAGGTAAATGTTTAAATCATATTCTATCTTTATTCCCGGCTAATATATCTACTTAAGGTTACACATTTCCTTTTAAGTACTTCATAAATAGAATATCTTAAGTGTTGACATTCATTCATTCATTTATTCAGCATGCCTCTACTCAAAGTTAGATCTGTGATATGCTGTGGGTAGTACAATGAACATAGTTCCTCGACTTCATGAAGCTTGCATTCATATGAGGAAAGGCAAAAAATGCACAAATAAATTATGTCAGATAGTATATGAATTATTCAGAAGCATGTTTTTAAAACTGCAAATATATAGTGAGGTTTTCACATAGCTATCAAATTGTTTAAAAGGAGTTGTCTTAGTTCATTTTGCGCTGCCATAACAGAATACCTGAGACTGTGTAATTCATAAAGAACAGAGACTTACTTCTCACAGTTCTGGAGGCTGGGAAGTCCAAGATCAAGGTGCTGGCAAGTTTGGTGTCTGGTCTTTCTGCTCAAGGTGATACCCGAAATCCTGCGTTCTGTGGAGGGGGAAAATATTATTCCTCATGTGGCAGAAGAGCACAGAGGCAAAGGGGGCTGAACTTGGCCTTTTATTATGGCTTTGATCCACTCATCAGGGCTCTGCTCTCATGACTTAATTATCTCCTAAAGGCCTCACCTCCCAACATGATCACATTGGGGATTATGTTTCAACTTATGAATTTTAGAGGGGACCCAAACATTCAAACCATAGAAGGGGTTTTACTTTTATTTTCCTATATGGTTTTAGAATGTGGCCTAAATTCTATTGATACTTGCTTTATGGCCAATATATGGTCAAATTTTGTAAATATTCCATATGCGATGGGAGAAAGTATATGTTCTAAATCTTGGGTGCAGGGTTGTTAACATTTTGCCTTATTCAATTTATTTCTGCTTCTCCTCTAACAGAGGTGAGATTAACCCATGCCCTGACTCTGTGGGATGCCTTCAAAAACTTCATTGCTTTATTAGTTTCCTAAGACAGAGTAAATGGCATATTGAGCTAAACCAGGAGAGAAAATACTGGGTACATGTAGCACCACGTCCATGCCTTCGTCTGTGGTAGACATTACTAATCAGTTATGGAGATTAACCCAGCCGTCCTGACAATCATTTATCAATCAGAGTTGGCATGTGTAATAAAACCTTTTGACAGAAGTGTCTGCTTTAGGGGAAGACCACTTGATAGTTTGCCCTGGAACTCTCGACTTTTTCTTGAAACTTCTTTAAAATATATCTGGTAGGTATATCAGAAAAACTGTGGATTTTCTTATGCAAGAGTTAGCATTTTAAAAAGTGAATAGATGTCCTAACATATCACCCATGGCGGACATTACTGAACTTTTTCACCGTATTTTCTCATCCAGTCTGAACCCAGCCTCAGAATTTTCTCACCACAGCGTGCCAGACAACACTACCCATTTATTTGACTTGACATGTGAGATGAAACCTTTGATCATCCCTGAATTACTGGGCTTTGATTTGAATAATATGCTCCCTCTTCATCTGTGCAACTTTCATCCTTAAAATCAATGGTGACCGATTTCCTCTGAAGTAAAAATGGGGACATAGTCTTATAGAATATTCAAAATCTTGAAGAATTTACTCCTTTTCTCCATAAGTAATATTCCAAGTCACTGTGCTGGAAAGAAAATCTCAGTTGTGTACTGGAAACAACCAAAGACAGCAAAGTCTAATTTCTAAGGATGAGGTTCGAAAAAAGAACAAAATGCAACTTAGCACAGAAGAAGAAACACATGCTTTCAGTTCTCAGTGGTGAGGATGGTAATCTGAAACAGATATTAAAGGGCATAAGACATCTGGAAATCAGAATTTCTGAGACTAAGTTAGGAGCACACCAATTTGCTGGGGCTGAATTAGAGAAAAAATTTTTTTCTCCAGAGAAAGAAGCTGAAGGACAAAAATGGGTATGAAGAAGCATCGCTTTATGGCTCGGGAACAAGGATTTCTCAGACAGGCTGGCTGAGCACTGGCTTCAGGGTTAACCTTTCCCTTTTAGGCAATTTTCACATCAGAGCATCCTGGCTTGGCTTCTAGAACTTCGTTAGGTAATAAAAGACAAAAGGAAGGGTGAAGGGAACACTGGACTCATTTGGGAAGAGGAAATGAAGGCGTGCAGGATCAATGATCTCCTTGACTAAGTACTTAAGAAAGACCACATCAAAAAGACATGATATAGCTGCAGTTCTCATCAAGGAAGAGTGAAGATCAAAGGTTACTGGGGATAATCATTCAGTGAAAGGGGCACTGATTGAAAAATGGGAGCTGAATTAAAGGAAAAAATCTACATCCACATCAACCTCAGGCCATCAAGAGAGGCGGGAGGCAAAAAATACAACCTCTTTCCTTAGAACCTTCGTAGTGCAACCAGAACAGACAATCTCCATAGTCCGGTCTCAGAATTAGATTTATGCGTGGGCCCCCTTCTTCTGTTTCTAGTTTCTCCATATTTCATGATGTATTTTTGGGAAAAAATACTTTTAATGATGCCAACTTGCCTCCTTTCAGCACATTAAAAAAGGAAACGATTGGCTGAGGCTGTCATGATGATGGGAATAATTTTGTCGCTGTGCAATTTGGCTCTTGCTCTAACGTGAAGCGCACATTTTCCTCCAATGTATTTTAAGCCAGAGACTTCTAAGTAAATGGGAGGTGGCTGATTTTATTTCTGTATGCAGCCAGCCTTCACTGGCACGAGCTCTGATTTGGCCCAATCAATTTTGCATTCATGCTGAGAAGCGAGTTGATCAAGTTCAAGGAACATCTGTATGCATTTATCTGGATGGGGTGCAAACATCGGAGTCAGTCGTTTGAAAGGTCCCTCAGTCCTCCAGAGACGGGCACAAGATTCCTAGACAATGACCTTTGTAACTCTGGCAACTGCATTCCATCCTTAAACAACTGCAAGGCCTCTTGAACATGCCACCATCTTTGTAATTTATAGGGTTGTTTTAAAGAGTCTAGCTCTGGCAAGTTTGAGAGTTTATTAAGTAAATCTTCATTAGCTGGTTAAATGGCCTCCAAAAAGTTACCCAACTGAATGTACAAGTGTCAGAATGTCAACCCATATATTAGCACACCATTTCCACAGTTACATCTGTCTTGGTCTTCCCCCTTCTTTTTATTTCCCCTTTCCTAGCAGTCATAAATTTCATGCGCCAGGAGCTCTATGACTCAAAAAAGGTTGTAAACATCCTTTTGTTCAATTACATCAGGATTTTTCCTCTTTATGTCAGCAATTAAATTTATGAGGGAAAAAAGTTCACTCTCTAAACCTAAAGAGACACAGTCAAGCTCAAAGTAAATAAAAAGAGAACACAATCAACAACTTACAGTTAAGTATAAACGAGGCAGTGATCTCAGAATCAAAAGATGTGGCTTCAAATCCCGATGCCAACAATGGCTACTGCCCAGGCTGGAGTGCAGTGGTGTGATCTTGGCTCGCTGGAACCTCCGCCTCCTGGGTTCAAGTGATTCTCCTGCCTCAGCCTCCTGAGTAGCTGAGATTATAGGTGTGTGCCACCACATCCAGCTAATTTTTGTATTTTTAGTAGAGTTGGGGTTTCACCACGTTGGCCAGGCTGGTCTTGAACTCCTGACCTCAGGTGATCCACTTGCCTCGGCCTCCCAAAGTGCTGGGATTATAGGTGTGAGCCACTGCACCCCAGCCCTGAGCTATCCTTACTCGGCAGGCTGTAGTTTCCTAGTCTCCAATGTGGGTTGAATGGCTGCAATTTCATAGAATGTTGGGAGAATTCACTGAGATGTCATATGTGAAGTGAGTACCCCCCAAATGGCCAGTCCCCTTCTCTTTTCCTTCTCCGTGTGCATAGGGTGGGCAAGCTGATTGAGTACAGGACCTATGTTGTATATATCTTTATTTTCCCAGGACCTGGAACATAGTAGATGCTTAGAAAATATTTAATGGAAGGATGAGAGAATAAGCCAATTAATGAGAGGCATTGGGTTGCATTTTCACTCTTGGGCTCGATAACTTAGGTCTCAGGATGATGAAAGCGATCTTGTGGATTGGGGCCAGACTATGCCAATGGTGGTCAATGGAATAGCAGCATGGGGAGATGGTGGGAAATGCAGAATCCCAGGCTCCTCCCCAGTCCTATTGAGTCAGAGTCTGCCTTTTAACAAGATCACAGTGATTTGTGTGTGCTTTAAAGCTGGAACATCTCCGGATTAGAGCGCTTGATTGAGATGGAGAGTGTGAGTTGGTGTCCCACATCAGCCAATTTGATTGGCTCTGCTGACTGCACATCAACTTCACCTTGCATTTGGTCTTTCAGGAAGCCCCGTGTGTTAACATGGATAAATCAGGGCAAACAAATTCCTTTTCACTGTGAGATGGGAGAAACAACCCTGTTCATGACAGGGCAGTAGTGCCACGTGTCTGCCTTCACCTACTCTATAGTAACATCCTCTTAAGTGGAACATCGACATCCAGACCCAGTAATAACCACTTTTCATATGTAGCCCTTGCAGCAACCCATTTGGCAGCTGAGGCTCTGGAAGGTTTGTTCAGTTGCCTGAGACCACTTAGGTGGTAACTGAGAGCTGAGATTCAAGCTCAGAGCTGTCTGATTTTAAAGGGCTCTCTCTCAATAGCTCTGCTACCTACCCTCCCAGCCAGCCTTGCACTCAGCTGCCGGGTGCCTTTCCAACAGCACAGCTGGGAGAGATCTACAAAGCAGTGGGTGCTTTTCCACTGGTGCATCAGCATTGCAGAAGGCAGACGCTCAACCCCTGCAGTGCCTAGTTGGAAGAGGTGCACCTCCTTCCTCTGACCTGGTACCCTTTTTTGCTTTATCTCCTGCTGTCCTCCTTTGCACATTCCATGCCTCAGCACTTTCCTGAGGAGCCTAGGCTGTCTCCTGCCTCTGCATTTGCTCAAACCACTCCTTCCACCTAAGGGGCCCTTTTCTGCACTTGCCCACCAGGCTAACAAATGCATGTAAGCATTTAAGGGTCTCCCTGAAGTCCCCAAGTACAACTGAATTCTTTCTCCTCGGATCTCTCGATCAAAACAGGCTTCACACTCTAAAAAAAGATGATTTCATGGGTGCAGCACACCAACATGGCACAAGTATACATATATAACAAACCCGCACGTTGTGCACATGTCCCCTAAAACTTAAAGTGTAATAATAACAAAATTAAAAAAATAAAATGAAAAAAGATTATTTCTTTCTCTCTTCTCTACTGACATGCGAGCTTGAAGACCAAGACCCTGTGAGGTAGTATGCTATCAGCACAGTGTGGAAGCCAGACCCATCAGGGATCAAATCCCAAAGGCTGGCTGGGCATGGTGGCTTATGCTTGTAATCCCAGTGCTTTGGGAGGGCGAGGCAGCAGATCACAAGGTCAGGAGATCAAGACCATCCTGGCTAACACAGTGAAACACCGTCTGTACTAAAAATACAAAAAATTAGCCAGGCGTGGTGGCACGCACCTGTAGTCCCAGCTACTCGGGAGGCTGAGGCAGGAGAATTGCTTGAACCCAAGAGGTGGAGGTTGCAGTGAGCCAAGATTGTACCACTGTACTCCAGCCTAGGCGACAGAGCAAGACTCCATTTCAAAAAAAAATCCCAAAGGTTGCATGATTTTGAGCAAGATAACAGATACCTCTCTGTGCCTCAGTTTCCTCTTCTGCAAAATGGAGATAATGCATAGCTACCTCTCTGGAATTTTTTAAATGAGCATGGAATGAATGAATACATGGAAAGCATTTGGAATCATGCCTGATACATGGTAGGTTTTATCTAACTGTTTGTTCCATAAAATGTTGTTTCTATCTTCACATCTCAGTCACCTACACAGCAAGCATTCAGAAAGTAATTTTTCAAATGAATGAATAAATATATGAGTTCTTTGGGGGCTGCCTTTATTGGTTAACTTTTGAAACTTTAAGAATGGAAAAACGTTTGCAAAAATATTCTCTGGTTTCTCAATATTTCTAATCTCTTCCCACAAATCTTTTTCTTGTACAAGAACCTACCTTTTCATCCCTTCAATTTCTCTCCCTGGTTGTTGATTAATGGTGGTATCAGTATGTTCTAACCAGAATCTCTCACATTTTCCTAAGTCTGTATACAAACATGCAATCTGGAGAGATTCTCCCTTATTTGGGTAATGTCAGCCCTGGCCTACGCATCCAGGGTGGATGGAGGCAAGAACAGAGCCGCCACCTCCAGCGGCTCCTGAAATAATCGCCTGGCTCTGCCGGCGTGCACACAGGTATCTCGCTCCACCGAACAGCTGGCCTTTATTTCTGTCCATGTGCCTCTCTTTTCATTTTGAGGGGAAGACAACCTGTCAAACCAAACCCGGAGAGCCTGGCTGGCTGCAAGGATTTGAAAGGGCAGAGTTTTTATTTTTCTTTGCTTTCCCGTGGTTTTCTGAAGAAACACAAAACTATCTTAGTGTTTGGAAAGAGGCAATATAGCATAGTGTTTAAGTAGTTTGGAGGTGGACACACCTGGTTTGAAACCTAAATCTGTGACTTATTAGCTATGCAATGCTGGGTAAGAGACAGAAACTCTATGAGACTCGGGTTTTGTTTTGTCTTAGTTTTTTGTTTCTTTTCCTAAACTATAAAATGGTTCTTATGATTAAAAAAAAAAAAAAAAGTTAAGGCTGGGTGAGTGACTCAAGCCTGTTATCCGGGCACTTTGGGAGGCCAAGGCAGAAAGATCATTTGAGCCCAGGAGTTCGAGACCGTCCAGGGTGACATAGTTAGACCCTGATTCTATAAAACATTAAAAAAAAAATAGCCAAGCATGGTGGTGCTTGCCTGTAGTCCCAACTACTTGAGAGGCTGAGGTGGGAGGACCACTTGAGCCTGGAAGGTCCAGTGAATCATGATTGTGCCACTGCACTCCAGCCCTGCCTGGGCCACAGAGTGAGACTCTGTCTCAAAACAAGTATTTTAATTAAAAAAATCTCATAAACTAATTCATTCAAAATACTTAGCACTGTGCCTTACCCATAGTCAATCCTATTACAGGTATATATTACAGGTATATACATATACATGTGTGTATATATATGTATAGGTATATATATATGTATATATATGTATAGGTGTATATATATGTATATATATGTATAGGTATATATAGATGTATAGGTGTATATATATGTATAGGTATATATATATGTATATATATGTATAGGTATATATATGTATATATATGTATAGGTATATATATATATATATATATATATCACATGTCCTATTTGATATTACTTCCTACAATCAATTCTCTTTTATTCAAATACCTTTTGCATAGAAAGTGCACAATATGTATTTGAAGAGATGGATGGTAGATCTATAAATTCATGAAAGAAATTTTTTTATGTGTGAGATATATATATTATATATATAATATAAATATATATATATATATATATCAGTCAGGATAGGCTAAGTTATGCTGCAGTAACAAACAACCCCATATTGCTGTGGCTTAGAGGAAGGTCTATCACGAGTTACTGAAGGTTCTTCTAGCTCCAGGACTCAGGCCTATGGAATGTCTACTCTGGAGTGTTGCGAGCGCAGTAGAGGTAAAAAGTGGATGGAAAAAAAATCACACATTGGCTGCTAACATTTCCACCTATAAGTGATATGTTCTATTTCTGCTCATGGTTCACAGGACAAAACAAGTCACATGTTCATGTCTAACATCAAGAGAGTGAAGAAGTACAATTCTGTATGTGCCCTTGGGAGGATCCAACAGCATTTGATAGGGTGCAACTTTACTAACCTGTTATACTGTTGTAAACATGAGACCTCAGACGTATTTCTCATTGTCATGACTAGATGGTGTGTAGATAACCAACCTTATATTGTGTCCTATGTATAAGTGCAGGACACATAATACTGGGAAAAGAGTGATTAAACCATAATGCCCATTCATTGCATTTTCTAGGGCGGGGGGAATATGTAATAGCATTATAGTTATACAGAAAGTATCATGGCTACATTTCTCTATGCAACAGGGAGCCTGTTTATAGCTCAGATTTCAAAGAAGAATAAGTAACTCTTCTCACCCAAACACAGTAATCAGCCCTCTCTGAGTTCCACAGAAGAATATTAATTCTGCATAAAAGACTCTAATGCTAAAGAGGACAGAGGTGCAGCAGCAAAGTACTTGGGTGGGAGGGAGGAGAACCAAAGAGAGGAAACAAGAAGGAAGGGAAAGGGAGAAGGGGAGGAGAAGGGGTTGCGAGAGAGTGAGCTCACATCCTGCAACGAAATGCATTGGAAGAAAGCAAGTACTTGCACTATTATGGGTAATTCAGAAGCAAACTTAGGGCTTTAGAACAGAAGCAAAACAACCATTCCAACATACACTAAAAGCATATGGGAACCACCGAAGATCACGCAAACCAGACCAGGATAATTCCCTTAGCCACACTGAATGAATAATCCTTGTCATGCCTTTAGCAAAGAACTGAAGGCTGAGATCAAGTTTTGGGGTGCCTGCTCTATCCATATTTCCTTCTTTGGAAGTTCCCCACCCATCCCTGATCCTAGAGTGCTATTTCTACTGTAAAATGCATCCTGTGGCCACAGCTGAATGGATGGAGTGAGTCATGTGATCCAAGATGAATTAGTCCATAGTCTGGACTGAATCAATCAGATTTGTTCTTCACAAATCTAATGTAAAAGACATAGAGAAAATATATAGGCTCTTAATTTGCAACTTAGGTAGAGTTCTTTCATTCATTCATTTATGAACTAATGTTTATTGAATGCCCACGTGCAGATCATTTATGAACTAATGTTTATTGAATGCCCACAGCACCCTCAGATCCTGACTTCACAGTTTTCATTCCCTTGTGGCTGTCCTTAATTTTATATCCCCGGTTGTTTACAAGATTGACAGGAGTGTACTTCAACTAATTGAATAGTTCTTATTCCATAGCAGGGGCTCTATTATCCTTAATTATTTTGGCATTTTAAGAAAATTTAAAATTAAAAAATTTCTCCAGGTATTACTCTATAAAGACATCAGACTTGAGAAGCTTTCTTCTGATTATTTCAGGGCAGGGATCCAGAGGAGAGAAAAATCAGGACATCCCACTGCATCTGCCAACCTCCTTATCGTATTCGGTCTTCCTGGGGCTTGTTTATGCTTGGGAGTTCTATATTCCACATACAGGAAAGAGTTCTGGGCTCGCATCTCCCTTCCCTGTCTATCGCAAAGCACATGCAGACACAACTGCTGGCAGATGCTTTGGGTATGTGAGAAAAGCACAGAGACAGACGCTAAATGGCACTTGTGCAAAACTCACTAGAGGGAACACCCCACTACAATTGTCATCAGCTTCCACCCCGGATTTTCAGAGGGAGTCCCACCTTAAAAATAGCCTGTCTCTCTGTCCCCACAGGCACTTATTTTTGGCAGATCACATGTCCCAATTTTTGGTTGAGAAAACACTACCACTTTACACGTACCGTACCCTCGAATGTACTCTGGAGAGGGTCCCGTTCCAGCTGATCATTTTCACGGCAGTGTGAGAACTTCCATCTTCTGAAGCTGCATGAGAATAAGTGACTGAAGGAAAGAATAAGGGGAGGAGGGGAGAGGCTAGGCTAGGGCACTGCTCCCATATCCATGATCTACAAATTCCAAGAAATAGTCACCCTGCAGTGACTTCTCATAGGATGGTTCTCTAAAGACCCTGAAATTGCCACCTGATTAAAACCTCAGTTTCCAGCCAGTGCTATCAGTGAAAAGAACACATGGAATGGTTGGCATCATTAGGTAATGCTGTAGGATGTTTCTTTTGAGTTCTTCTGGGTTTTGGCACGTGATAGATGCTCGTGAAAGGGCTGATGAGTTGACTGGATGACAAAGCATAAAACTGAACATCCATCAATACAGCAAACCCCACACACAGACTCCATCCTTGCTTTCCTTTGCCTCTCTCTGCTTGAGCATGGTCATCCTTGATTCTTGCCCCTTCCTACCCTTGGCTCTTAACTAAGTTTGTTTTTGGACCTCTGAGAACTGCAGGTCAATGAAGCCCATTTTGTAGTTGCTGCTCTTTGGGGTCCAGGGTTTAATACAAAGAAGTCAAAAGTGATTGTGGATGGAAAGTGAGTTCTCATTCTATGCATAGAGAGCCCGCAATGCAGACGGTCTGTGGCTTCCGATGTTGTGTTTAAGATGAGCATTTATTTATTTATTTATTTATTTATTTATTTTTGAGACGGAGTCTCACTCTGTCGCCCAGGCTGGAGTGCAGTGGTGCCATCTCGGCTCATTGCAAACTCTGCCTCCCGGGTTCACACCATTCTCCTGCCCAGCCTCCCGAGTAGCTGGGTCTACAGGCGCCCGCCACCATGCCTGGCTAATTTTTTGTATTTTTAGTAGAGACAGGGTTTCACCGTGTTAGCCAGGATGGTCGCGATCTCCTGACCTCGTCATCCACCCGCCTCAGCCTCCCAAAGTGCTAGGATTACAGGCGTGAGCCACTGTGCCCGGCCGAGCATTTATTTTTTAATTTTTCACTTATTTATTTTTGCAGATTTCCCTCATCCAAGGGATAAGCATTTATGACCAAGGCATATAGAAATATATGTGGGGGCATGTATAGCACCCCACATAGGGCTATATCATCTTCTCCCAGGAGCAGCCCTCCTGGAAATTTCAGCCCTTCCTCCATCCACATCTCCTCACTGAAAGGCGGGTGGGGAGAATATGATTAATGTGAATTTTCAGCTTCATTTCTATTGTCTCATGGAGATCTCCTGTGCTCTCCTATTGGATCTTCAGCCTTGAAGGACTCAGATGGTGGTGGACCTTGTAACACATGCATCCAGAGCATATTAAAATAATTATTTTAATTTTAAAAATGAAATGTCTTTCCAAACAATAGGACTAAAGATTCCCTCCCAGGCACCTTTATTACAGTATTGACCAAAACTTGATTGCTGTCATTCCATCATCATTAATTTTTGACATATTACATTCCATAGCTGTTAGGAATTAGTCATTTTTTAAAAATCATCTCATTTGATTTTTTAAAAAATACATTTATTTTAAAAGGAAGCTTTGTTGTGCATCTCTATTTTACTTGAATAAAAATTTACGTTCATTATTAGGAAGGAAATTTTGATTCAAGACTCCACATGTCAAATCAGTTCCCATGTCAGTGTGACTTGCCATTAATAGATGGAAAGAGAGTAAAAATGATCATAATGATATTTTCACTTATATTCATCCAAGTTGAATAAAATCTTTAAAAAGAATTTTCTCTCTCTGTCTCAGGATGCCTGAGGGTCTTTTCCACCCTCTCCCCCTGTCTTCATAAATTGTAAGGCCACATATATATTTAGCAAACATCTGTATAGCACCAACTAGGTGCCAAGTACTGTTTGAATGGCTATACAAAGAGGAACACAGTTAATCCTTTTAACAATGTAACAAAGTGGAATATATTATTATTACTACCCCCATTCTACAGATGAGAAAATTGACATACAGAACTGTGAGGTGATTTACATGAGACCACACAGCTAGTAGGTGACTGAATTAGAATTTTTTTTTTTTTTTTTTGAGACAAAGTCTCACTCTGTTGCCCAGGCTGGAGTGCAGTGGTGCGATCCCATCTCACTGCAACCTCTGCCTCCCGGGTTCAAGCGATTCTCCTGCCTCAGCCGCCCGAGTAGCTGGGACTACAGGCACGTGCCACCACGCCCGGCTAATTTTTGCATTTTTAGTAGAGATGGGGTTTCACCATGTTGGCCAGGATGGTCTCAAACTTCTGACCTCAGGTGATCTGCTCGCCTTGGCCTCCCAGGCTCAAGCAATTCTCATGCCTCAGCCTCCTGAGTAACTGGGACTACAGGCATGTGCCACTACACCTGGCTATTTTTTTTTTTTTTTAATAGAGTCTTACTGTTCTGCCCGGGCTGGTTTTGAACTCCTGGGCTCAAGCGATTCGCCTGCCTCAGCCTCCCAAAGTGCTGGGATTACAGCAGTGACTTGGATTAAGTCCAAGTCCACCACGCCCGACTTGGATTAAGATTTAAACCCATGTTATCTGGCAGCAGAATCTGTGCTTATCACATCTGGAGCCCAGATTTTGGTTTAAAAATGCCACCCCCTGCTGAAAGGAGCCTCATTCTTTGGCGGAATGATTTACTCCAGGTCTGGGGTAGAGATGTATGAAGTGAGCTTGGGTCATCCAATTGTTTCAGAAAGGAAAGAGGTGTCAAAAATGATAGAAATGTGTCAAAAGAGCCCCAAATCCAGGTTTATGGGGCTCGCAATAGCCAAATTTAGGAGAATTTTAGTTTGAGAAATGACAGAAGTTGTCTGTCATATGTTGAATGGCTAAAATTTCTAAGTCTATAAGGACTTTTAGAAAGAAGAGGGAAAGAAAACGAAATAACTTATTTAAGAATTCTTTTTTTTTTTTGAGACGGAGTCTCACTCTGTCACCCAGGCTGGAGTGCAGTGGCTCAATATCGGCTCACTGCAACCTCCACCTCCCTGGTTCAAGCAATTTCCCTGCCTCAGCCTCCCGAGTAGCTGGGATTACAGCTGCACGCCACCATGCCCGGCTAATTTTGTGTGTGTGTGTTTAGTAGAGATGGGGTTTCACCATGTTGGCCAGGCTGGTCACGAACTCCTGACCTCGTGATCTGCTCTCCTCGGCTTCCCAAAGTGCAGGGATTACAGGTGTGAGCCACCGCACCCAGCCAAGAATTCTTATACCAGCTAATACAGACGGAGAAACAGAAGGAAAGACAGACAAAGTATCGTTTTTTAATTTTTAGTTTTTGTGTGTACATAGTGTATATATTTATGGGGTATCTAATGTATTTTGATACAGGCATACAATGTGTAATAATCACATCAGGGTAAATGGGGTATCCATCACCTCAAGCATTTGTCATTTCTCTATCTTACAAACATTCCAATTAGACTCTTTTAGTTATTTTTAAATTTTTTAATGTATAATAAATTATTGACTGTAATCACCCGGTTGTGCCATCAAATGCTAACTCTTACTCATTTTATTTAACTATATTTTTATACCTATTAATCATCCCCACCCCCTGCCACTACCCTTCCCAGCCTGTGGTAACTATTCTCCTCTATCTTCATGAGTTCAATTGTTTTAATGTTTAGCGCCCACAAATGAGTGGAAACATGCAAAGTTTGTCTTTCTGTGCCTAGTGTATTTCACTTAACATAATGTCCTCCAGTTCCATCCATGTTGTTGCAAATGGCAGGATCTCATTCTTTTTTATGGCTGCATAGTACTCCATTGTATATAGGTACCACATTTTCTTCAACAATTCATCTGTTAATGAACACTTAGGTTGCTTCTAAATCTTGTCTATTGTGAACAGCTCCAACCAACATGGGAGTGGGGCTATCTCTTTGATATGCTGATTTCCTTTCTTGTGAATATATATGCCTATCAGTGGGGAAAAGTATCATTTTTAAACTTGCAGTTTAATAACTATTTCAGGCAAGTGTTAGCAATAGATGCCATAGCCATTTGGAGAAAGATTGGTGGAGAAAAGAGGTCTTGCCTAGCTCCAACCTCAATCATGGCTGTCTTTGTAAAGTAAAGGAAAGTGTGTCTTCACAATAGGTGACCAGTTGTCACCGCCTTAACCAAGTGACACACTTCTCTTCATTGGTAGCATGACACCCTTATGTTATTTACCTCTGAATGTAGTAATGTAATGCCATATGAAGTGCAGAGTGCCCTCTAAAAAGGTTCCTTGCTGAAAAGGTAAAGCATAAATCTAATTCACGAAATTTACTAGAATCAAACCTCAATCTCATTTAGGCTCAAATTCCAGTTTACAGAAAATATGCGAGACAGAGAAAAAAGTCAAACGACAACATGGGAAAGCAATCTGGCAAATCCAGAATGTGGGACATTCTGCAAGACAACTGGACTGTACATAAAATCAGTGTCACAAAAATGTAGAGGGAGTTGTGGCGGGTCTAGATTAAAAGATGCTACAATGACATAGTAAATATATAGTGCATGGATCTTGATTGAAGTGTCACAAGAATGCATTTTTTAAAATGTGTTAAAATGCATTCTTGGGACAAATGAGGAAATTTGAATTTGGATATTAGATGATATAGAATTTTCATTTTCTTAGGTATGATAATGGTGTTGTGGTTGTAGAAGGGAGAATGCCTTTTTCCTAGAAGACAGAAGTATTTAGGGGTAATGAATCATGATGACTGCAACTTCACATAGTGCAGAAAAAATACACACACATACATCGAATAGGTATGATAGAGCATTCCTAACAAAATATTAGCCATTGAATCTAGGTGCTATTTACAACTTTTCTGAATATTTGAACATTTTCATTATAGCCAGTTGGAGAAAAATAAAACAGAACTTGTACTTTTTATGGCCGTGTCCTGCTGCCTGGAATTAGAGAAAAGGCTGTGATCCTGAGAGTCCATACCCTAAAGGCACCTCATTTACCCCCTCGTGGTCCTCAGGAGGCCATGCGTCAGGTACACATTGGACCACCATGCTCCAACAGATGAGGAAGTGTGTTTGAGCTGCAGAGTTGAGATGCAGTTCTCTCCTCCCAGCCCTTTCTGCTGGAGTGAGGAGGCCAGCATGTTCCCTTTGTTATGGAAACGCCCTGGTTTGCTGCATTGCACTCACCCACCCCTGCAGATTTCAGTGCCTTCTGTAGACAAGGGCTGCAGGGTTCTTATACCCACCCCACCCTGTAGCTCCAGCCTGTCTACACGGAAGGTTAAAAAGGGATTCAGAATCATCTGAATCCTGAAACCTCCTTTTTTTCTGAACTGTCCTCCTTTCTTTTCCTTTCCTCTGAAGCACAAAGACCAGCTTTGACATTCATTTGCTGATAATATGCTGTAAATCTGCCTGGCCTGAGACCTGCTGCAATGCCAGCCAGCAGGTAAGAGGCATGCGCTGCAGGGCTCTTGGAATTGGAAGTTAAGGCCTGGTGTCTGCAGCCCAGATGGCTATCATGAATCTTTCTATCAGAACACTTTCTCTGAGATTAGGCTGTGTGCCACCAAGCATATGCCTGCCCCTCACCTGCTCAGTCGGAATCGGGCTGAGCATCTTCCCTGAGCCTCTGATGTCTGGCAGTTGGAAATGTACTGCTGGCTCTGCTGAGGACGATGGGTCACAGGAGAACTGACTGCTCACAGAGGGCAACCAGCAGCCAACACGGACCTTCCATCCCCAGAGAGGCGCTTCGCCATTTCTCCTAGTTGCCTCCTGAACTCTGAGCTTTCTTCCCAGTTGCTAAAGGGCATGCCCACCCGTGCCTGTTGTTCAGCAGCCTGGAAGTCCTGTATGAGATCTAACCTCAGTTGGTTGTGCTGTAGCTTGAATCAATTTCCTTGCTTTTCTTTTGACTTATTTTGCGCTTGAAGAATTAAACTGTACTGATTTAGACCTTTCCTTAGAACGACTAACTCATCTCTATTTGCCTAGGACTTTCCTGGTTTTACCACTGAAAGTCATTCATCTGTGAAAACCTCTCAGCCAGCCTTCCTTTTTTCCTTCCTTCCTTCCCTCCCTCCCTTCCTTTCCACTCTTTTCTTCCTTTTCTTCTTTTCTTTCCTCCCTTCCTTCTTTCCTCCCTCCCTCCTTTCTTCCTTCTTTCCTTTCTTCCTTTCCTCCCCCTCTCTCCCCTCCTTCCTTCCTCTCTTCCTTCCTTTATTGTGCCACATCCCAATCATAATCATTTCCAGCTGTTCTATTTTTCGCCTCATCCATCCCACCCAGAAGATGGTTGTCAGTGTCAGCAATGGCGAGTATTTTGTTTACTCAGGCGGGCAGGGTGCTCCATGCTTTTCATGCCTCATCTCAGTCAGTCCTCACCACATCCTCTGAGGGAGGTTCCTCACCTCCATTTACAGGAGAAGAAACCAAGGCAGACACAGGTCGTGGACCTTACCCAAGGCCATGCAGCTGGAGAGTGGAGGTGTTGAGTTTGTAGTCCAGATTAGAGGGGTTTGACCCCAGAACTATCTCACCAAACCAACTCCAGACACAGATCCCAATTGTCTACAATTTTGAAGAGCTAGACCAGGGTCCACGGGCAAGACCCAAGGACCGGAAGTTAGGGGACCTGTGTTCTAGTCATTCTCCATCTCTATGTGGACACAGAACTAAAACCTCAACACAACTTTCCATCTTTGACATTCCCTCCAGAGCTCTTGGTGACAGCCCTGCCTCCACTTCCCCTAACTTCTTCCCACTCCCAACACTACCCAGAGCCAGTACCTTTCCCAGAAGCCCCAGGCTGCTTCCTGTGGCTGAACAAGCTGCTTCCTCCTACTGGAACACCTCTTTCTCCCGTGCTGATGTCCACGAAAGCTCAAGCCCTACAGCCCAGGGTAAAACAGGCCAACTGCCCCCAGCCTCTTACCGGCTTGCACAGGCCTCTACCCTTACTAGCTCTGGAGGGCCACAGTCAAACAGTCTTGGTGAAACCTAGCCCCTTGCCCAAGTTTCTTACTCCCTCATGCCTCAGTGTTCTCATCTGTAAAATGGGGACGATGAAGATGATAATCATGGCCTAGGTCCGTAAGGAAGCTTGCAGGAAGAGCTAAACAGGAGGAGATGAAAAGCAAGGTAATAACAGTTGCAAACACTAATATAGGGCTCACTCTGTGCCAGGCACTCTCCCATGCACGTTGCCTTTGTTGACTCCTTGAATGCACACCAGAATCCTTGAAAGTGTTATCATTCCCAGTTTACAGAAGTGGGAAATGGGGGCACAGGAATAAGTGACTGGCCCAAGATCTCCTAGCTATGGAGGAGTGGCTTGGGGATCGGAACCCACATGTGCTGGCTTGAGAGGCCAGGCTCTTTAGATAGCTGCTAATGCTTGGCAGAAGATGAATGGGGGATTGTGATCAGGCATTGTTTCAAGGGAAGTTTACTACGGAAGGCCTCTCAGAGGAGGTGTTGCCTGGTTTGAGACTTGGATGATGATGAGAAGGCAGGTAGGAGATCATCTAGCTCAGCTGACCTCCGTCTTAGCTGCTCATTAGTATCACCTGAGGACAGGTTTGAAACCTGCAATGTCTGAACTTCAGCCCAGAGCAATGAAATTCCAATCTCTGTGGGTGAGCCCAGGCCTCAGCATCTTTTTTTGTTTGTTTTTGAGACAGAGTCTCGCTCTGTCGCCCAGGCTGGGGTGTAGTGGCATGATCTCGGCTCACTGCACCCTCTGCCTTCCGGGTTCAAGCAATTCCCGGCCTCAGCCTCCCCAGTAGCTGGGATTACAGGCGCTGGCCACCACACTCGGCTAATTTTTGTATTTTTAGTAAAGACGGGGTTTCACCATCTTGGTCAGGCTGGTCTTGAACTCCTGACCTTGTGATCCACCTGCCTCGGCCTCCCAAAGAGCTGGGATTACAGGCGTGAGCCACCGCTCCCGGCCCCCTCAGAAATTTTTTAAGCTCCCTAGGAGAGTCCCACATGCAACCAATCTTGAGAACAGCTGATGTAGGGGGCTGGGAAGTGGGGAGGGAGGCATTGCAAGGAGCAGGGACACCCCACCTTTCCCTGGGAGGAGCAATCCCCGCTTCCTGTGGCCTCCTATGGTTCCCATAGCGCTGCCTTGATGAGCAAACAGAGAAGGAGAGAGGAATTAAAGCTCCATTTAGGGGAAAGGTTAAGAGCAGCTTTCGCCTTCCTAAATTCCAGCGAGGACAGGAGGGGACTGAGTCGATGCGGCCACCCGTCAGGCCTCCAGATGACAAATGACATTCTGAACCAGTATCTTCTCAGACACTTCTAAGCTGACCCTTGGAGATAGCTAATAAAAGACCAACCTGCCCTCCAAGATTAACGACTCCCGAGTTAGAGGGAAGGAGGGCAGGCGAGGGGGGCTCTGGAATCCTTGGCTGCCCCCAAGTTCCCAAGCCCTCTGCCTGATGGTGAGGAGGAGGTGGAGGAACAAAGAGGGCTCAGTAGCGAACCTCACGGGGCTGCACCATGCAAGCCCCCAGCCTAGTTGGAGGTGCTTCTGCCCCGCTGCTGCGGGCCCATCCAGCCGCTCCCTCCCAGCCCCGCCCCTGCCAGCCAGTCTCCCTTTGGCACTCAGCCACATCTATGCCCCTCCATTTCTTGCTTTTCTTTTTTGAAATGTATTTCCGTCTTGCTGTGGGTCTCTGCGGTCCCCCTGTGCCATTCCACCCATGCCTTTTCCAGCTTTTCCTCCCTGCCTCCTCCTAACTCACTCTTCTCTCATCTTTTTGTTTCTCTTTCTATGTTTTGCTTTGTCTCTCTCAGCCTGTCTTCCCATCTCTCTCCACGCGTGTGTGTGTGTGTGTGCGTGTGTGTGTGCGTGTGTGTGACTTGTGTTTCTTGCTCTGTCTTGCCCTGTCCCCTATCCCACTTATTCTTTTTGCTTGTCTCTCTGTCTCTGACTCTCTGCATCTGTCTCTCTGTATTAGTCTCTCTGTCTCTGCATCTCTGTGTCTCTGTTTCTGTGTCTGTGTCTCTGTCTCTTTCTCTGTTTCTCTCTGTCTCTGTCTTCATGTTCCTGCGTTTCTATCTCTGTCTTCTGTCTCTGTGTTTCCTTCTCTCTGTGTTTATCTCTGTGTCTCTGTCTTCATGTCTCTGTGTTCCTGTGTCTCTGTCTGTGTCTCTGTCTCTCTGTGTCTCTGTCTTCCTGCCTCTGTATTTCTGTGTGTCTCCATGTCTCTGCCTCTTTCTCTCTGTATCTCTATTTTCATGTGTCTGTGTTCCTGTGTCTCTCTCCCTCTGTTTCTGTTTCTGTGTCTCTAGCTTCCTGTCTCTGTATCTCCATATCTGTGTCTCTGTCTCTGTGTCTCCATCTCTCTTTGTGTCTCTGTCCCTTTATCTCAGTCTGTGTCTCTGTGTCTCCGTCTATCTGTGTCTCTGTCTCCATGTCTCAGTCTCTATGTCTCCATGTCTATATCTCTGTCTCTGTGTCTTCTCTGTGTCTCTGTCTCTGTGTCTCGGTCTCTGTGTCTGTGTCCCTGGCTTCCCGTGTGTCTCTGCCTGCCTCACCCTTGCAGTTCCCTGCCCCCGGCTCTCTGCATGGCCTCCTGTCTGCTCCTTTGCTTTCTGTTGTCCCTGCTTCCATCTGTTTCCTTCTTGGTCCCCGTCTCTCTGTCCTCAGTCTTTCCTGAGTTTGCAATGAACTCACATCTTTCCTCTCCTCTCCCTTCCTCCCTGTCTGATTCTCCTCATCCTTGCCCTATTAGGAGAGGGGCCTCTTCTCACCTTGGCAGTAATCAGGGAGGCCCGGCTGGCTGGGGTGGGGGGAAGGGCAGCTGGCTGGTTCTGCTCACCCAACAATGCCTCAAGTCCACCTTCTGCCGGCTGGGGGGCCCTGAGTCTGAGCTCGTCCTGCTGGTTGAGCCCTGCAGGATCCCCGTTGCCTCCAACACTCTAATTCCAGAGAAAAATACAGAGAAGACCCCTCATTCCTTAACTCCACTTTGCCTCGTCATTGTTAGCAAGAGCTCGTGTCCACAACTGAGAAATCCCAAGCCAATTGTGAAGCCACAGACATACTTATGAATTAATAACTACAGCTAAGATTTACTACTTGCATATGGCCTGCTGTGTATTCTGTGCATGCAACTCATTTCCACCAAAATCCTGCAACATTGATATCATCATCCCCATTTCTCAGGTGAGGAGGACAGAGAGGGTCAGAGAGGTTAAGAAACCTACCCAAGGTCACACAGCTAGCAAATGATAGAGGCAGAATTCAAGCCCAATCTAGGTGGGCGTGAGGATCATGCCCTTTCCACTGAGTCTTTCAGCACTGTGCTATCCAGTGAGATAGCTGTTGACCACCCGAGGCTATTTAAATTAATTAAAATGAAATAAAATTAAAAGTTGAATCTCTTGGTCACACTGGCCACATTTCAAGTACTCAGGAGTCACATGTGGTCAGAGACTGCCCTAGCGAACATCACAGACATAGAACATTTCCATGAATGCAGAAAGTTCTATTGGACAGCAGTGTTTTCAATACACATGGAGGAGTCTTTTGTGGGAGAACAAAAGAAAACAGAATGATATCGAAATAGCCCTGGGTCACTCCCTGGTCCCAGCCCTGGCCATGTGTGAAGTTTCCTCGAAGCCTTTGGACCGAGACAGCCATCCCTGTGTCTGAGTACCTACCAGTGGTATCACCTATGCCATGCAAACCTGCCTTTACGACCCCGTTTGTGTCAGAACGGCCGCAGAGGAACACGATGCTTTCATTAGGGAGAGAAGAGAGGCAGATGTGTATATTCTTCTAGAAGGCAGAAAAAAAACACAGTCTTATGCCAGAAATTGAATTTTCTTATTTCAGCTGGTGTCCAGGGCTTTGAACCCTTCTGCAACATGAACAGCTTATCTTGTTCCACTCGATCAAAAATATTTCATAGTGCCGGCTCCTTCCACAAGGTCACCTTGAAATCGTTTCCCTCCTCGAAGCATCCTGAATCTTCTTTAGCCTCATAGAAACATTCTTGAAATCAGAGTAAACTGGACTTGTTCAACCCTGCTCCTCCACTCCAAGAAAATTGTGTCTCGCCTTTCTGTAACGATTCATGAAAAAGAGGGAAATATTTACAATTTATTGCAAGCTCACCAGGCTGGGCGATCGGAATACCCCAGCATCTGCTGGCCCCACCTGCTCCCATCAACAGTCTTGGCCTCGTGCAAATGTCTCTGCAGGCAGCTGGGGTCTCAGTGGTTCTTCCAGAGTTTCTCAAGAATGAGTTCTCTCCTTTAGCTTTCAGGCATCGCTGAGCTCCTCTTCTAGGCACTAGTCATTCCTGCCGTAGAGCTCTCTTCTGCTGGTGGCTCTGCCCCCAGCCTGGGCTCCAAAGAATCCCTCTAGCTTTGATGGTTGCCATTCTAAGCTCAAGCTACTCTATGAAGTAGGACAAAACAGAGAATTGTTCTCTCCCCTTCCTG
The DNA here is from genome assembly GCF_028885655.2 of Pongo abelii. Classification (NCBI taxonomy): domain Eukaryota; kingdom Metazoa; phylum Chordata; class Mammalia; order Primates; family Hominidae; genus Pongo; species Pongo abelii. The sequence continues at coordinate 18,811,940 of NC_072003.2, forward strand.
CCTTATTTTGATACCCAATTAGAAATGATCCAGGGCAATGCCGCTTGGCCCCAGTGACTTATGGCATTTACTGGAGTCCTTCTTATGGGTTTTATTTTTGTCTAACATTAGAGCAGTATGTGTAGTGGTTAAGAATATTAAAAACAGGTCTGGGCGCAGTGGCTCACGCCTGTAATCCCAGCACTTTGGGAGGCCGAGGCGGGTGGATCACCTCATGTCGGGAGTTGGAGACCAGCCTGACCAACATGGGGAAACCCCGTCTCTACTAAAAATACAAAATTAGCTGGGCGTGGTGGGGGGTGCCTGTAATCCCAGCTACTCAGGAGACTGAGGCAGGAGAATCACTTGAACCCAGGAGGCGGAGGTTGCAGTGAGCCGAGATCACGCCATTGCACTCCAGCCTGGGCAACAAAAGCAAAAAACTCCATCTCAAAAAAAAAAAAAAATAGAATATTAAGAACAGTCTAGGCACGGTGGCTCGCATCTGTAATCTGATCACTTTGGGAGGCCGACGTGGGAGGATCACTTGAGCCCAGGAGTTGGAGACCAGCCTAGGCAACATAGTGAGACCCTGTCTCTACTAAAAATAAAAAAATTAGTTGGGCATGGTGGTGCAAGCCTGTAATCCCAGCTACTCAGAAGGCTGAGGCAGGAGGATCCCTTGAGCCTGAGAGGTTGAAGCTGCAGTGAGCTGAAAAAAAAAAAAAAAAGAATATTAAAAACAAATTATTAATGACATTTGTTAAAGATGTCATTAGACTTTCAAGAAAGACTATTCAAGGGAAGCTCCTACAATGGGGTTTTGAAGTAGGGGAGAAAGATTGAGTCCAACTCCAAATAAAATCAGAAAAGAGACAATTTACTGGCAAGGAGTGGGATGTGGGGTGGAGGTTGGTGGGTGGAAGCTCACTAAGAAATAGGGTAATTCTTTACTAAACTGACCTAACAGGGTTTTTGCTGAAGGTGGACCAGCGAGATAAGATATTGAGGGTGGGCGATTTTCAATAAACTGACTCAACAGGATTCTTGCTAAAAATGGGATAAGTGGGCCTGGAATAAGGACAAAGACCAAGGACAGAACCTATTCAGACAGAGGTCTCTGAGAAGCCCGACTACAGTCAGGTCAAGTTGAGAATCTTTGTCAAGAGCACGTGCAATGCAGCCAGGTGACCTCGGTTAGAATTCTAGCTCTGTCGCTAGCTGGTTGGGTGAACTGAGGTTAAGTTACCCAACCCCTCTGTGCTTCAGTTTCTTCCTCTTTAAATCAGGGACAATAATATTGACCTTATAAGTATGAAGACTGAATTAGTTGGTTTTGCTTTTGTTAATATCATCTGTTTGTGTTCTTTGGATACAAAAATGCCTCCAGGAGCCAAATGCAATGGCTCATGTCTGTAATCCCAGCACTTTGGGAGGCCAAGGCAGGAGGATCGCTTGAGCCTAGGAGTTCAAGCCCAGCCTGGGCAGCATAGTGAGACCCTATCTCTACTAAAAATAAATTTAGCTGGGTGCTGTGGCTCACACCTGTGGTCTTGGCTACTCAGGAGGCTGAGGTGGGAGGATCGCTTAAGGAGAGCAAGGATGCAGTGAGCCATGATCGTACCACTGCACTCCAGCCTGGGCAACAAAGTGAGACCCTGACTCTAAAAATTAAAATTAGAAATAAAAAAGAAAAGGCTCCTGGCCTGGTTTCAACCATCACCATCACTCCATGCTCAAAACCTTTCCTCCTCCCCCAGAGGGCTTTGTCCCTGGATATTTGCATTATCTGACCTTTTTTGCCCCATCTTCTAGCAGGCTTTTCTAGACCGTTCAAGCCCCCAGTACACTTCCTTTCTGGCTGCCATCTATCCTGTTTGGCTGAATCCTTCCCGTTCACCCCGACCATCTGCAATCCGCATGTACTTTGCCTTTCTTCCCAGATTTTCCAGCCTCTGTGCAAATCCTTACTCTGAGATCCTGGAACTCATCTTCTGCCCCACCCTACACCACTTCTTGCTGGGCTGTCCACAGGGACACATTCCTGTTGTTTCAGCCCAGCCTCTTGCTTGGGACCCAGAATGAGCATGGATCCACCGTGGACACTGAGGCTCAGAAACAGCCCTCCTGCTCCCAGCCTGACCCCAGCAGGATGGAATGACCGGACCCCCTCCTTCCTGGCCTCCATCAGTGGATAGAGATGCCACAGGCACGGACACAAGAGCCCCTCGATTCCCAAGTGTACTCTGATAGTACAAAAAGTGCTGACAATTTCAAGGAGCGTTTTTTTGTTTTTTTTTGTTTGTTTTTTTTTTTTCTTTAAACAGTAACCTCTAAATCCCTTTCCAGGCTGCAGGGACTCATGACTCTTTATTATGTGCTCTCCCTCTCCTTGGGTTCATTGGCTTCAGACTTATTATCTCACATTTGTCTGCGTTACATTACCTTTTCCTCTGACCGTCTGAGTCACCCACAATAACCCAGGCCAGAACCATCCCAATCTATTTCTGGGTGTGTGCCTGTGTGTATAGGTCGACTGTTCCTATCAGAGCAGTTTCAGGGATGGAGTGGGGTGAAGACGGTGCCCCGAGTCTCAGGCCAGGTTGCAGTTATGGAGGGAGGAGACCTGTTGTTGCAGGAACAGTATTTCTGCCCCAGTTTCCTGATGTGTAAAATGGGAATGATAGTTATCTCACAGAGTTATTGTGAGCCAAATCAGTATTCAGAACCCTGCCCTGGCATGTAACAAATACTATATGAATACAGGCTATCATCACTGTTGTTTTTTTCTTAAATATTTTTTACTATACTTTAAGTTCTAGGGTACATGTGCACAATGTGCAGGTTTGTTACATATGTATACATGTGCCATGTTGGTGTGCTGCACCCATTAACTCGTCATTTACATTAGGTATATCTCCTAATGCTATCCCTTCCCCCATCCCCCCACCCCACAACAGGCCCCGGTGTGTGATGCTCCCCTTCCTGTGTCCAAGTGTTCTCATTGTTCAATTCCCACCTATGAGTGAGAACATGCGGTGTTTGGTTTTTGTCCTTGCCATAGTTTGCTGAGAATGATGGTTTCCAGCTTCATCCATGTCCCTACTAAGGACATGAACTCATCCTTTTTTATGGCTGCATAGTATTCCACGGTGTATATATATGTGCCACATTTTCTTAATCCAGTCTATCATTGATGGACATTTTGGGTTGGTGCCAAGTATTTGCTATTGTGAATAGTGCCGCAATAAACATATGTGTGCATGTGTCTTTATAGCAGCATGATTTATAATCCTTTGGGTATATACCCAGTAATGGAATGGCTGGGTCAAAAGGTATTTCTAGTTCTAGATCCCTGAGAAATCGCCACACTGTCTTCCACAATGGTTGAACTAGTTTACAGTCCCACCAACAGTTTAAAAGTGTTCCTATTTCTCCACATCCTCTCCAGCACCTGTTGTTTCCTGACTTTTTAATGATTGCCATTCTAACTGGTGTGAGATGGTATCTCATTGTGGTTTTGATTTGAATTTCTCTGACGGCCAGTGAAGATGAGCATTTTTTCATGTGTCTGTTGGCTGCATAAATGTCTTCTTTTGAGAAGTGTCTGTTCATATCCTTCGCCCACTTGTTGATGGGGTTGTTTGTTTTTTTCTTGTAAATTTGTTTGAGTTCTTTGTAGATTCTGGATATTAGCCCTTTGTCAGATGAGTAGACTGCAAAAATTTTCTCCCATTCTGTAGGTTGCCTGTTCACTCTGATGGTAGTTTCTTTTGCTGTGCAGAAGCTCTTCAGTTTAATTAGATCCCATTTGTCAATTTTGGCTTTTGTTGCCATTGCTTTTGGTGTTTTAGACATGAAGTCCTTGCCCATGCCTATGCCCTGAATGGTATTGCCTAGGTTTTCTTCTAGGGTTTTTATGGTTTTAGGTCTAATATGTAAGTCTTTAATCCATCTTGAATTAATTTTTGTATAAGGTGTAAGGAAGGAATCCAGTTTCAGCTTTCTACATATGGCTAGCCAGTTTTCCCAGCACCATTTATTAAATAGGGAATCCTTTCCCCATTGCTTGTTTTTGTCAGGTTTGTCAAAGATCAGATGGTTGTAGATGTGTGGTATTATTTCTGAGGGCTCTGTTCTGTTCCATTGGTCTATATCTCTGTTTTGGTACCAGTACCATGCTGTTTTGGTGACTGTAGCCTTGTAGTATAGTTTGAAGTCAGGTAGCATGATGCCTCCAGCTTTGTTCTTTTGGCTTAGGATTGACTTGGCGGTGCAGGCTCTTTTTTCTTTCCATATGAACTTTAAAGTAGTTTTTTCCAATTCTGTGAAGAAAGTCATTGGCAGCTTGATGGGGATGGCATTGAATCTATAAATTACCTTGGGCAGTATGGCCATTTTCACAATGTTGATTCTTCCTATCCATGAGCATGGAATGTTCTTCCATTTGTTTGTATCCTCTTTTATTTCGTTGAGCAGTGGTTTGTAGTTCTCCTTGAACAGGTCCTTCACATCCCTTGTAAATTGGATTCCTAGGTATTTTATTCTCTTTGAAGCAATTGTGAATGGGAGTTCACTCATGATTTGGCTCTCTGTTTGTCTGTTATTGGTGTATAACAATGCTTGTGATTTTTGCACATTGATTTTGTATCCTGAGACTTTGCTGAAGTTGCTTACCAGCTTAAAGAGATTTTGGGCTGAGATGATGGGGTTTTCTAGATATACAATCATGTCATCTGCAAACAGGGACAATTTGGCTTCCTCTTTTCCTAATTGAATAACCTTTATTTCTTTCTCCTGCCTGATTGTCCTGGCCAGAACTTCCAACACTATGTTGAATAGGAGTGGTGAGAGAGGGCATCCCTGTCTTGTGCCAGTTTTCAAAGGGAATGCTTCCAGATTTTGCCCATTCAGTATGATATTGGCTGTGGGTTTGTCATAAATAGCTCTTATTATTTTAAGATACGTCCCATCAATACCTAATTTATTGAGAGTTTTTAGCATGAAGTGCTGTTGAATTTTGTTAAAGGCCTTTTCTGCATCTATTGAGATAATCATGTAGTTTTTGTCTTTGGTTCTGTTTATATGCTGGATTACGTTTATTGAGTTTTGTATGTTGAACCAGCTTTGCATCCCAGGGATGAAGCCCACTTGATCATGGTGGATAAGCGTTTTGATGTGCTGCTGGATTCGGTTTGCCAGTATTTTATTGAGGATTTTTGCATCAATGTTCATCAGGGATATTGGTCTAAAATTCCCTTTTTTTGTTGTGTCTCTGCCAGGCTTTGGTATCAGGATGATGCTCACCTCATAAAATGAGTTAGGGAAGAATCTCTCTTTTCTATTGATTGGAATAGTTTCAGAAGGAATGGTACCAGCTCCTCCTTATACCTCTGGTAGAATTCGGCTGTGAATCCATCTGGTCCTGGACTTTTTTGATTGGTAAGCTATTAATTATTGCCTCAATTTCAGAGCCTGTTATTGGTCTATTCAGAGATTCAACTTCTTCCCGGTTTAGTCTTGGGAGGGTGTATGTGTCAAAGAATTTATCCATTTCTTCTAGATTTTCTAGTTTATTTGCGTAGAGGTGTTTATAGTATTCTCTGATGGTAGTTTGTATTTCTGTGGGATCGGTGGTGATATCCCCTTTATCATTTTTTATTGCATCTATTTGATTCTTCTCTCTTTTCTTCTTTGTTAGTCTTGCTAGTGGTCTACCAATTTTGTTGATCTTTTCAAAAAACCAGCTCCTGGATTCATTGATTTTTTGAAGGGTTTTTTGTGTCTCTATCTCTTTCAGTTCTGTTCTGTTCTTAGTAATTTCTTGCCTTCTGCTAGCTTTTGAATGTGTTTGCTCTTGCTTCTCTAGTTCTTTTAATTGTGATGTTAGGGTGTCAATTTTAGATCTTTCCTGCTTTCTCCTGTGGGCATTTAGTGCTATAAATTTCCCTCTACACACTGCTTTGAATGTGTCCCAGAGATTCTGGTATGTTGTGCCTTTGTTCTCATTGGTTTCAAAGAACATCTTTATTTCTGCCTTCATTTCGTTATGTACCCAGTAGTCATTCAGGAGCAGGTTGTTCAGTTTCCATGTAGTTGAGTGGTTTTGAGTGAGTTTCTTAATCCTGAGTTCTAGTTTGATTGCACTGTGGTCTGATAGATGGTTTGTTATAATTTTTGGTCTTTTACATTTGCTGAGGAGTGCTTTACTTCCAACTATGTGGTCAATTTTGGAATAAGTGTGATGTGGTCCTGAGAAGAATGTATATTCTGTTGATTTGGGGTGGAGAGTTCTGTAGATGTCTATTAGGTTCACTTGGTGCAGAGCTGAGTTCAATTCCTGGATATCCTTGTTAATTTTCTGTCTCGTTGATCTGTCTAATTTTGACAGTGGGGCTGAAGTCTCCCATTATTATTGTGTGGGAGTCTAAGTCTCTTTGTAGGTCACTCAGGACTTGCTTTATGAATCTGGGTGCTCCTGTATTGGGTGCATATATATTTAGGATAGTTAGCTCTTCTTGTTGAATTGATCCCTTTCCCATTATGTAATGGCCTTCTTTGTCTCTTTTGATCTTTGTTGGTTTAAAGTCCGTTTTACCAGAGACTAGGATTGCAACCCCTGCCTTTTTTTGTTTCCATTTGCTTGGTAGATCTTCCTCCATCTCTTTATTTTGAGCCTATGTGTGTCTCTGCACATGAGATGGGTTTCCTGAATACAGCACACTGATGGGTCTTGAATCTTTATCCAGTTTGCCAGTCTGTGAGCACTTAGCCCATTTACATTTAAGGTTAATATTGTTATGTGTGAATTTGATCCTGTCATTATGATGTTAGCTGGTTGTTTTGCTTGTTAGTTGATGCAGTTTCTTCCTAGCCTCAATGGTCTTTACAATTTGGCATGTTTTTGCAGTGGCTGGTACTGGTTGTTCCTTTCCATGTTTAGTGCTTCCTTCAGGAGCTCTTTTAGGGCAGGCCAGGTGGTGACAAAATCTCTCAGCAGTTGCTTGTCTGTAAAGTATTTTACTTCTCCTTCACTTATGAAGTTTAGTTTGGCTGGATATGAAATTCTGGGTTGAAAATTCTTTCTTTAAGAATGTTGAATATTGGCCCTCACTCTCTTCTGGCTTGTAGAGTTTCTGCCGAGAGATCAGCTGTTAGTCTGATGGGCTTCCCTTTGTGGGTAACCCGACATTTCTCTCTAGCTGCCCTTAACATTTTTTCCTTCATTTCAACTTTGGTGAATCTGACAATTATGTGTCTTTGAGTTGCTCTTCTCAAGGAGTATCTTTGTGGTGTTTTCTGTATTTCCTGAATTTGAATGTTGGCCTGCCTTGTTAGGTTGGGGACGTTCTCCTGGACAATATCCTCCAGAGTGTTTTCCACCTTGGTTCCATTCTCCCCGTCACTTTCAGGTACACCAATCAGATGTAGATTTGGTCTTTTCACATAGTCCCATATTTCTTGGAGGCTTTGTTCATTTCTTTTCATTCTTTTTTCTTTAAACTTCTCTTCTCACTTCATTTCATTCATTTGATCTTCCATCACTGATACCCTTTCTTCCAGTTGATTGAATCGGCTACTGAAGCTTGTGCATTCGTCACATAGTTCTCGTGCCATAGTTTTCAGCTCCATCAGGTCATTTAAGGACTTCTCTACATTGGTTATTCTAGTTATCCATTCGTCTAATCTTTTTTCAAGGTTTTTAACTTCTTTGTGATGGGTTCGAACTTCCTCCTTTAGCTGGGAGAAGTTTGATCGTCTGAAGCCTTCTTCTCTCAACTCATCAAAGTCATTCTCCGTCCAGCTTTATTCCGTTGCTGGTGAGGAGCTGCATTCCTTTGGTGGAGGAGAGGTGCTCTGATTTTTAGAATTTTCAATTTTTCTGCTCTGTTTTTTTCCCCATCTTTGTGGTTTTTTCTACCTTTGGTCTTTGATGATGGTGATGTACAGATGGGGTTTTGGTGTGGATGTCCTTTCTGTTTGTTAGTTTTCCTTCTAACAGTCAGGATCCTCAGGTGCAGGTCTGTTGGAGTTTGCCCGAGGTCCACTCCAGACCCTGTTTGCCTGGGTATCAGCAGCAGAGGCTGCAGAACAGCGAATATTGCTGAACAGCAAATGTTGCTGTCTGATCGTTCCTCTGGAAGTTTCGTCTCAGAGGGGTACCCGGCCGTGTGAGTGTCAGTCTGCCCCTACTGGGGAGTGCCTCCCAGTTAGGCTACTCGAGGGTCAGGGACCCACTTGAGGAGGCAGTCTGTCCGTTCTGAGATCTCCAACTCTGTGCTGGGAGAACCACTACTCTCTTCAAAGCTGTCAGACAGGGACATTTAAGTCTGCAGAGGTTTCTGCTGCTTTTTGTTTGGCTATGCCCTGCCCCCAGAGGAGTCTACAGAGGTAGGCAGTCCTCCTTGAGCTGTGGTGGGCTCCACCCAGTTTGAGCTTCCTGGCCGCTTTGTTTACCTACTCAAGCCACAGCAATGGCGGGTGCCCCTCCTCCAGCCTCGCTGCTGCCTTGCAGTTCGATCTCAGACTGCTGTGCTAGTAGTGAGCGAGGCTCTGTGGGCGTAGGACCCTCCAAGCCAGGCGTGGGATATAATCTCCTGGTGTGCCATTTGCTAAGACCATGGGAAAAGCGCAGTATTAGGGTGGGAGTGACCCAATTTTCCAGGTGCCATCTGTCACAGCTTTGCTGGGCTAGGAAAGGGAATTCCCTGACCCCTTGCACTTCCCAGGTGAGGCGATGCCTCGCCCTGCTTCGGCTCAAGCTCGGTGCACTGCACTCACTGTCTTGCACCCACTGTCCGACACTCCCCAGTGAGATGAACCCAGTACCTCAGTTGGAAATGCAGAAATCACCCATCTTCTGCATTGTTCATGCTGGGAGCTGTAGACTGGAGCTGTTCCTATTCAGCCATCTTGGAACCACCTATCACTGCTGTGGTTATAACGATTGTTCTAGAAGCTATAGCAGAGGAAGAGCCAAGATTCACAGAATGATACAATCTTGGCCACCATTACTAAGTACCCATTGAGTTCTAAGTACTGTGGGCTGAGTACTTCATTTTTTCAGCAAAATAAAAGCTCTCTCTTTTCCTGTCCTGATTTTTTTGATGCATGTTAATTATACGGCAAAAGATCTGTAAAGTGCTAGATAAAACAGGAAAGTATCGGTGGCTAGCAGTGTCTCTGATACATAGTGAGAACTTAATAAGTATTAACCAAAGAATGGCAAGTTGAGCAAATGATTAAATAAAGGTCTATATACCATACCCCACCCAGAGCAACTACTCTTGACATTTTAGTGTGTACAATTTCCAGATGTTTTCCTATATATATGGTTATACATTTTTTTATTCTTTTACAAAAGCAAGGTCATATTGTACATAATTATTTGTAAATCACTTTTTATTCCCACTTACCTATTTACTGTGGTCATCTTTTCATTTATTGCAGTCATCTTTTCATGGTAGCTACTATGGTAGAAAGAATATACTGTGATTTTGAATTCTCCAGTGTTGACTATATCAGAGTAGACCCAAGGAAAAGAGATGTTTTTAATTCACAGAGTTATTAACTGTCTAGTTAAAAATGAGACTATAAAATTTAAGTTTTAAAAACCTCAGAGAAGCATATATCAGTGATTATTTTGTGGTACTTGAATTAAGGTATAGATCACACACACACACACACACACACACACACACACAATGGATATTAATACCTTTGAATATCTGCATGCTGTTTGAATAAATGGATGTGCTGTATTATACTGAATTCCTGCTTGATGGATACTTAGGTTATTTCAAAAGTGTGACCAATTTGATTGGCAAGCCTCAAGTCATTGAGGTAAAACCAGAAAAATATATTCTTTTCCAATAGCTGCTGTTAACTCTGCCCTTTCAAATTTTTCCTATCCTGTTACCTAGCAGGCTTCCTCAAGGAAATCACTAGTGTAGTTCAGACAGATACATCCTAGTATTAAAAGTCTCTGTTTGAGCTTGGTTCTGAAGATTCAGTCTTGGTCATTGGGCAATGTCAATTTCACATGCTATTTAGAGTGCCCTTTCCCCTCATCCATCTTCCATTCCACTTGCAAAGCTGGGACTTGAAAGAAAGTGGTCCTTGTCTCCTATCAGCCTTGTGGTCAGTCTGCACCATTATTGGGTCTCAATGCCTTCTTATTTAGCTCAGGAAGCACTAAACTGGTCAGCAAGCAGAGAGAGAGAGTCTGGCAGCCCCTTCTTATAAATGCCTCCCAACTTAGCGAGCTATTTGCTTTGTGCATCCCTCATTTTGCAACGAGGAGTAGAACCTCTGGGGAAGTAAGCAGAAGTAGGCAGAATTTCTCTGCACCAGTGTTGCGCCTCTCCAAAGGATAACTTCACTCTCCCTCCCTGCCTTATATGTTCTGTGGAGCATGCATTGCAAGGGATCAGCATTGCTTCAGCTGAAGTGGCTCCTCTATCCCATCGTATGCTAAAGGTGCTCATATTGGCTTGTGAGGGCCAATTGTTAGTATCTCTTCCAAACTCTGCAGTCAGCAAGGGCGCATTGGAAGCTCAGAATCAGCCCTGGTGGGAATATTTACACCATGGAAATTTGTATCATCTGACAACCCCCCATCTCTACCTCCACCCCATAGCTGATTGTTAAACATTTATCAGCACACCACTACCTGAAACCTAACTTTTCAGGGAGAAGGCTGGCCAAATATTGATGGTTACTATACTTAAAATGTGGAAGGTTTATTACCTTTTGTTCTCAGCCTTTAGAGGCCAATTATGGGAAAGATCACACCATCATAACAAGAATTTCATCTTCATGATGCTTTGATGAGCAACTTTTTACGCTTTATCTGCCCCATTTGAGTGATTATTTTCTTTGGCTAAATTCCTAGAAGCAGAAATGCTGAATCCAAAGGTATGTCTAGTTTAAAGTTTCAGATACTGTGGTTCAAATATCCTTCAGAAAATATGAACCGATCTACGCTCCTATCACCAACGTACCTGGTATGCTGTACCCTTACTGCAAGTAAATATTATTATTTTAAAATCGATTTTTTCTCTTTTATGCAAAGAATGTGATTTGTTTTCATCTGCATTTCTTTGACTATCAATATGTTAGCATAGTTTTCCAGAACGTTAATTAACAGCATTTCCTAAATATACTTTTTTTTTTTTTTTTTAATACAGAGTCTCTCTCTGTCACCCAGGCTGGAGTGCAATGGCACAATCTTGGCTCACTGCAACCTCCACCTGCCAGGTTCAAGCAGTTCTCCTGCCTCAGCCTCCTGAGTAGCTGGGATTACAGGCACCCGCCAACACACTCAGTTAATTTTTGTATTTTTAGTAGAGGTTTCACCATGTTGGCCAGGCCGGTCTTGAACTCCTGACCTCAAGTGATCAACCCCCCTCGGCCTCCCAAAGTGCTAGGATTACAGGCGTGAGCCACCGTGAGTAGCCGTTTTTTTTTTTTTTTTAAATGAATTTCTAACAAGGCGGGTGAAAATGGCAGCCACCGAGGAGGATAAGGAATGGGAGGGCTGCCTGTTGGATGATACCTGGCTTGCTCCCCACCTGCCCTGAGCTCTGTCTGAGCAGAACAGTGAAATCTGTGAGTCTTGGAGCAACCTTCTTAGAGGCCACACTTTAATTAAAACCTTTCTCACATGATACATTATCTATAAAAGCAATTCGGTTAGAATATTGATTTTGCTCTGTGGTTATAGAACTCCCATAGGAAGTCTTATTCCTTTATCTGTGGCTTTCTGGTCATAGCATCTGCAAACTTCTTTGTAAGGATGTGTACTCACCCACACTCATATACCTGGACACACACACACATACAAACTCACACACTCATTCAGACACATGCATAAACACTCACATGCTTAGACACACATGCACACAGACAGCCATTCAGACTCTTGTACACACTTGCATGGGAACACATGCACACACAGACTCACATACATGGAGACACACACACTCACGCTATGCTTAAAAACACAGACACACTCATACAGACACACATACCACACATGTACATACATGTACATACACACATGCACACACTTATTCAGATACACGCTCATAATCACATGCCTGGAAACACATACAGAGACACACTCATACTGACTCACACACACACACACACGCATGCATGGACACATATGTACACCCATCCATACAGCCTTTCCTCCCCTTTACACACATTGCTGCTGCTATATTCAATATCCTCCAGCTTTTCAAACATGCCATAATTGCTCTTGCCTCAAGACCTCTGTGCACACTATTTTTTCTGCCTGGGACTCTTTCCTCTCTACCTGTCACTTAACTGATTCTTATACATCCTTCATGTTTCGGTGGAAGAGTCACTTCCTTCAGACACCTTCCCTGCTTCCCTGGGCCACCTTGGAGCCTCTTGCCATTCTGGCACTCACTGAGTTTTAGAATCATTATTCCATGAGGGTGGGGATAGATGTCTGCTGTACTCCTTGCTATGTCCCAGGGTGGGGAACGTACCTCACACATGGTAGGTGTGCCAAAACTATTCAATGTGAGTAAACTGAGGCTCTGATTGACTAAGGAGGTGTAGCTGATTAGCAACAGAGGCGGGACGTGTTGACTCCGGAGTCCATGTTATTTTTTGTTTTGTTTTGTTTTGAGGCAGAGTCTTGCTCTGTTGCCCAGGCTGGAGTGCAGTGGCGCGATCTCTGCTCACTGCAACCTCTGCCTCCCAGGTTCAAGTGATTCTCCCACTTCAGTCTCCCGAGTAGCTGGGATTGCAGGCGCCTGCCACCACGCCTGGTTAATTTTTGTATTTTTAGTAGAGACAAGGTTTCACCATGTTGGCCAGGCTGGTTTCAAACTCCTGACCTCAGGTGATCCACCCACCTCAGCCTCCCAAAGTGCTGGGATTATAGGCATGAGCCACTGCACCCGGCCCACGTTCTTTATTTTTTATACATGGACTCTGTTCCTCACTGGCACTTCATTTTTCAAGTAATTCTTTTGTCTGTTTGTAAATAGCTGTGTGTACATACATACACACGTGCACATGTTTACACACATGAACCACAGGAAAGATACTTATATGACTTTTCATTTGGGAATTTATCCTTCAGCCCATTCGTCCACCTGTCTCATGCCCCTAAGCTCCATGAAGAAAGAATCTCTGTCTTATTCACTGTGGTAATAACCTCTGTGTGTAGCACAGTGCCCGGCCCTCAAAATTATTTGTTACATGAACAGATGAAACTGTTCAATAGACAGTTGCTGAACATCCACAAGGCACCGGGCTAGGTGCTAATGGGATTGCAGAGACAAATAAAAACCAGCCCTTGACCTTGAATAAATTGCTGCCTAGTTGGGGAAACTGTCAAATAAATCTTTGCCCTTTGGGATATGCAGACAGTCTAGTCCTTTTCTGACCCTCTTTCATGTGTATATACAGACAAACCAAAGGCACTCATACAATTGCATATGTGTGATTGAAACACACACATACCCACAGATAAACACCCAAACGCCCTTTGCACATACACCTGCCCATCTAGGCCCCCTGTCCAAGATGGATACAGACAGCCTGCAGCATTTTAGCCCTACCTGGTTTGTTTCCTCTGAGTTCAAAGGAGTTTATTAATTTCAGCCCCTTCATGTGGAACTTGCAAAGCCTCCTGTAGGAGATATCCATGGCAACTGTGGGAACCATCTGAAAAGGAAGATATTAACCTTTTGGAGTCTGATGTCCACTTTGTATGTCTCCCTTAGCCTATTTAATGTATTTCTCAGAATCTCTGAAATAACAAGCAGCAGCTGCACTGGGGAGTGGTCAAGTCTAGGATGGGAGATGCCTCCTTCGTGCACCAGAATCTGTTCCCCCTGCAGACTAATGTTCCAAGAGCTAAGGGCCAGCTGGTGTTTGAGCTGGAGGTGGAGAGAGGGGCTGGGATGATGTAGGCCTTGGCTTCAGCTTTGCCTCCAAACTGCAGGTGGAATTTTCTGAAATTGTCAAAAGGTGTCACTGGGGCTGCCTCCAATACGACCTTTTCAGTAAAAGTAAAAAATGCCCCGTGCCTCCTCTTTGGATCCAGAATGAATTGTTTCTTCAAGCAGGTCAGCTCATTTCCTGACCTTGGGCAGTCCACCCCAATTTTCTGATCTCTCTAGTTATTTATTTATTTATTTATTTATTTATTTTTTTGAGACGGAGTCTCGCTTTCTCGCCCAGGCTGAGGTGCAGTGGCTCAATCTCAGCTCACTGCAACCTCCGCCTCTCAGGTTCAAGCGGTTCTCCAGCCTCAACCTACTGAGTAGCTGGGGCTACAGGTGCTTGCCACCACATTTGACTAATTTTTGTATTTTTAATAGAGACAGGGTTTCACCATGTTGGCCAGGCTGGTCTTGAACTCCTGACTTCAGGTGATCCACCCGCCTCGGCCTTCCACAGTGTTGAGATTATAGGTGTGAGCCACTGCGCCTGGCCTGATCTCATCCATGGGACAAGGAATGCATTTAATAAAGCCCTTGGCTGATGGGAGACCTCTAGGGTGCAGCACAGGTTGGGGAGAAGGTGGGTTCAAGCCCTGAGTCCATTCAAGTGCTTGCCATGTGTCTCTAACCTAATTTATTCTAAGCCTCATTTCTTCATCAGTAAAATGGGCAGAAAAATAAATACTTGACCAACCCATCGAGAAGATTGAAGGAAATCATGCCTGCAAGCAGTTTAGGCTTTGTCCTTGGTATATAGTAGGTGCTCAGAAAATAACAGTTTATTTTTTAATTTTTAATTTTTTAAAAATTTTATTTCAATAGTTTTTGGAGAACAGGTGGTTTTTTGTTACATGGTTATGTTCTTTAGTGGTGATTTCTGAGATTTTGATGTACCTATCACCCTAGCAGGGTACACTGTACTCAATATGTAGTTTTTGATGCCTCACCACCTTCACCCTTCTCTCTGAATTCCAAAAGACCATTATATTACTTGTATGCCGCCTTTGCATCCTCATAGCTTAGCTCCCACTTGTAAGTGAGAACATATGATACTTGGTTTTCCATTCCTGAGTTACTTCACTTAGAATAATGGCTTCCAAGTCCATCCCAGTTGCTGCAAAGGCCATTATTTCATTCCCTTTTATGGCTGACTAGTATTCCATGGTGTATGGGTACCACATTTTCTTTATCCACTGGTTGTTTGATGGGCATCTAAGTTGGTTCCATATTTTTGCAATTGTGAATTGTGCTTCTGTAGACATGTGTGTGCATGTGTCTTTTTCATACAACTTCTTTGTCTTTGGGTAGTTACCCAGTAGTGGGGTTGCTGGACTGAATGGTAGATCTACTTTTAATTCTTTAAGGAATCTCCATACTATTTTCCATAGTAGCTATGCTAGTTTACATTCCCACCAGCGATGTAAAAGAGTTCCCTTTTCACCACATCCATGCCAACATCTATTATTTTTTATTTTTTATTATTATTACTATTTTTTTTCTTTGAGACAGGCAGGGTCTTGCTCTGTCGCCTAGGCTGGGGTACAGTGGCGTGATCTCGGCTGACTGCAACCTCTGCCTCCTAGGTTCAAGTGATTCTCCTATCTCAGCCCCCTGAGTTGCTGGGACAACAGGCCACCACGCCTGGCTAATGTTTGTATTTTTAGTAGAGACAGGGTTTCACCATGCTAGCCAGGCTGGTCTTGAACTCCTCAAGTGATCTGCCTGCCTCGGCCTCCTAAAGTGCTGGGATTACAAGTGTGAGCCATTGCGCCCGGCCTTTTTTGATTTTTTAACCACTTTTTTGTTTAACCTTTCCTGCTCTGTTCACCACCCTCCACTCTGTGCCAACTCGAGACACAGATCTGAATGAAGCTGGCCCTTGTAGGGCTCCCAGTCTAGCAGACCACACAGATAAGCAAACAAACACTTATGAGGCAATGAAGGGAGCAGTGAATTCTGCATAAGGAAGGCAGGGGGTCTTCCCAGAAGAGGTGGCATCCACCCAGGATACAGTGACCAATTAGACTAGGAAAGGAATCCACTTCCTGTAGAGCAGTATTCCTCAAGGGGGGCAGTTTTGTCTCCGTGGGACATTTGGAAATATCTGGAGACATTTTTGGTTGTCACAGCTGTGGACAAGTGCTACTGGCATATCATTAGCCAGTGGTGCTGCTGACATCCTACAATGCATAGGGCAGCTTCCCACAACACAGAATTATCCAGCCCACAATGTATATAGCACCAAGGTAGAGAAACCCTGCTGTAAACCATCATGATATTCTTTTTTTTGGGGAGAGAGTCTCACTCTGTTGCCCAGGCTGGAGTTCAGTGGTGCAATCTTGGCTCACTGCAAGCTCTGCCTCCCGGGTTCAAGCAATTCTCCTGCCTCAGCCTCCTGAGTAGCTGGGATTACAGGCACACACCATCATGCCTGGCTAATATTTTGTATTTTTAGTAGAGATGGGTTTTTGCCAGGTTGGCCAAGCTGGTCTTGAACTCCTGGCCTCAAGAGATTCACCTGCCACTAACACAGTGAAATCCTGTCTCTACTAAAAATACAAAAAAATTAGTCGGGTATGGTGGCGGGCGCCTGTAGTCCCAGCTACTTGGGAGGCTGAGGCAGTAGAATGGTGTGAACCCGGGATGCAGAGCTTGCAGTGAGCCAAGGTTGTGCCACGGCCCTCCAACCTGGGCGACAGAGTAAGACTCTGTCTCAAAAAAAAAAAAAAAAAAAAAAAGAGAGAGAGATCCACCCGCCACCCGCCTCTGGCTCCCAAAGTGCTGGGATTACAGGCGTGAGCCACCATGCTGGGCCAGGATCATGATATTCTTCATCATAAAAATGATAATTACTACAGATAACTGAACACCTACTGCGTGTCAAGCACCACACTGGGCTTTCTGCATGGGTTACCACATTTAGTTCTTAACAACCAGTCTGTGGGAGAATTTTCATTGACTCTATTTTAAAGCTAAGGCAACTGAGGCTCACAGAGATTAAGGAACTTGCCCAACACTTCCCAGAATCAGAAGCCAAGTTTGGAATTTAGGTTCCTTAGAATCCGAATCCGATTTCCTTTTTTAAACCTCACCATGCTGTCTCAGATGTGTCCACTGGAGATGTGTCTGGGGCTTGCTTTGACCATTCACCGCACATGTGGCATGGAGTGTGAGTCAAACCAGCTTAAAGATTCGCAGACGAGGGGTACTGCTGCCTTTGAAGGTGCCCTCTTGGGTCTTTCTTCCGGCAGGGAAGGTTGATGTGGTTCAGCCCAGTAACATGGGCACTTCCATGAGTGGAGTGGAGTATAAAAAGAAGAAGAGCAGCTAGTCCTTTCCTTCACCTCCCTCATATCATGATGCAAGTTCTGCTAGTGCTGCTGCTGACTCTGTTACTATGATTATTACTATATCACATATTAATGAAAACGCCCTCAGCTATGCCTTTTATTCACTTGATATTATTTAAATCTATTAGCAACCCAGTGAGGTAGTGATGATCGCTTCTATTTCACATATACAGAACAAAACTGAGGCCCAGAGAAGGGTCAAACACAAGAGGCAGGGCTAGTAATTGAATCTATATTATTCTTAGTGGTTCCCAGCTGGGGAGCAAACTTTCCCCCCAAGGGTGGGATATGGTTTGGACTTCCAAATATCTGGAGACATGACCAGGCGCAGTGGCTCATGCCTGTAATCTGAGCACTTTGGAAGGCCTAGGCAAAGATAGCTTGAGGTCAGGAGATTGAGACTAGTCTGGCCAACATGATGAAACGTTTTCTCTACTAAAAAATAGAAAAATTAGCTGGGCGTAGTGGTGTGTGCCTATAATCCCAGCCACTCAGGAGGCTAAGGCAGGAGAATCGCTTGAACCCAGAAGGTGGAGACTGCAGGGAGCTGAAATCGCACCACTGTACTCCAGCCTGGGTGACAGAGGAAGACTCCATCTCAAACAAAGAGACAAACAAACAAATATTATCTGAAGACAATTTTAATTGTCACACAGGGGATGGAGTGTGTCATGTGCACTACTAGCATCCAGTGGATAGAGGCCAGGGATGCTGCTAAACACCCTAGAATGCACAGGACAGGCCTCCCACTGAGTTTCCTGGCCCCAAAAGTCAGTTGTGCTGATATTGAGAACTCTGGCTCTACCTCAAAAACCCCAGCCTTCTCAGCATGCAATGGGACTGATGGTTTCTGGATTGTGTTGAGTAAATGTTTATATAAAGTTTCCTAAGGACAGAAAACTCTTTGCGTCATGCCAAGATGCACAGAAGAGCAGCATGAAAGTTAAAAATTTGTTTCTGATTCATTTTTGACACCGGGATGCCTTTTGTGGCA
This sequence comes from Pongo abelii, assembly GCF_028885655.2. NCBI lineage: Eukaryota > Metazoa > Chordata > Mammalia > Primates > Hominidae > Pongo > Pongo abelii. The sequence goes on from NC_072003.2 coordinate 18,830,254, forward strand.
AAACTATAAGAAAAGGCAGGAACATGAACATTGCAAATTCATCTGTTTATGCTACGTGACAGTAATTTTTTTTTTAAGATGGAAATTGGGAAGGCTAGCAGTGAATCCTAGTGAAATATTCATGACCCCCATCTAATTTCTAATTCAATTAAAAGGTGCTAGTGTAGTTAACTGTGACAACAATTATTTTTGTTAATGAATATATTTAAATGCTTATCAGCCAAGGTGATAAGGAGTGCCCGTAAGACCCAGCCACAAACTTGAATTTCAAATTGGTTTTGAAGTTTAAAGGTTGTTTTCATAAGGTTGGGAACCAAATTCCAAATTTGCAAAATGGATAATTTTAGGATTAGCTATTCAGTTTCAACAGCAGTCTTCCATTTTCCTGAGGATTCAAGACAGGATTCTTTTAAAGTGCAAGTTCTTCAGTTGCATTTGAAATAGGATTTGATTTATAAAAATTCAAATTATGGTGACTTTGCAAGAACCCAAGGACAAGAAACTGGGCAAATCCCAAGGTTTGTTGCTGAGCAGAGGACAGAGTTTCTCTGCCTGGGATGTTACAACATTGTTCCAGGAAGGGCAGGTTATGTTCAGGAAGCCCCTTCACAGAGGGAGTGAATAGCATCTCTTCCTAAAAATTCATTTCGGCCTGTGGGGTGGATGGGTGAACACAGACGATGTGTTGGAGCTGGTATACCAGCTGTCTAGACATAGTCTCTCATCCTTATACTGGCATTTAAGCCATGTACTTGATATTGCCTAGTTTCTAACACAGCCATCAAAATGTGAAATTACCTATTTTAAATTTTGCAGTGTTTGCCTGACTTTTAAAAGATGGATTTCTAGCTTTTGAAAGAAAAATGTCTCCTTTCATGTTCTGGATTCCTCCTTGTACTGTTCTAGTAGTAATTAATTATGACAATAATGGATGTGATGTCATCTTTGTGACCAACAAGTCTGGTTTTAATACTTAGTTCTGACACTTGCCAGCTGTATGGTTTGGGGCAAGTTATTTCACTTATCTGAGCCAGTTTTTTACATCTATGAAGGGAGGATTATATCTTGTGTGCTTTTCCAGGTTGTTGGATGGGTTAGAGAGATAATACATATTAAGTGACTTATAACATCTTGACAAATAAATGCTCACTTAAATGGTGGCGGTAGTAGTAGAAATAATAGTTGTTGTGGTGCTTGTCAATCCCACATATTTTAATCTTGAAACACCATATAGAATAGGTGACTGATATGGTTGGGCTCTGTGTCCCCACCCAAATCTCACCTTGAATTGTAATAATCCCCAAGTGTCAAGGGCAGGGCCAGGTGGAGATAAATGAATCATGGGTGCGGTTTCCCCATACCTTTCTCCTGATAGTGAGTGAGTTCTCACGAGAGCTGATGATTTTATAAGCATCTGGCATTTCCCCTGCTAGTACATTCTCTCTTTGCCTGCCACCATCCATGTAAGATACGGCTTGCTCCTCGTTGCCTTCCGCCATGATTGTGAGGTCTCCCCAGCCATGTGGAACTGTAAGTCCATTAAAACCTCTTTTTCTTCCCAGTCTCTGGTATGTGTGTATTAGCAGCATGAAAATGGACTAATACAGTGACATTATTTCTATTTTATTGGTAAGGGGACTGAGACTCAGGGAAGCTTAGCTAACTTGCCCAATGTTGTGCAGTTGGTAAGTAGTGGGATTAGGATTTGAACCCAATTAGTTTGATTCTTAAGAAAATGCTCTGTTCCCATGTCATGTTCCTTCCAATTACAATTCATATTCTATCTTCCCCAAAATAGTTTAAAATCTCTTTGCACAACTCACAATGCCTAGCACCTTCAATTCACTTGTAGGTCCTTAATAGACATCATTTAAGAATGACCACTTCCCATCATTGCTTTGAACAAAAATCACTTATTTCCTACATTTTCACAATGATGTGGTCTCTTCAAGATAATGCAGAAAATAAAACAAAAGGTTGTGAAGATGCATTCAGAAGTACTGCCTTTGATGGTGCTTGGAGAAAGGTCTGGGTACTAGTTTCTGCATTCAGACCCACTCTAAACATAGGGACCTCTTGAACAATGCCTGGGATAATTGTTTATAAATCCAACCCTTCTCCTAAGTCAGGACTGGAAATGCTAAGTTATCAGAAAGGTAGGGGTAAGAAAAAAAAAGAGGGCAAAGACATCAGTGTTTGATTGGTGATGTTGAAACTGGAAAATGAACTGGCAGAGGACTTCTGGCTTATACTCCTGGAAATCCCAGGAGTAGCCAACTCTAGAGCTTTTTCTGGAGATTTCAGGGAAGGGATGGGGAACAGGGAGATGAAGGCTAGAGGGTACAGAGCTTCTTACAGGTGGTAAAAATGTTCTAACATTGACTGTGGGGATGGTTGCACATGTCTGCAAAAATACTGAAAATATTGAATTGTATACTTTAAATGTGCAAGTTGTGTGGTATGTGAAGTATATCTCAATAAAGTTGTTTTTAAACATCTCAACAGGCCAGGTGTGGTGGCTCACGCCTGTAATCCCAGCACTTTGGGAGGCCGAGGCAAGTGGATCACTCGAGGTCAGGAGTTCAAGATCAGCCTGGCCAATGTGACGAAAGTCCGTCTCTACCAAAAATACAAAAAATTAGCTGGGGTTGTGGGATGTGCCTGTAATTCCAGCTACTCAGGAGGCTGAGACAGGAGAATCGGTTGAACCCAGGAGGCAGAGGTTGCAGTGAGCCAAAATCGCACCATTGCACTCCAGCCTGGGTGACAGAACGACACTCAAAAAAATAAATATAAATAAATAAACATCTCAACAACCCACATGAGCAATTCATTGTCCAGGTCATGCTCTCCCTCTCAGTGTCTACCCCTTGCTTTCTCAAAGCTTTTTGTGGTCTCCCTTCCTTATCCTTCCAATCTTAGGACAATTGATATTATCCATATGGTCCCAGAGTACACAAAATGATAAATATCTTGAAAGCTACAGTCTTTTCATTTTTAGAACATGCGATTTTTCTGCTCACCCTAGTTTGTTTTTTTATATTCCAGATATATATTTGGAGGAAATTGATATACCACTGCCACCACCCAACCACCATCTGTTCTCCTACTTTTAAGCCCACTCTGGGAATCTTTGGAAGTTGGGAGGGGAAAACCACTTCAACATTATGTTGAACTTCCTACTCCGTGTCCTCAAGGGAGACAAAGAATAACACATAGATTGAGGGAGCTCATTTTCTAACAAAATTCAGGTGTTATCACCTGTGATCTGCTGGAAAACCACTTACCCTCTCTGGTTATGTTTTCCCATCTATAGAAAAGGGATAATTACAGCCGGGCGTGGTGGCTCATGCCTGTAATCCCAGCACTTTGGGAGGCCAAGGCGGGCGGATCAAGAGGTCAGGAGATTGAGGCCATGCTGGGTAACATGGTGAAACCCCGTCTCTACTAAAAATACAAAACATTAGCCGGGCATGGTGGTGGGCGCCTGTAGTCCCAGCTACTCGGGAGGCTGAGGCAGGAGAATGGTGTGAACCCGGGAGGCGGAGCTTGCAGTGAGCCGAGATGGCACCACTGCACTCCAGCCTGGGAAACAGAGCGAGATTCCGTCTCAAAATAAATAAATAAATAAATAAATAAATAGGAAAAGGGATAATTATAGTACGTATTAGGTTTGTTGTGCAAACAAAACAAGATGATGTCTATAAGTCACTTATCCTGACATTAGTACGTAGGCACTTGGTGAACTGAAGTGATTTATTATAATTGCTATGGTCACATCTCAATTGATTAGCATGAGTATACCTTGGAAATTCAATCTTTTTTAATATCTTACGGTGTCTATCCTTGAGAATATCCTAGGAATACCCACCTTCCTGAAGGCTCCCCCTTTATTGAGGCGACTGCCACTTTAGCCTGGCCCAGAATTCAAATAAACAAAAGTTTGTATGTTACAAAGACGACTACGGGGGCCAGAAGGGAAATGTTCTGGAGGCTGAAACTGCACCAGGTCAGCCACATCTGTTTCGAATTTGCATAGGCACTGACTATTTGGTATCTAAAAGTTGTTGCTTCTGTAATCCTTTCATCGTTGCATTTTTTTTTTTCCAGTCCTGCTCCTTCTGTAACTTTTTTTCTGTCTTTGCCTTTTGATAGTTATTTCTGGGAGAACCAAACCAGAGATCTCAAACCAGGGGTTGGGATCGGGGAAATCACAGATGTGTGTTGTCTGTAGCTGGAAGTGTCTCGATTTTTTAATTAGTCACCAGCCAAATAAGCATCAGACTTCACTTGTTATCTGGATTTGTGACTCCTCTGGAAACACAAGGCACACATTTCTGCATGCCAGCAACCAGCTAGAACTGAAAAGCAGTGACTCCCTTTGAAAGGGATGTGCTGTTCCAGTTCCCCAATCTCCATCCTTCTTCCTGATTTATTTGTGCTATCTGTCTGGTGTCTGGATGCATGTGAGTTCATAATCCCCAAAGTAAGTCTTTGTGATCCCCAGGAATGAATTGCTCATGTTAGAAGAGATATTGAGAGTTCTTATTGGTATCCCTAAAAAGATCACAGTCTATGAGGCCAAGTACAGGGATGAAGGTGTTTTATCAAGAAATACATAGAAACAGGAGCTCTGCCAGGACTGGAAAGCCTGTTTCCAGTCCCCATTGTAGAGTGGATGAGGGTCGATGATGAAACCTCTAGGACCGGGAAAGTGTACGCCTTCTCTCCAAGCTTAATATGTCATCGTTACATCAAACCCTCTGAGAGATGATGTCAGAGAATCTGCGCTGCTCCCCCTCTCTTCCTTTAAGATGTAAAAAAAAAAAAAAAAAGGAATAACTCCTTGGCTGCAGCCACTGCTACAGGTTTCACAGCAGGTCTCTGAGGGCCTCTCTTCCTCTCCAGTCCAGAAGCACATCAGCTCACATTTTAAAATCTCTAATAGAAGCATAAATGAGGTTTATGAACCATTAACCTTAGGTCAGTTTTCCAAAGTCTCAAAAAGCATTTTAAAACAATTAATTACTTTGCTTCACTGGAAACAGATTGTAGATGAGTGCAATTAGGCAGATGCTCGAGATGAAAGATTTCACTAAGATGGACAATAAGCTCCCACCCTAGAACCTGCTGGGGAAGGGGGAAGCCTATTTCTCATATCCACTGCTCTCCCACCCATTCCGCAATGTCATAGTCATTCCTAAGCGGGAACTGTTTGCATTTTCCAAGCCCCTTTCTTCTTACACTTTTGAAGTATAACCTTGATTTTTTTTTTAACTGTGCTTGGGGAAAGGACCTTTTGGAGTAAATGAATTTGTAGGTTAAGAGGAAGATTCTTTTTTTTTATTATTTTACTTTAAGTTCTAGGATACATGTGCAAAATGTGAAGGTTTGTTTAGGTATACATGTGCCGTGGTGGTTTGCTGCACCTATCAATCCATCATCTAGGTTTTAAGCCCTGCAAGCATTAGGTATTTGTCCTAATGCTCTCCCTCCCCTTGCTCATCACCCCCCCCAACAGGCCCTGGTGTGTCATGTTCCCCTCCCTGTGTCCATGTGTTCTCACTATTCACCTCCCGCTTATGAGTGAGAACATTCGACGTTTGGTTTTCTGTTCCTGTGTTAGTTTGTTGAGAATGATGGTTTCCAGCTTCATCCATGTCCATGCAAAGGACATGAACTCATTCTTTTTTACGGCTGCATAGTATTCCGTGGTGTATATGTGCCACATTTTCTTTATTCAGTCTATCATTGATGGGCATTTGGGTGTTGGTTCCAAGTCTTTGCTACTGTAAATAGTGCTGCAATAAACATACATGTGCATGTATCTTTATAGTAGAATGATTTATAATCCTTTGGGTATATACCCAGTAATGAGATTGCTGGGCTGGGTCAAATGGTATTTCTGGTTCTAGATCCTTGAGGAATCGCCACACTGTCTTCCACAATGGTTGAACTAATTTACACTCCCACCAACAGTGGAAGATTCTTTTAATTTCATTCAGTTCAGTTGAAAATGCCTTTTAAAAATAGGAGTCCCCCATTCTTTTGTATTAGGAGGAGCTTAGAAAAGATCTGCATGAAAAAACAACTACTGTGCTGAACCTAGGCTATGCCTGGGCTGAGACATAGACTTTTTTTTTTTTTTTTTTTTTTTTGAGACAGAGTCTTGCTCTGTTGCCCAGGCTGGAGTACAGTGATGCAATCTCAGCTCACTAAAACCTCCACCTCCCAGGTTCAAGTGATTCTCCTGCCTCAGTCTCCTGAGTAGCTGGGATTACAGGCGCATGCCACCACACCTGGCTAATTTTTGTATTTTTAGTAGAGATGGGGTTTTACCATGTTGATCAGGCTGGTCTTGAACTCCGGACTTCGTAATCTACCCGCCTCAGCCTCCCAAAGTGCTGGGATTACAGGCGTGAGCCACTGCGCCCGGACAACATTGACCTCTTATAATGACTCAGGGTTCTTGGAGCAGGGGACAATGGTCAGAGGCCAGTGTAGGAGACAAGTGACTGCCCTCTTTGTCTAAGCTTTGCTGTTACCATGCTGTGAAGGTTTGTGTGAGTCACTTTTCTCATATGAGTCTCACTTTGTTCATCTATAAAACGAATGGATTGGACTGGATCTCAGATTTTCTTTCCAGCCCTGACATTCTATGATTATTTATAAAACTAATTCTGTAGACACAAAAGCTTAAGAAATAGGGCTACTCCTTTCAGTTCAAGATGGCTGACTGAGCACATCTTGACAGAGGAAATATAAGAGCAAGAATAACTCAATGGCAATGCTGGAAAATGGAAAATGTCACTATCAGCAAGCCAGAAGTTTTGAGAAATGTGTGAAACAGACAAAATATATGGCATCAGATGAATGGTGATTCCTTAACAGCCTTCAGGAGACCATAACCCCAAATAGATGAAAGAGGAGACAGTTGTAAAACTGAGTTCTTCCAACAGAACTCTGGAGAAAAATCAAGATTGGAGACAGCAGGCTGGGAGAAGCAATGGTCTGTGGGATGGTCTAAGGGTCACAAATTGGAGAACAACAGAACAATTACACAAATTCCCCATTTGAAAGAGAGGCTGGCTGCAGTACCTTGCTCCCAGGTTTTCTGTGAAGTCAGTTTTCTGTATAAAGTTAGGACTGGAGTTTAGGTAGCTGGAGAGGACATGGGTCCCTGCCCCAAGTAACTTGTGCTGAACCCAACTAAGACAGAGCATTCACAATGAGAAGTCAAGTTTCCCTCCCATCATGCAGGGAAGCCCACATGGATGTAGCTCTTCTCCACTTAAGGCAGCTCTAAGAGTTAAAGAGGAAAGAAACATGAAAAGTGGCTTAACAGTTAAAGACAGATTTATTTTGGAGAATAAACCTGAGAGGGGCTTTTGGCCAATTTTGGTTAGGAGCATGGGGAACGTAAAATGGTGGTGTTTGTCCAAGATGGCGATGCTCCTGCTCTGTCAGCAGCCATTTTCACTACCTGGAGGACAGTGACTGCCTTGTGTTTGAAGAAAAACAATTTTAGCTGCTAATACTAATCAGTCTAGACCAGCACTATACAACAGGTCAGTCTGTGATGATGAAAATGCTATACAATTCTGAACTGCTCAACACTGCAGTCTCCACCCACATGTGGCTATTGAGCATTTGAAATGTGGCCAGGGCAGTGAAGGAACTGAATTTCAATTTCATTTAACTTTAACTAATTTAAACTGAAATTGAAATAGCCACACACGGCTAGTGACTACCACATGTAGCTAATTAAATAGCTGCCATACTGGACAGAAAAACCTGGAGTAATTCATAAGAATAACTTCATAACACAAAAAAGAAAACCTTGGAGATTAGACTATAATTGATAACATTCAAAATTAAAATGGAAAGGCTGATGGCAGAAGTAAAAATTAAGTAAAAGCATTGAGGTTGGGCACGGTGGTGCCTACCTGTAATCCCAGCCCTTTGGGAGGCTGAGGCAGGGGGATCACTTGAGCCCAGGAGTTGGACACTAGCCTGAGCAACAGAGTGAGACCCCCATCTCTACAAAAAAAATTGTAAAAACTAGCTGGGTGTGGTGGCATGCATCAGTAGTCCAAGCTACGCAAGAGGCTGAGAGGGAGGATTGCTTAAGCCCAGGAGGTAAAGAAAGACCTATGCCAAAAAAAAGAAAAAATATGAATTGACTTAGTGACTTTGTGATATGGAATATCTAGCTAAAGCATTCTCTCCAATAACATAAAAATTACAATGGAAAAGTTGAGAGATGAGAGATAGGTCCAGGAAACCCAAGGTTCATTAGAGTGCTTCTAGACAGACATAATGGAACTAAGAAAAGCCAAAGAAATAACAGGGGGAGCATACAAATAGTTGCTCACAATGCAGGTGTAAAATCCCAATGCAGTTATTAAATACGTTAATAAAATAGAAAGGGGATGACATAAAATCAAATAGATAAAGTCCATGCATACCTACAACAAAATATTAATCATACACCAAAATTCTGCAAAATGAAACCTGGGAGATGAATCTCCGAGGAGGGAAGAAATGAAAGACTGCCTTTTTAGTATGTGGGTGAGAGCAGGCTTTAGAATATTGATTAATTTTTGAAATTGCTAAGAAAACAGGATTGGAAACATATTTATGCTTGTAGAAATATATGTATAAGTTAAAATACAAAAAAGAGGAAACATTTCTATTTCACTGAAGAAATGAAAGGAAGAAAGAACATTTGACCAATTAGCTAGAATCTAGAAAGCGGAACCCTCAAGAGATGTAGAAGAGCAGACAACATAAATTAAGATGACAGAAAGAAAACTAACACACAGTGATTACAGTAAATATAAATAACTTAATTTCTTCTATTAAAAGACAAACACTATTAGGATTTTTAAAAGGGAAATTTAACTATATGTTGCTTAGGAGACCATAGGGAAACGTCAGAAAGAAACCTTGAAAGAAAGATATAAATGTTGAATTAGATTGGCAACTACCTTTTCTAAGGAAGAATCTTCTTTGCTTTAAGATAAAATGTCCCACTACTTTTTATTCTTGCTCTATTAAAATACTCTTGTTTTATGAAATGTTAACCTTAGGTCAGTTGCTAAATTATTTTGAAATTTTCACTCTTGTAAAAAATTATCAAAGTCTAGCCTCAGGGACATTTGGGCTAGAATAAGACATCAAGCTCATGTCAGGAATTCCAAAAATAATAAAGCCAAGTAGTCCAGGGTCATAATTACATTTAGCCATTTTTTTCATATTATTCTATATCTTTTTAATATTACAGAAGTCAAACTTGGCAGTTGGAAGAAATTCAAATGATTGAAAGTTATAAAGAACACATAACTCCTCTCTCTCTCACACACACACACACAGACACACACACACACACATTGCTACCAATTAATTCTTCAAATATTGAAATGTGTGGAGAATCAGCTCTTCCTACCAAACACTTCAAATATCCTTTTCCCTTTCTGCAAAGACTTCTTGATACATTTGCTCCAATCCATCTATTTTTCCTAAGGGCCTAGATTCAGGATGTTCTGCCTGTCTCCTCTGACAAAAATCCATATTTGAAACAATAATTCAGTGCAATACCCTAGAATGCCAAAGCTCAAATATCTGCCTCATCTAATGACTTCATTTCATAGATGAGAAAACCTAAATTTAGAGGAATAAAGAGGCTTGCTCCACGTCACACTGTTAGTTTGTGGCAGGGCTCGGACTTGAACCTAAGTGTGGAGCTCTGTATTTTGTTTGTTTCAGGCTATAGAGAACCAACCCTGAATGGGTCTTAATTCCTATAGATGAAAGTTTGAGGACCAGAACTAGGTTCAGGTGAGGCCGGACCAAGGTGTTCAAACTATGTAATTAGAACGAAGTCTCTCTTCATCTGCCAGAATACTTTCCTCTGTGTTGGCTTCATTCTCAGACTCCGTGGGATGGCAAGTTTAATTCTAGATTCAAGTACAGCTGTGGAGAACCTGAATCTCCGATCCTTTAACTATGAAGTGTGTTTATATCTCATTGGTTCAACTTGAATCATGTGACCATCCCTGAACCAATCACTATAACCACAGTAGTGCATGCTAGGATGGGTCTGGTTGGAGCCGCATGCCTATCCTTAGAACAGGAAATGAATTCAACTCCACCCGAAGGATATGAACGAAGAGTCAGAGAGAAGTGATTACATGAAGGAAAACATGGACACCCTAAACAGGAAAAGGATGAATGTCAGCTAAGCGGCCCAGTCAACTCTCCTTCCTCCTGGTCTGGTAAGTTAACAATGCACAATCATTAACATGTGTTAATTCATCCTTTATTAAAGAAAACAACTGTTACTGAATCTAGTCACCCTATTTCAGGGGCAGGAACAACCAGGCAATAGAACTCGGAGTTTGTTGTTGTTGTTTTTGAGCTCTGCCTGAAGGGCAGTAGTGAAGGATCACAACACTAAAGCTATCGTTCATTATTCTGTCATCCTCTAAATCATCCAAATCAGGAAAGGCAGCAGCTGTCTGGAATGACAATCCTTTGATAAATTGAAGCCTCCCAGGTTGCTGAGCACTCACCTTGTTTCAATCATCGACTGTGTAAAATCAATGGAGAATATGGAACCTGAGATAGTAATATTCTCAATTCTATAAACATTCAAAATTGGCTACCAGCGTATTAAATTCAGGCAGCTGCTGATGCCTCTAGCTGCTGCTGATTACAAGATAGTCTTTAACTTGTGCTGGTCCATTAGAGGGCAATAAATCAGAAGGGTAGAGAGAGGTAACCCAACCTCTCTTGAACTTTGGAATGTAGTGGGAAATACCATCAAGATAATATTCTCAGCTCTATATACTTTCAAAATTGGCTTGCCAGAGTATCAATCAAATTCAGACAGCTGCCAGTCCTGCAGATGTTGCTTATGGAATCATGCTTAAGTCTTGGTGGTAGACTTTAGGAAGATACGTAAGAATGGTGATGCAAGATATCCCAGTGTCTGTTGGACCTGGGATTGTGGTGGAAGACCTCTATAGTTTGTGACTTCTTAACACTGATGACATGGTTCTTCTGGGGAAAAGAAATACCTTCCTTTTCAAATTTCTTATTTATTTTTTTCCTAATTACAGTCATGTGTCTTTCTTTCGATTTTGTAGCTTGCATTTTCTAAAGTTTTATGTTAATTGATAAATATATAAAGGGGTACAATGTGATGTGTCAATACATGTATGCATTGTGGAATGATCAAAAAATACAATCATGTACTTTGAATGAACTTGAAAATTATAGCATCTTGCCTACAGAACATATAGCCCGGGACCGGACAATCATAAATTTCTGTTCCTCCCTCTCACAGTGATTGGAGCCAAGGTAGGCCAATCAGAAACTTATCCTGGAATTTTTATATGGAGAGCTGATAGAAAAAAAAAAACAAAAACACTCTTTTCTTTTTCTTTTTTTCTTTTTTTTTTTTTTTTTGAGACTGAGTCTCACTCTATTGCCCAGGCTGGAGTGCAGTGGTACAATCTCAGCTCACTGCAATCTCCACCTCCTGGGTTCAAGTGATTCTCCTGCCTTAGCCTCCTGAGTAGCTGGAATTACAGGCACCTGCCACCACACCCAGCTAGTTTTTGTATTTTTAGTAGAGACGGGGTTTCACCATGTTGGCCAGGCTGGTGTTGAACTCTTGACCTCAGATGATCTGTCCGCCTCGGCCTCCCAAAGTGCTGGGATTAGAGATGTGAGCCACTGTGCCCGGCCTATCTTTTTTCTTTAAATGAGAGGTTGTAAATATTGGATCCCATGGATATTTATTTGTTGGTGATTGTGGGGTGGGGAAGGAATGGAAGAATAAGAGCAAGAGAGAAATAAAAAGCACAGTGCCAAGCACATAGGTGATACTCAGTACTATTGCATGGATATTTTGTAAATGAATAACACATGCTCATTACAGGAAATAATCTGGAAATTACAGGTGGAAAAATGTCATCCATAGTCCCACCATCCAGGCAGCTGCTCTATGGCAATCAAATCTTCTCCCATTATTAAGTGAACTTCAACATCAGACAATAAATATTGTACCTAAATAACAGGGCTCTTCTGACAAAGGGAACAAGTCATAGCGAAGGAAATTGCCAATGTGAATTGCCTGAATGGTATTTTACGTAGAGTCCCCAACTATCTCCCAGTTAATCAGGCTTAGTTTTCTGAAGTGACAACCCGCCTAATCCCAACCCCAGCTCCCACCCCTACCCTTACTTCTGCCACCCAGGTGAAAATTTGAGTGTTCTCATTGTTCATGATTGTTGCCTGAAACGTATTGAGACTTTGGAATCTGTGAATTCAAGGCTTTAGTCAGTTAAGGAAAGTCATCTTCTGTTGTATCTCTGATTACTGTTTCTGTAGCATTTCTGGCTCTGACATGTTAACATATAGGCATATAAAAAAGAAACTCTCTGCATGCACTGCTACAATGGCTAATAATCATTGAAATATGTTTCTCTGGAATAGTTCACATAAGATTTTCTATTCACCATCTACTCTCATCCTTCTCATCTTTTTTGTCTTTTTTTTTTTTTTTGATGCATGGTCTCATTCTCGTCACACAGCCTACAGTGCAATGGCTTGATCACACCTCACTGCAGCCTCGACTTCCCAGGCTCAGGTGATTCTCCCACCTCAGCCTCCCTAGGATCTGAGACTACAGGCATGCATCACCACGCCTGGCTACTTTTTTGTATTTTTAGTAGAGACATGGCTTCTCCATGTTGCCCAGGCTGGTCTTGAACTTCTGGGCCTAAGCGATCTGTGCACCTCAGCCCCCCAAAGTGCTGGATTATAGGCATGAGCCACTGTTTGGGCCTTTTATGTCATTTTGTCAGTTTCTTACAGTTTGTCTCCAACATTTCTGATATCATTTTTCCACATTGTCAGTCCTGGTTGTTGCAACATTAAAGGTGTTTTTTAATTTTACTATTGCACTTTTAAATTTCCCTGTTTTCTAACTACATAAACTCCATTTTTATCACATTCTGTGTTTCAGCTTAACCTAGTCTCTCTCGATGTTTTGCTCCTGTTTCATAATGACTGTTTGTCAAATAGTTTTATATATTTGCTTTTCTTTCTATAATAAACCACATTGAGAAAACTCCACTATTTTCTTCCAAGTGTTCATGGTGGCATTTTCTTTTCTGTGTCCTGCAGCGGTTTTTTATGGGCTCATTGTGAATGGCTTTTCTTTTCTTGCACTCGAACATGGAGGCAGTGATCCATATTTAGTGCTCACAAACAGAAAGAATGTGTGGATTTTTTATAGATTATTTCTCTCTACTTGGGTGCTGTTGAATCAATTTTCCAGAAAAATATTTTTTATCTAGCTTGGCTATACTGAAGGTTCTAGCATCATTTACTCCACTAGTTCTTAAACACTACTGTTACTAGAATCACCTGATGTGGGAGATTGGCCAGAGTGGTAGGAAAAACTATAGGGAAAGGATGCAAACCTTCTGAAAGGTCAGAAGTTTCTGTAAATCCCCGGGGGAGAATAGCTAGAGGCAGCTGTTCTATAATCCTGAGACAGAGGGCGCGGAGTAGGTACAACGGAGTGTGGGGGAATTTATCTTAAACAAGCTTGTTTACTTATGTTGACCAGGAACTGACTTTTGATTATTTGCGTGATGTTCCCTGAAAGGGGAACAATAAATGTTAATTACCTGCAGGTTGTGTGGGCTCCAGGTTTTCGGCATTGTACCTGCACTGAATAAAAGCAAGCAGCTCCAGCTTCTCAGGGCTGCTCTCTGGCCACTAGAGCCAGGCAGGCACCTAGCTGCTCTTACACTGCATACCTGTGTCTGAGTACTCATTTCATCCATAGGCTGGGTTATGCAGGACAGACCCGGCAACCTGGGTGGTGTTTTAAACTATAATGCTAGTCTTTATCTCCACAGTTTCTGATTGACCAGGTCTGGGGTGAGGCCTGAGGATTTACATTGCTAACAAGTTCCCAGGTGATGCTAATGCTGCCATTGCAGGGACCATACTTTGAGAGCCACCGTTCTGTTTACATTTCTGACCTTCTGAAAAGTTGAAACAATAAGCATAAGAAGAAAATAGAGTTTGCAGCATGTACTGCTGCAATGGCTCTATCTGGCTGAGAGTGTGTGGTGTGTGTGTGTGTGTGTGTGTGTATGTGTGTAGACACATCTCTTAGGATTATGAATGCTGCTCCTCCTACCTTCTGGCCAGTACTTTTCTCCAAGTTAGATTATTTGATTGGATGTAAAAGAATGTTATTGATGATAGAAAAGACTTGGAACCAACCCAATGATAGACTGGATAAAGAAAATGTGGCACATATACACCATGGAATACTATGCAGCCATAAAAAAGAATGAGTTCATGTCCTTTACAGGAACATGGATGAAGCTGGAAACCATCATTCTCAGCAAACTAACACAGGAACACGAAACCAAATACCACATGTCCTCACTCATAAGTTGAACAATAAGGAGTTGAACAATAAGAACACATGGACACAGGGAGGGGAACATCACACACCGCGGCCTGTGGGGGTGGGTGGGGGGGTGGGGGGTATGGGGGAGGGAGAGCATTAGGACAAATAACTAATGCATGTGGGGCTTAAAACCTTGATGACAGGTTGATGGGTGCATCAAACCACCATGGCACATGTATACCGATGTAACAAACCTGCATGTTCTGCACATGTATGCCAGAACTTAAAAAGAATGCTATTGATGGATGTGGCCTAGACCACACTAAACCAAGTGTCCATTCTGAAGAGTGACAGTTTCTTTCTGCTTGGCAAGTACCTTACATGTCTGAGACAGTGGTAAGGTTGTGGAAGAGATGTGTGCAGGAGATACAAGGGGCTGTAGGGAGAGTGAGTGTCCTACAGTATGTCTAGTGAGACATTTACATGCCCATTTTCAGTTTTTATCCATCAGTCTTGTTAGTGGAAGCTTCTCCCTGATTTTGACAGTAGGTTCATACTGAGTCCCTGTGGAGTGGAATAGCCAAACCAGATTTTTCCCTTCTTTAGCTAAAGAAGCTGCCAGCTGGTCTTCATTCTGGTGGGGAAAGAAGGTCAGTTGAGAGCAGCTGTCTATGCTCTTTAATATGCAGATATAAGCTGAGCAGATCTAGATTTGGAAACTATTATAATGAGGTCTTCGGTTTGACATAGTGACCCTACCTACACACTTCTTTTTGTCTGCAAAGGGGAGAAGGGCACTTTGCATATAGAGGCCAGGGGTTTTCTAAGAAGAAGACGCTAACATTCCCACAATACTTGGTCCTGATTATTTTACTTAAGACGTTCTACTAAGAGGGCTGGAGAGGACCTAACTAAGAGTCAGTGGAAGAGCAGAGTAATGGGATAATCATAATGAAAGTAATTATAAGCATAGAGAGAAACTAGACCAATGGTCTCTTTTTGGCACTGATCCATAAAAACATAGCAAATGGTGGTTCTGGGCATCTAAGATACATAGACCTTAGGAAGACTTCTCATCTTGTATGTCTGCAGTTAGCTTATGGCAGGAAGCAGCTGTGTGTTAGCTAAGTGCTAAGGTCCAAAGCATCTAGGTTTCAACCTATGAGAAGGCTTCAAAGATGTGGATAGGGCTATCCCCCCGTGGCCTGTTTTTCATCAATGCTACAGTTAGTAGACTCTAAACCAAGCCATTCTGGGGGTGCCCGAGGATCTCTACATTTCTAATTTCTTGGTCTACTAGTAATTTCTAATTTCTAATTACTAGTAATTTCTAATTACAAGTAGACCAAGAGGTGGCCTAAGTGAAACTAGTCCCAACCCAAGGAAGCTTAAACTTGCATGAAATGGGACTGTGCCCAATCATGACTACTCCAATTTTTCTCATTTTCTAGAATACAAGGTAAGGGAAGTTGTATGTGTGTGCATAAGTTTGTGTTTTTCTTATTACAGAATATGCCAAGTGTTCAAGTTGTAGTCTATTATTAAAACTTAACAGTTTTTAGTAAACTTTTGTAATCTATAGGGCATGTTCCATGGGGGTTATTGGCTTTCGACTTGAAACCCAATACAGTGTCTGCAAACATGTAAACAAACTTGCCTGTGGGATAACTTTTTGCACTATGGTTAGACTATATTGGGTGATCTGTGTAAATGGTTAAGTGAGGAAATCAAAAGACTTTTAACCTGAAGGACTGGCCTTATTTGAATTTGGAATCCTCCTAATCAGCACACTGTCAAATAATTGTTTTTTCTAAGAAAAGATTTTTGCCTAGTACCTATGACTTCCAGAGGACCAATGGCTTCTCCTAAGCTAGTATACTTTGGACATCACCTAGAAGACCAGCCTCTACTAAGCAACTAACTTCCCTTGCAATGGTCCATACACTGAAATCGCTCTAAATTGAAATGGGCTCCTTCATACCAAGAAGGTGGTAATCACATTTTTAGATGCATCGAGAGGAAAGGATTGAGACTTTTGAGAGATACAGATTTGATTTTTGGACTGTCCCACTAATAGCAGCATGTGAGACCTTGAAACCAGCAACGGTGTTGGAGTCATCTCCTCCTACCAGATTGAGGGAGCTGACCATGCATATAACTTCCCAAATCCAAGCTCAGTGATGTCATGGTAGTAGCTTGAAATCAGGCTTTATATGGGTGCTGTCTCCGTAGAAATTGGCAAATGCTACAGAATCTTGGCTTTTTGTTTCAGAGATCCATCTGTTAAAACATTTATTAGGACACCACTGCCTTGAATATTGTGATATGGGGCCAGACAGGAATTAAGGACTCTGCAGTTAAATTTATGTTTTATTCCTCTCTCCTCTCCTTATCTTTTTCTTCCTTCCTACCTTCTCCCTCCTTTCCTCTTCTTTCCTTCTTGTGGTAATTTTAATGAGACGCATTACAGGCCTGCAGAAATTAAATTAAAATCCGAAGTCTTTCCTTCTTTAAAGTTTTCCCCCTTGCCATCTTCAGAGACTAAACCTTCAGAATGATCTTTATTCTATTGTTACCAATGAAGTCAGCTGTAGGGCTAACTGTAAATCTTTTGAAGGTAATTTTTTTCTGACTTCTTTTATGTTCTTCTCTTTGTAACTAGTATTCTGCCATTTCAGTCTGACATGTCTAGATGAGGGGTTTTGTTGTTTGTTTTGCTTTTTTTCCTGCTGAGTATTTATTGGGCTCCTTGATTCTGTGTTTACTCTCCTGTAATCATTCTGAAAAATTCTCATAATATCGTCATAGGTTTGCTTTTCTTCATTCTTTCTGCCTTTGCCTGCTTGAATTCTGATTACAAATACGTTAGAATTCCCTGGTCTGTTTGGGTCGTCTCTCAACTGCTGCTTCATAATTTCTTTTGACTTGTCTTCCAATTCCCCGATTCTTCTACATTTGTATCTAATCTGAAGTTAAACCTGCTCATTGACTTTTTTAAGCCAATTATATATGTTTTATCTTTAGATTTTTGATTTCTTGTCACCTATTTAATAGTCTTCTGTTTAATGAAGGCTGTCTCAAGCTTGTATTTTATTTCATTAAACGTCATAATTATAGTCCTGAGGCAACACACAGATACAGAAAAACACACAAGTCAATTGTATGGCTTAATGAATTTTTATAAAGTGAACATTACAGCTGGGCATGGTGGTTCTTTCCTGTAATTCCAGCACTTTGCGGGGCCAAGGTGGATGGATCACAAGGTCAAGAGATGGAGGCCATCCTGGCCAACATGGTGAAAACCCATCTCTACTAAAAATACAAAAATTAGCCGGGCATGGTGGTACGCACCTGTTAACCCAGCTACTCTGGAGGCTGAGAGAGGAGAATTGCTTGAACCCAGGAGGCGGAGGTTGCAGTGAGCTGAGATCACACCACTGTACTCCAGTCTGGGCAACAGAGCAAGACTCCATCTTAAAAACAATAACAACAACAAATAAGTAAAAATGTAGTTTCAAATTGGGTTTTTTTTTTAAATTTAAGGAATATTTTCTTGAAATAGCATTTTTAGGATTTCTTCTGTTCCCTTGCTTTGGTTTTCATCTGCACAAATTCCTGCTATCCCTGTATTCAGTCTCTGTTGCCTGTTTTCTGTATTTCTTACTCTCTTAGCCTTTTTTCTCTGTTTCTTTTTAACTTTTACTTTTAAAATTGTAACATATTTATTTATTGGTGGTTTGCAAAATGTTGATTGTCTTATTTTCTTTCAATGGCTGCGGTAACAAATTGCCACAAACCTAGCTATTTAAAATGACACAAATTTATTCTTAGAGTTCTATAGGCCCAAGGTCCCAAGCGGGTTCATTGGGCTGAAACTAAGGAGTTAGCTCCCTTAAGAGTCTCCAGGGAAGAATTTGTTTTCTTACCTTTTCCAGAGTTGGGAATTGGATTCCTTGGCTCATAGCCCCTTCACCCATCTTCAAAGACAGCAATTTAGCATCTTCAGATTTCTCTGTGCTTTCACTACTGTTTTGTCTTTCGTCTCTCTGATTCCCTCCTGTAAGGAACCCTGAGATTACATCTAGCCCATCAAGATCACCTCCCTATCTCAGGATTCTTAGTCACACATGCAAAATCCCTTTTGCTGCCATATAAAATAGCATTCATAGGTCTAGGGATTAAGATTTGGACAATTCAGGGGGCTCTTATTCAGCCTAACACGATGATGTTCTGATGCTATGATTTGTGTTTCACTTACCAGTCAAGCACTCTGACAGAGGCAGTTTATTTCATTTACTATGTGATTGCCCAGTATATTCACATGAAAAATGCAGAATATGTGCTTATTTTTCTTTATTTACCAGTTTTCAATATAATGAATTGGTTTCTTGTCATCCCCAAAAGGTATCAGTTTTTTTGTTGTTGTTTGTTTGCTCTTTTTACAAATTGCATTATGAACTCATAGGCTTCAACATACTGAAATTTTAATCCACTACCCTTATTATCTTTGTTGAAGTTCAGCTTCTCCCATCTTTGCCAACGCAAGACTGTTTGAGTTCACTACTGGGCCTTTTCTATGTGACCCTTGTGGTCTTTGACAGCTCTAATCCTATCTGGAATTATACTATATTCCAGGCTAGTCCTGTATATTTCTGATCCCACACCTGGAATCAGCTATTTCTCCAAGAAGCCCTTGTGTCTTTTAGTTGAATGGTATTTCAAGACCATAACTTGAGCACTTAGGGATATTCATTGCTGTTGAGTTGGTTGTTGTCTCTAGAAGTTTTTAAGAAACAGATTATAACGTAATATACAAAATATCTCATGGATTCATATTGATATTTCTAAGTCAAGATTTCTGAGGTTTTATTTTAAACCTCATTTCTATTATATCAATAAGTACTCTTCCATTCCAAGAAACTTAGTTTTCAAGGTCCTAGAGGATGATAAAATTATAATTCCTCATTTTATCCAATTTTAAGTATACAACAGTCCCTGAATAGTAATAATATAATAATAATAATATCATCTCCATTATGATTACTTAAAACACTTAAAATTTTTTGGTGTATGTTCTTCTTATCCCCTTCTTTTTTTCAAGTTCATTGTGCTGAAATTTAGGGTAAGAGCAAAGTTGTCCATTTTAGGTACAGAGATCTATGAATTTTGACCAACCTATATAGTCTCACCATTCTTCTTTTTTTTTTTTTTTTCTGAGACAGAGTCTCACTCTGTCGCCAGGCTGGAGTGCAGTGGCGCAATCTCCGATCACTGTAAGCTCTGCCTCCTGGCTTCGCGCCATTCTCCTGCCTCAGCCTCCTGAGTAGCTGGGACTACAGGCGCCTGCCACCACGCCCGGCTAATTTTTTTTTAATTTATGTTTTATTTTTAGTAGAGATGGGGTTTCACTGTGTTAGCCAGGATGGTCTCGATCTCCTGACCTCATGATCCGCCCGCCTCGGCCTCCCAAAGTGCTGGGATTGCAGGCGTGAGCCACTGTGCCCAGTCTAGTCTCATCATTCTTAATAGCTATACTATATACACATTGCCAGAGCATATAGCCTTTCATAATATTTCCTTCCCCTCTTTGTTTTCATTTTGTCTTAATTCTACTTACCTTAATTGATTTTTATTTGATGCTCATTAGCAATCGTTATGTTATTTACCCTTAAGTTATTTTGATTGTCTGAAACTCATTCTACAGTAGATTACTCAGGAAGGGCTTAGAAAAACAGTATTTCTTGAGTTCTTGAGCTGTGATAACTTTTTCTATGCCTTTTGTACTTGAAAATCAATTTTTGCTGGATATAAAATACTTGATGCTCTCTTCCTTTGAGTATCTTATATATATTACTCAATTTTCTTCTGGCATAAAGTATGGCTTTCAATGCCTGATGCTCATCTAATTTTCTTTCCCTTAAAAGTTACATGTTCTTTTCTGCAAGATGCTGAAAGAATGTTTTAAGTCCCATATTATATTAGGATATGTTTAAATATTAATTATTCCAGGTCAGTATTCTCATGTTTGCATTGTGTACTTTAAAAATATAGCTTCAAATAATTTCTTTTTAATTTTAGGAATGTTTTCTTGAAATATCATTTTTAGGATTTCTTCTGTCCCTTTGCTTTGGTTTTCATCTACACAAATTCCTGCTATCCATCTGTTCAATCTCCATTGCCTATTTTCAATGCTTGTTACTCTCTCTTTTTTCCCTCTACATTTCTTTTTAAAATTTATGTTATTTTTAAAAAGTATGTTAAAACATACACAACATAAAATTTACCCTCACCATTTTTAAGTGTACAATTCAGTAGTATTAAATACATAATGTGCATCCATCACCACGATCCATCTCCAGGACTTCTTTGATCCTGCAAAAGTGAAACTCTGTACCCATTAAGCAATACTTCATTTCCTACTCCTCTCAGGCCCTGGCAACCTCTATTCTACCTTCTGCCTCTCTGAATTTGACTACTCTAAGTACCTCACGTGAGTCAAGTAATACAATATTTGTTCTTTTGTGATTGGCTTATTTCACTTAACATGATGTCCTCAAGTCTCATCCATGCTGTAGCATGTGTCAGAATTTCATTTTTTTATGGCTGAAGAATATGTCATTGTATGTATACTGTGCTTTTTAAATTATTTATTTATTCATTTATTTATTTTTGAGACAGAGTTTCACTCTTGTCGCCCAGGCTGGAGTGCAATGGCGCCATTTTGGCTCACTGCAGCCTCTGCCTCCCAGGTTCAAGCGATTCTCCTGCCTCAGCCTCCCGAGTAGCTGGGATTACAGGCATGCACCACCATGCCCGGCTAATTTTTTGTACTTAGTAGAGACAGGGTTTTGCCATGTTGGTCAGGCTGGTCTCGAGCACCTGGCCTCAGGTGATCCACCTGCTTTGGCTTCCCAAAGTGTTGGAATTACAGGCGTGACATGACGGACATGTGGGTTGCTTCTACCTTTTGGCTCTTGCAAATGATGCTGCTATCAACACGGGTGTACAAATAGCTGTGTTCTTCATTTCTTTTTGTCTTCTTAATATTTCCTCCTCTCCACTCTCTCTTTCTTTAAGGCATTGTTTCTTTGGTTCTTTCTAGTTGGCTATCTTGGAGTTCACTTTTTTCCAAGTCCATCATGTTTTGCTTTTATAACTTCCTTGTTTCCCATGTTCTACAGATATCAACACTGTGTGAGTCTTGTACCTGTTAGTGGTCTGTCCCCACCCTCTTGTAATTTGGGGTTCTTGGTTGTTTAGATGTTGGCCACATGTTTATAGTTTTTCTATATAACTGCTCTGCTTTCGCGTAGGGGTTGAAAGAGATTGAAACAGGAAGTTGCCATTGCTCCCATCTTCCAAGAATCTCCTGTGGTTGTTTCTCTATGTCTCTTATGCTCTGCTCATTGTGCCCTTTGTCCTTGTGTGCTTAAATGTTTATTACTATGTGCTGCTTATTTTCCTT
Source organism: Pongo abelii (assembly GCF_028885655.2). NCBI lineage: Eukaryota > Metazoa > Chordata > Mammalia > Primates > Hominidae > Pongo > Pongo abelii. Next base: position 18,852,165 of record NC_072003.2, read on the forward strand.
GGATTTTTATATGTGGTCATCCCTTGAGGACTGGGGGGAATTCACCTTCTTCTGAGAGCATTTTCCTTTGCCTCTACTGGACATCTGGGGCAGAGTCTGCAAATGTACTAAACTCCTTCACAACTTAGAGTTTGTTGGACCCTGTGGGTGGCTCGTTTTGGGCTGTAACCCCTGTGGTTATGACTTTTTAGAGAAGGTGTTTTCCTCCTTGCTCTGCTCATTGTGAAACAAATTTTTCTTATAGATTCTGGGGCTTGGGGCCTATGTCTGGTTCATCCTCACACTGATATTATAATTCTTAGGGTCCCATATTTGGTAGAATCTTGCATTTAACTTCCCACTTTGGGAAGGCTTTAGGCTTAGTAATTAGTCCCTTGTTCCCCATGAAGTCTAAGTTCATCAGATTTGGGAAATACTTTCAGCACAAAAGTGGATCAGCTGTTTATCTTTCTGAGTTCCTGCATTCCCTTAGATTTAGGCCTGATAATTTGTAACCATCAGAATTTTTAGTTGTTTTCAGGGGGATGATAGGTCATCCATTTGATTAGAAATGGAAGTCCAAATGATCTTTTAATATGTAGATTTTTGTAGAAATACGGTCCCTCTATGCAGTCATAAGAATGGCTTCTCTTTCTTTCAATTAGATATCAGGCACCAGGCTGGGTGAGGCTGGGAATCTCACCCAGGTTGGTGCCCAGACCTAGTCTGGGCATCCAAGGGCATCTAAGATGTCTCAAGGAAGCCAGATACAGTCCCAGAACCGAGATAGGATCTACATCCATGGCCAGTCATGTTGGAACAGTCATTCCTTACCTTTCTCTCACACAATATAACCTATATCCTGGCTACAGGAGACTCAGGCTCAATATCTGAGCTGACAGTAAGTGAATTTTTCTTGGTTGATAAATCTTGGACAGGACAAGGGTTCTGGAAAAGACTGCCTGGGTTTGGATCCTGGCTCCCCTGCTTACAGTATTATGACCTTAGCCATGTAACTTCATCTCTCAAAGTCACTTTTCCTATTTTCAAGGGAGATATAAAAATAGTACATATCTTATTGGAATGTTTGAAGGATTGTGATAAAGTATTTAACACAATGCCTGGCACATTTATAATCCCTCAGTAAAAATAACTATTTTAATATCCTCAAAATGAAGGTGTTGTGGCTTTTTTTTTTCTCCAATTGCTTTTTCTTCTTGCTGAGCCCTACCCTATCATCCCTCATATCTTCATACCATCTCCTTGGTTTATCACAGTTACTCTTTGCCGTCATAGAAATTTGGAATCAAAGTTTTAAGGGTTGAGATGGGAAAACAATTTGGTACCATGAGGAAAGAGAATTTTCTGAGTGAATGGAGGAGGAAGACTGATGGAGCAATAGAAGCTACAGTACAGGGACCAAGTTCTGTTGCATCCATAAAAATAATGGCGCCGAAAAGAGAGGGAAAAGATAAGGCCAAAATGAGGGGTGGAGGAGAAAGATAGAAGTGGACAAGTCCGGTGCATTTGAGAGATTGAGCCGCTGGTTGACTAACGCTGGAGTATTTACTGTGCTATTGATTGCAAGAATTCTGCAGACAGTAGGATTGAGTAGACTTCAGGGAACTGACCCCTGAGTATCTGGGTTTTCAGCATTCATGAAATTTGCTTTTGGCTGCTGTCTCTTCTTTTCATTTTACCATCAAGAGACACAGAGCACTTTGGGTAGCACTGCTGTGATTGTCCTGAACAACACAAGCTTTTCTGAACTTCTCCCACTACATCCCCAACAAAACTCATCTCTCTTGGGATCCATTCTTCCTGCATTTTCTCTGCCTTGCTAATCTGATAAATATATCCATTCTAAAATATGGTGAGCTTATGGATTCATTTCTTCTCCATCTAGGAACATTCTAATGAGAGTTTCCTGGAAAGTTCCTCGTTGCTTTAGCACAAGGATAACATATTGATTCTGTCCAGTATGCCAACTCCAATCTAGTGCTGGTGAAAATGTGGAGAAACTGGATCACTCATATAATGCTGGTGGGATTATAAAATGGAACAGCCACTCTGGAAAACAATTTGACAGTTTCCTAAAAAAGTAAACATGCCACTACCTTACAACCCAGGAATGGTACGCCTGGGCATTTGTCCCAGAGAAATGAAAACAGGTTTGTAGAAAAACCTGTGCACAAATGTTTATTGCACTTTTTTTCTTAATATCCCCATGCTGGAAACAACTCAGATGTCCTTCAGTGGGTGAATGGATGAAATGTGGCACAGCTGGCTGGGCACGGTGGCTCAAGCCTGTAATCCCAGCACTTTGGGGGGCTGAGGTGGACAGATCACTTAAGGTCAGGAGTTCGAGACCATCCTGGCCAACATGGTGAAAATCCATCTCTTCTCAAAATACAAAAATTAGCTGGATGTTGTGGTATGCACCTGTAATCCCAGCTATTCCGGAAGGCTGAGGCAGGAGAATCATATGAACACGGGAGGTGAAGGTTGCAGTGAGCTGAGATCACACCACTGCCACTGTACTCCAGCCTGGGTGACGGAATAAGACTCTGTCTCAAAAAAAAAAAAAAAAAAAAAGAAAAGAAAGAAATGTGGCACATCCATATCATGGAATACTACTAAGTGATAAAAGGAACAAACTATTGACACATGCAACAATCCAAATGAATCTCCAGAGAGCTGTGTTCAAGGAAAAAATGCAGTCTCAAAAGGTTACATACCATATGATTTCATTTATATACCATTTTTGAAATGGAAAAGTCATTGAAATGGGGAACAGATGAGTGGCAGCCAGGGGCTAAGGAGGGGATTGGGGCAGGAAGTGCAAGTGGCTCTACAAGCACAATATGAGGGATCCTTGTGATGGAAATGTTCTGTATCTTGACTATATTCATGTCAGTTTCCTGGTTGTGCTATTGTGCTATAGTTTTGCAATATGTTGCCATTAGGGGAAAATGGATAAATGGTACATGGGGTTTCTCTATTATTACTTACAACTTCATGTGAATCTACACTTATCTAAAAATAACAAGTTTAATTTCAAAAAGTGCTAATATCATCAAATACTCAGTGATTGGCACAAGGCTAAAGTGATTTCAGCATTTGCTGTTATTAGTAGTGATAGTATATTAATTTGTTGGCCTTTTAGGTTTCCAACTTCATGGATGATAGGAGGTGAAATCTCTACCCCTGTGGGTTGAAAGTGAGGCAGTGGTTAGGCGGGTCAGCCCCTGCAGAAGCACCTAGAAGAAGCCTTTCTGACCTCTTGAACTTCCCTGTCTCAGTGTCAGGGAGAGCTCAGACCTTCCATTCAGCTCCTTCTTGGCCTCCAGAGGACTTTACACACTGTTACAAACTAATTTTAGCTTTCTCAGAAAGACACAGATCTCTAAGATGCCAGTTCTTCCCAGGAGCTGCTGTTTGAATCCTGCCGCTAAAGGACTTATCTAGCTTTGGGGAAACAAGTCTCCTCCCCAGTTCTCTCTGGAGGGATTTAAGCAGAACCCATGGCCTCATTTGCTTCCACCTGCACATGGATGATGTCAAGGTTAGCCCTGTGATTGGAGGAGAAAGATGTCTCATTCATGTTGCCATGCTTTCCAGATGCCCCACAGTTCTTTCTTTCTTGGGAATGTCACTAGGGTACTGTATGTCCAGTATCTCTCAGCTTTCTCTCTGGAATATCAGTATGGCACCACATCCCCAGAACCCTCCATTGTCCTCCCTCTGGAATGCCATTAGAATATTCCCAGGTTTCCCTTTGGCCCTCTGTCTGAAGGCCCTCGTGCCTCAGTGATGTTTGCATTTGGGCTAGTGGTTATCAGCGAGGGATGATGCCATCCCCTAGGGAGTGGGATGTTTGAAAACAGTCCCAGACTATTCACAATAGCAAAGACATAGAATCAACCCAAATGTGCATCAGTGATAGACTGGATAAAGAAAATGTGGTACATATACACCATGGAATACTATGCAGCCATAAAAAGGACTGAGATCATCTGCTTTGCGGGGACTTGGATGGAGCCAGAAGCCATTATCCTCAGCAAGTTAACACAGGAACAGAAAACCAAACACTGCATGTTTTCACTCATAAATGGGAGCTGGACAATGAGAACACATGGAAACAGGGAGGGGAACAACACACACTGGGGCCTGTCGTGGGGCGGGGAGGGAGAGCATCACAATAAATAGCTAATATATGTGGGGCTTAATATCTAGGTGATGGGTTGATAGATGCAGCAAAACACGATGGCACAGGTTTACCTATGTAATAAGCCTGCACGTCCTGCACATGTATCCCAGAACTTAAAAAGAAAACAGTGCCAGATATTCGGTTGTCAACATGAAAAGCCAGTGCCTCTGCCACAGTGTGCTTGGCACATAGAAAACAGTATTTTCCTTCTCCTGTTCCTTGGCATTCCTGCATGGAGTGTTTTCCTCTAGCTTTTATTTTCGTTGTAACCACACTACAACATGATTTAAAAAGCCATGAAGTCTAAACATGCATGACGGAATGTAGTGTTGACATCAAGAAAAACTTCTAACGAAGGTGATCCAGCACCTATTTAATGATGAGCATCATTGTTGCCATGCTTCAGGGTAATTAAGCACAAATTGCATATGCTGCATGCTCTTCACATAAATGAAAGCAATTACTCTCTCCAAACGCCAGGCTAAGTACTCCTAGAGTTAAGGGAATGCCGGCTGGGAAGAAGAGATTGGGACTCAACAAAGCCTCCATTCTTGCTAGAGGAAGGCATTTGCCTTCCTGGTCTCCATCTGGGTCTGAGTCTCACATTCCTTAAACTCATACCAGAACTAACACCAACACAGGGGACTCAACTGTTAACTGTCCTATATATCCTACACTTATACTTGCCTTAAGAACCATCTTAAAATTCAGATTCTTACCCAGTTTAGCCTGGCCTGTCTCCAAAATTAGCAAGATTTTATTCTGGTAACGGAAAATTGCTCACATGTGTGGGTTTCCAGCTATAAGTATTTCCCACATTCAGCCCCAGGAACTTGTTCTTCTTCTAAAGTGGTTGGAAAGGACAGTTTAAGCAGATACGAATTCACTCCCACAAGACACTGAAAGGTAGTTTGTCTCTGGAGCTGGAGAAATTTGGGTTCATCTTTTAGCTCTGTCACCTAACACTTCTGTAATTTGAACATGTAACTTACCTCCAAGGCCATTAACTCTCAAATGTGGACATACTTATCTCGCTAAGTTTGTTTTGAAGTTTAAGATCATACATATTCAGCTCCTGGTACCTATTAGACACTTGGTAGCTATGAACTATAATGATCACAATTCAGACAGAAGTAGAGAGATGACAGCCAAAGCTCCATGATCATTGCTGACATGTGTAAACTTGATGTCCGCCGGGGGTTACCTTGTCCCTTGAAATTTAAGTGAAATTGACTCTACCTTTACTCCATATATGGTGGGAGAGCCAGAGTCTCTTCCCATCCCTCAAGGACTCTCAGTGGTGTGGTGCAGACCAGCTTCTATGAATTAGGCTTCTCGGATCACTCTGCATTTGTGTTTTTCCTTTTGTGAATTAGATCAGTTTTGGGGTCACTTGGCTGTTTTGCAAACACTGGCGTGAGTCAAGGTTATATTTGTCAGATTGTTGGTAAAGCTTTAAGGCAACAGAAGAGATTTGTGTGATAATCTCCCTAAAACCTAAACTGGAATATTAGACATCCTTGAAAAAAAAAAGCCCTCTGACCACCATGCCATCAGGAACTTATCACTCTACAGGTGCCATCTTCCTGTTACTTAGTTCCCTTCTCCTTTCTTATTCCTCTCCTCTTATCTCAGCCTAACCATCCTCCACCTGCCTCCCACCAAATTCCTGTTAACCAGAGACAGCCTCTACCTATAAAGCCATCTTCTTCCATGAGGGGTCTTTCTGCACATAAAGTAGCCCATCAAGGCATTTTCCTAATCAAGCTTGGTTCCTAAGAGGGTCTTTGATGCCAAGCTGTTGAAATAACATTTTTATTCCACAATATGTGGAAATTCAGAAGCACAAAAATCTTAGGACTCTGGATCAGGGTTGCCATATATGGTTTTGCAGGTTGTGCACTGAACAAAGATGTCTGGCCAAGAAGATAAGTAGTGGCCCAAAATGTAACTTGTTCTCTACTCCCCAAGCCATGTACCCTTTGATATTAGGTACATCCAGAAGGGTAGTTTTTCCTGTGTTAGCCACTGAGATGGGAATAGCTTTTTCTAATTTTCTACTAGGCGGTGGGGGAGTGGTGATGGTGGTACTTTCTTCTAATTTATCTGTCCAGAGGAAGCACAGTTTTCTAATTCTCACAAAGGTGTTGTATGTGCTAACAGTGGCCTTTTTTTGCTAGAAGTCAGTGCGTTTGCAATGAAACTGGGTATATCAAAGCTCTGAGTTGAAGCAACACAATGTCAGTAACTGAGTGGGAACAGCAGTGAGGCTGTGTCATTTTCAGGGAAAGACATCTGCAGTTTCCTTGGAGCTGTCACTGGGAGGTATCATTTGCATATTAAACAAATATTTAAGATTAGCCATGCAGCAAACAATCAAAAGTGACATCACAAACATCACTCCCTCAAGCAACAGCAGAGACGAAAATGTCCCTCTAGGTGTGCTCATCCGGATGGCAGTGGTGTGATTTGAGCCGGAATCAGTTTCTTTGACAGGTGGACTTTTCAGGTAAGAAAGAAAAAATTAGAAAACAGTAGAATAGGATAGGGACTTTATATCCCCAATCTCAGAAAGCTATTTTGAGGGCTAAATACTTTTAGAATAGTGGCTGGCCACTGTAAAAGCTCAATAATATTAGCTGCAACTATTATTCCCAGGATGACAGCCGAAATATTTACAAACTGACCGATCAGAATGGACAACACCTATACACAATCGGGTTTTCTGACCCTATTTTTCTCCCTTGATCAAAATGTATTATTGAAATAATAGCCCAATGTCTTTTGAGCAGGTTAAGAGCTTTACACATTTTATTATATTGTATTATTTATTGTGAGTCCTTTATCCAGTAGGGAATACCATTACACCCACCTTACAGATGAGGAAACTGAGGCAAAAAAAGGTGAAGTAAGTTGGCTAAAGGTCACACTGCACGTGGTAGAACTCAGATGAGAGGTCATGTCTTTGACCACTGTGCTACACTGTTTCTTTCCTTCTAGGCATTGTGTAAGAAGATACTCATCTTCTTTGATTTCACAGGAAAGCCCTTTTTCTTTTTTCTTTTTCTTTTTTTTTTTGAGATGAAGTTTTGCTCTTGTCACCCAGGCTGCAGTGCAGTGGTGCGATCTCGGCTCACTGCAACCTCTACCTCCCAGGTTCAAGCGATTTTCCGGTCTCCGTCTCCCGAGTAGCTGGGATTACAGGTGCCCACCACCACACCCAACTAATTTTTTGTATTTTTAGTAGAGACAGGGTTTTGCCATGTTGGCCAGGATGGTCTTGAACTCTTGGCCTGGAAAGCCCTTTTGATGATGTAGTCATTGTACCTGGATGAGTAACATTTTTTTAACCACTTTATGCTCTTTTCCTATTTTTCACTTGTTCCAACATTGTCATAGGATTTTTATAGTTGGGAAAAGAGTGATAAATAAATAAAATGTTAGTAAAATTCAAAGAAGAAAATAAATGAGAGCCTTCTACTCAACCCATGGGACTATTGATTTATATCATTAATTAGAATGCTCTCTTATGCATGAACACTGCATATCCATTAGCTCATTTCTTCTTCACGGTGTGCCAGGAGGGAAGGGGGTTCATGTCTATATTTAAATGAGGTTAAACATCCCTCACAGGAGTGGATACAAGATGGAGGGAACGTATGAGCAGACTCGGTGCTAGAGCCCCCGGTCCTCCAGAGCCTCCATCATTCATGCTCTCTGTGTTCAGAAGAACTGCCTATGTAGACAGAGCATCAGCATCCCGCTTTTGTGATATGAGGTGCCTGTTTATTTTTTCTCCAACTGCAGCAATGTTTATTTTTAATTAGTGAATATAAGAATGATGTCGGGTGCTTGTTTAAAATGTAAATTCTCGCCCTGAGAAATATTGACTTATTTGAAATAGGGTGGGTCCCAGGAGTCTTGCTTCTTATAATGCATCTTAGAAAGTTCAGTTAGAGTTTTCCTTTTGGTTTGTTTTGGATGAGGAATGGAGAGATACAGACTTACTATCTTTTCTATTTCAGGTCTAGGCTAAGCATTTCAGAAATATTTTCTCAAATAATCCTCACAAACATCATCATTAGAACCATTTTGCAGATGAGCAAAGTGAGCCTCAAAGATTAAGCCAGTGTCAGAGCCAGAGTACTGACCCAGACCTGCCAAACTGCAAAGCCTACCCTCTTGCCCAGGATGTTAACAGTCATTTCCAAGTTGAAGTCACTAAAGACTTTTGCTAATGTACCTATTTCCCAGACTCAGCCTAAAATCATCGAATTTGAATCTGAATGTAGGACATAGAATCTGATTTTTTATCAAGTGTCCCAGGTGGCATCAGATGCACAGACAGTTTTACTCCCAATGCTTTGGTCCCAGTAGGGCTGTTGCTCAGCTGGTGAGCACTAACACAGTCATCTAACTTAGTTACAGATTGAAATACCTCCATTCTGATTGGTAAATACCTGCTCTCCCATCTCTCTAGTGCCCCCTTCACCTCCTGTATCATCCCAGCCATTCACCCAAGATTTTCCGGTATCTTGCAAATAGAATGCTGTTGCCTGGGTCACTGAGTCTGCAGGGGTCTGCTCCAGTGCTGGAAGCCATTGTTTGTTCTGATTTGTGGGTGTTCATGACATACATGTTGCCAAGGATTTTAAATAGCACACTGGGTGTGGGTGCATCTTCCTCATTAGATTGTCCACCCTAGACAACAGGAAACATGACTTACATGTCTTTGCAGCGCAGATGAGGCCCTAGACAGAGTTAAATGTTCATTAAATTTACAGTTTTTTGTTTTTTTTTTTGTTTTTTTTTTTTTGGCACCGTGACTATGACTTTTGTTCTCACTGCATTGTAATGGGAGCCTGCATAGAAGGGGCTATGGGAGGATGGGTGTGGCATGGGGAGAATGAGGGGAGAAGCACCCAGAGCTGATTCCTGGAGGCTGCATATCGGGGTGGACCTGGGACACTCATGACAGAATAAGGTCGCCCTCTAAACTTTCAGGGATATTGGAAGATGAAAAAGCAGCGATAAGGCTGAAAGAGAAAATGGGGTACTTGGCAGACAACAGATCCTCAAAGAGACATTTGCTCAGTGTTAGGTGAGTGAACATAACGAGAGAATTGCAATTGGGCACATTTTTCATATAATCTACAGAGAAGAAAGGGACCTGTGGGTAGAAGTATGTCAGTTTCAATTCCACTGTAGCCTGAGCAGGTGGAAAAGACATCAGATTCTCAGGAAGGAATCCATTAAGCCAAATAAACGTCACAGTAGCCAAACATTATTGGCTCCCTGACTTACACAGATAATTTTGGAGATGGTTATTTCCTTAGCTGAGGAATCATGGCAAGATATTTTCAATGTAAATAAGTTTTGCAACCTCTAACATGTTTGAGGAAAAGAAATATTTTGACACTCCATTCCAATAATAGATAATGCAGAATCATCTCTTGGGTAAATCAGCAATGTGGAACAATTTGCTTTGTCATCAAAAAGCTGTTTTTTCTCCCCCAACCCTTGCCTTTTGTTTCAGAATATTATCTCCCATACTACTCTTGGTGCTTTGCAAACATACTAAGAAATTTACGATAATATACTGTACATGCATTTGTAGCAGAGAGTTGTGTTTCTGCCCTGCTGGCATGTCCACCGACTTCCTTGGCACCAGTCAGGTTCACTGATCAGTGTTGCAGTGGAATCTGAGGATGTCTATCTAATTAACCCCTGATTATGGCAAAATGAGGTTTATAATAGAGGAGAGTGTGCCAAGACTACATTTGGGAGACATACAGGAAGAATGAAAGTAAAACTGTAACCAAGCCAACTCAGAGCATGAGCAAGAAATCAGGACAGAATGCAAGCGGACGACCAGACAACTCCCCGCAGCTCAGGGCCAGGATTTCCAAGTTGAGGTCAACTTCGAAAATAAATTCTCCAACCTGGCCATCCCCTGCAAACTCCTACCCATCCAAGAGCTTCCTGGCAGGAAAATGAATGCAGTGTCAGTTCTTTCCTGGAGGGATGATTCCCAAGGCAACTGTGGGGAGTCAGGGAAGCCCCTGGTCCACAAGGAAAAACAACAGCGGTAGAGACAGGGAGTTGAAGCCCTACATCTCCGCTTCTTCCGTTACTGTTTCCACTCCCCAGTGGAAAAACTGAAAGGTATGAACCATTTTGGCAAGGAAGGTTTTCCATTCTTTGTTGCAAAAATGAGCTGTTTTCATGTCCTTTCCACAGCAGTGGCCTGTTGCTTGAGAATGAAGTCACAGGGCTTGCGGATGTCTTTGAAACAACATGAAGAGATTTCTCAACACTGAGCCACTCCTAAGTGCCCAGAGAAACTGATGTCAGGGAGATATTAACTAAAAAAAAAAAAAAAGAACAAAGAACCCCCTATTGTTTTATTCCCAGTTCCCCAAAATACCATGGTTTTCTATCTTGAAATGAGCAGAAAATTTGTTGTTTGGAAGATCTGGGTTTAAATCCCAGCTCCATCCCTCTTTGCTGAGTGATGCTGGGCAAATCTCTGACTTTATCTGAGTCTCAGCTGTGAAATGGGGATGGCTATTTCTGATTAGTGCTGCTCCAGAGGTCTCAGATCAGAAGAGAGAATGGGCTTCTCCCCAGTGGTACCTTATACTTTATCATCTGCCCCTGAAATAGCTCTAAAAATATCCAGAGCTCAAAAATCCCCTAAGACAAGGTAGTTTGTACACTTTTAGCACATGCAAGAAATGTACACTCTAAGAAGGAGAAGGTAGACATCAAGCGGTCCCATCCATGGTCAAAGAATTTCTCCTGCTGGCATTTTATCTAGCAACATATCTGTCCCCCGTTATTCCTTGGTTCTAAAACAAAAGCCTCCATGTATATCAATAAATGCACACAATTCCTGAAGGGAAAAGAGAAGAAGTTACAACATCCTGTGTCTGAGAGCAGTTGACCCAGATGTCCTGACACTTTATCATCATCATGGTCATCATCATAATTATTTATTATTAATGTTTTGATTGAAAAAATATGCCTCCACCTTGCTTTTGGCTAAAAACTGTTGCAGAACTTTCAGAGCAAAGAAACGTGTTGATCTTCACAAAAAGTTCCATTCTTCAATGAACACAGAATGAAAAAAACATGAACATATTTTATATTTTCACAGTGAATTTTATAAGAGAAGTCACCAGACCAATACAGCATCATGCTGATTAAATAAGAGAGTCTAAAACAGTGATTTTTTACACCTGGCTACACATCAGAAACAACTGGAGAGCTTAACAAAAATTAAAAAAAGTCCAGGCACTTCCTTTACCTTGAGATCCTGATTTAATTAGTCTGGGGAGGGCCCCAGGCATCTGTGATATTACAGCTTCTAAGATGATTCTAACATCCAGACAGGGTTGAGAGTTACTGCTCTAAAACAGTATCTGGTGGGGTTTTTGTTTTAAGGTGTCAGATGTTGACATTTATTATATGTAAAGCTCTGATATCCAGCAAAAGCTAACTATAATGCCCTGAGCCCCAAGGAATATTGGGTATAATTTCAGATTCAGACAGCCCGACATAGGTAGTAAAGATCATTTAACTGAGAAAGTTGTGCATGCAGATTTGCTGAGCTAATCTGGGTGAATTAGCTCAGCAAATCTGCATTCACAACTTCCTGACATAAATGATGGGCCATCTACCTTTGTTCACGGCTACATTCTCTGGTGGCCAAGAAAAGACTAGAAAGGCTCCTTCAAGAAGCAAGAGGTGAAATTGACAAGGAAACACAATCCTTCTGAATCACTGCATGCTTCCTTTAAAACTTGACCCTGACATAGCCCAATAGAACACAAATTTAATCATCTCTTGGGCTGGCTATGTTAGATCCACAGTAAGGCGATCTGAGGATCCTTCCAGAAAAGGAAGAAACCTAAGTCTCAATCTATAACCTCTACTATTGCATCTTTACTAGTTTATAACTGGCCTGAACACAATTTCAATTGCATCTTGAGTGATTCTTCCCACTGAGCTACCTTAGAAATAGCCATGGCCCATCTAGTGATGTCCATCAAGACCTGGGAAAAGCATCCCCGCCTCCCCCTATTCTCCTCCACCATTCTCTCATATACCTCTTCACTTTGATGGGTGCTTCCCCAGTCTCCTTCTCCAATGCCAAGGACACTGTCTCACACCTTGCTTCCTTCTTTAGGGTAGACCCTTATATCGCTGTAAAACAAACTCTGTTTTTCTTTTGGGCCTGTATGATATGGTTTGAATGTGTGTCCCCCCTAAATTTCATGTGGAGATGAGACCTCCAGTGTTGGAGGTAGGGCCTCATGGGAGGTATTGGGTCATGGGGGTGGATCCCTCATGAATGGGTTGGTGCCATCCTTGCAGTAAAGAGTGAGTTCTTGCCCTATTAGTTCCTATGAGAGCTGGTTGTTTAAGAGCCTGGAGCCTTCTCCTTTCTCTCTTGCTCCCTCCTTTGCTATGTGACCCACCTGCTCCCTCTTCTCTTCCACTATGAGTAAAAGCTTCCTGTCACCTCACTAGAAGCAGATGCTGGTGCCATACTTGTATAGTCTGTGGACCTGTGAGTCAAATAAACCTCTTGTCTTTATTAATTACCCAGGCTCAGGCTGGATGCAGTAGCTCAAACCTGTAATCCCAGCACTTTGGGAGGCCGGGGTGGGCAGATCACTTGAGGTCAGGAGTTTGAGACCAGCCTTGCCATGACAGAGAAACCCCATCTCTACTAAAAGTAGAAAAATTAGCCAGGCATGGTGGTGCATACCTGCAGTCTCAGCTCCTTGGGAGACTGAAGCAGGAGAATCGCTTGAACCCGGGAGGCGGAGTTTACAGTAAGACAAGATTGTGCCACTGCACTCCAGCCTGGGTGACAGAGCGACTCTATCTCAAAAATAAATAAATAAATTAAATTAAATAAATTACCCAGTCTCAGACATTCCTTTATAGCAATTCAAAATGGACTAATGCACTAGAGTAGATTTAGTTGTTAGTCTTAATTACTTCCTCTCCTAGGATAGTATCAGGACTAAATCTACCTTCCTTGCCATATCCTATATATGGCACACAGTGTCCGATGTCTTTGAGGCTGGCCATATGAGTTGGTTTTGGTCAACCAAACTCATATGGTTTGGTTGGTTGAAATACGCTAGTATAAACTTGCTTTTCTCAATGCTGTTACAAAAGCCTGCCCTGGCTTGCCTGCTGGTCCGAAGAGGATGAGAGATGTGTCAAATGGATCTGAACCCAGCTTGCTGCTTGGAGCAGAGCATAGCCTAGATCTGCTGAACCCCAGCTGGCCCACAAATCTGTGAACAAGAAATGAATGCTTGTGGTTGGATGCTACTGAGTCTTGGCATGGTTTCTTACCTAGCATTACTATGACAATGACTATCTAGTACAGTACCCCTCTATCTAAGTGCATAGCCTTTAACCATCAGACTTTTCTTTATTTCATACATTAAAAATAATCATCCTTTGGTGCCCTCTCATTGTTTAGTCTCCATTCTGAGCTGGTATCTTCAGCCCTTCCGCTCCACTGGCTGACATGTCCACATCTTCTTGCCCTCTGATCCTTGACTGTTAATGGCCTTATCTTGCTCTGTGGAAATGGTGCTCTTGGCTGCCTCTCTGATTCTAACTCCAGTCCTCTTCCAGCATGAATTGTATTTGGTCTGTTGTCTGCTTTGCTGGTGTGAGTTAGGCATCTTTTGTGAATACTGTGACTCTACAACTCTCAGAGCCTCAAAGGCAGATCCTGACCTGGACTCACCAGTTCCTATGAATGGATCCAAATTCATTTCTATTTTCCCAACTTTGTCTTAAGCACACAGTGGAGAAGCAGTACAACCTACTGGTTAGAGCACAGGCTCAGGAACCAAGGTGTGTGAAGTTAAGCAAGCATTTCCATTTCATCACCTGTAAACTGGGTATGGAAATGAGGATTAATTCATGGAGATCACTTAACACAGCCTGGCACATAGCAAGAACTATGAAAGTTTTTGCTATTAGCATCATCATCATCACACTACACTTCCCTCAAACTGCTGCATTCTACATCCAGTTCTCTCAATATCCTACTCTGTGACCACATAAAACACATGGATATTCAACCAAGAATTCTTGTTTAAGCAAATCATTGAAAAAATAATTTTCCCTGAAATGTAAGTGGTGGCTTCATACTTTAGTGCCGCACTTCTCAATCTAAAGTATGCACATCCCTGTAGTATATATATGTATAATCCTGTGCTAGCAAGTTCTAGGAAGCCATGGAACAAATATGGTGCAAAGTTCTAGAATGTTCATTTTGCTTGGCAATAAGTTATTAGAAACACTATTTTGTCTAGTGGGGTTAAAAATGTTTTACTTTATTAGTTTGAGGAGAATCTCTCTTAGGGAAGAAATTACCTATGTTTTACCCAAAGGCTTGATTAGCCTTGGAGTGGAAAGTAAGGCCCCTGAGCATAAGAGTCAAGACAAATATAAAAGTTAAGGATATTTTTGGTTCCAAGTGATTGAAAACCCAACTCAAATGGGCCTTAAAAACAAAGGAGATTTATTCATATTTGTACCTAAAACCCAGGAAGATCTGGTTTCAGGTAAAGCTTCATCTAGTTTTACCTAGTTTTACTTTCAGTAAAAGCTGAAGTGATTTTACCACGGACCTAGGTTGTCGTCTATTCTGTTTATGTTCTATGGATTTGGCCTCATTCTTGGGTTCTGGTGGTTTCTTTCCCTTCAGCTCTTAGCTCTCTTCCTGTGATAATAAAATGGATAAAGTTGTTCCTATCTTATAATACATTGTCCAGAGAAAACTCATAGATCTCTTTTAATATTTTCAACTTCAATTTTGAGATTTCCTCTCTCTCATTGGCTCAAATTGGGTCATGTGCTCAACTCTGCACCAATCACTGTGGCCAGAGAGCTGGAACCCACTGATTGGCTTAAGCCTGCAGAGCCAATTCCTGTAACTGGAGAATGCAGTTAAATCTACCCAAGCAATAGGACTGGGAGTGGAAGAGGGATATAACCACCAATGAAAGATCAGCATGCTCTTTATGGGAGAAAAGGACATGGAGGTTTGGGTGGTAACCCGCAATTATCTAGTAATACAATGAAAGAGATGACTAAACAGCTTGCAGAAGATGAAGGGAATTAGTTTTTGCACCTGATAAGGAGAAGAACAATTACCACCAATGAGGTGTGAAAGCATGTATATATATCAAAGGACATTTACTCTTCAATATGTTTATGTTGGTGTAATATAAATTCTTGTGGGAGACTGGTAAATGTTTAACAACTAGGTCTCTGGGGAAACATACTTAAGTTTCTTAGAAACTTTACTGACCTAAAGAATATGGGACAAACAGTTTACAATAATAATAAATTATACAGTATTCCTTGTCATATAGCCAGCTGATACTTACAGAACACTTTCTTGGTTTGTGCAGAATTCTTATATGTGTAACTGATCTAAGATTGCAATTCAACCATCATTTGATAAAATCAGGCTACAAATCTTGAATACAAGTGTAGTTTCAACATGAATGTTGGTTAATGTTTTATGTTAATGAATAAGATAGAAGGGAAACAAAGAAAACATATATTAGAACTTCACTCATTTGTCAATGATGTGAATGACTTCTTTGCTGAATCAGAAAAAAGTTTTTAAATGCTGAAAAAATGTCTTCAGTTTTTATACCATTGACAATGCAGTGGCTATAGACATGACACATTTAAGCTTAATGGATATTATTAACATATTATCCATTAATTTTTAGGTCCAGGCAATCAGCAAAGCAATAAATCAAGCCTAGATTTGTAGCATTTGCCAATTTCTGTGATGTAAATACTCTTGCTATGGCCAATCTCAAGTTACCCATGTATAATCACTAAACACAGAATTGGGTAGAGATGGGCAATAGCAACACATTTAATTGTATTTCTGCTACACAAATACAGTAGATACAAATAACTTCAAGGGCATAGGTAATAATAAAATGTAGTAAAACAACTAGTAAGTGAAGAGCTTCCAATACTTACTACCTTTATTAACTGTGTAACTTAATTACAACCTTATATAATATTTAATTATGGTTTTGCTTAACAACTGGATTGCAAAATTCCTAAAAATTTAATGGCTGGCTCTCATGGCCCTTTATTAGCCAGATCCAGCACATCACTGCCCCTCACCCATGCATTTCTCCCCAGAATACTCTTTATTAGAGTGTACTGTATAAAACAATGCCTTATGAGAATGGATTTTAGTGGAAATCAAATGCAGGCTCACTTTATGTGCATGAAAAATTAGAGATGATACCCATGAAATGGTGAAAGGATCTAGAAATAGAACAAATAGTTCTAGTTCTGCATGGCTGGGAAGGCCTCAGGAAACTTATAATCTTGGCAGAAGGGGAAGCAAATGTATCCTTCTTCACATGGTGACAGGAGAGTGAAGTGTCAAGCAAAGGGGGAAAAGCCCCTTGTAAAAACCGTCAAATCTCATGAGAAGGCACTATCGCGAGAACAGCATGGGAGTTACTGCCCCTATGATTCAATTACCTCCCACCAGGTCCCTCCCGTGACACATGGGGATTATGGAAACTGTAATTCAAGATGAGATTTGGGTGAGGACACAGCCAAACCATATGAGGATATATGTACTCACACGTTCAACCCCACCAGGGATTTGTAGAAATCTTGGGAAAGACTGTATATGTCCTCTGACTATAGCGTGGGCCGTTCTAAGCAATGTAACAGATACACATATACACACAACTGTACATACACATATATATACACAGATATATATGTATGAATATGTATAAGAGTATCTGTATATGTGTGTATATACATCTATATGTATATATGTCACCGTTAGAACGGAATCTAAAATTATATCAATTTTTAAGACCAATGAAAAGATTCCAAAGAAATTCCCCTTTAGGAAGCCACCTTGGCTAGACTCTCCGCTTCTTGGGAGTATGTCTCCTTCTCTGCTATTTGGAATACCTAGTGCATTCCCCTTCCCTGAAAATTAGTGTTTTGCAGCTAGTCTTAATATTTTAATCAGATAACTCCTGGGCCTTGCTAGTCATCAGAATCTCCCTGAGGGCTTTGAAAAATAGAAATTCCAGGATCCCACTCATAGAGGTTCTGATTCAGTAGATCTAGGACTGAGATGAGAATCTGAATTCTAAACACCTTACCCAGGTGGCCCAGCCATGTTGGTAGAAGAACTGCTGGGCAGGTCCAGGGTCTAGGTTTCAGGTGTAGTTCTGCCCTGCATCATGTTACTCGGTGGCAGGTCACATCTCCTCCTCGGATAGTTTACCTTTCAAACTCTGACCTTCGGGTCAGTAATGTGTGTCTTGTAGGGTAAGAGGACCTCTCACTCTCTGAGTGGGAAGGTTCTTTCCATTTTCACATCATCACAGCCCTGTCTGCATGGCTGGATTCCATTTGACAGGGAGAAAGAATTGAACTCCCTTTTTGCAGTGAGATGACCTGATTGGAATAAGCTTTTAAATTTTTTTCTCTAACAAGGAAAACATTGGCTCAATTTGCCTGAACCAGAGCGGCTCTGTGAGTCAGATTTTATTCCAGATAGAAAAAAAAAAAAAAAACGGGGTGTGAACTTATAAATCAGTTAAAAAAATGATTAATCTGTCTCATGGGATACACCATACTCTGACTGAATGCAGGGAGAGTAAGAGAGCCCCAAGTATCTAATTTAACACCTGCAAATTCCCAAGAAAGATTATACCATGGAAAGAAGACATATTGAGGATTTTAAGAAAAGGTTTAACAAAAAAATGTAAATGCAAAGGCCATAAAATTAAAATGAGGCTCATTCCCCAGGTTATAACAATCTCTGTGCTCAGACCTTGTTAATAGCTTTTTTTTAAAAAAAAAAAAAAATTTTATTGTAGCTTCTATTTTTTCTGTCGATGTAATTAGGGCTTAATTAATTCTCCCTAAAGGGGAAAAAGAGGACAAAATGGTATTTGATCTGAGACATGTACAACGGGCAAAGTAATTAGGATCAGCAAGTTACCGTCTGTTACTTTTTTTCCTCGTTAACTCTTCTGGGAGGAAGACAGCTCTGGACAGAGACTCCCTGTGGATCAGAGATTTGGCAGTGTCAGGACAGCCATTAGGGCGAAAAGATTTTATTTACATAGAGACCACAAAATAAAAGAAAAAAAAGAAATCATAGATGTAAGTGTGCTGCATCAATTCTCTGGTGATAATGAGATAATAATAGTTAACTTTTGAGTGTAAAATACAGTGCAGAGTACCAGAAGCAAAACTCACATAGGATTGCAGAAAGAACTTAGTCATGGACTAGAATCCCAACTCTAGCATTGATGCTGTGTGACTTCCACAGACCTCTCTGGGCTTAGTTTCTTCATCTGAAAAGGAAAATAGCAATACTGCCTAATTGAAATGTTGGTTTTAAGAAGTAAATGAGGTCATGAAACAAAAAGCACCAGGCATAAATGGTAATATATATTTTTTTGCCCTGGTTTCACAATATAGTTTAGTGGAATTAATCTTGAACAGTTCCAAATTTTAGAATTAATTGCCTTCAGCTTGCATGGCAATGACTTATTATACCAAGACTGTTAATGTGACCTCCTGTGGCTCCATAGGCTCAGGAGAAGCCACCGGCAGTACAGGTATACTGCCTAATTAGAGAAAAAATAATGTGCTCAAGAATGTCAGTCAATTCACATGCTAGGGGCCAGCGAACTGAATCCAGGCACTGGTGGGACCCACTGTGTGGCAGAAACTGATCTGGGTTGGGGTGAGAGTCAGAAGAGGATAGAGAGACAGACATTTGGCTTCCGCAAGCAAGCAAGCCCCCCATGACTGCAGCATCATGTCAAGACCTCCAAGATCATGGTGACAAACAAAGATCTCTTCCTCCAATCCCCCAACATGCTCTGGGATGAAAATCTGGAGTCAGGACTGAAATCAGTTTCTTGCTTCCTGGTCTATGCGTGGTGAGTACCTCTGCATGAAGTGTTGACCTCACCTGCTTCATTGAATTAATCCCTCCTTTTTCTTCCACATTTCTGCTCTCTGAGCAAGTCACTCTGTTGTCAACCTCCTCCCCCCGATATATTAAATCTAGGCCATCTGTTTGTTATAAGCTCTTGTATGCCCCTGTAGCACTTTTTAAATAGGAAAGTTTATTTAATTAAGGTCTGTAAGCTGTACTGGGGCAGGGATTGGTTTGTTGCTGTTGTTGCTATTTAGTGAGTTGGTTTTGCTTACCTCCACATCCTCCATTTCCAGCGTAATTTTGTTGAATGGTTAAACAAATGAGAAGATGGAAGGACAGAATAGGAAAGAAAGGGCTGAATTAGCAATGAGAAAAGAGTTTAAGGAGCTGAGATTATTCATTACTTTCTTCCTCTTCTACTTGCCCCTACCTACTCCCATTGAGACCCTGTCTACTTTATTCCTTATATATTTCCCAGTTCTCCAGGGAGATTTCTGAGATTCTCCACCTCCTTATTCAGATCAAGGTCTTTTTTTCTGAAAGAACAATGGACTTTTTTTGGAATTCACCAAAGAAGATGCTGAAGCTAGAAGTTTACTCATCATCATCATTTGAAAACATATCCCAGATTGGTAAGGTTCACATATATCTTCATGGCCCCTCCCATGGCCTAACTATGCCTCAGTTCAGCAATCAGATGATCAGTTGAAGTGGGCTTAGAGAAAGGGAGAGGGAAAAGAATTACAGTTACTAGATTAACTTCTTGGCTTGCATGGTTTGTGTCCTCCACCTTATCCTTCTGTAAAAAGACAACTTTTCCTCTGTTGATAGCTGCTAATTCTTGTTGATGACTCACTAATTTGTTGTTGTTGTTGTTTGGATGCAGTGCATTAACAGAGATTGAACAAATAGCACACAGACGGTTGTTTTTTTGTTTTTTTTTTAGGCTGAGTCTCGCTGCAACACCCAGGCTGGAGTGCAATGACATGATCTCGGCTCACTGCACCCTCCGCCTCCCAGGTTCAAGCAATTCTCCTGCCCCAGCCTCCCAAGTAGCTGGGACTACAGGCGCGCGCCACCACGTCTGGCTGATTTTTGTATTTTTAGTAGAGACAGGGTTTCACCATGTTGGCCAGGCTGGTCTAGAACTCCTGACCTCAAGTGATCTGCCCACCTCAGCCTCCCAAAGTGCTGGGATTACAAGTGTGAGCCACCATGCCCAGCCCAGTTGTGTCTTAAAATTTATTTTGAACATCATCAATTCTTCATTCAAACAAGATAAAATAACATTAGTAAGATTTAGTTTGAAAACATCTAAAACCAACAAGAACAGAACCAGACACAATATACGCAACAATGAAATAGTCAATAAAAATTGTCCATGAGGAAGCCCGGATGTTGGGCCTACAGGGCAAACACTGTAAATACGCTATCTTGAGTATGTTCAAAGAACTGAAGAAAACCATGTCTAAAGAAATAAAGGAAAATATGAAAGCAGTATCTCACTACAGAGAGAATATCAATAAAGAAAGATCAATATAAAGAATTAAAATTCTTGAGCTGAAAGTAACTGTAACTGAAATGAAATATTCAAAAAGGAGTCAACAGCACATTTGAGCAGACAGAAGGAATAGTCAGTAAACTCAAATACAGTGATAGTATTAATAGTTTAAATGGGACTATCCAGTCTGAGGAACAGAAAGAAAAAGGAATGAAAAAAAAGAAAGAAAAAAGACTTAGAAACCTGTGGGACACCATCAAACATACCAACATGCACATACTGATAATTCCAGAAGGAGAGAGAGAGAGAGATGCAGAAGGAACGTTTAAATGTATCATGTTCTTAATTCCCACATTGTATGAAAAACATACATTTATATCCTTCCACGTCCTGGAGATTTGGTGAACTCCAGCTAGGATAAACACAAAGAGATACACACATAAAACATTATCAAACTGTTAAAAGACAAAAAGAGAATCTTGAAAGCAACAAGAGAGAAGTGACTCATCACATACAAAGGATTCTCAATTAGATTAACAGCTTATTTCTCACCCGAAACCATGTAGTCCAGAAGGCAGTGACGTGACATTTGAAAATACAAAAAAGAATGTCAACCAAGACTTTTACATCCAGCAAAACTGTCCTTTAAAAATGAAGGAGAAATGAAGACTTTCCAAGATGTACAAAAACTGATAGAATTTGTCACTAGCAGATCTGTCCTACAAGAAATACTAAAGGGAATCTTTTGGGTTGAAATAAAACACATTAAGCAGTAACTCAAATCCACATGAAGAAATAAAGAATGCTGATAAAAGTAACTACATAGGTAAATATAAAAGACAATATAAATGTGTTTTTGTTTGTAAGCCTTATTTTCTCATATCTGATTTACAACTTTATATAGCAATAATTATAAATCTGTATTAATAGGTATAGAAAGCATAAAGATGTAATTAGTATGATAACACAGTAAAGAATGTGAACCAAACTACATAGGAGCAAAATTTTTATGTGCTATTATAACACATTGAGGTTAATCTAAACTATATTATTATAAATTAAGGTATTGATTATAATCTCCAAGACAGCCACTAAGAAAATAACTAAAATGCGTGTAGGTATATGTTTATGTGTTTGTGTGTGTGCAGCAGTGGGGGGTGTGTAAAGAAATGACAAGGGAAATATCATGCTAGAAAATAACAATTTCATATAAGACAGGAATGGAGGAAATTTAAAAACAAAAGACATAAGACACATAAAAAACAAATATCAGAATGGTAGGCATAAATCTTACTATAGCAATAATTACATTAAAAGTAAATATTAATATTAAAAAGCAGAGATTGGAAGAATAGATTTTTTAAAGAGCATAATCCAACTATATGCTGAGAACAAGATACTTGAATTCAAAGACACGGCATGTTGAAAATAAAAGAATGGAAAAAAATATGCTTTGCAAATGTGATCAAAAGATAGCTAGAATGGTTATGCTAATATTAGACAAAATAGACTTAAGACAAAAAATTGTTACTAGAGACAAAAATATTTTATAATGATAAATGGGTCTATCCATCAAGAAGATATAAAAGTTGCAATACATATATACCTAACAACAGAGACCCCAGAAATATATTTTAAAACTAATAGAACTGAAAACAGAAATTGACAGTTCAACAATAATAGTTGAAGAATTCAATACCCACTTTTAATAATGGACAGGGCAATTACACAAACAATAAGAAAACAGAAGACTTGAACAATACTAGTAGATAGTATAGAATGTTCCACCCCCCAGCAATAGAATGCACATTTTCCTTAAGTGCAGATGAAACATTCTCCAAGATAGACCATATGTTAGGCAACAAAACAAGTCTCAATACATTTAAAAGGATTGAAATAATACAAAATGTTTTCTGACTGCCATAGAATGCAGTAGGAAATCATTAACAGGGAGAAATTTAGAAATTTTATAATATGTGGAATTTTAAAACATATTCCCAAAACAACCAAAGAAGAAATCACAAAGGAGATTAGAAAATAGGTTAAGATGAGTGAAAATAAAACCACAACGTGCCAAAACTTATGGGATAAAGCTAAATCAGTGCTCAGAGAGGAATATATAGTACGAACAGCTATTCTTGAAAAAAAGGGTGTTGTTCAAGGGCAGGAGAAGAGGAGGATGTCCAATTAAAAACCTAACCTTCCACCTTAAAAAGCTAGAGAAAAAAGGAGTGTAGGGGTAGAGTTCGAGGAATTTCAGGGCTGTCCATGACAGACAGTAACACACAGGCTTTATAAGGTGGTGCTTTGACAGAATTGCCTAGGAGAGGAAGTTGCTGGCAGCATGAGACATTCCAGAGGTTTAATCCTAGGAGGCCACCATTCTAAAGGAAATGGCAGCAAGGTTACTTCTAGGGAAGAAGGGGGTTGGGGAGAAAGGGTTTACATATGTAGGTAACAGCCTCAGTGTCATAGCAGGGCGTCTTAACATCTGAAAGCTCCCAAGAGCAGTAGCAGCTTGGAGTCTTATAACTACAAGGCTTTATCTTATCCATTGCTAGCAGATGTGGGTATTAATTTGCTAAGGCTGCCATCAGAAAACACCACAGACTGAACAGCTTAAAAAACAGAAATGGGCCGGGCGCGGTGGCTCACGCCTGTAATCCCAGCACTTTGGGAGGCCGAGGCAGGCGGATCACGAGGTCAGGAGATGGAGAACATCCTGGCTAACACGGTGAAACCCCGTCTTTACTAAAAAATACAAAAAATTAGCCGGGCGTGGTGGTGGGCGCCTGTAATCCCAGCTACTCTGGAGGCTGAGTCAGGAGAATGGCGTCAACCCGGGAGGCGGAGCTTGCAGTGAGCCGAGATGGCGCCACTGCACTCCAGCCAGGACAACAGAGCGAGACTCCATCTCAAACAAAACAAAACAAACAAACGAAACACAGAAATGTATTTCCCAAAGGTTCTTGAAGCTAGAAGTCCAAGATCAAGATGTTAGCAAGTTTGGTTTCTTCTGAGGCCTCGCTCTTTGCTGGGCAAATGGCTGCCTTCTCACCATGTCCTCACACAGTCATTCCTTAGCCTGTTCTGTGTGTATCTCAGTCTTCTTTTCTTATAAGGATGACAGACATATTGGATTAGAGTAGAGTTTACCCTATGACTTTATTTTACCTTAATCACCACTTTAAACGTGTGATCCCCAAATACACTTGCATTCTGAGGTATTAGGGGTTAGGACTTAAATATATGAATTTTGGGAGGACATAAATTAGCCAATACCAATGCAAAATGAGATTTCATAGGGCATGCAAAGCAAGCAGACCCTAAATAGCTACAAAGCTATTTGGGCTATTTTTAAAACAAATGGCTACGTAAAAATTTGAGTTTGATGCTGGAGGGGTTTTGAGCTAACAGGTCTCAGCCTGCAGTGAAGAAACAGCCAACCTAGGGGCTAATATGCAGAGGCCATCTGTGGCTCGTTCATTTGACAAAGAGCAAACTAAACCTAAAAAAACAGGAGAAAAATAGCAAAGATGAGAGTATAAATAAATGACACAGAGCATAACAAAAACAGTAGAGAAAGTCAATAAATCAAAAACTGATTTTTGGAAAGATTAAAAAAATTGGCAAGCCTTAACTTTGACTGACCGAGGAAAAATGGGGTAGACTCAAATTGCTGAAATCAGGGATGAAACAGGGAACATTACTACTGAGTTTACAGAAATAAAAAGAATTCAAATATTGTGAACACATGTATGACAACAGATTAGATAATCTATGTAAAATCAACAAATTCCTTTTTTTAAAATACAAAAATTAACCAGGTATGGTGGCAGGAGTCTATAATCCCAGATACTTGGGAAGCTGAGGCTTATAAAAAAAAATCCTACAAATTAAATCCTGGGACCAGGTGGTATAGTTTGGGACTGTATCACTCTGATATCTACTTCCTCATTACATCTCCTTCTCTAAATCTTTCTTTCTCCCTCTTAGACACACCGGTACATTGAGCCCACCAGGATGAACATTCTTAATCACATTGTAGATGTTGCTTTTGCCATGTAAGATAACACATTCACAGTTTATAGAGTTTAGGACATATACTTTTGGGGGTCATAATTCTACCTACCACACTCTCCAAAATGATCTAAAGATTTCATTCAGTTCTCACTGATACAGACAGGAGACAGGTAGAAGAGGACAGTTCCCCAGCAAAGGCCCCACCCTCAAGCCTGGAAACCTGTGGCCCTAAATGGGAACAGGCATTCCTATTTTTGTACCCAAATGTTGCCTCTTGGCCCGCCACACCCCTCTATCCCATACCCACATAAACCCCAAACCCCAGGCTCCAAGCACAGATGAGCAAATGAACAGAAGAGCGGAAGAACAGAAGAGAAGGAGAGAAGAAAAGGAATGTCTGAACATCAAGAGGAGTTCAGCTGGGGATGGTCAGAGACGTGATCGGCTGCTGGACAGCCAATCTGCAGGGGAAGATCATCTTCTCCATCCCCTTTCCAGCTCCCCATCCATCCCACTGAGAGCCACCCCCATCACTCGATAAAACCCCTGCATTCACCATCCTTCGAGTCCTTGTGTGACCTGATATTTCCTGGATGCTGGACAAGAGCTCAGGATACAGAAAGCTGTCACACTGGCCCTCTGCCCTCATGAAAAGGCAGAGGGTCCACTGAGCTGTTTAACACCTACACCATCCATGGATGGCAAAGCTAAAAGAGTGCACTATAACACATGCCCACTTGGGCTTTGGGAATTGTAGGCACCCACTCCTAGATGCTACCATGGGGCCAAAGCCCAGAAGTGCTCGCCTCAGCTCCTGCACCTGCCTGTCTGCATACTCCCCCTCCCATAAGGGGTTTGAATAGAGGTGGTGGCTGAAAAGACGAGTCACACCCCGTCACAGGTCCTGAGATGGGGCAGGGGTCAGGGAACTCTCCCATTTCATTATCACTATACCAGCTGGATTTTTTTTTCAGAAATTGACAAGATAATTAGAAATTTTATATGACCCAGAATAACCAAAACAATCTTGAAAGAGGTAAGTTGGACTTAACACTTCTTAACTTCAAAACTTGCTTCAGAGCTATAGTAATCACGACAATGTGGTACTGGCATAAGGCTAAACATATAGATCAATGGAATGGAATTGAGAGTCCCAAAATAAACTCTTTTTTTTTTTTTTTTTGAGATGAAGTCTCGCTGTATCACCCCAGGCTGCAGTGTAGATCTCAGCTCACTGCAAGCTCTGCCTCCTGGGATCACACCTTTCTCCTACCTCAGCCTCCCGAGTAGCTGGGACTACAGGTGCCTGCCACCATGCCCGGCTATTTTTTTTTTTTTTTTGTATTTTTAGTAGAGACGGGGTTTCACAGTGTTAGCCAGGATGATCTCGATCTCCTGACCTTGTGATCTGCCCACCTCGGCCTCCCAAAGTGCTGGGATTACAGGCATGAGCCACCGCAACTGGCCTCAAAATAAACTCTTATGTTTATAGTCAACTTACTTTTTGATAAAGGTGCCAAAATAATTTAATGGGAAAATAGTCTTTGCAACAAATGATGTTGGACAATTCGATACTCACAGGTAAAAGAATAAATTTTGCATACCATATGCAAAAATTAACTCAAGATCCATTATCAACCTAAATACGGGAGTTAATATAAAACTCCTAGGAAGTATATAGGTGTATATCTTTGTAACATGTGGTAGGCAAAGCCTTCTTAGATATGACACCAAAAAAAAAAAAAAAAAAAGGTGAGTGACAGAATAGATAAATTGAACTTCATCAAAACTAAAAACTTTTGTGCTTTAAAAAAGACCATTGAAATGGGTAAAAGATAATGTTTACAAATTCTGTATCAGATAAGGACTTTGTATCCAGAATGTATAATAAAAATAAATCTTTTGACTCAACAATTAAAGCAACTCAATTCAAGAATGGAGAAAGGATTTGAGTAGGCATTTCTTCTAAAAAGATAAATGGCCAATAAGCACACAAGAAGTTGTTCAATATCATTAATCATTAAGGAAACTCAAAACTAAGCTATAATGGAATATTACTTCACACCTGTTATGATGACTGTTTTTTAAAAGACAGACAATAACAAATGTTGGTGAGAATGTAGAGAAATTAGAACCTTAATTACCGGTGGAATTGTAAAATGGTGCAGGAACTTTGGAAAGCAGTTTGGTAATTTCTCAAGCTGTTAAACATGGCTTTATATGACAGCATTTCTACTCCTAGGTACATATCCAAGAGATCTGAAAACATATGTCCCCACAAAAATGTGTACATAAATGTGTATAGCAACATTATTCACACTACTTAAAAAATTGAAACAACCTAAGTGTTCATCAACTTATGAATTAAAAAAGTAAAATGTGACCTATCTATACAAAAAGGAATATTAAGGAATGCAAATAAAAAATAAAAGGAATACAAAAAGGAAAGGCATGAAGCACTGATACATGCTATACCACAGATGAATGCTGAAAAGATTATGCTAAGTAAAAGAATACTGTCACAAAAACTCACATATTTTATGATTCCATTAATGTAAAATATCCAGAATAGGCAAATCCAAAGAGACAAAATGTAGAATAGTGGTTGCCAGAGGGGATAAGGGGAAAAGAAGAATAACTGCATAATGGGTATGGGGTTTATTTGGGGGATGAGAAAAATGCCTTGAAATTAGATAGTAGTGATGTTGAGCAAGTCTGAATTTAATAAAACCCACTGAATTGTACACTTAAAAAACTGAATTTGACAGTATGTGAGTTATATCTCAATAAAACTTATTTTATAAAAAATGTAGTCATAAAATACTCTTAAGGAATAAGGTTGTAGATGTGTGGCGTTATTTCTGAGGCCTCTGTTCTATTCCATTGGTCTATATATCTGTTTTGGTAGCAGTACCATGCTGTATTGGTTACTGTCACCTTGTAATATGGTTTGAAGTCAGGTAGCATGATGCCTCCAGCTTTGTTCTTTTTGCTTAGGATTGTCTTGGCTGTATGAACTCTTTTTTGGTTCTATATAAAATTTAAAGTAGTTTTTTCCTAATTCTGTGAAGAAAGTCAATGGTATCTTGACGATAGCATTGAATCTATAAATTGCTTTGGGCAGTATGGCCATTTTCATGATATTGATTCTTCCTATCCATGAGCATGGAATGTGTTTCCACTTGTTTGTGTCCTCTCTTATTTCTTTGAGCAGTGGTTTGTAGTTCTCCTTGAAGAGGTCCTTCACATCTCTTGGGAGTTGTATTCCTAGGTATTTTATTCTCTTTATAACAATTGTGATTCGGAGTTCACTTATGATTTGGCTCTGTATTTTATTCTCTTTATAGCAATTGTGAGTCAGAGTTCACTTATGATTTGGCTCTCTGTCTATTATTGGTGTATAGGAATGCTTGTGATTTTTGCACATTGATTTTGTATCCTGTGACTTTGCTGAAGTTGCTTATCAGCTTAAGGAGATTTTGGACTGAGACGATGAGGTTTTCTAAATATACAATCATGTCATCTGCAAACAGGGACAATTTGACTTCCTCTCTTCCTATTTGAATACCCTTTATTTGTTTCTCTTGCCTGATTGCCCTGGCCAGAACTTCTAATACTATGTTGAATAGGAGTGGTGAGAGAGGGCATCCTTGTCTTGTTCTGGTTTTCAAAGGGAATGCTTCCAGGTTTTGCCCATTCGGAGTGATATTGGCTGTGGGTTTGTCATAAATAGCTCTTATTTTTTGAGATACATTCCATCAATACCTAGTTCATTGAGAGTTTTTAGCATGAAGAGCTGTTGAATTTTGTCGAAGGCCTTTTCTGCATCTATTGAGATAATCATGTGGTTTTTGTCATTGGTTCTGTTTATGTGATGGATTATGTTTATTGATTTGCGTATGTTGAACATCTGATCTTTGACAAACCTGACAAAAACAAGCAATGGAGAAAGGATTCCCTATTTAATAAATGGTGTTGGGAAAACTGGCAAACCATATGCAGAAAATGGAAACTGGACCCCTTCTTTATACCTTATGCAAAAATTAACTCAAGATGGATTAGACTTAAACGTAAGACCTAAAATCATAAAAACCCTAGAAGAAAACCTAGGCAGTGCCATTCAGGACATAGGTATGGGCAAAGACTTTGTGACTAAAACACCAAAAGCAATGGCAACAAAAGCCAAAATTGACAAATGGGGTCTAATTAAGGAGCTTCTACACAGCAAAAGAAACTATCATCAGAGTGAACAGGCAACCAACAGAATGGGAGAAAATTTTTGCAGTCTATCCATCTGACAAAGGGCTAATATCCAGAATCTACAAGGAACTTAAAGAAATTTACAAAAAAAAAAAAAACCCACCAAAAAGTGGCAGAAGGATATGAATAGACACTTCTCAAAAGAAGACATTTATGCAGCCAACAAACATACAAAAAAAAGCTCATCATCACTGGTCATGAGAGAAATGCAAATCAAAACCACAGTGAGATACCATCTCACACCAGTTAGAATGGTGATCATTAAAAAGTCAGGAAACAACAGATGCTGGAGAGAATGTGGAGAAATAGGAACGGTTTTACACAGTTGGTGTGAGTATAAATTAGTTCAACCATTGTGGAAGACAGTGTGGCTATTCCTCAGGGAACTAGAACCAGAAATGCCGTTTGACCCAGCAATCCCATTACTGGGTATATACCCAAAGGATTGTAAATCATTCCACTATAAAAACACATGCACACGTATGTTTATTGTGGCACTGTTCAAAATAGCAAAGACTTGGAACCAGCCCAAATATCCATCAATGATAGACTGGATAAAGAAAATGTGGCACATATACACCATGGAAAACTATGCAACCATAAAAAAGGATGAGTTCATGTCCTTTTCAGGGACATGGATGAAGCTGGAAATTATCATTCTCAGCAAACTAACACAGGAACAGAAAACCAAATACCACATGTTCTCACTCCTAAGTGGGAATTGAACAATGAGAACACATGGACACAGGGAGGGGAACATCACACACTGGGGCCTGTTGGTGGGTGGGGGATTAGGGGAGAGATAGCATTAGGAGAAATACCTAATGTAGATGACAGGTTGATGGGTGCAGCAAACCACAATGGCACGTGTATATCTATGTAACAAACCTGCATGCTGCATATATACCCCAGAACTTAATTTAAAAAAATTAGAAAAGGAATAGAAGGAAAGAGAAACAAATAACAAATAGGTCTAATGAAAAACAAATAGCAAGATGAGACATTAACTACATTAATAATCATATTAAATGGTCTGATCATCCTTATTAAAAGGCAGCAGTGTCAATGTGGATATTTTCAAAAGCAAGACCTAACCATCTGCTGCCTACAAGAAGTGTGCTTTAGATTTAAATACACAAATAGGTTAAACATAAAAGGATAGAAATAGATATGCCATGCATATAGTTTTTATAAAACTCTGGAGTGGTTATATTAATATCAGAGAAAGTAGATTTCACAGCAAGGAATAAAGAAGGTTACTTAATAAGGGGATCAGTTACTTGGAGCTTGAAAATGCATGAAGCAAAAACCAATAGAAATACAAAAAGAAAGAATTCTACAATTATAGTCAGAAATTTCAAACTCTTGTCTCAATAATTGACAGAAAAGTCAATGGAAAATCAGCAAGGATATAGAAGACTTCAGTAATACTATTAACCATCTTCACTGAATTAACATTTATAAAACATTCCCTTCCACAGCAGTGGAATATACATTCTTTTCAGTGTGTTTTGAATGTCTCCACAGAACATTTATCAGTATAGACTATATCCTGGGCCACAATACAAAAGCCGAAATACAAGCACCCATATAGTTAAAAGGATTCAAGTCATCCAAACTGTTTTCTAGTATAATGGAATTAAATGAGAAATCAATGACTGAAAGATCCCTGGAAAAAACCAAATATTTGGAAACTTAATCGCGTCATTCTAAATAACCCATAGGTCAAAGAAGGAATCAAAAGGGAAAATGATACCTTTAAGTGAATGTACATGAAAAGACAACAAAAGGTGTACATTGTCATTAAAGCAGTACTTAGGGAGATATTTGTAGTACTAAATGCCTACCTTAGAAAATTATAAATGTATCAAAACAATGACCTCAGTTTCGACCTTAGAAAAATAGAAAGTGAAAAGCAAGGTAAACTCAAGGCATACTAATTCAAAATAAGCAAAAGAATAGATATAATAAATATCAGAGCAGAACCAAATGAAATAGAAAAAAAAGCAAATAGCTGATTCTTTGAGATCAAACAATTGATAAACATCTAGCCATACTGATCAGAAAAAAAGAAGGAAGACACAAATATCAATATCAAAAATGAGACAGGTAATCTCATTATGGATTCTACAGATATTTAAAAGGATACTTGGGTGAATATTATAAACAACTTTGTGTCTATAAATTCATTGACAATTGAAATTGATAAATCCCTTGAAAGATGTAACGATGAAACCTCACTTAAGTGAAATAGATCACCGGAATAGTGCTGTAGCCATTAAAGAAAATTAAATAGTAGCTTAAACTTTCCACAAAGAAAATTTTTGGCTCAGATGGCTTCACTGGTGAATTCTCCTACACATTTTAAAAATAATTAATAGCAGGCTGGGAGCGGTGGCTCACGCCTGTAATCCCAGCACTTTGGGAGGCCAAGGCAGGTAGATCATGAGGTCAGGAGATCAAGACCATCCTGACTAACAGTGAAACCCCATCTCTACTAAAAATACAAAAAATTAGCCAGGCATGGTGGTGGGTGCCTGTAGTCCCAGCTACTGGGGAGGCTGAGGCAGGAGAAAGGTGTGAACCCAGGAGGCAGAGCTTGCAGTGAGCCGAGATGGCACCATTGCACTCCAGCCTGGGCAACAGAGCAAGACTCTGTCTCAACAAAAATAATAATAATAATAATAATAATAATAATAATAATAATTAACAGCATTTTTGCATAAACTCTTCTAGAAATTTGAAAAGGAAAACACATTTCCCAATTTCTTGTATGAGTCCGGCATTATTCTGATGCCAAAACCGATAAAAGACATTACAAAAAAAATAAACTGGAGTGGAATTTAGGTCACTCTTATAATAAAGTGTGAAAATGCAAATATGGAGGATTCATCTGAAAAAAA
Source organism: Pongo abelii (assembly GCF_028885655.2). NCBI lineage: Eukaryota > Metazoa > Chordata > Mammalia > Primates > Hominidae > Pongo > Pongo abelii. The sequence continues at coordinate 18,884,060 of NC_072003.2, forward strand.
AAATATTATGGGACAGGGTTTATGAGGGATCATTTGATCAGCCAAATCTCGGTTCAAAATTCTTTCTCTGCCACCTTACCAGCTGTGTGATCTTGGGCAAGTGATTTTACCTCTCTTTCTCTCGATTTCCTTATCTATAAAATTGGTGTAATAACCTTGGGCTGAGAGTTAGGGTGAAGATTAAATTAGATAATATATTTGCAGTGCCCTTAAATAGTGCCTGGGACATAATGGGTAATCCAATAACTATTAACTGTAACAAGATAATATTCTCCTTAAGATAAAAAAGCCTTTTGCCTTTTGTGGTGTGAATACATGTTTGTACTCAGTTATTTTTCGATCAATGAAGCAATTTTAAAATTATTATTTTTCTTTGCATTTAAAGGAAGAATTATCCTTTATAACTACATATGAGGCTTACCTCTTAAGAAGCAGTGGCCTTTTTTCTCTCTCTCTCTTTTTTTTCTGTCATAGGAAGAAGCAGGATTTTTCTCCTCCAATCCAGCATAAAAAATCCCTTCGGCCATCTGTTTTTTGGCTTGAGGACCTGACTTGCCCATATAGCAGTCACTCAGTACAAGCTGAGATAGAGTCCCAAGAAGTCTTGCTCACTGCTATTTACTGTAGGTTTCTCCAAGCCCCTGTGGCTTACAGCCTTACTTAAGGTAAAGCTCTACTTAAGGTAAAGCTCTACTTAAGGTAAAGCTCTACTTAAGGTAGAGCTTTACATGGCTGCAACTAGAGCCTTGGCCTCCCCATGGCCTGGAAGACATTATAAAAATCAAGAAATGATTCTGTGTGCTGATCCTTGTTTATGCTTCACACTCAAGTTACCAATATACCAAAGTGCAAATCACAGCAAAGCATTCAGAACTGGTTTGGAGCCCTCACTTTCAGGCCCTTTAAGTTCAGTCTTCAGTAATCAGTGAAAGGCAATCTCCCCTCACTCCTCCTGTCCTCAGCAGGAGCGTCCTGCTTATTATTTTTGCTGCATGGGTAGGCAATAGGATGGGAGAAGGAAGACTTGCTGTGTGCGAGGGCAGACAAGACCAGAGGAAGCCCTTGTGTTTGAAGCTTTGGAAGCACAAAGACAGACCCTGCCTGTTTATTAATGTGCTGCAATAATAGTCCCAAATCTCCTACGGAGAGGACCAAGTAAATTGGTAGAGAAAGAGACTAAACTTATTGCAATGTTTTTTCCTCCTCTTTGGCCCTAAGTCAGGATTCCTTAACAGAAGCGTTAGTATTGATTTGGACCAGATAATTCTCTTTTGTAGGCGGGGCGGTGGTCTGTGCATTGTAAGATGAATGTTTAGCTGCATCTCTGGTCTCTACCCGCTAGAAGCCAGCATCAATCCCCTTCCCAAGTTGCCACAACCAAAACACCTTCAAGCATAGCCAAATATCCTTGGGGAGATGGAGGAACCCCTTGGGGATTGAAAACCACTGACCTATGCAGATCATGGGGGTAAAGATGTTTCTCACTGGAGCTACTCTATCTTTTACTTTGAAAAAAAGGAGAGGACAATAAATCCCTACAGCTCACACAGCAAAGCAGTGGGAGATGAGAGGGGAGAAATGGGTTTGTAAACGAGACTTGGGTACACAATTATCTCTTCTGAATGATTAGATATTGTCCAAGTAGGAAATAAAGCACCAATTTATCTAGCTGAAAAGTAAAGATTTTTGTTTTACAGGGGTCTCTGGTAAGAGCTGAGTTGGAGGAGACAGGATGATGGAACAATATTTCCAAACATCCTATAAACCTCCTCCCCACAAATGAAGGAGGACCAGGAAAGCAACACAGCCCTGGCAGACACAAGGCAGGTAGGACGAAAAGGAAGTGCCCACAGATGTATATCAGTGCTAAAGGTACTGCTTGCCCCTCTGGTAAATAGGATCTTGTATGGTCAAAGGGCAGCACCTCATCCCTTGCCAGCAAAACTAGGAAGGGGCTCTGTTAAAAAATAAAATAAAATAAAAAAACCAAGTTAGAGAAAGGAGACAGAGACAGAGTCCCTTCCTCCTCAATGGTAGTCATCAGGGATTTGTGAAGGAGCAAAAACAGGAGCTGAAACCTAGCAAATTCATGCCTGAAACGGTGAAAATATACAACTGTGGTGTGCTGAACAAGGCCCTCCCAGAGATGCCCATGTCCTAATCCCAGGAACCTGTGAATATGTTACTTTATAAGGCAAACGAGGCTTTGCAGAAGGGATCAAGTTAAGAATCCCGAGATGGGGAGATTATCCTGGATTACCCTGTGTGCCTAATGTAATCACAGGCTGCTTTTTTTTTTTTTTTCTTTTTGAGATTTTTGCTCTTCTTGCCCAGGCTGGAGTGCAATGGCATGATCTTGGCTCGGTGCAATCTCCGCCTCCTGGGTTCAAGTGATTCTCCTGCCTCAGCCTTCCGAGTAGCTGGGATTACAGGTGCATGCCACCACACCTGGCTAATTTTTTGTATCTTTAGTAGAGACAGGGTTTTGCCATGTTGGCCAGACTGGTCTCGAATTCCTGACCTCAAGCGATCCACCCACCTCGGCCTCCCGAAGTGCTGGGATTACAGTCATAGACTTCTTAAGAGAGGGATGCAGGAAAAGTCAGAGTTAGACAGAAGGCAGTGTAACAACAGAAGGAGAGGGGGAAAGGGAATGATCTGAAGATCCTGTGTTGCTGGCTTTGAAGATGGAGAAAGGGCGTTGTGAGAAAAAAGACGGTGGCAGCCTCTGGAAATGGGAATGAGCAAGGGACTAGAATCTCCCCCAGAATCCTCAGGGAGAACGCAGCCTCACAAACCCATTTTAGACCTCTGACCTGCACATCTCTAAGCTAATACATTTGTGTTGTTATAAGCCAGCAAGTCTGTGACAATGTGTTACAGAAGCCATAGGAAACAAGCAGGGGGCCCTACAGAGTCTTGCCATTCAGGGTTAGAGACCCAGCTTTCAGACCAGGTTGATCACCATGTAGCTGGGGCCCTCCCATCATTTCTGAATCACATTTTCCTAGTCTGTAAATTAGCCGATCACTAGGTATCTCCTGCTGTGACCAATATATTCTGCTCTTTCATCGCTCAGAAAACACCCAGTCGGATTGCTGGGGTGACAGAAAAAAACAAGCGCTATATATAGTGTCAGCCTCTGCCTTTATGGTATGTTTTTTTTTTAATCTGATATTTGTCCCTGGTTCCTGACACAGAGCTCCTTCAAATGCCTTTGGAATTTCTTACATGTTAGGAGTATATTTTGTTATTCAAAATGAGTCCCTTTTGACTATACCTAAGTTTATCCTAAAGAGGTGACTCATGGTGGACCCTAATTAGTTTTGAAGGAGAAGTTGGCCATGCCAGAAAGACTAAGTGCATGATTAGAGGACTGGAATTTTCTGCCCCAACCTGTGGCGAGGGGTGGGGAGGTGGAGATTGAGTTCAATCAATCATGCCTATATAATGAAAACTCAACAAAAACTCTGGGCAATGAGGCTCTGAGAGCTTCCTGGTGGGTAAGTGTACTGATGTGCTGGCGGGGAGGTGTATTCTGACTCTTTTTTTTTTTTGAGACAGAGTCTTGCTCTGTCACCCACACTGGAGTATAGTGGCACAATCTTGGCTCACTTCAACCTCCACCTCCCAGGTTCAAGCAATTCTCCTGCCTCAGCCTCCCAAGTAGCTGGAATTACAGGTGCCCACCACCATGCCCAGTTAACTTTTTCTGTTTTTAGTAGAGACGGGGTTTCACCACTTTGGCCAGGCTGGTCTCAAACTCCTGACCTCAAGTGATCCGCCCACCTTGGCCTCCCAAAGTGCTGGGATTACAGGCGTCAGCCACTAAGCCTGGCTGCATCCGCACTCTCTAACCTCTCGATGGGTTCTTCCTGCCCACTGCACATGCAAACCCAATTCACTGAGACCACGGCATCACAATAAATAAAGCATTTAGTTAACATGAGGCCGGTCATGCCACATGGGGATGGAGTTATTACAAATCAAGCTTCCTGAAAATTCAGAGACTGGGATTTTTCAAGGATAGTTTTGGCAGGAAAGGGGCCAGGAAGTGGGGAGTGCTGACTGGTTGGGTCAGGGATAAAATCATACACAGTCAAAGCTGTCTTCTTGTGCTGAGTTGGTTACTGGGTAGAGGCCACAGGACTGGTTGGCAGGTCTGGTAGAGTCCTTGGTTATCAGAAGTGCAAAAACCTGAAAAGACATCTCAAAAGGCCAATCTTAGGGTCGACAATAGTGATATTTTCTGCCAGAGTAACTGGGGAATTGAAAATCGTATGACCTCCAGAATAATGGCTGGTAATCATTTATGTCTATATCTCAGCAGAATTCAGGCTCTTCTCAACCTCCTCACTTGGTCGTCTTTCATTAGCTTTACGAAGATGATTTATTTTGGGGAAAGGGCTATTATCATTTTAACTATAGACTCAATGTCTCCCAAGCTTAGTTTGATCCAAGCCCAGGAATTATTAAAGGCAGTTGGGAGGTTAAAGGCAACATGAAGGTTGATTAGGTCAGATCTTTTACTGTCATAATTTTCTCACCATTATAATTTTTGCAAAGGCAGTTTCAACTCCACAGCACAGAAACACCTTTATCATGACCTTTCCAAACCTTGCCACCCTATATATTACTTCATTCAATTTGTATCCTTTATAATAAAAGAGCAATTGTAAGTATAGCACGTTCTGAGTTCTGCCAGCTATTCCAGTGTAGGGACCATAAGCTCTTGGCCCCTAAAGGTTCACTGAAAAATCACTGATGTGAGACAGATTGATTAATAGGAGAAAAGGCATACAGATGTGCTTAATGTGTATACACAGGAGCCTTCATAATGAAGACCTAACCCAACAATAAGTTACAGAAGCTTGAGATTACAGAAAGAATGTGGACTTAGAGCATGGCCAAAAACAGGCTTAGTGGCAAGACAGGTTTATGGGAGGAAGAGAGGAAGAGGCTTGGCTAGCAAAAGTGGTCTTGTTATGTGGAGGAGGCCTCCCTCCAAAAGAACAGATGGTAAAAATTTCTTTTTTGGCTTTTTTTCATGTTAAAGTTTTTCTTTTCTTTCTTTTTCCTTCTTTTTTTTTTAAGACAGAGTCTTACTGTGTTTCTCAGGCTAGTCTTGTACTCCTGGCCTCCAGTTATCTTCCCACCTCTGCTTCCCAAAGTATTAGGATTACAGGTGTCAGCCACCATGCCCAGCTCTTTTTACACTTTTTTTTTTTTTTTTTTTTTTTTTTTGCCTCAAGACAGAGTCTTGCTCTGTTGCCCGGGCTGGAGCACAATGGCGTGATCTCGGCTTACTGCAACCTCTGCCTCCTGGGTTCAGGTGATTCTCCTGCCTCAGCCTCCAGAGTAGCTGGGATTACAGGCATGCGCCACCATGCCCAGCTAATTTTTTTGTTATTTTATTTATTTATTTAGTAGAGACAGGGTTTCACCATGTTGGCCAGGCTGGTTTCAAACTCCTGACCTTGTGATCAGCCTTTCTAGTCTTTTAAAGGTGTCAGACTCAGTCTCTCCTACATCTTGGAAAGGCATGGAAAAGACCTGGCTACATTAATGGAGATTCTCTACAGATGCAAATTTACCCCCACCTCAATCTGCTAGCTCTGAGAAAGCCGTTTCAAAATATGTCAGAGAAATATATTTCAGGGTAAAATATTTTAATTTGCTTCACTAGCAAATTGTGAACCTGAAAGGGAGTCATGGAAATCCCCAAATTTATAGCTGCATTGGCCAAGCACAAGTGTAGGTGGCCCCTGGGGCTTGTGGCAGCATCTGAAGTGCAGGCAGGTTTGTGGTGCTGAGCCCCCTAACGTTTGAAGTTGGACATTAATTTCAGGTAATTAGTATCAGAAATGAATTGAATTCTTGGGCACCCGGTTGGTATTGGGTTGTGACCCTTAGCTGGTTGTGTGGGCTTGGGGACATCTCCACGGAGCCCAGCTTTTCTCGTCTAAGTGAGGAGATTAGTGGCATTCATGATTTTTAGCAGTAGAAGCCTTTGTTATATCTTAATGTTAATAACATCTTACCCCTAAACCTGATATATATATAATAAATGATAGCAAATTTCAGGCCGTGAATCCCTTTCAAGCCTTCCTTCTCCTTCCTCTGAGGAGGACCTCCTTCCTCTGAGGTCTTTGTGAAGACCTAGGGCCCTATTAGCGATTGGAAAGCCACTGACCCAGGTAATCTGAGATCCCCTCTCCTCTCAGAAAATTCTCTTATGTGTTCCCAAAGTCTAATAGAGATCAGATTTCCCCAAAGCCCTGAAGGTCTCTTTAGAGACCCCTCACTCCCTCAAGCAGCTACAAGGGGAACCAGCGATTTAGTCAGCATGCCTGTTAGCTCAGTTGGAAAGGAGCCCTCACGCTTGCAAAAGTTCCCAGCCCAAGATCCAAGGTCAAACGTGGTCGCAGAGCCCAGCTCTTTATTATCAGAAATAAAATAAACTCCCACTCCTCTCTCTTCTCCCACACAAGGCAGCAGGATGCTCAAGCCCTATCTCCGGTAATATCAGGTTTATACGAACAGTTTCTCACTTTTATTCATTTGAGAATTGAATTAGCTTTCACATTTGCCTCCACAGCTTCAAAGAACATCTCCCAGTCATCATTTACCACACTATTAAATTGAGGAGCATCTTGTCGGTACATCTGATAATTTGCTTCTGAGTGATGTTTGTGTTGTTGCTAAGCATTTTAGCCAGCAACAATAATGTTACGAATGTGTAGCTGGGCCTTTTAACTACCAACTCAAAAGAGATTTCGACAACTGGATGGAAAGCTGGTAATGAAGAGACTAGATTACTTTAGAAGTTATTATGTTTCAATAGGGCAAACTGCATTCAATATAAGATACTCCCAGCTTTGGCCGAAGTAACATCTTTAGTTTCTCACATGAAACTAGGTAAAATCTGATGTGGAGGCAACTGGAAATTGTCGGGTGCAGTGGCTCACGCCTGTAATCCCAGCACTTTGGGAGGCCGAGGTGAGTGGATCACGAGGTCAGGAGATCGAGACCATCCTGGCTAACACGGTGAAACCCCGTCTCTACTAAAAATAATAAAAAAAAATTATCCAGGCGTGGTGGCGGGCGCCTGTAGTCCCAGCTACTCGGGAGGCTGAGGCAGGAGAATGGCATGAACCTGGGCGGCGGAGCTTGCAGTGAGCCGAGATCGCGCCACTGCACTCCAGCTTGGGCGACAGAGCGAGACGCCGTCTCAAAAAAAAAAAAAAAAAAGAAAAATTGTCAAGTCCCAGCATATTAAGTAGGTTTAGGATTGTTACCATGAAGTTCTCCATTTATTTCAACCTTATAGGCAAGACCTGCCAGGAGTGATAGAATAGAGGGTGAACACATAGGGGTTAGACCCGAAAGACTGAGGGTTCAAATTCCAGCTCTGCTACTTGGGCAAATTCTGTATTCCTCAGTTTCTGCTCCTGGAAAATCAGGAAATGTACTTCCCCTCCTACTGCTGACACGTTTCATGACCCATTTCTCCTCTCTCATCTCCCACATGAAATGATTTTTCAGTGAACCTTTAGGGAACCAAGAACTTACCGCCCCCACACTAGAATAACTGGCAGAACTCAGAAGGTACCATACTTATAATTACTGTCTTATTATAAAGGATACAAATGAACAACTGGATGAAGTGACAGATAGAGGGGCAAGGTTTGCAAGGGTCCTGATAAAGGTGTTTCTGTGCTGTGGAGTTGAAACTGCCTTTGCAAAAATTATAATGGTGAGAAAGTTAGGACAGTGAAAGAGACCTGACCTAACCAAACTTCATGTTGCCTTTAACCTCCCAACTGCCTTTAATAATTCCTGGGCTTGGACCAAGCTAAGCTTGGGAGACATTGAGTCTATAGTTAAAATGATAATAGCCCTTTCCCCCAAAATAAATCGTCTTTGTAAAGCTAATGAAAGACGGCCAGGTGAGGAGGTTGAGAAGAGCCTGAATTCTGCTAAGGTAGACGTAATAGTAAGAATAGGGTTGTGGAAGGGATTATCTTAGATTTCTCAACCTTGGCAGTTTAGACATTTGGGGCTGGACCATTCTTTGTTGTTGGGGGCTGTCCTGTGTATTATGGGATGTTTACTGGAATCCTTGGCCTCTACCCTCCCCACCTAGATACCAGCAGCAAACCCCTTCCAGGATGACAATCAAAATAGTGTCTAGACATTGTCAAATATTTCCTAGGGGGCAAAATCAGCCCTGATTGAGAACTACTAGTTTAGAAAATGTTTGCAAAGCTCCTAGATGGTGCCTGATGCACAGTAAGGGCTCAGTAGCTGGTAACTGTTAAGATTTGTTTGTTTTGTTTTGAGACGGAGTCTCGCTCTGTCACCCAGGCTGGAGTGCAGTGGCATGATCTCGGCTCACTGCAAGCTCCACCTCCCGGGTTCACGTCATTCTCCTGCCTCAGCCTCCTGAGTAGCTGGGACTACAGGCACCCGCCACCACGCCCGGCTAACTTTTTTGTATTTTTAGTAGGGATGAGGTTTCCCTGTGGTCTCAATCTCCTGACCTTGTGATCCGCCTGCCTCGGCCTCCCAAAGTGCTAGGATTACAGGCGTGAGCCACCGCTCCCGGCCAAGATTTTTTTAAATGCCTGTGAAGAGCCTGCGCTACTTTCTGTATTACTGGGTTGAGTGTGCTGTTCTTGAGCTTCTGCTATCCTTGGTGGACCAGGAGACTCTGTGACCCAGCTCTGGAGAATGTCAAAGGAGATGTGAATTCTGGTGGCCTTTGTGGGACCTGACAGCCTGAGCTCTCTGTTCTTCAGACTCACAATGCGAAAGTCAATGTAGCCACTATTTGCTGAGAGGAGGATCCCTCTGTGGACAAGTGAGATTGGCTCACACAATGTCTTTCATCAGTCCATTTATTTGTTTAACAAACATTTACCAAGTGTCTGTTATATACCAGGTTCTGTGCTGGGCATCTGTAATATGAAGAGTAAGCCCTGGTGTGTGCTTTCTAGATGTTACAGGGTGACCGGGAGCTTTCCTGTAAGCAAAGATGCTTACAACCCGGAACTACTACAGAAAAGAAAAGAATTTGGTCATCAGATACAACCTGGAATGTCAGAGAAAGAGTCCTCGATGAGGCCTCGGTTTTGACAATTTAGGACCTGGTGTTTCCCTTCCAAGACTGGTTGCAAGGATCTAGCTCATATTCAGGCTCTTCACTTTTCAAATGAAAAAAAGCTCAAGGACAAAGAAGAGATAACTCTGTTCAAGGAAGACCCATAAATTTATACCAGATTTGAGGTTTCCTAATATCATACGTCTCCCTTTACAAGCCCATCAATACAATACAAAAGTGACCTTAGTCAGCTAAATGTTTCTGCAGGAGAAAAGCAAGTGTTTTCTCAATATCTAGTAGAGCATTCTGGCTTCTGTGTGTATGTGTGTGTGTGCACACACGTGCAATTGCACATATATGTGCATGTGTGTATGTGTGTCACTATTGAGAGATTGGGATGATCTGTCTGCAATTTGTCTGTTCATTGCCGAATATTTCAAGGAGAGTAGATCTCTGAACAGGAGGAATCATTAGTGTGAAGTGGTCTGCAAGCTCCTGCCCACTATTAAATGGGACTGAGCACCTCTCCGGCCAAGGCGTTGATGGAAGACTATGAGTGGATGTCTCTGTGCTTTAGAAATGTGTCAGCGGCCAGGCACGGTGGCTCACACCTGTAATCCCAACAGTTTGGGAGGCCGAGGTGGGTGGATTACCTGAGGTCAGGAGTTCAAGACCAGCCTGGCTAACATGGTGAAACTGCGTTTCTAGTAAAAATACAAAAAGTTAACCAGGCATGGTGGCATGTGCCTGTAATCCCAGCTACTCAGGAGGCTGAGGCAGGAGAGTCGCTTGAACCCAGGAGGCAGAGGTTGCAGTGAGCTGAGATCGCACCATTGCACTCCAGCCTAGGCAACAAAAGCAAAACTCCATCTCAAAAAAAAAAAAAAAAAAAAAAAAAAGAAAAGAAATGTGTCAGCAGTAGGAGGGGAGAACTTTGATTCAGACTAAACTCAGAAAATGGCAGGAAGTACTTCAGTAAGTGTTTGAATGAATGAATGAATGAATAAGGAGGAGATGAATAAGTGAGTAAAATTCAAGACCAGAGAGTCCTCCTGTGTCCACCCCCAGGAGAGAGGTGTAGCGTTCACCCATTGTTTTGTCTCTCAAGCCTGGCTCTTTTTCTGGAAATTGCTCCTCCACCTGCAAATCTGTTTGGTTTTCTTTTGAGGGACCATTTTCTCAAGTAGTCTACATCTCTAGCCAATGTCAGTTGGTCCGTGAGTAGGTATCTGACCCAGAATGAGTCACCATGCTGCACTGGAAACAGCTGACTGGCCTAAGAATGGGCATCTGACCCAAGCTAAGCCAACAAGTCCCTCCATCAGGACTTCTGGGCTAAGTATCAAGGGAGTAAACTCAATATCCCTCTGAGGACTGACATCATAAATAGAAAACTCAGAAGCTACTGGGATCAGAAGAGTCACTTTTTTTTTCTTCTATATAGCCAAAGACCATTTTTAATGAGACAAAAAAAAAAAAAAAAAAAAAAAAGAGGAAGAAAGAAACAGACAATTGCTACAAGAAATGGAAAAAGAATGCCAATATGTCTGAGTCTTTGGTTTTATAGTTCCTGAGCCCCACCTGCATTCCTGCCCTTTTTTGGTTTGGTCATTCCATTCTTGTATGAGATTCCTCCATGCCCTTATAATTCTGTTTTTCCTTCAGCTATTTTAATTTGCCTGTCGCTTGCAATCTGAAGAGTCCTGGCTAAACAAACAGACCCGGAGTCAAGGCAAGTTAATTTCTTTTGCATGATTTGTCACTTCTTCAGGCGATATTAGGCAGGCAAACACCACCATATTGTAAATCATAAACACAAGGCCCTTGGTCTGTAATAAAGCACCATTCTCCTTCAAATGCATTCACTATACCTCCAGAAGAGAAATAGATCAGAAGTTGCTTCATAACAAAGATGCCAATATTATAGAAGCTCAAGATGGGGAATTTACTGGAGAGAGAAGAGTAGTCTATTGACCTGCTACAAATGTTCTGGCTCTGCTGTTAGTCAAATATTTCTATTGCCTGGAGTCCTGCATTTTTTTCTGTATCCTATAAACATCCATCATAAGCAAATGGGAGAGCCTTTCAACTAAACCTTCCCCATCTGCACCATTTTGAATTAATGCTACATCGTGGACATGACTGTTCATGGTGCAGGTTTTTTGTAGCAGCAAATAGCTTAAGCTGGTGATTAAGCTACGTAGTTTAGATACCTTCATTCAAAGGGAGAAGAACATCAGTCCTTATTCACTGCTGATATGATTAGGCTTTGTGTCCTCACCCAAATCTCATCTTAAATTGTAATCCCCAGGTGTTTAGGGAAAGACTTGGTGGAACGTGATTGGATCACAGGGGCAGTTTCCCCTATGCTATTCTCATGATAGTGGGTGAGTTCGCTTGAGATCCAATGGTTTTACGAGGCAGTTTTCCCTGCTCTTGCTCACACTCTCCCCTGCCTCCATGTGAAGAACGTCCTTGCTTCTCCATCACCTTCCACCACGATTGTAAGTTCCCTGTGGCCTCCCCAGCCATGTGGAACTATGAGTGAATTTAAACCTCTTTTCTTATAAATTTCCCATTCTAGGGTATTTATAGCAGTGTGAAAACGGATGAATACAATGGCCAACCACTTTTCTAGGCACTGTCCAAGTATTGTTTGTTACTTGATTATCACAAACACATAGGGAGATAGTGGCATTGCCGTTTTGTAAAGGAGGAAACTGAGGCTCAGAGTTGTTAGGGAAATTATCTAGCTGGTCAGTGGTTGGGAAAGGATTGGAAGTCAGATTGAACTGGCTACACAGACCATATTCTTTTCTTGTTGAGTTTCTTCAGGGACACAGAGAGACCAACTAGGAGAATTTCTTGACTTCCTAGAGTTTAAAGGAGTCCTGATTGATTTACCCAGGTTCTTCTTACTGAAACACAGGCACCTGCAGGCAGGTAGGGATCCATGCACAATATGCAGGGCCTGGAATGATGCACAGCTCTTTCCACTCTCTTACCAACATGGGGACCTTGTGCCCAGAAACTAAACGTTTTTGTAAAATGGGAGAAAATGTTCAAAGGCTTCTTGTCCCTAACTCTGGTCACTGGCTGCCTCTCTGCATTGCTGCTCATGTCACATTTCTCTTTCCAACTCAGGTGGCGTTAAAGCCTTGGAAACATTTCACCAGCTTGTCTCTTCATCCACGTTTCTGTTTTATATTTCATAGCAGAAAGGAGATCTGAAAAAAATGCAAATCAGGATGACGCTTCTACTTTGCTTAAAACCCTTCTCTCTGTGGGTTATTCCGACTCTTAGCAGAAAGTCTAGAATCCTGAACAGGGCTTACGAGGCGCTCCACCATCCTCCTGGGCTTCTCTTGCTCATCTGTCACTGTTTCACTTTGCTCTTGACCCTCCCCTATCCAGTTCTCTTTTCCTAGTTCCCATACCTCCGTCCCTCACTCTTCCAGCCCACCCCCTCCCCACCGGGAGGTATGCTAACTTATAGCTGCTTCCCTCTGAGAAGTGTTTTCTGAACCCTGAGACCAAGGGAGGCACCTGCTCCAGCCCGTGGAACCTTCTGCTTCTCCCTTACTGACACGACATTAGTAACTGTTTTTCACTGTCTGTCTTAGTTACTAAACTAAGAATGACAGGGACAAGGCTGTGTCCCCAAAAGGCAGTCTCTGCACTTGTCAGGGAGTATAATCACCAGGTTTTCTTCCTGTAGGGAATCTTTGGTATTCGTTATTTCACTTTTATTCTCACCACTCTCAATTATTTCATATAATGCAGTTTATTCCCAGGTCTTTCCCCCCTGGTTTCTTTTGTGCTGGGTAACACACTCGACTTCTTAAAACACTGCTTTGAACTTGAAGCATCCTTGCTCTGAAATTTTTGTTGGCTTTGCATTGCTTACCCCCAGCTACAGCAAAATGATATTCAAAGCTCTTCAAATGTGCTCGCAACTTAGGCCTCCAGCTTTCATAACCAAGTTCTTTTTGTGAGTCCTCGTCTAACGAGAAACATTGGTTTTCCCTTCTTTGGCTTCTCTTCCTTTTCTTTCCTCCTTCTTTCTCTCCCTTCTTCCCTTTTTTGCCTTTCTTCCCTGCATCTCCTCCTTCCTCATCTCACCCCCTCACTCTCTCCATCCCTCCCTTATATTCATTCAACAAAGCTTCCAACCATGGATGCCTACTTCTGAGATTACCAACCCTAGCTGCACAAGAGATATACTTGGGAAGTTTTCTGCTTTTTGTTGTTGTTGTTGTTGTTGTTGTTTTCCTTTGGACGCCTGGGCTTCAATCTCCCCACTCCATCCTTCTCAGAGATTCCTATTTATTTGATAGAGGGTCAGACCATGCAGCAGAATGTTTTTAAAGTTCTCTTGTGATTCTACAGTGCAGCTGGAGTTGAGAACCTCAGGTCTACGTTTATCAGGCATTGGACTGATTTCTTTCCTCATGGACTTTATGGTACAGATTATACAGCAGTGGTCGGGTGCAGTGGCTCATACCTGTAATCCCAGCACTTTGGGAGGCCGAGGTGGATGGATCACATGAGGTCAGGAGTTCGAGACCAGCCTGGCTAACGTGGTGAAACCACTTCTCTACTAAAAATACAAAAGATCAGCCTAGCTTGGTGGTGGATGCCTATAATCCTGGGAGGCTGAGGCAGGAGAATCACTTGAACCTGAGAGGCAGAGGTTACAGTGAGCTGAGATCTTTCCACTGCACTCCAGCCTGGGTGACAGAGTGAGACTCTGTCTCAAAAAAAAAAAAAAAAATATATATACAGCAGTGGTTTTCAAGATGGGAGAAGCAATGTTACTCACCTACCCAGGGAGATGTTTGGGAAACATCCAGAGGCATTTTTGCTTGTCAGTGCTGGGGGAGGGTATGCTATTAGCATCTAGGGGATAGAAGCAAGGGATGATGCTAGACATCCTACAATGTGCAGGATAGTCCCCCCTATGCACCCCACGTTCCCCCCATACAAAACAAAACAAAAATGACCTGATCCAAAATGTCAATAGAGTCAAGGTTGAGAAACATTGTTGTAGAGGAAAGCATCATAATGAAATAATCACACAAATATTTATTCACTCACTGAAATAAAAGCAATAAAGAAAAATACAGGGTGACAGTGTGTGTGCTTCACAAGGAAGTTTGAACTTCCCTAGGTGAAATCGCTTTCCCTAGGGGGGGTATCTGCAAGAAGGGCACCAACAAATCATCCTGCAAAGGGACTGGGGATGGGAGGAGCATTTCTGGCAGTCTCCATGGTGAATCTGAAGCTTTGGAGAATTTGTAGAACTTAGAGAAGAGCAGATAGGCTGGCGTGACAAAGAAGGGAGGATGCTGGAAAATAATTTTAATCTTGATCATCAGAGCGATGGGAAACTCACTGAGAAGCAGGGAGGGTATAATTCTCATCAAATTTGCATTTGCCAAATATCCCTCTGGTTGACAAGTGGAAATTGGATTGGCGTAGAGCAAGGGTGGATGTCCCAGAAGTTTGAGAGAGACATTAGACTCGGCTGATGGTGAGAAAGCTGGGGAGAAATAGATGAAAGAGATATTTAGGGGTAAGTTTGATCATCTCTATGCATACCTCATACTTGTCAGCCTCTAAATGTTTGGTGACACCATTCTTTTTTTTTTTTTTTTTTTGAGACAGATTCTCACTCATTCACCCAGGCTGGAGTACAGTGGTGTGATCTCAGCTCACTGCAACTTCCGCCTCCCGGGTTCAAGCAATTCTCCTGCCTCAGCCTCCTGAGTAGCTGGGATTACAGGCACGTGCCACCATGCCCGCCTTATTTTTGTATTTTTAGTAGAGACGGGTTTTCACCATGTTTGTCAGGCTGGTCTTGAACTCCTGACCTTGTGATCCACCCGCCTCCGCTTCCCAGAGTGCTGGGATTACAGGCGTGATCCACTGCCCCTGGCCTGATGACACCATTCTGTAACTGGAACTACTCTCCCTATTTCAAACCCTCACCATTCTCTAATCACCACATGAAGTTAATACCACCAGAAACTTCCCTGGTGACCAGCCAGTATCACAGCCTTTGAAATCCTGGGGTTCTATATCCCCTTGAAACAAGCTCTTTCTTATGATGTATAATTTATATATATTGGCTTTATCTTCCCTACAAAATAGTAAGGTGCTTGACCACTGACATCTATCTTACTCATTTTTATTCCCTTCCCTCCCCCTCACATACACATTGCACTTTGGACACATTTTTCTAGATATTTAGTCAAGAATTGTTTGGTGACAAAAACCAGAAACCTGCTCAGACTAACTTAAAACAAGGGTTTCTTTGAAGTGGGGCTGGGACATGGCAGATGTTCCTGCTCTTTGCCTGCCAGCATTCGTTCTCTGCTAACAGCATCCAGCTGTCCCCTTTGAACAGTGTTCCTTTGCTTTCTCTTAGTCTGCATGGCTGGGTGGGGTCTCACTCCCCAGTGAGTTCTAAGGGTGGATTGACCGGAGGACCACAGTGTCTTGGTTCATAGGTAGATAGATGATCCAAACCATCCAATGAGCATCAGCCTCCCAGTTTTTCTAAACCTACTTGGAATGTGGGGTGTTTTCTCCATTGCTGTTACAAAGCCAGAACTTCTGGGAGTTTTGGTGAGCCCCGCACTTGGAGAATGAAGCCAACCCAGAGGAAAGCAGACAGAAGAGATAGAGGAGAACCCTGAGGACATGGTCTGGGCACCTGCAGCCATTTGTGCCTGGTCTTTGCAGCTCTGTCAGCCATTCAAC
This sequence comes from Pongo abelii, assembly GCF_028885655.2. Taxonomy (NCBI): domain Eukaryota; kingdom Metazoa; phylum Chordata; class Mammalia; order Primates; family Hominidae; genus Pongo; species Pongo abelii. The sequence goes on from NC_072003.2 coordinate 18,899,928, forward strand.
TCCCTTGGGACTTAACTAGTTTGAGTTATGTGGATTTTTTTGGCACTTGGAACCAAAAGCAACCCAACAAATACTGTAGGCAGCCTTCAGAATTCAGGGGCAAGAATTTCAGCCACATCTCCCAGGAGCCTGGAATTGGGAATTCAGAGGCCAGGAGCACATGGCCATCTTAGGGGTGTGTCTCCTTCTGCCTTTCTGCATGCACGTCTGCTTCTTTCCTCTCTCTCTCTGCATATCAGCCATGTCCGGTTGAGCGGGGCAAGCCTCAGAATTGTCCAGTTTCTCAGTCAAGGGCCCAACAGCGACTGTGTGGAGCTTCTGGACCATATTCTGCATCCCCAAGTGATACCTTGGTTCTTCCAACTCAGATTTCAATTTTGTTTCTATCCTTGGCCCAACCTATGGGCAAGAAGTAGAACCAAAGTCTCATTACACACTCAGCAGGCTCTATGGAAGCCCTTTCAGAAATGGGTTGTGGGGCCAAGCATACAAAATGATGAACATGCCAGTTACATAACTGACTCCTATTCACCATTAATAAGTACAGATGGAAATCATATGGAGTGGCACCCACTTCAGCTTCAGAGCTCCAGCCAAGCCCCTGGTGGGAAGAGAATATCAGGTAACCATTCCTGCAAAAGGGAGAGCTGTGTTCAGACCCTTTTTTTTTTTTTTTTTTTGAGACGGAGTCTCACTCTGTCATCCAGGCTGGAGTGCAGTGGCATGGTCTCGGCTCACTGCAGTCTCCACCTCCTGGGTTCAAGTGATTCTCCCACCTCAGCCTCCCGAGTAGCTGGGACTACAGGCGTGTGCCACCACACCTGGCTAATTTTTGTATTTTTAGTAGAGACAAGGTTTCACTCTGTTGGCCAGGCTGGTCTCTAACTCCTGACCTCGTGATCCACGTGCCTCAGCCTCCTAAAGTGCTGGGATTACAGGCATGAGCCACCGTGCCCGGCCCTCTTGACACTTTTATTGTTTTCTGTGGGCTGAAATTATGACTCCGTAGTAAAATCTAATTACATCTTCCCTTAGCCTTATCTGAGATACACAGCATAAAGTCTCTCCCCTATCCGTCTGTGGACATCAGCACCCCAAGCCAAGTAGGATTCCTCATCACGGTGCTTTGACCAGGGTCTATAGTCCTGTCCGCATCCTTCCTGTTGGAAATGCTGTTTCGATTTGCTCTTGGCCCTCGCCACCATTCAGTCCTCCCCGCCATTCAGCCAGGGTGTTGCTCAGTTTCATTATCTGAAAGGAGAGCTAATAATTATACCTACATTGCAATGGGCTTGATGTAAGTTTTAATTAGAAAGTTATCTGGAGCCCTGAGCATATAGTAGCCCCTCTGTAAATGTAAACACCCTACCCCTACATCCCTTTTCTTACTAGTACTTCATGATTCTACCTTGATTTGACTGATCACTGGGAACATTATTGAGGTTTAGCAGGGACAAAATGTGATGCCAGGATTTTATTCTCCTTTTGAATGGAGAATTTTGCTTGTCTTCTTTTTTATTTATCCCTGGAGGCTCTCTGGGGGTCTAGCACATAAGGACCAAATTTTTCTTTCCCAGTCTGCTTCAAAGACTGCCGAAGAATCTCGATGGAGGGATAGAGGACCCGGGATGAATTGCTAGTCTCTAAAGTCAATACCTGTTCAGAGGCTACCCTGAAAGTGAATGATTACTGGTGGGGATAGCTTTGCCGAAATGGGCTGATGAATTGGGACCCATACAGTCACAACAAAGATTGTAATGCTGTTAGGAGATCAGATTAGATTTTTCTGGACTGCAATAGGCTGCAATCGTCTTGTTATGTCACTTTGTTTATTGTTTTGGGGCCCGACTTATTTTCTCGGTGCAGGTACATTCAAAATAACCGCTGTGACCACTCAAATCATTTGGGTAGAAGACATTTAATCCCACTGGTGTTCCCCCATTAATTAGCAGCTGCCCTAGGGCAATGGTTACCTAGTATTGTTCAGGAATGCTTTATCATGGCGGGAATTTCCTACCCAGTAAATTGCTAATGAAAATGTCATTTTCCTGCTGAGTTTACCTGACATACTATTTATCTTTCCATTGCCATTAGAGATAGAATTACTGTCAGATTTACTACAAAAAAAATGGAATTGATTTTTAATTAGGATTTCTAGAACTAACGGTTAAAGATGGGTTAAAGAAATGGAGCTGTGGTTTTCTCTTAAGTATCCCCAAGATTGCTGGCCACTGCTTAGTATAGTTAGAGGCCAGAGCTGTCATTTGCAGTAAGCATGCCTCACAGTTAACCCTTCTTACTTTCGTTTGGAACAAGAATGTGGACAAATGCCTGCCCGTCCCTGCCTCCCTCCCTTTTGCAAGCCAGGAGTGTCATAGTGTCAAAATAGAACAGATTGCTTTGGTTTGTGTAACAAGGGACGCTAAAATTGCAATCTTACCTTCGCAGGCGACTCAGGGAATACTCTGATAACCTCATGCAGGCATTTCATATACAGGCAATTATAGGGAGATAGATTAGGGTGTCCAGAAGAATCATAACTTCCCTTTGCCTGATTTATAAGCTATATCCTTATTTTTTCATAATACCATTTATAATATCAGCACCATCTGGACAGATGTCTATGGGAGTTGGTTTCTCCAAAGCATATGCTGGTGCCTGGCTGGCGTGGGACACAGTTTATTGGAGGCAGACTCCTTGGAAGAACCCATCCAAGGAGAGGTTATGAGCTCAGGTTCTGGGGTCAGGCTTGGGTCTGAGTCCCACCTCTACCACTCACGAGCTGTGTGATAGTGGGCAAGTAGCTCACCCTCTCTGAGCTCTGGTTTCCTCTTCATAAATACAGGGTAACACGGGTTCTTATGCTGTAGGATCGTTGCCAGCAGCAAATGAACTGAATCTTGTAAATGGATTAAAACTGGACCTCACATGTAGTACTCAGTAAATACTAATTATTGTTAGAAAGGCAGATTATGGGGGACTCTGCTCATTATTTATTCACCCAAATGTCTGTTAGTTTGTATGATATTACTAGACACCCACCCCTAATACTACCTTCAGCTATGGACTCAATTGTATTGGTCACGGTAGGGAAAGGTATTTTCACTGCCTGTTCTTCTGTCTTGCTTTCTTGTCCACATGGCCAGTATCTGCCTTTCCTTTCTCACGCTGGTGTTCCATCTGCATGAAGCCTGGGCTCCCCATTATCCCTTCCTTAGTCCCCAGCCTAGGACACTGAAGGTGAGAGATGGAAGAAGACAAAGAAGATCCGCCATCCTCAGAATCATGAGTTGGAAAGTACTGATGTCCTGGCACAGCAGGAATACCAGAAGGGTCTCTGAGCGGCCCTTTGGCTTGCTTCCCATAGGCAGCCACCACGTGCCCCTCCTGGTAAATGCTTTATACCTTAAAAGAGATTATTGAAAGGAAAGACATGAGTGTCTCAAAGTGGTATTTTGGTACTAAAGGATGTCTTAAAATAGCAGCCCTACGTTTTCCGCTGGGGCAGAAAGGAGAGAGAGAACATGAAGCCTGGAAAAGCCAAAATGATCACTGAGCATTATCTTCCCTTGATGGGTAAGAGGGCTCTCTGCGAGAAGCAGCCATGCACTTCGACTGATGGGCTCCTGTGGGAAGAAAGGAGCCTCCTGATTATGTGAAGGTGGGAAAAGCCCTCTCTAAGGATGGCAGCAGTGACACCCAGCTGGCTGGAGTCCATTTAGGCTGGAGGAAGAGGAGAAGGAGGATAGGTCTGTGTTGTTCCTTTGCAAGCCTGACCTGAGACCCAGAAGACAATCAACTGGCTGGCTGTAAGTGACCAGGTGACAGCTGCTTTCTTGTTCACGAGCCTCTTCTTCTACATGCTCTGTCTTTTCAGATACATATGCTGAGTTCCACCAAAGAATCCCTGACTCACAAGCCTTCAAGGCCAATGCACATAACACAGGTTCTCTGGGGGATACTGAGGAGATGTGTTACAGGGTATACTCTATTGTAAGCAACTTAAAAATCCATGCTAGGTGGGGCGTGGCAGCTCACACCTATAATCCCAGTACTTTGGGAGGCTGAGGCAGGTGGATCACTTGAGCCCAGGGGTTCAAGACAAGTGTGGGCAACAAAGTGAGACCCCCGTCTCTACCAAAAAAATTAAATAAATAGGCTGGATGCGGTGGCTTATGCCTGTAATCCCAGCACTTTGGGAGGCTGAGGCAGGCGGATCACCAGAGGTCAGGAGTTCAAGACAAGCCTGACCAGCATGGTGAAACCCTGTCTCTACAAAAATACAAAAATTAGCCAGGCCTGGTGGTAGGTGCCTGTAATCCCAGCTACTCAGGAGGCTGAGGCAGGAGAATTGCTTAAACCCAGGAGGCAGAGGTTGCAGGAGCCAAAACTGACTCCATCTCAAAAAAAAAAAAAAAAAAATAGCTGAGTGTGGCAGTGTATGCCTGTGGTCCTAGCTACATAGGAGGCTGAGGCAGGAGAATTGCTTGAGCCCAGGAGGTTGTGGCTGCAGTGAGCCAAGATTGCACCATTGCTCTCCAGCCTGGGTGACTGTGCAAGACCCTATCTTAAAAAAAAAAAAAATCCATGCCTGTTCTCCAAATTCCAACTCTGAGGGCTTCTTTGTCTTTCCTTCTACATAAAGGATCAGCAAACTTTTTCTTAAATGGCCATACATGATAAATACTTTAGCCTTTGCAAGCCAAGAGCCAAAATTTAAGAAATTAGATAGGTACCCAGGCCTGGCGCAGTGGCTCACGCCTGTAATCCCAACACTTTGGGAGGCCAAGGCTGGTCGATCACCTGAGGTCAGGAGTTCAAGACAAGCCTGGCCAACATGGTGAAACCCTATCTCTACTAAAAATACAGAAAATTAGCCAAGCATGGTAGTATGCCTGTAGTCCCAGCTACTCAGGAGGCTGAGGCAGGGGAATCGCTTGAACCCGGAGGTAGAGGTTGTAGTGAGCTGAGATCATGCCACTGCACTCCAGCCTGGGTGACAGAGCAGGACCTTATCACACACACACACACAAAAGGAAATTATATAGATACTCATATGACCATCTAAAATGTAATAATTTTTTTAAAATGCAAAAATTTTTCATAGTTCAGGGGTGTTACAAAAAGAGCTGGATTCAGCCAGTGGACTCTAGCTTGCCAACATCAGTCCTACATAATCCTCAAAGTTCTGACTCCCCATTTTGCCCTGATATATGCAAAGCACTCAGATCCTTCAGCTGCGCCCCAGTTAGTATCCTTGAGCCCAACCCAGTTCACAAAAACAGACAGATGCTACAACAAGCTCTTCAGGGGTTCTCAATGGTTAACAGAGGCAAACTTGCTTGAAAACGATCAGGGTTATGGATAGCTATAGTTTTTCCTGTCATATGAGGGAAGATTAGGGACACTGGTGGAAAGGGAGCAGCATCTCAGGGTTTCTGCCTATGAGTCAGTGAAATGAGGTTATGTGTCAGAGTAACGGTAATGCCTCTTGGTCTGTTCTGAGGGGAACTGGTCCGGTGATTTGTGGAAGAGAATGAAACCCGTTACTGCTATATCCGTGTTTATGTCCAGCTCCACTACAAGGTATGTACCTACATCAGGTAAGATAAGGCGTCTTAATGCTGGAGTTATTTTTCTTCAGAAACCTTCCAAGACAAATCACCCAGCTACCAAACTACACAGAAGTCTGGATTTCTTTAGACACAGCTCTCAGTTATCATTTCTTTATTCATTTGTTCAACAAACATTCATTAGACATTTACCATCTTCAGAGATAAAATATGCAGCTAATAAATGGAGCTCTCATCTAGATAGGGAGAAAAATTGCATAAATGGACAAATACAAAAAGTCTCATGAGTGTGGAGATAAACATCTACTCAGACTAAAATGGGAATGTATGGGAGCGATACCTCCCTAGATTGAGAAAGATAGGAAGACTTTTTTTTTTTTTTTTTTTTTTTTGAGACAGATTCTCACTCTGTCACTCAGGCTGGAGTGCAGTGGCACAATCTCAGCTCACTGCAACCTCTGCCTCCCGGGTTCCAGCAATTCTCCTGCCTCAGTCTCCCAAGTAGCTGGGATTATGGGTGCATGCCACCACACCTAGCTAATTTTTCTATTTTAGTACAGACAGGGTTTCACCATGTTTGCCAGGCTGGTCTCAAACTCCTGACCTCAGGTGATCTGCCCATCTCAGCATCCCAAAGTGCTGGAATTACAGGCGTGAGCCACCGTGCCCAACCAGGAAGACTTTCAAAAAAGGGGCAATTAGTATAGGTAGCCCAAAAGGCAGGGATGGGGAGAGGTATTTGGTACAAAGACAAAGTCCCAGTAGAACCCAGTATGTAAGAGAACTTAAAATGTTTGGGATAGAAGGACTGTTTGGAGGGAATGCATCTATGTGTGTGTGTGTGTTTGTGTGTGTGTGTGTGTGTGTGTTGGGCACAATACTGGAGCAATGGTAAAAAATTAGGCTGACCAGCTAGGCAACAGGAAGAAAATGAAAGTTCATCTCTCCTTTTCTTAGTGTTCATTCTTTATGCTTAAAACAATGGGAAGCCATTGGGAAACAAACAAGAATGATATGCTCAGATTTGTGTTTTTAAGAAATGAAAAATGCACAAGTCCTGTTGCTCCTTTATGGCCCCAGGGTCTCTAGAAAGAACTTCAGACTCCTGAGCCTGCATTCAAGTCCCTTTGCAAACTAGCCCTTCTTGGCCTTTCCTGTTTCCCTTGTTTTGGGGAAAATATATGGAAAATGTTTAAAAATGTAAAACCATTCATCACTCAAGGGTGTTAAAAAAGAGCTGGATTGGGCCACTGGACTATAGCTTGCCAACTTCTGTGCTACATAATCCTCAAAGGTTTTTTGTTTTTTTTTTTTTGAGATGGAGTCTCGCTCTGTCGCCCAGGCTAGAGTGTGGTGGTGTAATCTCGGCTTGCCGCAACCTCCGCCTCCCAGGTTCGATCTATTCTCTGGCCTCAGCCTCCCAAGTAGCTTGGGATTACAGGTGCGCACCACCACACCCAGCTAATTTTTGCATTTTTAGTAGATGTGGGGTTTTCCCATGTTGGCCAGTCTGGTCTCGAACTCCTGATCTCAGGTGTTCTGCCTGCCTTGGCCTCCCAAAGTGCTGGGATCACAGGTGTGAGCCACCGTGCCCAGCCTCAAAGTTCTGATTCCCCATTTTGCCCTGATATATACAAAGCACTCAGATCCTTCAGCTCTGCCTCTGTTTGTATCCTCGAGCCCATGCACCCTCCTCTGCCATTCACCCCAAACACCAGTCATTCTGGACCATTTACTTTTTCCCTCAGTAGGTCATTCATTTTTGTCTTTGTTATCTATTGCTGCATTACAAATGCCCCAAAGCTCAGTAGCTTAAAACACAAACATTTATTATCTCACTCAGTTTCCAAGCATCAGGAATCCAAGAGTGGTTTAGCTGGGTGGCTCTGGCTCGGGGTTTCACATGAGATTGCAGTTAAGACATCAGCCAGCTGGGGATGTCACTTATCTGAAGGTTCAACTGGGGACCAAGACTGGAGGCTCTACTCCCATGACCGTTTACTCCATAGCAACGGGCTGTGTAGCTTGGCTTCTCACTGGCTGTAGGCAAGAGGCCTCAGTTCCTCACCATGTAGAGCTTTAGGTCTGTTTATGTATTCTCATGATGTGGGAGTTAACTTCCCCTAGAACCAGCAATTCAAGAGAGAGGACAAAGAGGAAGCCAAAATGCCTTCCATGGCCTAATCGTGCGTGTACCTTTTGTGTCCGCCATATTCCATTTGTTAGAAGCAAGTCACTAAGTTCTCCCCGTACTCAAGAGAATAGGAATTGGGCTCCAACTCTTTAATGGGAGAGTATCAGAGATTTTGTGGACGTTTTTCAAAAACGTACATACTTAGAGTGTTGATGAACATTTGCCTAAGCCAGTGGTTTTCGACTGGGGGCAATTTTGCCCTTTTCCCCTCAGGGGACATTCAGCAACATCTGAGGACATTTTTGACTGTTTCAAGTGGAGTACAGTGTGCTACTGGCATCCAGTGACTAAAGGCCAGGGGGATGCTGCCAAACATCCTACAATGCACAGGGTGGCCCCTTGCCCCCAGCAAAGAATGATCCAGCTCAAATATCAATGATGCTGATGCTGAGAAGCCCTGGTCTGAGCTGCTAGTAGCTGTGTGACTTTGGGGAAGTGAATTACTCTTTCTAAACTTAGTTCCCTCAGTTGTAAAATGAGGACACCATATAATCCACCTGGTAGAAAATAAGATAAAGCATGTAAAGCACTTAGACTATGATTCAAAGGAGTACCTACTCTGTGCTAGGCTGTGTCTATGCTAGATACAGGGGACTTGGAAATGAACTAGGCAGGCACAGGCCCTGACCTCACAGCATTTTGCATTTGGAGAATTAATCATAGCATCAGTCTGAGTTTTCGTTTTAATTTATCATGCATAGATCATTGTTCCATTTGCCTGTGAAAGTCACAAAAACGTGTCTGGCCTACCTCAGTGTTTAGCAGTGTGCTTGGTACTAACAAGATAGTCAATGCTTGTTGAATTGAATTTCACCTGCTCATTCCTTAAGATAAATACTTTTTGTGTCATTTTGAGGTACTCAAGATTGTACAACGTACAGTCTATTTAGTGACAGCTTTCAATTTTGCTAAAAGGATTTGGGGAAGAGCACTCTATTCAACGTATTCTTCAATTGTGAGATAAATCCTAATGTGAGAAATGTTATAATTTGAAAAACAAATGTGCATAGTAAAATTGAATAAATATAGTAACATCATTTGTTTGTATCTTAGTCTACTAATTTTGAGCGAAAGAAGGCAACATTCCAATTCCTCTATTATTTTCCCACAGATATGGTCTTGATACCAATGTATTAGTTTTCTATTGCTGCTGCAGCTAATTATCTCCACCTAAGTGGCTCAAACAACACAAATGTATTAGCCTGATAGTCATGAAGCTTAGAAGGCCAGTAAAAATCTTACTAGGCTAAAGGCAAGGTGTTGACAGGGCTGCTGTCCTTCTGGAGTCTCTAGGGAATAATGTTTCCTGGCCTTCTCCAGCTTCTAGAGGCCACCAGCATTCTTTGGCTTGTGGACCCATCCTCCTTCCAGCAATGGAAAGTCAGTGCTTCTTCCAGCAACGGAAAGTCAAGTTGTTTGCACATTGCATCACCCTGACCTGCCATAATCTCATCTCCATCTGACTTGCCTCTTCTGTCTCCTCCTTCTACTTTTAAGGATCCTTGTGATTACATCAGACCCATCTGAATAATCTCTCTGTTTTCAAATCAGCAGATTAGCAATTTAATTTTATCTGCAAACCTAATTCCATCTTTCCCATGCCACCCAATGTATTCTCAGGTCCTAGGGATTCAAACATGGACATCTTTAAGATGGGATGGTGGGGAGGATATTGTTCCACCTACCATGGCCTGTGATAGCAAAGGAACCACAATATCCAACTAGACTTGTAAGGTAATCCAAAATACATCTTGTAACATAGGGAAAGTTGCACATTAGTTAACGTTATCCAGCTGGAAGGATGAATTCCAGCCACTGCTTTGAAATGGTAAGATCCAGAGATACTGTAATTCCATGCTTCCTGTCCCTGGGTGAAGTGAGACTCAATCACTTTCTGCATAAGCAAATGGAACCTGTAAACTTCAATTTGTCTACTCCACCATTCCAACATAACGTTGCTCAGTGCCGTGAAACATGACTCTTCAAAAATCTATTATGTGACAAGCTGGGTGGTTTATGACACAAATATTGTATTTTACACACCTCATTTGCAGTTAAATTATTGAACATCTGACAACACAGGCCATGTTCTGCTTCTTAGTGCAAATCCATTAGAGGGGTTTTTTTTTTTTTTTTGGTTGTTGCTGTTAAATTAGGGCTTTAACATTTCTAGATGTGAAGAGTGAATTTATTCCATAATGATTAAAAATCATTTTGTAATTAGATTTGAATGAATAGGGAGTTATTGGAAAAGCCAGGCCTAACATTCAGCTTCTGAAGGAACAACCCCAGTGCTCACATTTTGATGGTATTTTCTGTTGTGCCACTTGCCTGTTTCATAATAAATGAAATTAAAGGTCAAAGGGGGAAAAGACCAATGAGAATTGAGACCAGGAAGATAAATCTCCAGAAAGATTTTAATTTTCATTTTCATTCTGAGATAGATCAAGCTTTGGATTTTTAAAACCTTGGCTTATCCCATCCTCTCAGTGATTAGACTATTTATTGCCTACAACAGAGGTCATAACATTGAAGTCCATTAGGGCTAGGCAGTTAGTGGGAGTGAAATGAGCTTAGTGTATTAGGGAGGGGTGGGGACTGTGGAAAATTGGAGAGCATATGCCCTCTCTAAATGTGTAGCTGCTACTCAGCTCCAGTGGATTTTTCTGAAAGGGAATGGGAGCCCAGTCTTAGCAAATTTCCCAACTTTTCACAAGAAACCAAAATTTTGGATTTCTATGTAAAATCTTCAGATTTCAAAATATAGGCTATAAATACAGAGTTTAAAAAAGAAAATTACTCGGGTTAAAGAAAACACGTATACAGTCCCAAAGTAGCTCAGAGGCCGTTCATTTGAGATTGATTTCTAGGCTCCAGTGTTGCCACACACACTGCTTGCAGAAGGTCTTCCAATGCTACAAACTTTGAAGGAAGCAGTACCATCTAAGGGTGGTACCATGAGGTGTGGTTCGCAGAATAGACTCTTAAACAGTCTATAAACAGAAATGCCTGCTTCGGCATCTATTAATGGTTAATGACCTTAGGCAAATTACTTAACATCTCTGTCTCCATATTGGTTTCTTCTTCCTATAAAATGTGAACATTATCTATCTCATAAGGTTATTTTGAAGATGTAAAATCACTTTCTGTTTGATTCCAGTGGCTACTGGATATAGGAAATGCTTGTGGTCTTGTTACTGATAAAGAAATTAAGGCAACTCATATTTGGAGTTCAGATGACTTTGCCCAAGGTCAAATAGTAAATGTGGTTCTGTACATTGCCTGGTTATTGGTGAAAGTGTCGATGACTATCTCATAATTGGTATAAAAGGGGGAAAAATGAGGTTCATGAGTTGGGTGCTAAGATGCTCAAGGCTTATTTCATTAATACTTGATAAATATGCCACATGAATACTGAGAAATGTCATGCGCTTCTGACTCAGCAGAATGGCTTATTTTCTCATTGTTGGAGCTTGGAGCAAGATTGAAAACACAATCATGTCACTACAATGGCTCCCTACTGCCCTTGGGCTGAATCCTGATTATTTAGTATAGCTTTAGGGTTCTTCATGTCTGGTCTTTCCTTAACACTTCCTGCCTTATGTTATTTGTCCCAACCCTACTGATCTCTCTCCATTCCAGAATGTATCATGTCCTCCATTACTTCTGCAAATTGCACATTATTCCCTCTGCCTGAAACTTCCATTTTAATTGATTGTTTGTTTATTTATTGGATCTCAGGAGCATAAGTTGAGCTAATCAAATTTCCTAGCCTATGGTGCATCATATATGGTCAATTATTGTCTTGTTTTACTATTCATTTATTTCTTCCTGTATGTACCTAGTCCCCAATTTCATTTCCCTTCCCCTAGGGGAGCCCTTTCTCATGTATTAGACATGACATGTGTTTGTAAATATTATAAAATATGCAGAGTTACTTTGATGGTGAGTGTTTTTAATTAACATAAATAGCACTGTGTTGGAAACCCCATTCTGAGGCTTTCTTCATTCAGCATTGTTTGACAATCTATCCAAATTGCTTTCTGTATAATTTGCTTTCTATAAAATTGCTTGTGACTTCCTTGTGCTGTATGATTTTCTATAACGTGCATCTATCACACTTTACTTAGCCAATCCCCTAATGATGGACACCTGAGTTGCCTGCAACTTCTTGATGCTACAAAGAAAGTTGATGCCTTAAATTCATCCTTTTATGAGCATGCGAGCATTCCCCTAGGGTATATACCTAGGAGAGAGATTAATAGGCAGTAAGGCACACACATACTTATGTTGACCAAGACTCACCACATAACTTTTCCAAATGGTGTTGCCAGTTTACATTCGCACCAGGAAGAAAGGAGAGCTTACAGCTTCATGCTTCTTGGCATTTGCCATCTTTCTACTGTTCTGTCATTCTGATGGGTAGGAAGTAGTGCCTTGTTATAATTTGCATTTCTCTGGTTATTAAAGAGGTTGAGCATCTCTTCATAGGTCATACAGCCATTTAGGTTTCTCCATATCTGAATCATCTGATGATGATTTTTTTTGTATCTTTCCATTGGGTTTACTTTGGTTTTTTTCCTAATTTAGAGGAGTTCTTTGTATATTCTAGATAGCTATCCCTTGTTGCTTCTGGATGTTGTAGATATCAAGTAGGGTCTGCCATATGCAGACCTTCCTTTTCTTTGTCTGGCTAATTTCAACTCATTCTTTGGCATCAGCCTAGACATCCTTTCCTCTGTGAAGCATTGGACAGGCTCCCTGGATTCTGTTACCCATCTTTGGTACATTCTTACTGGCACCTGTACTTTGCCTGTTATTGTATCTATCATATCATCTATTTGAGTCCCAGTTTCCCCAGAGTGATTTTGGGCTCCCTGAGGCTGTCACGTCTTGTTCAGTGTAACATCTCCAGCTCCTATTTCAGGGCTTAGAATAAAGAATCGGAACAAATATTTCTTAAAACAATGAGAAGTAAACTCATTTGTTAAATACTTCTTTTGCACTGGACCTGACATATGTGCATTACAGGGAACAATCTATTCAACCAGCCCAAGGACTGTGCAAGAGAGGACTTGTTATCCCCATTTTACAGATGAGAAAACAGAGATGAAGTGTGGAATGTGCAGAAGGAGGGATAGGCGACTACAAACAAAAGCTGGTTCCCTCAGTCATTCTACATATAAACCCCATAGCCCAAGCTACCAAATTAGAGTTTTAAAAGTTCTTGCTGAAAGACATGGAATCAACCAAAATGCCCATCAGTGATAGACTGGATAAAGAAAATGTGGTACATATACACCATGGAATACTATGATGCAGCCATAAAAAGGCATGAGATCATGTCCTTTGCAGGAACATGGATGAAGCTTGAAGACACTATCCTCAGCAAACTAATGGAGGAACAGAACACCTAACACTGCATGTTCTCACTTATAAGGAGGAGCTGAACAATGAGAACACATGGACACAGGGAGAGGAGCAACGTACACTGGGGCCTGTTGGGGGAGGGTGGAGGTGGGAGAGGGAGAGCATTAGGAAAAAGAGCTAATGCATGCTGGGCGTAATACCTAGGTGATGGGTTGATAGGTGCAACAAACCACCATGGCACATGTTTACCTACGTAACAAACCTGCATATCCTGTACATGCATACACCCTGGAACTTAAAAAATTTAATTTAATTTAAAAAAAGTTCTTGCCAAAACCATAATCATTTATTTGCCCTCAAATATTTCTTTTATTCTTAACATGGCTACAAGAATCTGATGTCTCTGCTCCTGCCTCTCCAGCCTCATCTCCCCCACCTCCTCCTCTTTCTGAGTTTCAGGAGTACCAGTTTTCCTACAGTTCCTCAAATACTCCTGCCTCTCTTCAGAGGAAAAATTCTCAGCCTCCAATTCAAATATCAATCACCTAGGGATCTTGTTAAAAATTAAGATTCTTCATTAGAAAAAGGCAAATCAAAACCACAATGAGATGCCATCTCACACTAGTCAGAAAGGCTATTATTGAAAAGTGAAAAAACAGCAAATGGTGGCAAGGCTGCAGAGAAAAGGGAATGCTTGTACACTGTTGATGGGAATGTAAATTAATTCAGCCACCATGGAAAGCAGTTTGAAGATTGCTCAAAGAACTTAAAATAGAACTACCATTTGACCCAGCAATCCCATTACTATATACTCAAAGGAATATAAATCGTTCTACAGAAAAGACACATGCATTTCCATGTTCATAGCAGCACTATTCGTAATAGCAAAGATGTAGAATCTACGTAGGTGCCCTTCAGCGGGGGACTGGATAAAGAAAATATGGTACATATACACCATGGAATACTACATAGTATATGGTATATATACACCATGCATATGGTACATATACACCATGGAATGTGTAAATATACACCATGTACATATACACCATATAGGTACATATACACCATGGTATACATATGCACCATGTACATATACACCATGGAATACTACATAGTCATAAAGAAGAATGAAATATCTTTTGCAGCAACATGGATATAACTGGAGGCCATTATCCTAAGCCAATTAATGCAGGGACAGAAAACCAAACACTATATGTTCTCACTTGTAAGTGGGAGCTAAAAATTGGGTACACATGGACATAAAGATGGCAACAGTAGACACTGGGAACTACCAGAGAGGGGAGAGAAGGAGGGCAAGGGTTGAAAAACTAACTTGGGTACTATGGTCACTACCTGGGTGATGAAATCATTTATACCACAAATCTCAGTATCATCCAATATATTCCTATGTAACAAACCTGCACATGTTCTCCCTGAATCTAAAATAAAAGTCGAAAGTATTTTTTAAAATTTTTAAGATTTTAGGCCAGGTGTGGTGGCTCACGCCTGTAATCCCAGCACTTTGGGAGGCCGAGGTGGGTGGATCACCTGAGGTTGGGAGTTTGAGACCAGCCTGGCCAACATGGTGAAACCCCGTCTCTACTAAAAATACAAAAATTAGCCGGGTGTGGTGGCACACATCTGTCACCCCAGCTACTCAGGAGTCTGAGGCAGGAGAATCGCTTGAACCCAGGAGGCAGAGGCTGCAGTGAGCTGGGATTGCACCACTGCACTACGGCCTGGGAGACACAGTGAGACTCCACCTAAAATAAATAAATAAATAAATAAATATTACATCTGAGGCAGGGCTTGAGCATCTGCACTTCTAACAAGTTCCCAGACATTGCTGATGCTGCTGGTCTGCAGATCCCCCTGGGCACCCAGGGTTTAGAACACTCCTCCAGCAACCCTCCCCTCCCCACTAACTGCTCATGCTTCTGAGCCCAGCTTAAATATCACTATATCAAGGAACTCTTCCCTAACCCAGAGTGTACTAGGAAATAGGTCCTCATTTCACTTCCTCCTTGCTTTTTGAAGCTCCTAATACCATCATATCCATGAGTCACCAGATGAATTCTTTAATGTCTGTGTCCCAAACTAAAATATAAGGTCCATGAAGGAAGGATTCACCAGTGTAATCCCTGTACCTGACCCTGATGTGCCCATAGTAGGAACTCAGTATGTGTTGAATGAAAGAAGGACTGAATGGGGATGACTATCCAAACATATTTGATTTAGAGACCCCATGTGATGTGGTTTGGCTCTGTGTCTCCACCCAAACCTCATCTTGAATTTAGCTCCCATAATTCCCACGTGTTGTGGAAGGGACCCAGGGGGAGATGATTGAATCATGGGGGTAGTTTCCCCCATACTGTTCTCGTGGTAGTGAGTAAGTCTCAGGAGATCTGGTGGTTTTATAAGGGGTTTCCCCTTTCGCATGGCTCTCATTTTTCTCTCTTGCTGCTGCCATGTAAAACGTGCCTTTCGCCTTCCACTGTGATTGTGAGACCTCCCCAGCCATGTGGAACTGTGAGTCCATTAAACCTCCTTTTCTTTATAAATTACCCAGCATGTTTTTATCAGCAGCATGAAAACAGACTAATACACCCATGACAATCGACTTTTAACCTCTTTGGTGCCACAGATCCCTTTGAGAATTTGAGGGAGGCTCTCCCCAGAAAATCCTCCCCCAGAACATTGGAGCATATAAACAAAACATTGCCTAACGATTTCAGGAGGTGAAGAATCACTGCCTTGTATAAATATAATTATAATGCATCTCCTCCTTCCACAAGCACCAGGAACTCATGAGGTCTTCCCTTCCTCCCTTTCATTTCAGTATCATCTGTTGTCAGTTGCAAGGGGGCAGGGACTCTTAGTAGTTAGCAGCAATTTCACCTCTAACTCACTCGCTGCATAGGCAGCATCAAAGAGTAGGTAAAGGTGGCCTGAACAAGGCAGGAGTGTGTGTGTATGTTGATGGGAAGGGACTCAGCCCTGCAAAATCAACAAACCAACCAGCCAGCCCTAAATGAATCCAGACTTGACATGAGCTAGCCCATGAAACTGGTCTGATCTTTAATTCAGAGGCTCTGGCGAATGAATCTGATCACAAAACATGTCAGAAACCTACCTCTCCCACCATCATTTCTGTGTCCCTATGTCTCGAGACAGATACATCTCGTTTTACAGACTTCTGTGAACTGTAGTGACAGAGGCACCTGCTTTCACACCCTGCTCAACAAATGTTATTGCTTTTCGGACCTGTGGGCAAGAGAGTTAACTGTCCTGCACCTCAGCTTCCTTATCTGTGAAATGGGCCCCTGGAGAGTACCCTCTGTATCCTGAGCACATATTTTCAGTCTTGAAATAGCAACTTCTATTTTCATTGTTCTTGGTTTTTAAGCAGAAGTTTCTCCACCCCTATTTTACAAGCCCACCTATAAAAAAGCCAGCTTAAAGGGGCTTGATTTGCCCTTTTAGACCGATTATCTAATTGTCCTGCTCATTTCTCTCCTCTCAAGCTTCTGGGGATATAGTACATTAAAGTCTGTTATTGGCACAGCTATTTATTTGGAACCAGGGACATTTTATTCTTTTCCAACTTGTACAAACCTGGACTTGGCTTCCATCACAGCCAGACCTAGAAATTATAATGCATTACTAGGTGGGTATTCATTTCCTGGTATTATTCTGAAAGACTTCTGGGGCTCAAGAGATTTTGAGCAGTGAATTTGAGGAAGACACCCTGTAGGTTGCAGTAAAACCTGTGTAGGTAATATTTAAGAGTTTTTTTAAGCCTTTATATTCTTTTAGAGGTTCAATTATTTACCATGCTAGCTTCAGGTGGAGAGTAATTTGAATATCACCCTCTGTGAGGGAAGGGTGGAGGAGGAGAAGGCAGCCATTTGCAAATCACACAAGCCAGCCTTAGCTTTGGTGAATGCCACCAAGATGCAGAAATGCAGGCTTGCATTATATTCCCTGTTACAGCTTATTGATTGTTTTAAAAAACGTAAACAGGTAATACATCCCTGTTGTTAGAGGTGATATGCAGAATTCAAAGCCAGATTGGGAGGGGGTCTAAGCCTTAGGCTGGAGTTGGAATCTGGAGACCACTGGGAAGCCAAGGTATTAACCCTTTATTTGCTAGACCATGGGGATGCCTGCAGTAAGGGGTTGAGCCTAGGGAAGGGCCTAGAATAATCAGAATAGTAGGGGACAGTCTTTACCAGCTGGTGTGAAAATACTTTAGTATTCTGACAATGACTAGAGCCCCACGGTTGCCTAACTGCAGGCTATCAGCTGTATTAGCACCCTTTCAATAGTAAGAGTATAATGATGAAGCTTACCAGGCACAGCTCTAAGTACTTTACATGATGAACTCATCTAATTGCCCCAGTAATTTTCTCAGTTGACAGATGAGGAAACCGAGGCACAGAGAGGTTAATTAGCTTGCAGAGCTAACAACTGCTGAAGGAGAGAATTGAATCCAAGTAGGCTGGCCTTAGAACCTTCATTCTCAGTACCATGAACTAAGCTAAGCTAAGTCTGTTACTCTGTACTTTTTGTTATTGCTTTGGGATTATGGGTTATTTTTTGCATTTTACTTACTATCAAATCATTGCTGTTATTCCATGACAGTACACATAGATCTGACTTATTCCTCTAAATGACCACGTAAGTTATCTCAAATATTTATCCTATTTTATTAATCCTTATTGCTTTTAATTTATTCCAAAATATTTGTTGAGAATGTCTCCAGTTTTCTTCTCTGTCTCTGTCTCCGTCTCTCTCTGTCCCTGTCTCCGTCTCTCTCTGTCCCCATCTCTCTCTCTCTCTCTCTCTCTCTCTCTCTGAGTCTGCCTCTGCTCCCTCTCGCTTTTCCTTTCCTTTTCTCTCCTTGGAAGGGGACACCATAAACCATGCTACAATACACATACATGTCCTTGTACAAATAAACCTCTGTATAGCTTTTATTTCTCCTATACATGCTTCAAAGTAGGGAATTGCTGGCATAATGATAAGAATCTTTTGAATTTTAATACATATTGCATTAATTTTGTTGCAAAATAAATTTGCAGTTTCAGCCAGTTATTGCTGTGATGGCCATTTCTCCACATCTGTCAGGTTCCAACCCAAGCTGAGATCGAGGGGAGTTGGTGGACAGGTGGTGGGTAGTTGAAAGACCACTCAAGTTAGAGGGAGCTTTAGGCAGGTGAGAGATCGCTTTATTATGCGATCCCCTCTCACAGTGTTAGTGATGTATTTATGCACCTCACGAACAAAAGTGGCTCAGAGACAGGTGATGAGCCCACCCATAACATGGCTTCATAACTGTGATTATGTAATGCACGGGATTGTGAGCCTGCACTCCAATCACACTGAGTCATGCTGTGCTGCACGTTTACCTCGGCGTACTCTTAACTACAGCACAGCCATTTCCCTTGCAACATCCTCACCAGCCCTGGAGGTTATTAATTTTTTAAACATTTTGCCACTCTAATGGGAGAAAAATGGTGCCATATAGGTGCCTTAATTTCCATTTTTCCACTGATCAGTGGATTGAGGTAAGTGTTTTCATGGCTTCCTGTTAATGTATTACCGGGTCATATATTTTCTCCAATTTTAAGCTGGGTTATCTTTTTCCTTCAGTTTGTAGGAACCCTTTAGTTATTAGGAATATTAACAGTTTGAGCCCCATATGTACTGCAGATATTCCATCCCAGTCTGTCATTGTCTTTTGTTTTTATTTGGTCTTTGGTCGAACAGATCTCTTTTATTTATTTATTTATTTATTTATTTATTTATTTTTGAGACCTAGTTTCACTCTTGTTGCAGAGGCTGGCATGCAATGGTGTGATCTTGGCTCACCACAACCTCTGCCTCCCTGGTTCAAGCGATTTTCCTGCCTTAGCCTCCTGAGTAGCTGGGATTACAGGCACCTGCCACCACACACAGTTAATTTTGTATTTTTAATGGAGACAGGGTTTCTCCATGTGGGTTAGGCTGGTCTCAAACTCCTGACCTCAGATTGTCCACCCGTCTCAGCCACCCAAAGTGCTGGGATTACAGGCGTGAGCCACCACGCCCAGCCAGTCTAACAGATCTTAAAATACATTGTTTGTAATCAGTTTTCTTTCTTTCTTTTCTTTTCTCTTTTCCTTTCTTTTCTTTTCTTTCTTTCTTTCTTTCATTCTTTTTCTTCCTTCCTTCTTTCCTTCCTCTTTTCTTTCTTTCCTTTTCTTT
Source organism: Pongo abelii (assembly GCF_028885655.2). NCBI lineage: Eukaryota > Metazoa > Chordata > Mammalia > Primates > Hominidae > Pongo > Pongo abelii. The sequence continues at coordinate 18,919,317 of NC_072003.2, forward strand.
TCTTTCTTTTTCTTTCTCTTCCTTCCTCACTTCCTTCCTAACTTCTTTTTTTCTTTTTTTTTTTTTTTTTGAGACTGGGTATCACTCTGTCAGCCAGGCTGGAGTGTAGTGGCACGATCTTGGCTCACTGCAGCCTTGACCTCCCAGGCTCAGGTGATCCTCTCACCTCAGCCTCCCAAGCAGCTGGGACCATAGGTGTGCACCACCACACCTGGCTAATTTTTGTATTTTTAGTAGAGAAGGGGTTTCACCATTTTGGCCAGGCTGGTCTCAAACTCCTGGACTCAAGTTATCGGCCTGTGTCAGCCTCCCAAAATTACAGGTGTGAGCCACCACACCCAACCTGTTTGTAATCAGTTTGTGAACCATTTATTTCATAGCTTCTGGACTTTCTGTCTAGATTAGGAAGGTCTTCCCCCATCCTGGTCCTTTAAGAGCTGTTCAACCAAAGACCATATAAAAACAACTCTTTATATATAGAGCCTCTTATTTTCTTTCCTATTTCTTGTATACATTTACATATTTAATCTATTCAGAATTGATTTTTGTATCTGATTGATGTACAGATCCATGTTTTCCTCCCAATGGAGAGCCAAATGGACCAATTCTGTTGATTAAATAAACCATAGCCTTCCCCATGGGTGGAGATGCTACAGTTGGCTCTGAGTACAGAATAATAGGACTGAGTTCATTCTAAGAAAGTCAGAGTCAAACCATGACAAAGGCCTCCTGACTCGCTCCTCATTCCCCTCCTTGACCACATGGGTCTCTTGGAGAAACACTTTTTACAGCCACCTCCTCCTCTTAAAAAAAAAAAAAAAAAAGCAGGCAGTGTCCAAACTGAGAACTAAAGAAAAGGAGCCAGCGCCAGCTCAACAAAAGGATGCGCTACTCCACCCCCCGAAATACACACAATTTGGTCCAGATCATGAAGGCTGGGCCGTTGAGCTGGCCTCTGCTAAGGAGAAAGCCCGAAAATCACATCACATCCTGGATCACACATCAACCTGGTGAAGGGCAGCAGATCCCTGCAGAGCTTGATTTATGCAGTCACTTCCTGCCTGCTGTTTGAAATATGCATTGACAGCTAAAAACTCATGCACAAATAAGCTGGCAGCGTCTTCTGCTTTACGTGGGAACTAATATAAGCAAAAACTTTGGTGACTTACTTCTAGACACGTCTCAGCATGCAGATACGTGTATAAAAGTTGAGCCGAAGGCTAAAAGTGCTTGGTATTTGCCAACTGAACTGGAAAGCTGGAAAACTAGTCTAGCCGCTTCTTTTCTTTTCCTTTTTTTTTTTTCTTGCCTTCTCTTTTCTCCTTCCTTTCTTCCTCCCTCCATCCTTTCCTTCTTTTCTTCCTCCCTCCCTTTTTCCGTCCTCTGTCTGCTTCCTTTTCTCCTTCTCCATCTCTCTCCATTTGTGAGATGATACCAAGATGATCCCACAGAGGGACTCATCTCCAAGGCAGAACATCCGCATCCTGGCCTGTGTTTGATCAACACTTGAAGTGGCTGTAAATACTCTCGCTTCTCATTTAAATTTGTATCGATCTCCCAAATGGGAAACAGGCAACCAAAATAAATTATATAAATAGAGTTAATCAGGATGGAGCCAGTGCACAAGAGGAATCTGGTGCTGGCACGACGGATTTTGCTGATGTGGAAAAGCTGCCAGATGAAATATGTATGCTTTGGATGGAGGAAAATAAACAAAAGCCGGTCCCTGAGAAGTCAGAATTTCTGAGAAGTGAACCAGGGTCTCCTTGAGCAGAATTGCTCTATGGCTGGCAAGACCCAGAGGTGGGAACACACGGTTCATTAACGGCTGCCTCCTTCTTGGAAATAGGCTGCAGAAATCCTATATGGGTAAGGGAAGATCTGCTTATAATAGGTATAGGGGTTCTTTTTCAAATCAACCAATTTCAAGCTAAACAATGCATGACTCAAGACAAAAAAAAAAAAGGTAGGAAGCTCAAGTGGTATTAGTCTTTTTGATTTGTGCCTTGTAGCAGAAACCTGAAGTTTTTCTTTGTTTTGTTTTTGTGTTTTTTTTCTTTCTTTTTTTTTTTCTGAGACGGAATCTTGCTCTTGTTGCCTAGGCGGGAGTGTAATGACGTGACCTCGGCTCACTGCAACTGCCTCCCGGTTCAAGCCTCCCGGTTCTCTTCCCCCAGCCTCCCAAGTAGCTGGGATTACAGGTGCCTGCCATGATGCCCGACTAATTTTTTGTATTTTTAGTAGGGGGGGAGGGGTTTCACCATGTTGGCCAGGCTAGTCTCGAACTCCTGACCTCAGATGATCCACCCACCTTGGCCTCCCAAAGTGCTGGGATTACAGGTGTGAGCCACTGCACCTGGCCCACCTGTAGCTTTTGCCTGATTTCTGATTGTGACTTAAGGAACCATGAGAAGGGAGGTGGACGTGTGATACAGGTTGAGCCCACTTCCATTCCCCGCCTCCCAGAAATTGGTTCAGGGATGGATTAAATCTAGTCCGTGTAGATGTTTTGTTTTGGCGACACTGTTTTTGTTTGTTTGCTAAGGTGATTTAGTAAGCAATTGGGATATTTTACATAAAATCATGGATTTCTGGCTTCTCTTTAAAAATCAGATGATCAGGTAGCTCTGAGCTGACCCTCCCTTGCGGCAACAGTGAGCTGGAATTGAACAGCGGCTCTTCCCTCCAGAAGGATGTGAGCTTTCCAGTTTGCCACATTCCCCTCCCAGCTCTTACTGTTCTCTTTCTTCATTCGTACATATATTTGAGTTTCTAACCTGGTCTAAGATAGCAGTTTTCTAATTTCATTGCACGCTATATAATAATCATGATGAAGACCCCAGACACTGGCCCAGAAAAAAAAATATATATATATATGTATATATATATAGAGAGAGAGAGAGAGAGAGAGAGATAGTCTCAAAAAAATTGTATATATATATACAGAGAGAGAGAGAGAGAGAGAGGGTCTCAAAAAAATTATATATATATATAGAGAGAGAGAGAGAGAGAGAGAGAGAGGGTCTCAAAAAAATTATATATGTATATATATATATAGTTTTGTTTTTTTTTTTTTGATACTGAGTTGCTCTGTCACCCAGGCTGGAGTGCAATGGCACGATCTCGGCTTGCAACCTCTGCCTTCCAGGTTCAAGCGATTCTCCTCCCTCAGCCTCCCCAGGTAGCTGAGACTACAGGCGTGTACCACCACACCTGGCTAATTTTTGTATTTTTTAGTAGAGACGGGGTTTCACCATTGTTGGCCAGGCTGGTCTTAAACTCCTGACCTCAGGTGATCCGCCTGCCTTGGCCTGCCAAAGTGCTGGGATTACAGGCATGAGCTACCTCCCCTGGCCCAGAATAGTTCTTTATAAATAGGGAAAGTAGGGTTCTGATAAGGGAAGTTGCCTAAAGTCATACAGCAATTTGGTCGAATATATTGGAAAAGAACCCAGTATATATTAACTTTTAGGAGCTGACAACAGTTCTTCCATTTCCTACCAGGGAAGGGCTAGTTCCCAAGGATGCCTGCAAAGGTAATATTCTACAATGTAACCCATTAAAGGTGATAATGTTGGGGATTGCAGGTCTTATAGGTGATAGATATTTTTAGACAGCAGGACTGAGTGTTCTCTCTCAAATTGCTTTTCACAAGTGGATGCCAACTTCTCTTATGACCGGGGTTGAAGGCTGGCTATAAAAAACCATTTTTTGCCTGATTATTAAAAAGGATACACCACCATCCCCCATCCTTTCTGAAGTGTATGTGATTTATAAGCTTACAAATGGAGGAAGAAACTGACTTTATTTATTCATTGGTTTATCTATCCTACGTTTTCTGAACATTCACCGTGGGCCATGTTCAGAGACACAAAGATTGGTCGCTGAAGCTCTTCCTTGAGCCACAACTTATAATGCTGACACAAAGGGGAGATGACTTCACCAATGAGGTGTCCCCTGTTGGGTAGAGGTCAGGAGTCAGCAGCTAGCACCTGAGAGCTCAGGCCCACTTTGGTAGGCCTTTAACATTTTAAAAGTTACAATGGAGTATACAATATTTAAAAAATATTTCAGATAAAATTTCAGATTTCCAGCTTCTCCTGAAAAGTAGTGGATATGAAGACAATGAACCCACATCCCTTCATGGCAACAATTAGTTATTGCTGGGTGGCATAGCAGCCCCTCACAGAGAGGGCATGTGCTCACCAGTTTGTCCCACTCCTCACCACTCCCTATCGCTTTACTCATGGCTCTGATCGTAAACCTGCCTCTCTCGTCTAGGGCTCTGAATCTGATCTAGCGTTTTAAATAATACAAGATGGTCATAGGGAGGAGGTGGAGGAAAATGTGTGGGCAGAGGCATCGAGGTGGGAACTGTGGAATATATTCAGAGAACTGCAAGTAGCTTCATGTGGCAGGCAGATGCTTACAAAGTGGGACAGAAGGTAGGTGGATATAAAACTGGCCAGATTGCACAAGGAAGGTCCTGTGAATCAGGAAGAGGACTTTGTCCTGAATCTTGGGGGCAAGGGGGAGCCTTGGGATTCTTAGCAGGGGACTGTTGTGATGACATTTGTGTTTCTTTTCTCTTTTTTTGAGACGGAGTCTCACTCTGTTGCCCAGGCTGGAGTGCAGCTGTGCAATCTCCGCCGACTGCAACCTCTACCTCCCTGGTTCAAGCGATTCTCCTGCCTCAACCTCCCCAGTAGCTGGGACTACAGGCACATGCCATCATGCCTGGCTGATTTTTATATTTTTAGTAGAGACAGGATTTCACCATGTTGGCTAGGCTGGTCTCAAACTCCTGGCCTCAAATGATCCACCTGGCTCAGCCTCCCAACATGCTTGGATTACAGGTGTGAGCCACTGACATTTATGTTTTGGAAAGACCACTGTGCAACCATGGAGAAAATAAAACTGGCAGAGGCAGTGAAGGAGGCTGGGAGACCACTGGAACAGCTGTGTTGTACAGGTCCAGGATACAGATGAGGGATCCAGTAATCTTTAATTTATACTCTGTGTAGGCACTTGGCAAATGTTTGTTAATGATTTGGGGATGAGGGATAAAGTCTCAAGGGTCCCTTAAACCTTGAGTCAACCAGGAGTCACCCAAATGGCCCCCTAGATTTCCTGTGGCCAAAGTTAGGCACATGATCATAGGGAGGGCCAAACTGAGTACTTTCTGTAAAATGCTTTTTGACAAAGTACATAGGAATTTAGACTTTCTTAGTAGTAATTACATTATAATGCCCCAGGTGCCCCCAGGGTGTACTCAGAATTAATGGGCCTCCCAGTCTCATTTACTTCTTAGGGTCCCAGGGTCTCCTGCCATAAATGAGCATTCCTAGTGCACTGAATGAGGCCTTGGAGGACTAGAAGAGTGATTAGTTCTCTCAAAGGTGAGCTGGAGGTGAATATCTGCCCCTGGAGGATGTCTTTGGCCCATTGATTGGGAATTACTGTGGTGACCGAGGCAGAAGACGCTTCAAATGCAAAGAACATTGTTCCAAGCAAACGAGGGAACCCAGCAATTATTTCCACTCAAAAGTTGGTAATGAATAGGCACGTTATTTATTCATTCATTAAATGTAGGCAAACAAGCAACCAAAGAGGAAGCTGTCTGGCCATACTTTTAATGAATCTGTCCCATTTCTGAGTGAAATGTGGGCTGTGCAGATGAAATGCTGAACTTGGGAGATATATTACCCACTCAGGAAGCCATCCTTCCTGCCTTAATTAAAGAAAATCAACTACTCTCGCTTGCAGTGGATGATGATGGAAATCAAACTGGGGGACTTAAATACAGACTTCCCAGGAAGGCTGGGCTGGGCTGGGCTGGATTTGATTCACAGAAGCCTGGAAACCTCATGAGTCTATCTGAAATATTATTCCTTGGGTGTCCAGAAAGTCTATGGCACCAGCAGCAACCAAGACATTTCAGGGAATTGAAGTCATTGCAGGACATCAAATTCTTTTTGATGAAACTTTGGTGATTCATTCATTCAGATTTTTTAATTTTTTCATATGCTTACTCATTCATCTACTCTGTAAGCATGTATTGAGTGCCTACTATGTGCAAGTACTATGCCATGGATATTAAATGCTAAGTAAAAATAAAGATTGTTTCCATTCTATTACTCTTAAGTTATAATAGAAGAGATGTTTATTAAGTAGATAATCGCACATACATATTTATATATAATTATAAATTGTGATAAGAACCCAGGGAAAAATAAAAGATGCTATGCAAACATGTAACAAGGAGCTCTGAACTAGCCTTAGAAGATTAAGGTAGATATACCTGGGGCATTGACTCTTTTTTTTTTTTTTTGGCATTGACTCTTTGGCTGGAGTTCTAAGGAAGTGAGGCATTAACTGGATGAGGAAAAGGAGGAAGGGAAGAAGGTAGCACAAGGCAGAGAGGGGAATCAGCACGTGCCAATATCCAAAAATGGAAGAGAGCCCTGCAGCCCAAGAAAGTGCCCCTTGGATAGGTTTTCATCTCACTTTCATATACCAAGTAATGGAACTTTCTGGATAATTAAATCAGGAGACACCTGTGGGCTGAAAACTGTCATGATGACATTAGCCTTGGTGTGAGTGTGTTGGTTTAGATGCTGAGTAGACTGAAGAGCACTCTAACTTCATCCTATTAACCTTTTAAAAGAAGAATTGAGCTTTCCACTTGAAACCCTTTCATGCTGAAGGGACATGATCTCTCAATCTACTGTCATTTCAGCCCCTTCTGCCAGGTAGGCTGCCTCTACCTTGACTGTATCCACAAGGAAACTGAGGCACAGTGAGTTAAGTGACCCACCCAAGTCATACAGCTTACAAGCAGCAGGGCCAGGTTTTAATCACACAATCAGTCTCCAGAATCCATACCCTTGTTGTTGCCACACTCATGGAGGGAATAGGCATGGGAGCATGCTCGTCTCTGCGAACTGAGCTGTGTGACCTGGGGTGAGTCACTTAGCCTCATTGTGACTCAGTTTCCTTATCTAAAAATTGGGTGTGATAATAGGCCTACTTAGATCAGAGGACTATAATAAGGAACAGACATATGGAAGGCTCTTGGAACATTGTTTTAGAGGAGGGGTAACATATGTGCTTACTATTGTGAATACTTAAGGAATGCCTCTCATTCCCATTTCAGGGGAAGGGGCAAGAAGGAAAGTTTGTGTGTTTGACACCAAGGTAGGTGAGTGGATGTGTGTGTGTGTGTATGTGTGTGTGTGCACTCTGTGTTAGGCACAACTGACAGATAAACACTCATGAGACAGAAATGTAAAAGCTGTGTAACTCAAGTCATTGCCCTTGGTCATGTCTAATGCAGGGATCTGTGAGAAACTGCAAAGCAGTGTGGCTGGAGCCCAGAAGACTCAAATTACTGTTACAGGACCGACAGGTGTATAAGCCTTCTGTGCAGTAACAGACCAAAACGCTGAGACAGCAGGGTTTGCAGCAGAGAAAGTGTTTAATGATCACAGGGCAACCAGGCAAGGAGACAGGGACCCTCCAATTCACTTCCCTGAAGAGTTCTGGCCTGGGGCTTTTAAGGAGACCATCAGGCAAGGGGCTGGAAAATTGGAGTTGTTGATTAGTGGGGGGTAAAAGGGATGAAACCATCAAGATATGGAAACCGCATTCTTTGGTGAGTTAGCTTCTTGTGAAGTCCTTCAGAGCAGCTGATGTCAGTAGTTTCACTGGTGTGTAGGACCTGAAAGAATATCTCAAATGAAAAACATAACATTTCACAATGAATGATTTGTTATTTATAGAGCAGTTAAGGGGAGCTGTTAGATCGGTGCAAAAGTAATCACGGTTTTCATCATTACTTTTTTTTTTTTTTTTGAGACAGAGTCTTCGTTGCCCAGGCTGGAGTGCAGTGGCGCAATCTTAGCTCACTGCAACCTCCACCTCCCAGGCTCAAGTGATTCTCTTGCCTCAGCCTCCCGAGTAACTGGGACTACAGGTGCATGCCATAATGCCTGGCTAATTTTTGTATTTTTAGTAGAGACGGGGTTTTGCCATATTGGCCGGGCTGGTCTTAAACTCCCGACCTCAAGTGATCTACCTGCCTCAGCCTCCCAAAGTGCTGGGATTACAGGAATGAGCCACAGCACCTGGCCTCACCATTACTTTTAATGGCAAAACTGAGATTACTTTTGCACCAACCGAATATAATTTTGTCACAGGGTCTATGTGATTCTGAGTCAATAGGCACCAAACGGCTGTGAGGAAGCAGATCAGAGAGCAAGCTCCCTAATGATTAATGCTGAATGTGCTGCAAGCTCCCTCCTTTCTTCCCTAATTAATTGTATAAACTTTAGAAGGGCAGTTTCAATGTTTCAGTAGGATTCTGCTGGTGGCATCTGGGCAGCAGCTTGGGACTGTGTCTTCGGAAAGAATGAGTGTTGCTGAAAGATGATGATCCTTAACTCTTCATCTCTTCAGCAGCCCCACTCAGTTTTCAGGCTTAGTGAATCCTGGTGTGCTGAGTTCCAAATTGAGTATAGACTTCTTCCCACCACGATGCTTATGCCCAAGCTGTTCTTTCTGCTCAGAAACCCCCCTTTTTCTCTTGCTTCCTCTCTCATCCACAGACATCAGGCAACCTATTCAACTTCCGAGACTTGGTTTATGCATCATACCCTTAAAAAGTATCTCCTGGACTCATCTTCTACCCCCATCCTCATAAAGTCAGCCATTTCCTTCTTTATTCCTGACTGAAATGTATGCACATCTCTCTCTGTGTTGCCACCTGTAATTCTGTATTGTCTTATTAAATGTGTAAGTCTGTCTCCCCAATTTATTTATTTATTTTGTCTTTTGAGATGGAGTTTTACTCTTGTCACCCAGGCTGGAGTGCAGTGGTGCGATCTCGGCTCACTGCAACCTCTGCCTCCCGGGTTTGAGTGATTCTCCTGCCTCAGCCTCCCAAATAGCTGGGATTACAGGTGCCTGTCACCAGGCCCAGCTAGTTTTTAGGAAAACCCTACATAGCAGAGCCCTGTGTGTCTCTTGGGTGCTCACCATCTAGCACAGTGCTCAACATGCAGTTGGTACTTTATAAATGTTCATTAAACTAATGAACAAATGAAAAAAATGTGCAAGTCCGTTTTGCCATCCCTTGAATAGGAAAGAAATAAACTACTAAAAATAATTGTTTGGAAATGAGATGCGTAGTTTCTTCAAAAGTTTGTTCATGGAATGCAATTCTGATACAGGCAACCAACCTATTGGATGGATCTTGAGAGAATTACACTGAGTGAAAAAGGCCAATCTCAAAAGGTCACATACTATACAATTCCATTCATAGAACAGTATTGAAATGGCAACATTATGGATATGGGGAATAGTTTAGTAGTTACCAGGGGTTAGGGAGCAGCACGGAGGTAGCAGTGGATATAAAAGTAGCAGGAAAGATCCTTGCAGTGACACTGTTCCATACCTTGACTGTGATGATCAGTGACTCTACACATGGCAAAACTGGTGAGATCTGACTGAGGTTAGATTCTATCAACATCAATTTCTGCATTGCGATATTGTACTATAGGTATGCAAGATGTTACCATTGTGAGAAACTGAGTGAAGGGCATATGACATATCTCTGTATTATTTTTTACAACTGCATGTGAATCTACAATTATCTCAAAATAAAGAGAAATCGCACACATACACACACGCACACACACACACACACAATGAGCTCCTACTACACATCCACCCGAATGCTAAAATTAAAAATACTGACAACATCAAGTGCTGGCAAGGATATGGAGCAAGTAGGATGTTTATGTACTGTTACTGGGAATATACATTGGTATAAACCCTTTGGGAAAATGTTGGGCAGCTTCCACCAAGGCTAAAACTGTACACATCTTATGATCCATTTTCATTCCCAGGGACACAACCCAACAGAAAAACATGTGATTACCAAAAGACACGTATTAGATTTTCTATGGCAATGCATTTCATGATAGCTCCAAACTTAAAGGTGCCAAATGCCCATCAGCTGTGGAATGGATAAATTAGTTATGGCATATTTCCATTGTCTTGGTCAGTTTCGCATGCCATACCAAAATATCATAGGCTGGGTGATCTATCTTTTCTTTTCTTTTCTTTTTTCTTTTTTTTTTTTTTTTGTTTCAAGGTCTCTCTCTGTTGCCCAGGCTGGAATGCAGCGGTGCAATCTCAACTCACTGCAGCTTCAACCTCCCAGGTGCAAGCGATTCTCTTGCCTCGCCCCCGGAATAGCTGGGATTATAGGCACATGCCACCATGCCTGGCTAATTTTTGTGTTTTTAGTAAAGACAGGTTTTCACCATGTTTGCCAGGCTGGTCTTGAACTCCTGACCTCAAGTTATACTCCTGCCTCAGCCTCCCAAATTGGTGGGATTACAGGTGTGAACCTCTGCACCCAGCCTGGGTGATTTCAAAAACAAACATTTATTTCTCACAGTTCTGAAGGCTGGGAAGTCCAAGATCAAGGTGCCAGCTAATTTGTTGCCTGGTGAGGGCCATCTTCCTAGTTTGCTGGTTTGCAGACAGCTGTCTTCTCATATGTCCACATGGCCTTTATTTGGTGCATATACAAGCAGAGAGAGAGAAAAAGAGATTGATCTCATGTCTCTTCCTCATTTCATAAGGGCATTAGTCCCATCATAAGAGCCTCACCCTCGTGGCTTCTTCAAATCCAAATTGCCTCTCAAAGGCACCATTTCCAAATACCATCACATTGCCAGTTAGGGATTCAATCAATGAGTTTTAGGGGAAAACAAACATTCAGTCTATGGCACCCATGATGGAACACCGTATAGCAATGAGAATGAACAAGCTGAAAGTACATGCATCAGTACAGATGGAGTTCAGAATTCTAACATTGAATGGAAGAATACGGTCACAAAAGAAGATACTCTGTATAATCCCAAAAGCAAAACTAGTGTGTGCTGTTAGAAGTCAGGACAGGGGTTATATTTGGAGGATAATGATTGGAAAGTGGCAGGTACAGGATTTCTGGGGTTATATTATTGTGTTTCTTGATTGAGGTTTTGGTTTCACAGGTGATTTCAAATTTGTAAAAATGTATCCAACTGTTTAATTAGGATTTCTGCACTTTTGAGCATATAGATTATTATATTTCAATTAAAAAATTAAAAGAAAAACAAGTCCATTCATTTTGCTCTTTAGTCAGTATTTATTAGGTGCCTTCTCAGTTCTAGACACTACCCTAGGCTCTGGGGAGACCCATAAAGATAAAGGAGACCTGTTCTGGGAGACCCACAATCTATGGGGAAATCACTTATTTTATTTTTCTTTCTCCTTCTTTTGTAAAGAGTTCTAAGTAGCAGTAGATAAGATCAGGAAAAACTTTTCTGTTAGTGGTGGTTGTGATTTTAATTAGTTATCGAACTAAAAGAACTTGCATAAGAGGTACTTTTCCTTGTCTTTACAGCAGAGCAGCAGAGATTTCTTTTTTATAAAATACTTCTTGAACTCCGAACCTTGAGCCACACCATTCCTCAGATGAATCCTTTTAAGACCTCCTCAAACTAATGTTCAATGAAGAAAAGAAAAAACAGTCAAATGTAATTGCTGTAAAATAAGAAGAGAAACCTTACTAGGAAACCTATCACTGCCGTCAGTAATTCAAAAATGAAAATGTTCAAGTGAGAAAAATATTGGCATTGCTTCACACAGAAACAGCTGAGAGAAAATTCTCCATCTGTGTTTGCGGACCTCGGACCTGAGTGAATGGACCCCCTAGGACAGATTACCCCTATCCATTTAAATGAAGGACAGTTCATGGCTTTTGCCATGATTCTGTGAAAACAGTGTTTTTTTATTTTTATTTTTTTGGTCATTCCATCTATAGTAATCCTGTAATTTGCAAAACACAGAAGGCATTAAAGCGTGGATAATATCACCTTCGCATGCCGAAAATGGAAAAGAGAATTAATGAGATCAGTAAAGCTACTCTCACAGGAAAAATAGAAACACAGATGGGAAATGGTAGCTGAGTTGGCAAGCCTTCGAGCTTGGGGGACTATTTGCAGCCGTGTCTTAAAGCCAGGTCTGCTCCATGGAAGCTGTTAGCCGACCTCACCTCCACACCTCCAGCAGAGCCCCATATTGGCCGTGCTCAAAGTTCTGGCCAGAATGGGAAATCAATCAGTGGGTTAGCAGGTATTGATGGAGCACCACCATATGCTTGGCACCAGGTGAGCATCAAGGTGATGCAAAGAATTGTGAAATATTGCCCATTTATCAAAGAGCTTATGGTCTACTTTGAAAGAAGTTCAGATGCCCTCGCCGTTCTCATACCACCACTTAAGCAAGCATGAGGTGTGGGGCTAGACATCTGACCAGCACTTAAAAGTGATATTAAAGTTGTCCCAGCCTCCGAGTGAATTGAACACACAGAAAAGGGAGATAGGAGTTATAGTCATGCAGAAAGGAAATATATATATCCTAATACATGCATTAGGTCCCTAAACAACCATTAGAAAGACAAACATAATTATACCCAGTGTTCAGATGGAAACACTGAAGATCCAAGGGTAATACCCAGTTTTCCCAACATCCTACAGCAGATGGTGAAACCAAATAGGATTGTACTTAATTCATATCCTGTACTTTCTCACCCCAGCAGTGTTTCTTGTACAAGAAGTGTTGCCGCTCACAAGAGGCAAACCCATGAGAGAAACTGGGTGGACATTTTATGTTGTGTAGACATGTGTTTTTGTTAATATTCACAAGAAAAAGATCCATAACTTGTGTAGAAAAGCCTTTGTTTCACAGATGTTATTGCTTTCAGGTGAGGCTAAAGTATTTGAATTTAAAATAATGGAATTTTTGGCCAGGCACAGTGGCTCACACCTGTAATCCCAGCACTTTGGGAGGCCAAGGCGGGTAGATCACCTGAGGTCAGGAGTTCGAGACCAGCCTGGCCAACATGGCGAAGCTTCGTCTCTACTAAAAATATAAAAATCAGCTGGGCGTGCTGGTGGGTGCCTGTAATCTTAGCTACTTGGGAGGCTGAGGCAGGAGAATTGCTTGAACCCAGGAGGCGGAGGTTGCAGTGAGCTGAGATCGCGCCATTGCACTCCAGCCTGGGTGACAAGAGTGAAACTCCATCTCAATAAATAAATAAAATGGAATTTTTAATTGCAAAGATATGGAACCAACCTAAGTGCTCATCAGCCAACAAGTGGATAAAGAAAATACGGTATATACACAGCACAGAATACTACTGAGCCATAAAAAAGAATGAAATAATATCATTTGCAGCAACTTGGATGGAGCTGGAGGACATTATTGTAAGTGAAGTAACTCAGGAATGGAAAACTAAATATAGTATGTTCTCACTTATAAGTGGGAACTAAGCTGTGTGGACTCAAAGTCATAAGAATAATATAATGGACTTTGGGGACTCAAGGGGGGAAGGTAAGGTGGGGGAGTGAGGGATAAAAGACCACATATTGGGTACAGGGTATCCTGCTCTGGTGATGGGTGCACTAAAATCTCAGAAATCACCACTAAAGAAGTTATCAATGGAAACACAAACCATCTGTCCCCCCAAAACTATTGAAATTTAAAATAATTTTTAATGCAGTTTTTTAGAGAGTACTATTAAGTGAATCATTATGCAGGTGAAAAGTGTTTACAGAAAAAAAGAAAAAATAAACCACTGAAGTTGGGACAGTTTTGCACCATAGAAAGCAACTCTGCCTATCATAGAGATACTTGAGAATGTCATGTGGAAGCCTAGGCAGGTGAGGAAATTGGAGGATTGGTCATTCCTGCCTGCGGCAGAGGGGGATGCTGGATTGCAGAAAGGTAGGGTTAGAGGATGCCCGTGGTGTAGAGTTGGAAGAACACCAGAAGAGAGGAGGTGCCATATCCAGAGGGTCTGGTTAGTACCTATATCAAAAAACAAAAGCTGGCCAGGCGTGGTTGATCATACCTGTAATCCCAGCACTTTGGGAGGCTGATGCAGGTGGATCACCTGAGGTCAAGAGTTGGAGACGAGCCTGACCAACATGGCGAAACCCTTTGTCTACTAAAAAATACAAAATTAGCCAGGCATGGTGGCGCATGCCTGTAGTCCCAGCTACTCGGGAGCCTGAGGCATGAGAATCACTGGAACCTGGGAGCAGAGGTTGCTTTGAGCCCAAGATGTGCCACTGCACTCCAGCCTGGGTAACAAAGACTCCATTTCAAAACAAAACACACACACACGCTCAAGATTTTCCCTGCCAAGTTGAGGAGACAAATAAATACATGATTTTTGAGAACTTAAAGTCAAGGAACATTAGAGTGTCACTGGACCAGGAGTGAGCAGGGACACCTGGGCCGTTCACTGGGGACAGTCTAGTGGCTGCTCCCCTTGAGGAGCCTGGCAGCTGATTTAAAGGGCAAGGGCAGGGGAGATGCAGCCAGGCAGCAGCAGGTGCATGTGGGCTTCCCAAGGCAGATTCTAATTTCTCCCTGGGCAGAGCGATGGCTCCTTGTGTGTCTCTGCCTCTTAGGATTTCGTACTTTGAAGTCACAGGGAAAGGAGGGGACGGGAAAAGTGAAAGGAGAGAGAAGGGAAGGTCAGAAGAAGAAAAGAATGGTGGGAAGGAAGGGAAAAGGGGGAGTAGAGAAGGAAGGAAAGGGGGAAGTATGGAGGGGTAAGGAAGGAAGGGAAAAGGGGGAGTAGAGAAGGAAGGAAAGGGGGAAGTATGGAGGGGTAAGAGAAGGAAGGAGAAAGGAAGAAAGGAAAGGAAAGAATAGAGCTGGGAGGTGAGAAAGGAGAGAGGAAAGAAGAAAAGGAGAGAAAAAAGGAAGGAGGGAAGGAAGGAGATAGAGAGAGGAGGAGAAAAGGAGGGAGGGCAGGAGGATTTAGCCTGGGCAGGTCTGCCTCACCTCTTCAATATTCGCTTTCAATATGCTTTCTCCCTTCTCTTCCCCATCACCACCTCTGAGATTAGCTTCTCATTGGCACTTCTATGTTTCCTTCCCACTAATTTTCTTTTTGATATTTTAATTTATTGCATTTTCATTGGGACCTCTTTCCCTTTAAGGCATTGTAATTAATGGCCCAGTCTAATTTCCTCTGAGACAACATTCTTGATTGCCGTAATTCTCTCTTATGTCTTTTAGGCATCCCTGTTGGTGTTGATTCATTTGCATTTGCATTCTCAAACTCTTCAATTATAAATACGCCGTCAACACAGGGCGATGGTTTTCCTTCCATCCACCACAATGATGCGTGGTGTGTGGAAGCTTCAGGGGTTCTGTCTACCTCTTAAAGTCTCATTTATAATTGAAAAGCCTCTCAGTCTTGATGCGTACAGGGATTTTTATGAACTTCTGCAAAGAGGTTGGGTTGCTTTTTTTTTTTTTTTTTTTTTTTGTAAAGTAAATACTGTCTTTTAATAACCTTTTTCAGGGGTGAGTTTAAAGTCACTTCTGTTTTCCTTTAAAAAATTTTTTTTAAACCGTGTTAACAGAATATGACCTGGGCAGTCAACACAGAGGTGCCCAGGGTGACCCAGAGGTAATGGTGAAGCTCCCTTCTTTACCCAAGAAACTAACACTGGTGCAATGCTATTGACGAGCACAGCCTTCCCCCAACCCTAACCCTGGAAACCACTGATTTGTATAATTTTGGCATTTTGCTGTAACTTTGACATTTTGAGAATGTTATATAAAGAGTGCCCTTGTACTTTTGATTGTAGTTTTTGGATGTGCCTGTTTTCCCTGTTATGACTACTTATTTTCAAGTATCTTTAAGCCTACTTTTACATTATATATCATATCATTATATTTTACTTTTTTATATTGTTTTATATTGTTTTATTCATCACAAACCATGTTACTCACCTTCCTTTAAAGGAATCTACAAAATAGTTGGGGGAAGCGAGACCAAGAAAGACTAAAAAGCAAGAAGGCAATCCTTGAAATCTCTAAAAAGGGTTTCCAATCCTTGCAGCCTTTGCTCTTCAGTATTTCAAAGACATAGGAAAGAGGTTTGATCATAGCAGGAGTAAACTCAGCAGTTTCAACCATAAACTGTGTGGCCACAGGTGATTTATTTCACCTCTCTTAGCCTCACTTGCCTTATTTATAAAATGGGGATGATAATAGTGACCTCATAGGGTTGATTAAGAGGATTAAGTCAGTAAGAATAGGTAACAGTGTCTGGCACACATGCACCATCTATGTATTTGCTGCTGTCACCATCCTCCTCCTCATAATCCTCCTCCTCATCCTCACTGTCCTCCTCCCCATCTTTCTCATTCTCGTCTTTCTTCTGCTCTTCCTCCTTCCCTTCCTCCTCCTCATCATCTTCATCCTCTTCCTCAACTCCTTTTCTTCCTCTCTGTTGTCCCCCCTTTTCTCCTCCTTTCCTGTATGATTGGAGGCTGGGGCAGCTATGTTTTTCACTTCCTGTTGGTTAAATTCCCAAGTTGTCAATATTAGTTTGATAAGGTTCAGCTGCAAATAACCGAAAACCCTAAATGGCCATGGCTTGTACCCTCAAAGGCTTACTGTCCTATGAAAAGCAGTTCAGAGGTACATTGCCCAAAGCTGATATTGTAGTTTCTACCCCTCTTGTTGTCTCCACCCGTCTTGTTGTCTCCTCTGGCATAACTGAGCCCATAGCAACTCCATCTTCAAGATAGCTTCATGGTCAAACACAGTTGTTAAAGTTCTGGTCATTACGGTTACTTTATTGACAGCAGGCAGGAAGGAAAAAGAGAGAAAGCCCCCGAAAACAGTTCTCACCCCAGTCAGCTTCCTTGAAGAAATATTCCTTGAAAAGCCACACAACACTTCTATAAAGGTCAGAATTTAGTCAACATTGTCATACCTTACTACAATGAAGGCTGGGGATATAGACCTTTAGTTAGATGTATTGCTTCTCTGAATAAAATCAGGGCTCTGTTACCAAGAAAGAAGAGGAGAATGGAGATTGGACAGACAATTTACATACTTATCAAGATCTCAGGAGTCTGAATGTTGGAGTGAAACACATTCCCCAAAACACTGGTTGTAGTTGGGACTCATGGGAAGAGGCCATGCTTTATATTTGACATAGACTATAAGATATGTTATTAATCTCATGAGAATATTTGGAGTGATTGGATTCATTAGATTTTGAAGTTGAAATGGCCCAAAGCACAATGTCTCCCCACAAGCATTGGTTGAAAATATGTACACATTTGCATCGCAGATTTCTTGCAAACTGTACTTACATAAATGAGGTGGGAATGTGTTTATGTGTAAACGTTGTTCAGTCTGTGATTGGGGTGGGACCCTTCCTGGAGGAAGGGCAGACATTTCATTATTCCTAGAGTATTTTCTAAGCTGAGATCTAATGGTTTTGCAACAGGAGAGAGAAAAATACTCTGGAATGAACGGCAAATGCAAAGGCCAATGGACTAGAGATGAAATGAGCAAAACATTCAGTAAATCTGAAAAATGTGGATGTGAAGGCATGTAGAGTCTACATTGTGCAGAGTCTTGTTCTACCACTGAGAAAGTGACTTTTTGGAGTGAGTCATACAGTGGTTACAGGTGCTTTAATAGGCCGCAGGTGGGGAGACATCTTTAGTAAAATGACATTTAATTCATCTCACATTACCACTATAAAATAATATTAAAATTTTCAGTTGGATAACTTTAAAGCTGGAGAAGAAGCAATGTGTGTGTGCATGTGTGTGTGTGTGTGTGAGTGTGTGTGTTGGAGTTGGGTGAAAAATGAATGAATGAAAAATGAAACATCCTACCATGTGTTTTGAGTCACTCAATCCATGATCATGGTATATAGCTCTCCATTTATTTAATGTCCTTTAATTACAGGAATGTTTTATATTAATAGGTCAATTTAAAAGTTTCATGTATGTTTTGTTAAATTTATTTCTAGGTATTATATGTTTTTTGAGGCTAAGTGAAAATTTTAATTTCATTTTCCAGTTGTTTACTGCTAGTATATAAAATCATAACTGATTTTTGTGATATTAATTGTGTATCTTGGGACCTTGCTAAAATGCTTTATTATTTGTAGTAGTTGCTTTCTAGAATCCTTAATATTTTCTACATAAACACTCATGACATCTGCAAATAGAAGCAGTTTTATGTCTAGCATTCAACTTTATGTCTTTTATGTCCCTTCCTTGACTTATTGAAATGGCTATAACCTCTAGTACAATGTCAAATAAAAGTGGTAAGATGGCCTTGCCTTTTTCCTGATCTTTACTGGAAAAGTGTTCAGTCTTTCAGCATTAAGTATGATGTTTAGCTATAGGTTTTCCATAGATATCTTTTACCAACTTGATTAAATTCTATTATATTCCTAATTTGTGGAGAGTTTTTATTCATGAATGTGTGTTGAATTTTGATAAATGCCTTTCTGAATCTATTAAAATGATTATAAGATTTTTATCTTCCTTCTGTTAATGTGGTGAATTACCAACCTTACATTCCTGGGATAAGCTCTACTTGTTCATGACATATTATTATTTTTTATGTGTTATTGGATTTAATTTGTGAACAATTTGTTAAGCATTTTTTTATTTTGAGAAGTATTCATAAATTATATTGGTCTGTAATTCTGATTTTTTTGTGATACCTTTAGCAAGTGTGGGTATAAGGGTTGTGCTGTCTTCATAAAACCAGTTGGAAAGTGTTCTATCCTTAATTTTCACATAAAGTTTATATAAGATTGTTATTATTCTTTCCTTAAATGCGTAATAGAAGTCACTAGTGAAATATCTGGGCCTCGAGTTTTCTTTGTGAGGATGTTTTTAAAAAACAACTCAACCTCTTTATTTATTTATTTATTTATTATTATTATACTTTAGGTTTTAGGGTACATGTGCACAACGTGCAGGTTAGTTACATATGTATACATGTGCCATGCTGGTGCCCTGCACCCACTAACTCGTCATCTAGCATTAGGTATATCTCCCAATGCTATCCCTCCCCCCTCCCCCCACCCCACAACAGTCCCCAGAGTGTGATGTTCCCCTTCCTGTGTCCATGTGTTCTCATTGTTCAATTCCCACCTATGAGTGAGAATATGCAGTGTTTGGTTTTTTGTTCTTGCGATAGTTTACTGAGAATGATGATTTCCAATTTCATCCATGTCCCTACAAAGGACATGAACTCATCATTTTTTATGGCTGCATAGTATTCCATGGTGTATATATGCCACATTTTCTTAATCCAGTCTATCATTGTTGGACATTTGGGTTGGTTCCATGTCTTTGCTATTGTGAACAATGCCGCAATAAACATATGTGTGCATGTGTCTTTATAGCAGCATGATTTATAGACCTTTGGGTATATACCCAGTAATGGGATGGCTGGGTCAAATGGAATTTCTACTTCTAGATCCCTGAGGAATCGCCACACTGACTTCCACAAGGGTTGAACTAGTTTACAGTCCCACCAACAGTGTAAAAGTGTTCCTATTTCTCCACATCCTCTCCGGCACCTGTTGTTTCCTGACTTTTTAATGATTGCCATTCTAACTGGTGTGAGATGGTATCTCATTGTGGTTTTGATGTGCATTTCTCTGATGGCCAGTGATGATGAGCATTTTTTCATGTGTTTTTTGGCTGCGTAAATGTCTTCTTTTGAGAAGTGTCTGTTCATGTCCTTCGCCCACTTTTTGATGGGGTTGTTTGTTTCTTTCTTGTAAATTTGTTTGAGTTCATTGTAGATTCTGGATATTAGCCCTTTGTCAGATGAGTAGGTTGTGAAAATTTTCTCCCATTTTGTAGGTTGCCTGTTCACCCTGATGGTAGTTTCTTTTGCTGTGCAGAAGCTCTTTAGTTTAATTAGATCCCATTTGTCAATTTTGGCTTTTGTTGCCTTTGCTTTTGGTGTTTTAGACATGAAATCCTTGCCCATGCCTATGTCCTGAATGGTAATGCCTAGGTTTTCTTCTAGGGTTTTTATGGTTTTAGGTCTAACGTTTAAGTCTTTAATCCATCTTGAATTGATTTTTGTATAAGGTGTAAGGAAGGGATCCAGTTTCAGCTTTCTACATATGGCTAGCCAGTTTTCCCAGCACCATTTATTAAATAGGGAATCATTTCCCCAGTTCTTGTTTTTCTCAGGTTTGTCAAAGATCAGATAGTTGTAGATATGTGGCGTTATTTCTGAGGGCTCTGTTCTGTTCCATTGATCTATATCTCTGTTTTGGTACTAGTACCATGCTGTTTTGGTTACTGTAGCCTTGTAGTATAGTTTGAAGTCAGGTAGTGTGATGCCTCCAGCTTTGTTCTTTTGGCTTAGGATTGACTTGGTGATGCGGGCTCTTTTTTGGTTCCATATGAACTTTAAAGTAGTTTTTTCCAATTCTGTGAAGAAAGTCATTGGTAGCTTGATGGGGATGGCATTGAATCTGTAAATTACCTTGGGCAGTATGGCCATTTTCACGATATTGATTCTTCCTACCCATGAGTATGGAATGTTCTTCCATTTGTTTGTATCCTCTTTTATTTCCTTGAGCAGTGGTTTGTAGTTCTCCTTGAAGAGGTCCCTCACATCCCTTGTAAGTTGGATTCCTAGGTATTTTATTCTCTTTGAAGCAATTGTGAATGGGAGTTCACTCATGATTTGGCTCTCTGTTTATCTGTTATTGGTGTATAAGAATGCTTGTGATTTTTGTACATTGATTTTGTATCCTGAGACTTTGCTGAAGTTGCTTATCAGCTTAAGGAGATTTTGGGCTGAGACAATGGGGTTTTCTAGATATACAATCATGTCGTCTGCAAACAGGGACAATTTGACTTCCTCTTTTCCAAATTGAATACCCTTTATTTCCTTCTCCTGCCTAATTGCCCTGGCCAGAACTTCCAACACTATGTTGAATAGGAGTGGTGAGAGAGGGCATCCCTGTCTTGTGCCAGTTTTCAAAGGGAATGCTTCCAGTTTTTGCCCATTCAGTATGATATTGGCTGTGGGTTTGTCATAGTTAGCTCTTATTATTTTGAGATACGTCCCATCAATACCTAATTTATTGAGAGTTTTTAGCATGAAGGTTGTTGAATTTTGTCAAAGGCCTTTTCTGCATCTATCGAGATAATCATGTGGTTTTTGTCTTTGGTTCTGTTTATATGCTGGGTTACATTTATTGATTTGCATATATTGAACCAGCCTTGCATCCCAGGGATGAAGCCCACTTGATCATGGTGGATAAGCTTTTTGATGTGCTGCTGGATTCTGTTTGCCAGTGTTTTATTGAGGATTTTTGCATCAATGTTCATCAAGGATATTGGTCTAAAATTCTCTTTTTTGGTTGTGTCTCTCCCGGCTTTGGTATCAGGATGATGCTGGCCTCATAAAATGAGTTAGGGGGGATTCCCTCTTTTTCTATTGATTGGAATAGTTTCAGAAGGAATGGTACCAGTTCCTCCTTGTACCTCTGGTAGAATTCGGCTGTGAATCCATCTGGTCCTGGACTTTTTTTGGTTGGTAAGCTATTGATTATTGCGACAATTTCAGCTCCTGTTATTGGTCTATTCAGAGATTCAACTTCTTCCTTCTTTAGTCTTGGGAGAGTGTATGTGTCGAGGAATTTATACATTTCTTCTAGATTTTCTAGTTTATTTGCGTAGAGGTGTTTGTAGTATTCTCTGATGGTAGTTTGTATTTCTGTGGGATCGGTGGTGATATCCCCTTTATCATTTTTTATTGCATCTATTTGATTCTTCTCTCTTTTTTTCTTTATTAATCTTGCTAGCGGTCTATCAATTTTGTTGATCCTTTCAAAAAACCAGCTCCTGGATTCATTAATTTTTTGAAGGGTTTTTTGTGTCTCTATTTCCTTCAGTTCTGCTCTGATTTTAGTTATTTCTTGCCTTCTGCTAGCTTTTGATTGTGTTTGCCCTTGCTTTTCTAGTTCTTTTAATTGTGATGTTAGGGTGTCAATTTTGGATCTTTCCTGCTTTCTCTTGTGGGCATTTAGTGCTATAAATTTCCCTCTACACACTGCTTTGCATGCATCCCAGAGATTCTGGTATGTTGTGTCTTGGTTCTCGTTGGTTTCAAAGAACATCTTTATTTCTGCCTTCATTTTGTTATGTACCCAGTAGTCATTCAGGAGCAGGTTGTTCAGTTTCCATGTAGTTGAGCGGTTTTGAGTGAGATTCTTAATCCTGAGTTCTAGCTTGATTGCACTGTGATCTGAGAGATAGTTTGTTATAATTTCTGTTCTTTTACATTTACTGAGGAGAGCTTTACTTCCAAGTATGTGGTCAATTTTGGAATAGGTGTGGTGTGGTGCTGAAAAAAATGTATATTCTGTTGATTTTGGGTGGAGAGTTCTGTAGATGTCTATTAGGTCCGCTTGGTGCAGAGCTGAGTTCAATTCCTGGGTATCCTTGTTGACTTTCTGTCTCGTTGATCTGTCTAATGTTGACAGTGGGATGTTAAAGTCTCCATTATTAATGTGTGGGAGTCTAAGTCTCTTTGTAGGTCACTCAGGACTTGCTTTATGAATCTGGGTGCTCCTGTATTGGGTGCATATATATTTAGGATAGTTAGCTCTTCTTGTTGAATTGATCCCTTTCCCATTATGTAATGGCCTTCTTTGTCTCTTTTGATCTTTGTTGGTTTAAAGTCTGTTTTATCAGAGACTAGGATTGCAACCCCTGCCTTTTTTTGTTTTCCATTTGCTTGGTAGATCTTCCTCCATCCTTTTATTTTGAGCCTATGTGTGTGTCTGCACGTGAGATGGGTTTCCTGAATACAGCACACTGATGGGTCTTGACTCTTTATCCAATTTGCCAGTGTGTGTCTTTTAATTGGAGCATTTAGTCCATTTACATTTAAAGTTAATATTGTTATGTGTGAATTTGATCCTGTCATTATGATGTTAGCTGGTTATTTTGCTCATTAGTTGATGCAGTCTCTTCCTAGTCTCGATGGTCTTTACATTTTGGCATGATTTTGCAGTGGCTGGTACCGGTTGTGCCTTTCCATGTTTAGCACTTCCTTCAGGAGCTCTTTTAGGGCAGGCCTGGTGGTGACAAAATGTCTCAGCATTTGCTTGTCTGTAAAGTATTTTATTTCTCCTTCACTTATGAAGCTTAGTTTGGCTGGATATGAAATTCTGGGTTGAAAATTCTTTTCTTTAAGAAGGTTGAATATTGGCCCCCACTCTCTTCTGGCTTGTAGAGTTTCTGCCGAGAGATCCGCTGTTAGTCTGATGGGCTTCCCTTTGAGGGTAACCCGACCTTTCTCTCTGGCTGCCCTTAACATTTTTTCCTTTATTTCAACTTTGGTGAATCTGACAATTATGTGTCTTGGAGTTGCTCTTCTCGAGGAGTATCTTTGTGGTGTTCTCTGTATTTCCTGAATCTGAATGTTGGCCTGCCTTGCTAGATTGGGGAAGTTCTCCTGGATAATATCCTGCAGAGTGTTTTCCAACTTGGTTCCATTCTCCCCGTCACTTTCAGGTACACCAATTAGACGTAGATTTGGTCTTTTCACATAGTCCCATATTTCTTGGAAGCTTTGCTCGTTTCTTTTTATTCTTTTTTCTCTAAACTTCCCTTCTCGCTTCATTTCATTCATTTCATCTTCCATCGCTGATACGCTTTCTTCCATTTGATCGCATCGGCTCCTGAGGCTTCTGCATTCTTCACGTAGTTCTCGAGCCTTGGTTTTCAGCTCCATCAGCTCCTTTAAGCACTTCTCTGTATTGATTATTCTAGTTATACATTCTTCTAAATTTTTTTCAAAGTTTTCAACTTCTTTGTCTTTGGTTTGAGTATCCTCCCGTAGCTCGGAGTAATTTGATCATCTGAAGCCTTCTTCTCTCAGCTCGTCAAAGTCATTCTCCGTCCAGCTTTGTTCCATTGCTGGTGAGGAACTGCGTTCCTTTGGAGGAGGAGAGGTGCTCTGCTTTTTAGAGTTTCCAGTTTTTCTGCTCTGTTTTTTCCCCATCTTTGTGGTTTTATCTACTTTTGGTCTTTGATGATGGTGATGTACAGATGGGTTTTTGGTGTGGATGTCCTTTCTGTTTGTTAGTTTTCCTTCTAACAGACAGGACCCTCAGCTGCAGGTCTGTTGGAGTGCCCGGCCGGCCGTGTGAGGTGTCAGTCTGCCCCTGCTTGGGGGTGCCTCCCAGTTAGGCTCCTCGGGGGTCAGGGGTCGGGGACCCACTTGAGGAGGCAGTCTGCCCATTCTCAGATCTCCAGCTGCATGCTGGGAGAACCACTGCTCTCTTCAAAGCTGTCCGACAGGGACATTTAAGTCTGCAGAGGTTACTGCTGTCTTTTTGTTTGTCTGTGCCCTGCCCCCAGAGGTGGAGCCTACAGAGGCAGGCAGGCCTCTTTGAGCTGTGGTGGGCTCCACCCAGTTCGAGCTTCCCAGCTGCTTTGTTTACCTAAGCAAGCCTGGGCAATGGTGGGCGCCCCTCCCCCAGCCTCGCTGCCGCCTTGCAGTTTGATCTCAGACTGCTGTGCTAGCAATCAGCGAGACTCCGTGGGCGTAGGACCCTCTGAGCCAGGTGTGGGATATAATCTCCTGGTGCACCATTTTTTAAGCCCATCGGAAAAGCGCAGTATTCGGGTGGGAGTGACCCGATTTTCCAGGTGCCGTCTGTCACCCCTTTCTTTGACTAGGAAAGGGAACTCCCTGACCCCTTGCGCTTCCCGAGTGAGGCAATGCCTCGCCCTTCTTCGGCTCACGCACGGTGCGCGCACCCACTGACCTGAGCCCACTGTCTGGCACTCCCTAGTGAGATGAACCCGGTACCTCAGATGGAAATGCAGAAATCACCCGTCTTCTGCATCACTCACGCTGGGAGCTGTAGACCGGAGCTGTTCCTATTCGGCCATCTTGGCTCCTCCCTTCAATCTCTTTATTAGATTTAGGATCATTCAGATTTTCTGTTTCATTTTGTGTCAATTTTGGTAAGTTTTATTTTTCAAAGAATGTCACCATTTCATATAGATTATTGAATGTGTTGTCAATTATTCCTAATGTTTTCTTCTTAAACTTTTAATGTCTGTAGGATCTGTAGTTACAATGTCTCCTTCACTCCTGATGTTGGTTATTTTGTGTTTTGTCTTTTTTGTTTCAGCAATCTGAGAGTTAATCAATTTTGTGGGTCATTTCAAAGAACCAACTTTTGTTTTTATCTGTTTGCTTTTTTATTTCTTTATATCAGCTTTTATTTTTTGTATCAATTTCTTCTATTTATTTTTTGCTTTAATTTGCTTATCTCTTTGTAGACTCTTAAAGTTAACCATATGTTTGGAAAGTCTAAATCCATCCTACACATTTTTATCTGGACTGAAGCGTTCTTGGAAGCTACCATCACACTGTCTGCTTTATCTTCCCTCTGCTCCTCATTCATTTCCTCATTCACCCTTTAATTCATTGCATTACTCAGGCCTCTGTTCTACCTAAAAGCATCTCCTGTCACTTTCTATACCTTTTACCCTCCTTTATTTGTTCTTCATAACAGTGTTACTACTTAGCATCACATTGCATATTTGTTTGTTATTTATTCATTGTTTTTCTTTGACACTACAATTAAATTCCAATTTGAGTAGGAAGCTTGCTCTTTTTCAACACTGTGTCTCCAAAATTAGGCACATATCATATACACAATATATGTTGAATATATTTGAAAATCTTTGTCAAATCATTAAATCAATCCATTCAGCCCATATTTATTACCATTGATATGGTAAAGAACATAGGCAGCTGAATCAAATGTCTTGTCTGTGGGAAAGTAGCCATTCTCTCACCATAAAGATTACACTTAATTTGTTCCTACAGTCTTCCAAGAACTGAATGCATATTATCTCATTACATCTCATAACAACTTTGCAGGATTAGAGCTATTGCTACCTTCATTTGTAGCTGAGAAAACTGAACTCCTGTGGAGTCAAATGATTATCAGAGGTCACAAAACCAGTAAGTTAGGAAAGCAGGATCTAACCTCTAATGCCATAGTGTGAGTGCTAAACCACTACTTTAGCACCAATACTAGTTTATGTTACCATTTTCCCCCTTTTATGGGATATTTTACACAGTACTGCTTTGGAAGACCAGTGACAATTGTTGCTATAGGGAGGGAAAGTATTGCCCCAGCCACAGCACTTCCTTCCCATCTAACACTCCCTCCCCAACTTTATCAATGTAAAGCACACCTCCAGAAAATTTTATGTATCTCTGAATTTCTGTTCAGAAAATGGGGCTGTCTATAAATTTCTGGCCATAAAAGGAACAATGATTAGGCAGATAAATTTGAATTCCCAGATAAATTCTAAATAAATTTATCTACATTTTAGAATTTCAGTAATAATTTTTGCCCTGCCAGATTCTTGGGTCGAGATTGGAATATATCCAATATCCCTAATAAATGGCACCAAGTCTAATCCCCCAGAGCCAAATGGATCTGGTCACAACTTGGACTAAGCATTCAGGTGGAGAAGATTAGCTAGGGTACTCAGAATGAGAAGACAAGGGAAGGGAGTTCACAGAAAGGACAAAGAGGCTGATTGACATCCAATAAGCCACCTAGCCCTGCCATTTTTACCTTCTAAGTATTTCTCAAGTCTATTATCTCCTCTTTATCTCTGTGTGTAATGATAGCCCCTTACAATTTCTACACCAAGCCCAATGTCATCCTTCTAAAATGCAAAGCTGACCACACTACCTTTTTGATCAGAAAGCTTCAGTGGCTTCCAACTGCCCTTAGGACGGCGTGCAAACTCCTTGGCATTGTTACAGGAAAGGGGCCCTGATCCAGACCCCAAGAGAAGGTTCTTGGATCTTGTAAAAGAAATAATTCAGGGAGAGTCCATAGAGCAAAGCAAAAGCAAGTTTATTAGGAAAATAAAGGAATAAGAGAATGGCTACTCCATAGAGCAGCCCCCGAGGGCTGCTGGTTGCCCATTTTTATGGTTATTTCTTGATGATATGCTAACCAAGGGGTGGATTATTCATGTCTCCCCTTTTAGACCATATAGGGTGACTTCCTGACATTGCGATGGCATTTGTAAACTGTTGTGGAGCTGGTGAGAGTGTAGCAGTGAGGATGACCAGAGGTCTCATCACCATCTTGGTTGATGGTCTCATGGCCATCTTGGATTTGGTAGGTTTTGGTAGGTTTTGGCTGGCTGCTTTACTGAGACCTGTTTTATCAACAAGGTCTTTATGACCTGTATTTTTTTTTTTTTTTCGAGATGAAGTCTCACTCCGTCACCCAGGCTGGAGTGCAGTGGCGCGATCTTGGCTCACTGCAACCTCCGTCTCCCAGGTTCAAGCAATTCTTATGTCTCAGTCTCCCAAAGTAGCTGGGATTACAGGCATAAGCCACCAGGCCTGGCTAATTTTTGTATTTTTAGTATAATTAGGGTTTTGCCATGTTGACCAGACTGGTCTCAAACTTCTGACCTCAGGTGATCTACCCACCTCGGCCTCCCAGAGTGCTGGGATTACAGGTGTGAGCCACCATGCCCGGCCATGACCTGTATCTTGTGCTGACCTCGTACCTCATTCTGTGACTTAGAATGCCTAACCATCTGGGAAAGCAGCCCAGTAGGTCTCAGCCTCATTTTACCCAGCCCCTATTCAAGATAGAGTTGCTCTTGTTCAAACACCTGTAACACACTCAGCCACCTAGCCCCGCCATTTTTACCTTCTAATATTTCTCAAATCTATCCTCTCCATCTCTGTGTATGATAGCCCCCCACAATTTCCACACCTAGCCCAAAGGCATTGTTCTAAAATGCAAAGCTGACCACGCTACCCTTTTAATCGAAAAGCTTCAGTGGCTTCCTGTTGCCCTTAGGACAAGGTATAAACTCCTTGGCATAGTGTAAAATCCCTTCTGTGACTTAACTTCTGCCTCACTTTACAGCCTTATCTTACTGTGCATGTGATTTTTCACCATTTATGAACCCCAGGCTATCTTTATTCACACTAACCCTTCTGCTTGCAATGTTCTTTACTCCTCATCATTGGGGATATCTCCTATTCATCTTAAAGATTGTTTGGGACCACTTTTCCAGCTACATATAAAAAACAGTGATGTTTTTGTCAGAGGCATTCGAACCAGAGCGACTCCATCTTGAGTGAGGGCTGGGAAAATAAGGCTGGGAATTGCCAGGCTGCATTCCCAGGAAGTTAGGTATTCCTAGCCTCTTGATGTTTATGGTTAAGGGAGCAGATTGAGAACCTTTGCTAAACAGACCCAGACTCAGGAATGCCATGATATCCTGATATCTTGAAAACAGAAATGTTACCGGAAAGCAGTCCCCAATTCAGACCCCAAGAGAGGGTTCTTGGATCTTGCCCAAGAAGGAATTCAGGGCAAGTCCTTAGAGCAAATTTGAAAGCAAGTTTATTAAGAAAGTAAAGGAATAAGAGAATGGCTACTCCATAGACAGAGCAGCCACTGAGGGCTGCTGGTTGCCCATTTTTATGGTTATTTCTTGATGATATGCTAAACAAGGGGTGGATTACTCATGCCTCCCTTTCTAGACCATATAGGGTAACTTCCTGACGTTGCCATGGCATTTGTAAACTGTCATGGTGCTGGTGGGAGTGTAGCAGTGAGGATGCGCAGAGGTCACTCTCATTGCTATCTTGGTTTTGGTGGGTTTGGGCTGGCTTCTTTACTGCAATCTGTTTTATCAGCAAGGTGTTTATGACCTGTATCTTGTGCCAACCTCCTATCTCATTCTGTGACTTAGAATGCCTTAATCATCTGGGAATGCAGCTCAGTAGGTCTCTGCCTTGTTTTATGTAGCCTCTATTCAAGATGGAGTTGCTGTGGTTCAAACGCCTCTGACAGAAGCCTTCCTGATTTTGCTTTAGAGATAACAATATTGATTCTTGCAATATATAGTAATAAGGAAAATTAACCCTTTATCACAAACCCTTGTAGTAGAGCACATCTCCCTGTGATTTTATTGTCGTTATCCTATATATAAGCAAGCATTGTACCTAGGGTGGCCACGTCTCTCCTCTTACTTTCAGGAACGCCCTCCTCTGTTGATGGAGTAGCTATTCTTTCACTCTTTTACTTTCTTAATAAACTTACTTTCACTTTGTACAGTGGACTTGCCCCAAATTCTTTCTTGCGTGAGATTCAAGAACCCTCTGTTGGGGTCTGGATTAGGACCCCTTTCCAGTAACGTGTTTACCAAATTTATGTCCTTTCCTCCTGAGCACTCAATCTGACTGTATTTTCTGGCCTTATACTTAGATATCGCCATGTAAGACTTTTGGTCAGTGGAATGCAAGAGGAAGCATTGAATGCCACTTCTAATCCTAGCCCTTTAAACTTCCCAGTGGCTCTCTTTTCTCTTTTCCTTTTGTTGACGAAGAGTCAAACTGTAAAATATTTGAAAGGATTTATTCTGAGTCACATATGAGAGACCAATGGCCCGGGCACAGCCCTCAGGTGATCCCAAGAACATCTGCCCAAGGTGGTCAGGCCACAACTTGGTTTTGTACCTTTTAGGGATACATAAGGCATTAATCAATACATGTGAGATATACATTGGTTCAGTCCAGAAAGGGGGGACAACTGGAAATGCTGGGGGTAATGAGGTAGGAATTGGTGCTTCCAAGTGATAGGTAGATTAAAAGACTTTCTGATTGGCAATTGGTTGAAAATGTTATTATCAATAGAAAGTAATGTGTGAGCTGGGCACTGTGACTGAAGCCTGTAATCCCAGCGCTTTGGGACACCAAGGTGGGCAGATCACTTGAGGTCAGGAGTCTGAAACCAGCCTGACCAACATGGTGAAATCCTGTGTCTACTAAAAATACAAACTTAGCTGGGTGTGGTGGCACATGCCTGCAGTCCCAGCTACTCAGGAGCCTGAGGTGGGAGAATCCCTTGAACCTAGGAGGCAGAGGTTGCAGTGAGCTGAGATTGCGCCGGTGCTGTCCAGCCCGGATGACAGAGTGAGACTCTGTCTCAAAGTAAGGAAGGAAAGAACAAAGGGAAGGAGGGAGGGATAAGGAGGGAGGCAGGGAGGGAGGAAGAAGGAAAGGAAGGAAGGAAGGAAGGAAGCAAGCAAGCAAGCAAGCAAGCAAGCAAGCAAGCAAGCTAGCTAGCTAGCCGGCTGTGGGTTATCATAAGGGATTGTGGAGACCAATGTTTTATCAGACAGATGAAGCCACTGGGTATAAGGCTTCAGAAAGAATAGATTGTAAATGTTTCTTACCAGACTTAAAGAGTCTGTTCCATCAGTAATTGCAAAAGAGAGGAAGCTGTAATGAGGCATGTCCTGATCCCACTTCTCATTGTGGCCTGAACTTGATTTTCAGGTTAACTTGGCCCTTGGCCTAGAGGAGGGGTCTCTTCAGGTAGTTGGGGGGCCTTAGAATTTTATTTTTGGTTTGTACTCTATTCAATAAGTGGGGGTGAGGCCTCAGAAAATGACAGAGACCCAGGATGGGAGAAGCTTCAGTTCTCAAATAGCAGCTTGGGACAGACACCCTCTGTCATCTCAGATCTGATGTGATCTTTGTGAAGAAAAAGCAAATACACACACACACACACACACACATGCATTTTTCTACTGTGTTACAGCCATTGAGATTTGGAGATTTATTTGTTATAGCAGCTAACCACACCTAAATAGTACATGCCGCCAGGCTGGATTCATTTTAATTCAATTCAATTCAGCAACTAATTATTAAATATCTAAATGCCAGGCATGGGGCTAGGCAGCAAAGTTACAGCACAGCATAGCATAAATACATTTCCCATCTTCATAGAGCTTTCAGGCTAGGGGTGTGTTGTACTGCTTCTGGGATCTCACAATGTTCTATGCTTTTTCTACCTTATGATAGACACGCTTTATCATCACTGTGCATTTATTTGCCTGTGTACCCCTGTGAAAATTCGAGCTGCTTGAGAGTAGGTAACATGTCTTAATTGCATTTTTAGCTCCATCGTGCCTGAGACACGGTAAATGTCTGATGAATAAATACACTGCCTGCCGTTCTCACGTTGAGCCGCTTTAGCCCTGGTCAGTGGGGAAGGTCCCTGCTCTGTGTCCTTTTGGTACCCTGTGGCTTTGCTGATGCCTTCCAGTAACACATAGTGTTCTCTTCACCAGCAAGACAGATTCATGGAATCCTAAGGGAAATTTTATGCCTCACTCAATGACTCCCCTCTCCAATGAGAAAATAAAATATTTGGCAATTTTCTCCATTGTCCTCCTACTTTCCTCCGAATTGGGCTGCAGTTTGCAGTGTTTCTCCTGCTCAGAAATGATGAATGCCCTTTAAACCAACACAGTGTTATTTGCAAATGAACTTAAAGGGGAACAAAATTGCACAGGGCCGAAGCGGGCCCCGTCAACAGCTTGGAAAAACACGTTCTTCAAGGTACCAGGCAAAAGGAATTTATCCAATTTAATTTTCAGGTAGGTCTATAAAATTAATAAGTATTCTGACTGAAAAGCATAATTAAACCAACGGTGAATGTAAATGAGGAAGGGAAGTATCGTGCTATGACTGGAATATTGTTTTGCAACCGAATGGCCTATACCAAGAAAATAAATTATTAATGCAGCCTTATTTCTTGAGAATATTCTGAGAAACAGGGAAGATTTCGCCGCACGGCACAATCATCTTCTTGGGAATGTATGAGCCAAGAGAAGCAGGCTCAGCTGGAACAAGTGGCAGTTTTCACAGTACTGAAGTCAAGAGGTAGCTGCCATTTTTCACACTCAGAAGGAGGTTGTTTGAATAAAACCCAAACCCACCTTCCACCCTGTGTCAGACACTGTTGGTTGTCTACTGAATACTCAGCCCTCCTACCTGACAGAATCTCAATTTCATTTGGGGCAGGGCGGGGACAGGGTGCAATATGCAAGCTCTAGAATGAGAATCATGATCTATCTGAGCCGTTCATAGCACTCCTGTTTCCCCTTGCTTGATCTCTAATTTTCCAACTCCCCCTGTAGTTAGGGATGGCCACATAGGACTATTTAACCAGTGAAACAGCAGCAGCTATCTGCTGGAGAACTTTGGGAAATATTTCCTTCCTAATACAAGGAGAAAGAAATGATATAATCTTTTCTTAATGTCCTGACTTTCCCTCCTCATCTTCTCCTTCCTGTCTTTGAATATAGTCACGATGCCTGGAGCAACAGCAGCCACCATGCAACTATGAGACAAGCAGCATGAGTATAAAAAGCCCATATGCTAAAAATGGAAGTCCATATTGGAATGGAACTGGGTCTTTAGGGACAAAGTGAAGTTGCTGAACGAACTTTGGGGTGTCTGCCTCCAGTCTTCTTGTTAGTAAGATAAGAGATTGTTTAGACTACCATTGATCACAATTCTATCACTTACAGCCACGCATAATCCTAACTAAATAGCATCCCCAAATTCAGTGTGCCTATAGTATCTGTGGCCGCCATCCCCCCTCAGGCATAGTCTTGCTGTATTGCCCAGACTGGACTTCAACTCTTAAGCTCAAGCAATCCTCCCACTTTTGCTGGGACAACGGGCGCATACTGCTGTGCCCGACTTTGGAAAAAGATTTTTTATGTTTATCCCAAGTGCAATGAGAAGCAGCTGAAGGGTTTCAAGAAGATGGAGGTGACAGTGATGTACATCTTTATGTATTAAGAAGGTCACTTTTGGCTCAGATGAGAAGATATTATAAGGAAACAAGAATGGAGTGTGAGGGATGAGTTAAGTTCTGTTTCAA
The DNA here is from genome assembly GCF_028885655.2 of Pongo abelii. NCBI lineage: Eukaryota > Metazoa > Chordata > Mammalia > Primates > Hominidae > Pongo > Pongo abelii. The sequence goes on from NC_072003.2 coordinate 18,952,030, forward strand.
GAAATGATGGCATCTTGCGTTGGGGTGCTGTCAATGGAGCTGAGAGGAATGGGAAGATTGGGGGGAGTTTTAGGAGTTAAATTTGCACAAATTGGGTGATGAGCTGGATGTGGGGGAGCAGACAAGTCAGGGTTGTAGGTGCACAGAGCTGTCTCCACCTTCCTGCCCCTGTCTCACTGCCTCTTGATGTCCCTTGGGGCATCAGGCCAGTGGTATCTGCCTTTGAACAGCTGCCAGACTTCTCATCCCAAGCAAACCTGCTTGTGGGAACAAGGTCAAATAAGGGTTTTCCTTCTAGGAAAATCAATGAAACTCATAAACCAGAAGAAAAAATATTAACCATGCCTACCTTTCTTTGCACACACCTGTCCCTGCAAAAAAAACTGCATGTGACACTTCCTAATAATTACATCATATGATTGAGAGGAGATGCAAGAGATCATTTAATTCTCCAAAGCCTGTTTCCCCTGGAAGGTGCGCCTCAGCTTCTTCTCATGCCCCCCACCGGAGTGAGGTTTGTGCAAATTACCATAACCTGCTGGAAGGCGTGCATCTTTGTTTTTGTGGTTTCTTTCCTCTGACCCAGCCTCAGGCAGGACTTCCTGCCATGAACTCTCAGAGCCCCTGCACCTTACAGCACTTATCAGTCAGCATTTAAATAATTCATTATGTAAGTAGCTGTTTAATGTCCCATTAGGATGAGGGAACATGCGTGGTTTTATTCAGTATGCTTTCAAATTTCAGATTCGTTTAACAGCACGAAATTAACTCACCCTCAGGGGATGATCCAGACATCTGACCATCTCCTCCATCTCTGCGCTTATGAAGTGCATTCCAGACCCCAGACAGTACCTCTGGCCCACTGGCTCAGAGGAAATTCTTCTACGACAAATCTCAGTTCTAATGCTTGTAAGCTCTGTGACTTTGATCCAGTTAACTGCCCTCTTCATGTCTCCGTTTCTTCTTTCTTAGAATTAAGGCAATGCCACCTGCCATAAGATAGTAGTTAGGACTCTGAAGTCAGAGTGGCTCAGGTTCAAATCCCACCTCTGCCACTTCTTTGCTATGTGACTTCGAGAAGGTGACTTAACCTTTCTGAGTCTGTGCCTACTTCTCTAAATTGAGAATTGTATATATGTTATATGGTTGCTGTGAAAATTGGATGATGCATTTTTAAAGTAGCCCCAAACTTGGCATTTATTAGCTGCTCAATAACTGTTCAGTGTTATCATGATTATGGCTGGTTTATCATCACACATAATTGTTTTAAGGAAAGCACTTGAGTACATTAAATAGATGTTCAAATGACAACATCATCCACAGGAGGGACAATGACTAATATTGAATGCTTACTCGGTGCCAGACACGTTCCCAGTGGTTTACTTAGGTTAACTCTTTCCACTCTCACAGCAGTCTTGAAAGGGGCTATTAATAGTATCCCCATTTTAATATAAGGACACTGAAATAACTCAGTAAATATTAGATAATAATACTATCAACAAACATTGGATCAGCATTTACTATCTGCCAGATACTATGCTCAGCCTTGAGAATACAAACATTCTTTCCTTCTAGAAATTCATAGACCAACAGAAGAGGTAGATAAACATGTAACTAACTTAATGTGCTATGCTCACAGTATGAATAAAATCTTATGCAAATATTGAGTGAATAAGCACCTTTTTCTGAGGCACCAGAGAGGATTAAATCTAATGTATAGAAAAAAACTGCAAACTTGAAAGCACACCAAAAAGGAAAATATTATCACTAGCAATTAAACATAGTGCCTCATCTATCTACCCAGCTGAGAAACAGCATGCCTCAGGTGTGAGGGGAAGAGGGCCAGCCTAGGTCCATGCTCTTACCGTTGTCACCACCTTGGTTGGTTCAGTAAAAAGGCATGAGATGGCCCATATTAGTTCATGCATGAATGTGGGATGATCTAACTAATTATGTGCTCATTATGGTGGCTTCATGTGCTAACAGTGGATCCTGTGGTGTTTTTAAAGTAAAGAAGCAGTTTTATGAGAAGCCAACCACTTCATTCATTCATTCATTCGTTCACTCAACACATTTTTTTTCTTTTTTCTTTTTTTGATATGGAGTCTCACTGGAATGCAGTGGCCCAGACTGGAATGCAGTGGCACGATCTCAGCTGACTGCAACCTCAGCCTCCCAGGCTCAAGTGATTCTCCTGCCTCAGCCTCCTGAGTAGGTGGGATTACAGGCATCCACAACCACGCCTGGCTAATTCTTGAATTTTTAGTAGAGACGGAGTTTTGCCATGGTCTTGAACTCTTGACCTCAAGTGATCCACCTGCCTCAGCCTCCCAAAGTGTTGGGATTACAGGCGTCAGCCACTGCACCTGGCCCCTCAACAGATATTTACTGAGTGCCCAACTCTAGGTCCTAGTGCTACATCAGTCTACAATCTAGGCAAAGTCTGCGCCATCATAACACTTATATTCCAACACAAGGAGAAGGACCATAAACCAATAAAACAAGTACATGTTTGGTGTATCTAATGGTGATGAGCGCTTTCAAGAAAAATAAAGCAGGATAACTGGGAAAGATGAGTGCCAGGATGGAGAGTGGAATTATTTTACATAGGGTGGTTAAGGGAAGCTTCACTCATAGGATTTTATTTGACCAAAAACTGGAAGAGGCCAGGCCCAGTGGCTCATGCCTGTAATCTCAGCACTTTGGGAGGCTGAGGCAGGTGGATCCCTTGAGGTCAGGAGTTAGAGACCAGCCTGGCCAACATGGTGAAACCTCGCTTCTACTAAAAAAAATACAAAAATTAGCTGGGCATGGTGCACGCCTATAATTCCAGCTACTCAGGAGGCTAAGGCAGGAGAATCGCTTGGAGCCGGGAGGTGGAGGTTGCAGTGAGCCAAGATTGTGCCACTGCACTCCAGCCTGGGCGACAGAGGGACACTCTGTCTCAAAAACAAAAAAACAAAAAAACAAAAACAAAAACAAAAAAAAACTGGAAGGGTATGAAAGGGAATGAAGGGCATGCGGGAAGAGTGTTCCCACAGAGGAGCAGCATGGGCAAAGGCCCTGGAGTTGGAACTGGCTTGGTGAATTTGAAGAATTACTAAAGGCAAAGTAGCTGGAGCTAGTTCAGTAATGTCAGAGAGGTAATAGGGTTGTATGATTCTCACAGTCCGTGGTCAGCAGACTGAATTTTACTCTTGGTGAGAAGAAAATGTTTTTGGAGAGTATGGAACAGAGGACCTCACAGATTGCATCACTTATTTATTTATTTACTTATTTATTTAGAGATGGGGTCTTGCTCTGTTGTCCAGGCTGGAGTGCAATGGTATAATCACAGCTCACTGTAGCCTTGGATTCCTGGGCTCAGGTGATCCTTTTCCTCAGTCTCCCTAGTAGCTGGGACTACAGACTTGTGCCACTATGCCTGGCTAATTTTTTGTATTTTTTAAAAATAGAGATAGGGTCTTACTATGTTGCCTGTGTTGGTATTGAACTCCTAGACTCAAGCAATCCTCCTGCCTCAGCCTCCCTAGTAGCCAGGACTATAGGCATGCACTACCATGCCTGGCTTATTTTTTGTACTTTTTAAAAATAGAGATGGAGTCTTGCCATGTTGCCCTGGCAGGTCTTGAACTTCTGGGCTCAAGTGACCATCCTGCCTTGGCCTCCCAAAATGCTGAGATAACCGCTGTGAGCCACCATGCCTGGTCTTTTGTTTTTGAAAGATTACTCTGGCTGCCACGCTGAGAGTAGACTTCAGAGACGTGTAAGAGGAGGAGGGGGATAATTAAGAAGCTATTGCAATCATTTAGGTGAGGGGTGAGGGGGGCCTCTCCCGAGGTGGTAGCCCTGAGGTGGCAAAAAGCAGAGGTGGGGCGTGGATCTGTTTTGAAAGCAGAGCTGACAAGACTTGCTGATAGTTTGGATGTAGGTGAGACAGAGAAAGGAAAGAGTCAGACTCCAAGTTCTTTGGCCTGCACACCCCCAGGAGGATGGAGTCCCATTTATTGAAATGGGTGAGACTGCAGTTGGACAAGTGTGATGGGGGGAGACTGAGACCCATTTGGACACATTTAGGATGAGATAACTGCTTTGATCTGAATGTTTGGGTTTCCCCAGAATTAAGATGTTGAAATCTTCATCTCTATGGTTTTAGGAGGTGGAGCCTTTGGAGGTGGTAATAACAGTGGCTTTTGGTGAATAGAATGACTGTCTTTATAAAAGAGACCCCAGAGAGATCTCTCATCCCTTCTACCATGTGAGGGCACAGCAAGAAGCCATGATTGGTGAACCAGGAAGTGAACCCTCTCCAGACACCAGACACCTGGATCTCGGACCTCATAACCTCCAGAATTGTGAGCAATAAATTTCTGTTGTTCATAAGTAACCCAGTTAATGATATTTTGCAGTAGCAGCTCTAATGGATTAAGAGAGCTGCCTGCAAGACTCTCAGGCCAGGCACGGTGGCTCATGCCTGTAATCCCAGCACTTTGGGAGGCTGAGGAGGGCAGATCTCCTGAGGCCAGGAGGTCAAGACCAGCCTGGCCAACATGGCGAAACCCCCGTCTGTACTAAAAATGAAAAAAAAAAAAAATTAGCTGCGTGTAGTGGCGGCGGGCACCTGTAATCCCAGCTACTTGGGAGGCTGAGGCAGGATAATCTCTTGAACCCAGGAGGCAGAGGCTTCAGTGAGTCAAGATTGCACCACTGCACTCCAGCCTGGGCAACAAAAACAAAACTCTGTCCCAAAAAAAAAAAAAAAAAAAAAAAAAAAAGACTTTCATGCTGAGCTGAAATTCCCATTCTTCAATGGGAATTTCTGGAGAGAGTTCCAGAAAGTTGGGACTCATTAGCATGTAAGCAAATACATTTGAACCCAGGAGACTAGAAGCTAGAGTGGAAGGAAGGAATGCAGACATTGAAGAGAAGGGGCCTGAGGAATTGGTCCTTGTGTCACTCCAATATTGAACATAGAGGTTTCTACCCTGATCTGCCAATAGAAGTCAGGAGGGTCATAAACTCAGAGAGGAAAAATAAAATGCGTCTTCATTCTCACGAACGTCTAACTGAAATTTGACATGCCCCTCAATTATGAATGAGGGAATAAACCACAGCAGTGGTGATGTAGCTGGTACTGTGTCCCCAGTAGAAACCACAGGTTTATCACATTACAAGTGCTGCACGTATTTCAAAATATCATTTACCCTTATTGCTATTTCACAATTATGAAGTCTTTACACATGCCATTGGATCTTTTTATTTAATGTGTTAATAAAAAAGCTCATTCATTACCATTTCACACATTTGTTTTATTAAATATTTTGATAACTATTTTTCAGTGTAATTAGTTTCTTTGAAATGCAATGTATTTCATGTATTTTTGAAAATATCTTATTCTGAGAAGGTATCCACAAGCTCCATCTGTCTGCCAAAGGGGTCCAAGCCACAACAGAAGGTTAGGACCCCTAGTTTAAAGGTTGAAGTAGCAATGAAGGGGGTGGTGATGCTGCTGTCTTCTATACTGATTCCACAAACCTGGCATCTCTCCCTGCCTTCACCCTTTCTCCCTTTTAAGCACGTCCTATTTGCCTGATCTTGTGCTCAGTGTAACTTGGATTCTAAAATGAGCAAGCCAGAGCCTCTGCCTCCAATGACCCTGTTGTCCAAAAGGGGAGCAAGTATCCAAACAGGTATCAAACATATCACAGATTCTTGCAACCTATAAAAAGTACTCAGCCACACTGCACAAGTTCGAAAACTATCCTTGCGTAGCATTCAAGTGCAGGTTTTTGCAGCTGGAGAGCAGAAAATTGATACCGCCTTTGTATTCTTTTATGGTTTTCTTTCTTTGAGAAGTATTGGACTCAGAGAGAAGATCTCTTTAGAGAGCATGTTCTGCCTGCGTTGATTCCATCATAAGAGGAACACGTCCCTCAAAGAACATATTATGCCTCGAAAGGCCACTCTCAGACAACAAGTTCCTTTCTTCTGGTGACACCATCTGTTTTCTTGTGGCCCACTCAAATCCTTCCCAGTTCCAGGCTAGAGTTTGGGGGGAGGGGGAGGGGACCGACAGCATGAGCTATTATATTTTGATTTGTTTTTTCAGGGTTTCCATCAAAAACCTCATAGGGGCCATCTATCCCACTGCTCTTCTTAGAATATTCAGATCTGCATCTGGGGCCCCGTCACCTGGGGCCTTCTATCTCACTGGTACCATTTCGGGTTGTAACAAATGGTTGGATAGATTTGCTTGGCTCACACCCACTGTCTTGAAGCAACAGTCAGGCAGGTAGAGAATTTCAGAGCATCAGACATGACCCAAAAGGAAACAAAAAGAGTCGGAAGGTATCATCCTGCCTGAATTGCTAGGGAAAGATGTCCTATCTCATTTTCATAGTCTCCATTAGAAATACAGAAAAGAGTTTACTGAAAAAAATATGCACCTATTAATGGGCTTCAGGAAACATTGTGGACCATCCCTTTACTAATAAGTGCAGCTCCATTTTTTCCTCGTTGGTAAAATAGGGAAAATATTCCCTACCTAATTAAAGAATGGATATGTATGAGGTGGGAATTTTACTATGAATTTGCCTTCGTAGGGAGGGGACTATCTTTTTTTTTAGGAGAAATATTTTAACAAGTGGTTTTGGGTTAAAGGGCAAGTGTGGAAGGCATGAGTCTACAGAAGCTCTAGTGACTGAAGACTTGGTGAAACTTCTTTGTTTAGATGTGGACAAGAATTGGATAAGAAATAGACATATCCTTTCATAAATAATGGGAACTTAATTTTAATAAACTTGGAGTGGGAAAGACCTTTCTAATCATTCAGTTATTCAACACATATTTGCAAGTGTCAGGTCCTGGGACACCCGGAGGCACCCCTATTTGTCTTCCAGATGGCTTCTCATAAATATAGATGAGGATTTAGAGCATTTAGAGAAATGTTTGCAAAAACAAAACTTTAAGATCACTAAGGGACTGTCAGCCTGGTGGCTGACAGCAAAGACTTTGCCATCCGCTAGACCCACCTAGGTTCCAATCTCAGTTCTCCTATTTACCATTCATGGAATATTGGTCAAGTTACTAAGTTCTCTGGGCCTCTGTGACCCACCCAGTTGTTATAAGAACTAAACGATAATGATATAGAACCCTTAGCATAACACAGGCTTATAATATGTACTTCACAATGATAGCTGTCATTATTAAATAAGACATCTATGTTATTAAATAAAACCTTCCTTCCTATATTTGTTCCCAAAGAATGTGATTTGCAAAAGTACACTTTTATAGTAAGCTGGTCTTATTAGTAAAATTCAGCCTTTGAAAATGCTGTATTCTCTGTTTCCCTAGAATAAGAGATATCATTATGTTCATCTGTCACCCTCTCATTCAATCAGAAAGTCACGCATGTTGGGGACAGTTTGGGTTGTGACAACTGGGGTTGTGGGTAGAGGCTGGGACATTGCTAAACGTTCTACAGTGTACACAACAGCTCTCACAACAAAAAATTCTCTGGCCTGAAATGTCAATAGCGTCCAGGTTGAGAAACCCTGGTCTGGAAGGAGTTAGCATTACTCTGATCTATGCATACTCTCATTCATTCATGCTTGCATCCATTCATTCATTCAAATAGTTGTTGAGGCCAAACCATGTGTCAAACACTCTTGTAGGTATTGGAAGTAGGGTGGCTAACAAGAGGGACATGATCCCTGTTCTCATGGAGATTGCATTTTAGCTGAGGAGACAGAGATGAAGTAATTACACAAATAATTACTTATTGATTACAGTACAGGTCACCAAGGAGCACGTGATAAAGTGAGAATGTGTGATAACAGGAATGATCCCAGCATGAGAGCTGGACAAGACTGCTCTCTGAAAGTGGTGTTCAGGCTGACACTTGAAGGATTTTGCAAGATTTAAAAAAAATTTTTTTATTATACTTTATGTTCTGGGATACATGTGCAGAATGTGCAGGTTTGTTACGTAGGTATACACATGCCACGGGGGTTTGCTGCACCCATCAACGCGTCACCTACATTAGGTATTTCTCCTAATGCTATCCCTCCCCTAGCCCTCCACCACTTGACAGGCCCCTGTGTGCGATGTTCCCCTCGCTGTGTCCATGTGTTCTAATTGTTCAACTCCCACTTATGAGTGAGAACATGCGGTGTTTGGTTTTCTGTTCTTATGTTAGTTTGCTGAGAATGATGGTTTCCAGGTTCATCCATGTCCCTGCAAAGGACATGAACTCATCCTTTTTTATGGCTGCATAGTATTCCATGGTGTATATGTGCCACATTTTCTTTATCCGGCCTATCATTGATGGGTATTTGTGTTGGTTCCAAGTCTTTGCTGTTGTGAACAGGATTTTGCAAGATTTTAACCCATGACCTTGGTGCTCTGATAATTCTGTGTTGGATCACTGAACTCAGCAGTCACCTGGCATTGCTATTTGTGAAAATCATAGAGAGACTGAATAGCATGGCAGTTAAGGACATAAATTCTGGAGCCAAATTGTCTTGGTTTGTAACTATCTTGGGTGACTTCTCTGCCCCAGTTTTCTCATCCACAAAATGGGGATAAAAATAATGCCTGCCTCTTTGGCTTGTGGTGAAGACTAAGTGAGTTAAATAGTGCAGTGAAATAATGTAAAACACTCATAAAGCAAACACTACATAAGTATTAGTAATTATTAGAGTTAATATTTCTATTAGGAATGAAGGGGAATGTTTTCTCAACTAGAATCCGTTCCATGTGCCCAGGAAATGGTGAGAACTCACACAGCAAAAATGGGCTGGTTAATGCACACCATCACATTTTCTGTTGATTTTGGCCATCTTTGTTTGAAAGTGACAGCATTTGAGACTAGAAATTGAGTTACATTCTCCTTATAAAAGTAAACAGTCAGTGAGAAAGTGTCCCTCTTGTTTGCTACTCTATTTCCAACACCTAAAAGAGTGTTTGACAATAGTTTGACCTCAACAACTATTTGCTTAAAGCATGCATGAATGAATGAGAGTGTGCATAGATCAGAGTAATGCTAACTCTTTCTAGACTGAGGTTTCTCAAGGTTTCTTTGGCATCTCGTCAAATAAAGACAAAGATGCAAAGTACAATTGCTATTCATATGCTTGTATTTTTGGCCTCACCTCCGTAGTCTTGATTCTTTAAATCCCTGGTAAACTCATCCAAATCCTCTCTTCTAAGTAGCTTCCACTCTATAGAAAAGAGGTGAAAATGTTATTTTTATAGCTAGGATAAAAATACTTCTTAGGTGATTCTGGTTTTTCTCTTTTTAAGAAAAACACCTTAATAATAAGCTTCCAAAATGTAAGGACAATAATACAAAGAATTAGGTGACCAGGGATGTACCCCAGAAAATTTGGTTTGGGAGAAATAGGGAGAGGAATAGGGAAAAGTCATAGGAAAGCATCCTGCAAAAGGGGCAGGAATGGTCAATTTTTCAAAAACAAAATCATAAATAGAAATAGCTGAAGGATTTTTAAGATCACGTGTGCCTAAAAATCAATTTTCAAGTTGTGGGCTGGGTAGAAGTCGTTCATCACCTCAAATCTTCCTTTAAGACTTTCATACCTAAGTAAATGCCTTTTGTAAATTCTGGACTCAGAAAATTGAAAAAAAGTTTCTGACATCCATATCTCTGTTGGCATCCCCAGAGTGAAGTTTTGGCGAAATTAACAATAAATTAGAATTAGAGGTAATTGTAAGAATATAAGATGCTGAAATCAGCAGAAACGTTGGAGCAGAGATTAAATTTTCCAGCTGAGTATGAAACTGGGGGCTTGAGTCGATTTTAAGAAAACAGAAGAGTGTTCACAGCTGACTTGTGGGTCACATGACCTGATCTTTATAATGTTTCCTGTGGCAGTGCACAGATCCAGCATCCTTAGATGGAGCTTCTTCTCACTGGAGGATCTAGGCTTATAGACCATTTTTATGATCGGAACAGATGAAGATTAAAAAGACAGTGTAAGAAGTCATTCAGTTCTCAAAACAAAGCAAACAAAAACATTAAAATCACAAACTAAAAGATTACAAAAGAGTCTAGCTAACCTAAAAAATAAGAAAAAAACTGTCTTACAGACTAAAACAAAGAAATCGATAAAAAGGTAAAAATGTGGATATTGTACTGATTTAAGATTCACTTTATCTTTTAGATTAGAAAGGTGTATTTAAACTTATGCTTGCTTCTCCAAAGTCACTAGCATGAGCTTTGTCCTGTTTTGGGATATGGTAAAGTGGGTTTTAGAAACAGTCCTTGTAAGTGTCTTTTGCTTGAGCTGATCCACCCTGGACTCTACCTCTTCCTGAGTTGGGAAGAGAAGGAAACAAGAAAAAAAAAAACTATTAAAAATGCAAGTACTTTTGCATGTTTAACATGACTTGATTCAATCATCAAATGTTGAAATTCTGGGCTGGGCATGGTGGCTCACGCCTGTAATCCCAGCACTTTGGGAGGCCAAGGTGGGTGAAATGCTTGAACCCAGGAGGTTGAGACCAACCTAGGCAACATAGTGAGAACCCATCTGTAAAAAAAAAAATTTTTAAATATTAGTCTAGTGTCGTGGCACATGGCTGTGGTCCCAGCTACTTGGGAGGCTGAGGCAGGAGGATCACCTGAGCCTTGGGAAGTTGAGGCTGCAGTGAGCCATGATCGTGCCACTGCATTCCAGCCTTGGGGACAGAGTGAGACCCTGTCTCAAAAAAAAAAAAAAAAAAAGAAAAGAAAAGAAAAAAATTGACATTCTCTAGAAAGAGCATGGGCGATTAATTCTGGCTAAACTGGGTTTGGTTTCTGGGTCTTTGTGATCATTGGCAAACTGCCTGGCTTCCCAGACCCTCAGTGTCCTCATCGGTCAAGTGGGCATAATAGTACCTATCTTACAGGTTGCTGGAAATACAAAATGAGACCAAAAAAGTGTGTGTGTGTGTGTGTGTGTGTGTTTCTGTGTGTATATTCTCATTATTTGCTATAATTAGGTTCACTAATGTCGCCACAACCACTGAGTTATTAAATACTGAACCATTACTCCTGGGGGGAAATACAGGTTTTGTTCTTTTGAGCCTCCAGTAATGACATTTCCATCAACTGATCAGTACATAACCTTGTTTTATATGTTTATCTGTAAAGACACCTTATTTAATATATATTGATTCATTAACATTGAATGCACAGCCGACAGTACTATACCTCATGCCTGAACGAAGCTTATCTAACACTTGTATATTTTTCTCCATAAATCACATCACAAAGTGCAATTGCACTTTGCATCTTTGTTTGACATTGTACCAAAGAAACCTTGAGAAACCTTGGTCTAGAAGGAGTTAGCATTACTCTTTTCTATGCAAACTCTCATTCATTCATTCAGTCTCCAGAGAAGTGAACATGTCCTGAAAACTTCAGGACTTCTCTGAGTCCTCTCTCCTCCAAAGCCTGTATGGAAGAGTGCAAGGGCCTATCTAAGTGGAGGCTCCTATGCTCTGTGAGATACACAGAGTGCTTCTCTTAGCCCGGAAGGGGAGCAGATCTGCCATCAGCAAGGGCTGAATTAAGTCCTGTGCTAAACATAACTCAGTGTACCAAAACATTATAACAAGCCCATATTTTCCATTCAGACAATTTACTCTATTATGAAACTGCACTTTTTGTGACATTTTATGTGCTAACTATCTTAATTGTGATAATCATTTCACAATGTATATCAAATCATTGTACCATACACCTAAACTTATACAATTGTATTTGTCAACTATACTCACTAATGGAAAATTAATTGATAACAAATAAAAGACCCTATGAAAAGCTTTGTAAATGGTTGACATATGAGTATACTGCCTGTGGTCAGCCCCTCTTATATAGGCACTCAACTACCTTCTATGCAAAATAAGAGTAATGATAAGACCTACCTCATATACCTCACAGAGTTGTGAATCACAACATGAAAAGCACAGAGAACAGGACCTCACTAAGCAAGGTCTCAGTAAATACCAGCCATTAGTAATAATCACAAGGACAATGGCGATGATATCTATAGCAATCAATGCAATCAATGGTGATGGTGTTCCCTTGCTCTCAGGTCTGGAAATAGCAACACCTGTAGATGCTTAGACTCCAGCAGGGCAGTCATAGTTCCTGAGCCCCCATAAGGAGCTGGGAGTCATGCTAGCTCTTTTCAAGCATCATCTCATGATCTTTGTGCTTTCTTCCAGGCTTTCTCAAGTCAGCCCTCCTGACATTTGAGAAACAAAGAATTCTTTGTTGTGGGTCTGTCCTGTGCATTGTAGGGTGTTCAGCGACATCCCTGGCCTCTCCTCTCTAGATGCCAGTAGCAACCCCTCCACCCCCATCTCTGCAGTAATCAACAATATCTCCAGACATGACAGAATGTTCTTGGGAAAGTCTCCTCCAGTCAAGAGTCTCCAGTCTTGACAAAGTTGATGTTCTTATGCCTCTTCTGCAGATGAAGCAAATGAGGATCAGTGAACCTCGCAACCTGCCCCCTTACTGGGAAGTGAATTTATAACTAGAACTTCTTTTGCATCCCAGGGTTGGATTATTATGAATTACTGATTTCTGTGCCTTTCCCCCGAGCTTTTGAAATTCTCTATTGGATGACTATGGGGCTGCCAAGAAGTTTCTATGAGAGAGCTCCCTGCCTCTCCAACTCTTCCAGCATGCTGACAGCCCCATGGAGGGTCACTAAGCTCTGTGGTTACCAAGTCTACCTGCCTCTCTCTATTCCCAGCTTGCTGACCGTGACTTTTTGACTTCATTCAACAGTGGCTGTGTTCATTTCCCAGCCTGTGGAACCTCCACCCTGCAGAGGCCACCACTGATCAGGGGTTGATTTCTTCACAGGTGACATTTTTCTTCCCTTGCATCCAGAGGACTCAGACAGACAATAGACAGACAGCCTCCTTGCAGTTCCTCCAGGCTGGCTGGCAGAATCTTTCCCTTTCCTCTGCAATGGATGGGACAGCTCTGGGAGATGCCAGACCAGTGACTTTCAATCTGACCTGATCCAATGGCTGTTTCTCTAGTAAACAATTTGTAATATCTTCCTTACTGTTTTGAAATGAAAATCACAGCTAATAGAACCTACTCATAACTATTTAAAAGTGCCATGTTATATTAAAAATTGAAAACTAATTTATTATCATATGTATTTTTCATCCACCAGAGACCCATGGTTCCTAACTCACATATGCAGTATCAGGGCATCAGGGTGAGTAACTGCTGAGGCATGATTACAACGAGACTTAATGGAATAATAAAACGCATGAATGTGAGTGTAGAATCACCACAGCTGTGACAACTACAAACGCAGGCAGAAATGGGGGGAGATAGGGTGATGCAAACACCATTACTGACGTTGCCATGGGTAACGTGATTTTCCAAGATGGCAAACGACTCTCGCTGTGGTCCCAAACATATAAAGTACCAGTTTGCCCTGATTTTCATAGTATTGAAATTTCTGGAAATTTTAGTGTGTATTAAAAGTGCAAAAAAAAAAAGTCTTACGTTTATGTGTAGAAGAGCTCACCTAGATAGCAATAGGCTTAGAGTAATGAATGGATTTTTTTACTTACGCAAATTCTCAGCAGGAATTTGAACTCTGCACAGGCTGGCAGGAGTTTTTTGTTTGAGTCAGACTGCCCTGGGCATTACCAGATGTCTGGTATCCTGGCTCCTACCAACTAAATGTTACGGTGCCTCCTGCCATCATGATGATAACAAAAACATAAAAAACATGTCCACCCCCAACTCCCCAAATGTCCCCCTAGAAGGCAGTACTGTTAATGGAGAGGGCTCCCAATCAAGACCCCAAGAGAGAGTTCTTGGATCTCACGCAAGAAAGAATTCAGTGGGAGTCCACAGAATAAAGTGAAAGCAAGTTTATTAGAAAAGTAAAGAAACAAAAGAATGGCTACTTCATAGGCAGAGCAGTGGTATGGGCTGCGTGACTGAGTATACTGACAGTTCTCTCTTGATTATGTGCTAAACAAGGAGTAGATTATTCATGTGTCTTCTGGGAAAGGGGTGCAGAGTTCCCAGAACTGAGGGTTCTTCCCCTTTTTAGACCACATAGGGTAACTTCTGGACATTGCCATGGCATCTGTAAGCTGTCGTGGCACTGGTGGGAGTGTCTCTTAGCATGCTAATGCATTCGAATTAGCATATAATGAGCAGGGAGGATGCCCAAATGTCACTTTCATCACCACCTTGGTTTTGGTGGCTTTGGGCTGGCTTCTTTACCGCATCTTGTTTTGTCAGCGGGGTCTTTGTGACCTGTATCTTGTGCAGATCTTCCATCTCAGGCTGTGACTAAGAATGCCTAGCCTCCTGGTCATGCAGCCCAGTAAGTCTCAGTCTTACTTTACCCAGCCACTATTCAAGATGGGGTCACTGTGGTTCAAATGCCTCTGACAGTACTAACCTAAGGAGAGCCACTGCTCTAGATTTGAGGGAGAGTTGTCCCAGTTCTCTGCCTTTCGCGAGCCTGAATTCACTTCCCATTTCTGTGTTTGAACCCCAGACTGAAGTCTCCTGGCCCATAATGAGACCTCAGTCACAGCCACATGAGTCAGCAGAGATATCAGATAACCTTGAACCTCAACGATGAATGGGGTCAGCATCTCAATTCCTTTCTCCCCAGAAGGGGACTCAGCCTCCTGTGTAAATGTGCCCTCCATTCCCCGAAATGAATAACCCTCTGTAATAGTTACCTATTGCTGTTGTTAACAAATTAAAAACTTACCACAAATGTGGTGGCTTCAAGCAAACTTCTTCTCTTACTGTTCTGAAGGTCAGAAGTCCCAAATGAATCTAAAGTCAAGGTATTGGTAGGGCTGGCTCCTTCTGGAAGTTCTAGGGGAAGATCTGTCTCCCTGCCCTTTCCAGCTGCTAGAAGCTATCCTCAATCCTTGGCTCATGGCTACACATCACATCACCATTCCCCCTCCTGCTTCCATGGTCACTTCACCTTGTTCCTCCTCTGACCATCTTGCCTTCCTCTTATAAGGACCCTTGTGATAACATTTAGAGCCAACCCAGATAATTCAAGATGATCTCTTTCTCTCTCTCTCTCTCTCTCTCTCTCTGGATCCTTAACTTAATCACAGCTGCAAAGTCCCCTTTTCCATATAAGAGAACAGTCACTGGATCTACAGATTAGAACTTGGATATCTTTGGGGATGAGATCAAAGAAGGGTCATTAATCAGCATACTACACCCTCTATAATGGTGCATAGCAGTGTTGAGCTTATCAAACTAAAGGAGAAAAATGTTTGTGTTCTGTTGCATGCACCCTTTCTTCATACCTAGTGGCGCCTCCTTGGATTACATTCATGAGACTAAAGAGATCATTGAATTGATCTTTAGTGATTCAGAGATTTCTCCTCTAACAGGACATAGAAAAAGCTGACAATGTTTAATTAGAAATTTATTTTCCTGTATTAGTGAAATTAAAGTGATGTATTTTACCTGAATCCTGCTAAGAAAGTACAGAATTCTAATGATAAATGGAAAACATACTGTACATACAGTCTATGCCAAGTCCTTTATGTGCTTTATCTCATTGGATCCTCCTCAAAGACCTTTTGATGGGTGCCATTATTCTCCATATTTTCTGGATGAGCTACCTGAGGCTCAGACAGCCTAAGTGACTTGCTCAAGTTTCCTCAGTTAGTAAGAATCAAACCCAAGATTTGGAGCCAAACATTCATATTCCAAAGCCAAACATTCAGATTCCAGAGCCAAACATTCAGATTCCGGAGCCGAACATTCAGATTCCAGAGCCTGTGCTGCTAACAATTGAAGATTATTCTGCTGCCCAGATCTTGCACTAACTTGCTGTGTGATATTGAGTAAGCCACTTTTTGCCTCTGGATGTTGGTCAAAGCAGGAGCACTGAGGTAGTCTGGATTTCTCAACCTTAGCACTACCTACATTTTCGACCAGAAAATTTTCTGTTGAGGAGGGCTGTTCTGTCCATTGTAGGGTGTTCAGCAGCATCCCTGGCCTCTGCCCACTAGCTGCCAGTAGTAACCTTCCCCACTCCACCCAGTTGTAATAAACATAAATGTCTCTAGACATTGCCAAATGTCTCTTGTGGGTGCAAAATTCCCCCTTTTTGAGAACCACTGAACTAAGTAATCCATCAGCACTTGCCAAACCTAGAATATTCTGGGATTTCTTTCACTCTTACTTTGGCTTCAAGTTAGGTGATTGCTTTATATTCAAGAAACTCTCTAGGCAGGCAAGAGTTCAAGTGCAATGTGTGAGCTAACCAGTCTTAGAAATTATCACAAAAGTATGTCAGTGGTAATTAAGTACCTCCATTGCATCACTAATAACATGGGCTGAGGACAATATTACCACTCAAAGTGCACCGTCATGCGTTTCTCAGTTTCTCCTCGCATGAGGTAAGAGAATAAACAGTTTGTTTAGGGGTTTAAACAAAAGCTGTTGCTTTTTTACTTTGAGCGAAAGGAGAAATCTCCTAAAATAGAAATAGAGTCTTCTCACCCTCCATTCCTACCACATTCTGCAAGATCTTCTCAGGGAGCCTGTTTAGGCACAGTGGAAAAAAGGGCTGGTCCTCAGTGTTGGTTTTTCTTGTTCTTTCTCTCTGTGATCTCAAGACTGTGAGTTTGCCTCTTAGCTTCCATTTTTCTATCACATTATTATACAGAAACTCTTCAGCCCAAATACTTCTAAATGGTATATAGATGTTGTTTTCATCTTATTTGACATTATCTACCATTTAAATTAGGTTTTTTTGTATTGACTAAAGTCAGGAAGAACATAGACAAATACCTTATTCTCTATTTCAACCCTACCTACAAGTTATATGATTCTGGGCAACAGGCTTAATATCTCTGAGCCTCAGTTTCATCATCTGTAAAATGGGAACAATGATACTTATGAATTGCCATAAAAATTACATTCAATCATGTATGTTCAGCACCTAGACAGTGCTTGGCATGTAATTGTTGCTCCCTTCTGACAGTGACTAGTCAACAGGCTAGTAAGTGACTTTGGGCTTTTCCTTTAGTTTCTTGCAGTCACTACTGTCTTCAGCAGTGATGTACATGAGATGATTCAAATCCATATTGAGAAAGACAGAGGTGGAATAATCAGCCCCTGAATGATGAACATCTGACTACATATAATTACTTTGGGAAGCACAACTCTTAAGGATGGAGTCATCCAAGCTTTAAGCAGGAACATGTGTCCTTCTGACTTGGGCACAGCGTGAGAAGCTTCACACATGCACACACACACAGACACACACACATTCTTCACATGCACATAGACTGCAAAGATCAGATCCATTGAGCTGTCAAACTCCTGAATCAGCAGAAAGAGCAGGGCTAATATATCATAGGATTTAGTTGGAAGAGTTAGCATTCAAAAAAAATCTCTGGCTGCTGTTATAATGTTTAATGACCAGCTTTTGAGTTAGTGGCTGCTCTCACTTCTTATGTCAGTTAGTTTTCGCTAGATGACACTGTGTAACAAGCATCCCCAAAATTTCAGTGGCTTACAACAACTTAGGTTTATTTATCTATCTCATCATATGCTGGTAGTCACAGCTCAGCTGCAGTTCTGCTCCATACATCTTCTGATTCCAGGATCCAGATTGAAGGAACTTCCCCTATCAAAGACATGGCATTCATGGGGCAGAGGGAAAGAGAAAGAGGGCTGATAAAAACATACAGTTATAAAACTTCTGTTTGAACTTGGTTTGCAGTACATTGACTCATATGCCATTGGCTAAAACAAGTCACAGGGACAAACCTGACATCAGTGGATCAAAAAGTCTACTCCCCCCTCAGAAAGCAGCCCAAGCCCCATTACAATAGTGGAGAGTTGTATGATTCTCTTACAGAAAGAACTGGTGAATACTTGGGAGCATACCTCCAATGGTGGGTGAGTTATGCTTTAAGCATTCCCAGGCCTCCTATGATTTCGAACTAATTTTCAATCTTTAGAAGACAGGCCAAGTTAAAGGCTTCTCATACACACTTTGGGGGTGCCAAAGTTCAAAGTTCCTCTTGGAGGTTTTTAGGGTCCATGGGCTCCAACTAAGCCTTGTCTAATGGATTTCCAACAGATACTCCCCTAAATGCATTTAGTTAGACCAGGAATCTATTTATGAGAACAGTAATCCATGATAAATCATCCCTTTCAGGCATCTTTGTGGCTTTTAGGTATTTTCAGCTGAGAAAATCACAATTTCTATCCAGAATTACTATAGCTATGATAGAGCTCCCATAAATAAAAGCTGAAAGGATACAGAAAATGAGATATGTATGCACCTTTGAGGGGTGGGCCCTTGGGGAATATAGAAATGCTATTACCAGATGATGAAAAGGATAGTGAACAGCCAAAACTACAAGAGTTTAAAGAAAATCAGTTCTTCCATTTGGTATCTGAGGTCTCCTCCACACCTGACATATTGCAGGTCTAAGTTCAGAAGTCACCTTCTCCATCCAGACTTCAAACCAATTGCAGCATCATTTTCTAAGTATTATTTTGTTCTTCACATGACTCATCCTCTCCACTGCTGCTTGGAAGTTAGTTCCCAAGCTGTCCTCCTTTAATTCTTCCATTTAAGCCTAGGGCCATTTTCTTCCTATTCACCTGCACCCCCCAAATCCTATCACTCATATTCTTAGTCTTCTGATTTCCCACTTTTTCTCAGCCTCTGCCTTGGAAAAAAAATGCTGTCTTGGATGTCTCCTCTCTTTGCATGTCTAGGCAAGTATTCTATAACATTCTTGCAGCATCACTATGAATACAGACAATGCCTTGTTGTAGGCTCACAATTGATGTATGTACATTGATATGGTTTGGCTTTGTGTCCCCACCCAAATCTCATGTTGAATTGTGATTCACAGTGTTGGAGTTGGGGCCTGGTGGGAGGTGATTGTATCATGGGGGTGGTTTCTAATGGCTTAGCATCATCCCCCTAGTGCTGTCTCATGACAGAGTTCTCACGAGATCTGTTGTTTGAAAGTGTGTAGCACTTCCCCTTTCTCTCTCTCTCTCTCTTCTGCTGGCCATGTGAATATGTGCCTACTTCCCCTTCACCGTCTGCTATGATTATAAGTTTCCTGACGCCTCCCTAGAACCAGAAGCCTGTACACTTTGCAGAACCATGAGCTAATTAAATATCTTTTCTTTGTAAATTACCCAGTCTCAGGTATGTCTTTATAGTACTGTGAGAATGAACTAATATACACACCAAAGGAAAAAAAGCTCACCCATCTTCTTTGTTATCACCAATAACAATAACGTTAGCTATTTATTGAGTATCCTATAATGTTCTAGGCACTGTGCTTCATCATATTCATTTATTATATGCACACATGAGTACAGGAGAAAATACATTATTACCCCAGTTGAAGAGATGAACCAGTGGAGGCTCAGAAAGGTGGAGTGACTTGCCCAAGGTCACAGAAGCCAATAACTGGTAGAGGAGGAAGTCAAACTCAGTTTTACCCAAACTCAGTGTCCAGGTCTTCCTGCTACATTATACTTCCTTCCCCCGAATACTTTATGAAGCAAGCAGTGTGAGGTGCATGCCACATTGGGCCTGAACAATGCCCATTAAGTAGAACTCACACCTGCCTTGTTCTTACTGCACACTTCTATCCACTCAACAGACTGAAGAATGGAAAGGGAGACACTTATTCCTCTCCAGACAATAAATCATTGGCTTTCTATCTGTCACCAGCTTGATTTTCCAAAGATTTGTTTTTGTCAGTTTAATGAATTATTGGATCACCTGGAAATTGCTCAGAATTAACCTGTGGCTGACATTAATGGATCTGCAACACAAGTGTCGAGATCTCTCTAACCAGTCCAATCCATCCTTTTATGAGGAGGCAAGCTGCCTGGCACAAGGAGATTCATTTATTTTGAGGCTGCATCTGCCCGTTTCTGCAGCAGTGGTGCACAGGCCCCAGGACAAGTCTGTCCGGAGCAAAAATGGCTGCCTCTACACCAGAGGACCTGGGTGGGCACTGCAAGCTGCCTCAGCCCTGCCTGTGTGGGCAGGTGAGAATTGTAATAAATCTTACTACAATTTGCGATGTTTCTCCTTGGTTCTTTTGGAAGCAAGCTTTGAGCTTCTTTGTTAGGATGCATCCTCATGATCCATAAGTCCTCTTAGCTCTAACCCTAAACATATTTTACATCTAAACAGTTCTCTCTGTCTCTGCTGTTATCAGGCTAGTCAAGCTACTACCACGTCTTGCCTAAATAACTGCAGTAACCTCCTCCTTATTCTCATGCTCCCATCCTCACCTTCCAGTTATTCAATCTTCATAGAGCAGTTAGAGTGATCATATTAAATATAATAATGACAACCTCCACTTTGCCTAGGATTTCTCAGTGGCTTACCATTTTACCTGGAATAAAATCCCACAGTCTTCCACATCCTGGCCCCTGCCTCCCTCCCTCACAGTCTCATCTGGTATTGAGCTCCAGGCTGTCAGTAGCATCAATTAAGCAATTAATAGCCTTCTTTCTGTTCCTCCTATATTCCACACTCTTTTTTTATTTTGTTTTGCTCATAGCTCTATCCACAGCACATATGACAGAGCATGGCATACAGCAAGTAATTAATATATAGTGATTTATTAATTGGTTATTTTCAAGGTCCTAATAACAATGTGGAGAATTGGGAGATGGAAGGATGCTGATTACTTGTGAGTGGTTTTTAAACAAAGTCTACCTGTTGGCAGTTACATGGTTCCTGTGCTCCCCTACCACCTACTTAATGCTCTGGTCTTCAGTTTCCAACTTATCTGTCAGTTGACTCTCTAGACCAAGGGTTGGCATCCTTCTTTCACTAAGGTCTAGATGGTAAAACACTGCAGGCTTTGAGGCCATTGGGTCACTGTTGCAGCTACTCAACATTGCCCTTGTAGTGCAAGAGCAGCCAGAGACACTGTCTAAAGGAATGGGCCTAACATGAGCCAGTGAAACTTTATTTACCTGTGGCATGCTGGATCTGGCACACTAGTTGTAGTTTGCTAAGTCCTGCTTTAGACTATACATTTCTTGAATATCCTAATACATAGTTGGCCACCACTTACTCAGGGCCCATTGAAGAGGGTCCATTGTGGTAAAAAGAAGAATTTACCCACTGCTATGAAAATTGAGAAAGCCACAGCCTTTCATTTCTGGGACCAGTTTCTGGCATCATGAATACTAGAATCAGGTCTGTATTGCACTGTGGCTTCCCCTACTGACAAATTGTGCAACCTTAGACATGGTACCAAATCATTCTGTGCAGCAATTTTTTCTCCTACAAAATGGGACTAAATAATCTCTTGGGGTTGTTTTAAAGAGCAAAGAAGGTAACAAAAGTGAACCCAGATGAAATGAGAACCACCCAGCACACACATAGGCACATGCATGTGCATACACACCCTACAAAAACAATTTTGATCATCTGTTTAATTAACAACCGGACTTTTTCCCTCTCCTGAGGGTTGTTTACAATCTAGAGGCACCACCATTGAATTGCTCAGGCCAATAGGAAACATTTCTTCTGTGATGCTTTTTGGGGTAAGAGGAGAGCGAATAATGAAACCACTGGCAAAAAGAAAAGATTTGAGGATTAAAAACAAGAAGTTTTAAAGGAGATGTTTATGTTGTGTGGTGTGTGATGTAAAACCTCTCCCTTCAGTACCATAAGATTGCAGTACAATATCCATTTCTTATTATTACATTGGGAAATTTGTATCTGTGTGTCTTCAGCGGAGGGTAATCTGCTGAAAAGGTGAATCTTCCTTTATGTTAGGTATGAGCTGAGAACAAAGGCTTCTTTGCCTGGTACAAAGGCTTCCTTACCTGGAGCTAAGAGGCCTCATGGATGGTGAGGATGCATCCTAACACCTACTAGGTGTTCAGTAAATGATAGTTCCATCCTCATCCTACTTTAATAATTTCATCTTTACAAAAAAAATAAATCGCAGCAATTCAGACTCAGTGCCAAAAATCAGTAAATCTCAAGTACTGGATGTTTACTAGAGGAAGAGAGTAATTCAAATGAGGCTTGTCCTGTAGAGATCCCTCAAGGATACACAAAAATGGCTCACAGTTAGGATATTCATTCTTATTATATAAATGGATTCTACTAAAGTGCTGCTTAAAAGCAATTTGGTTATAAGTAGTTTAAGCATTCCCTTTGCAACCTTTTCGCCACTCTGTTCACACCATCTTTGAGAAAATTTTCCCAAGAGCAGGGGAAACTAGAGATCAGTCCTTGCCTGAATTGTCACAAATTACAAATGAGTAATTGTCCTAGCACTCCCTGGGAGAGAGAACTGAACTTTGAGTTTAAAAACCTGGTTTCCAATTGGCATTTTTCCATTTGTAAGCTGTATGATCACGAATAGCTCTGTTCTTCTTTCTGTGTTTCAGTGTGCTAAATAAATGGAAAAACATCCTGTGTTCATGGGTTTAATAATATTAAATTGCCAATGTACCAAAGACTTAATAATATTGAGATGTCAATATACCGAAAGAAATCTATAGCTCTTCCTGGCATTGTCTCATAACTGAACTGTGATTCAACTCCTGAGTGAAGGTGCTCTAAGAAGTTGTTGTCCTCATTGTTACTACTACTCTAATTCTGGAATAAGCAAACACACCCACACACACATGCACACATATACACATTTATCTTTATTTTTCCTTTTTTTTTGCTAGTGCTTTTGGTATCATATCTAAGAATCCATTGCCAAATCCAAAATCATAAAGATTTACCTCTATTTTCTTCCAAGAGTTTTATGATTTTAGCTTTTGAATCTAGGTCATTGATCTATTTTGAGTTCATTCTTCATATGGTGCGAGGTAGGGATCCAACTTCATTTTTGTGCCTGTGGAAATTCAGTTGTTCCCTCACCAACTGTGACTGAGACTATTTTTCCCTCCACTGAATGACTGAACAAACTTAGTGCCCTTGCCAAAAATCAATTGGATATATATATATATATTTCTAGACTCTCATTTTTATTCCACTTTTCTATATGTTTATCTTTATGTCAGTATCATGCTATTTTGATTACTACAGCTTTGTAGTAAGTTTTGAAACAGGAAAGTGTGAGTTCTCCAACTTTTTTCTTCTTTTTTTAAGATTGTTTTAGTTATTCAGGGTCTCTTGTAACCCTATGTGGATGTGAGGACTAGCTTTTCCATTTCTACAATAAAAAGAGGCTATTGGAATTTTAATAGGCATTGCATTCAATCCGTAGATTACTTTTGGTGTGTTGACAGTTTAACAATATTGCATCTTCCAATCCATGAACACAGGATGTTCTTCCATTTATTTAAGTCTTCTTTATTTCTGCAATGTTTTGAGTTTTCAGTGTACAAGTCCTTTACTTCCTTGGATAAATTTATTGCCAGCCATTTTATTCTTTTAGATGTGTTGTAAATGAGATTGTTCCCTTAATTTCCTTTTTGGATTGTTCATTACAGGTGTGTAGAAACATAACTGGGTTTTGTATGTTTATCTTGTAACTTGCAACTTTGCTGAATTGTTCATTAGCTCTAATGGCTTTTTTATAGATTCTTGGGGATTTTCTATATATAGGATCATGCCATCTGTGAACAGAGATAGTTCTACTTCTTACTTTCCAATTTAGATGCCTTTTATTTCTTTTTCTTGTTTAATTATGCTGGATAGAATTTCCAGTGCAGTGTTGAATACCACTGGTGAAAGCAGGCATTCTTGTCTTGTTCCTGATCTTAGGGGGAAAGCTTTTAGTCTTTCACCTTTAGGTACAATGTCAGCTGTGGGTTTTTTAAAATAAATGTCTTTTATCATATTGAGGAAGTTCCCTTCTATTCTATCTTTTCTGAGTATTTTTATCCTTAAAGTGTGTTGTATTTCTTCAAATGCCCTTTTTATATCAATTGAGATGATTATATATTTTTTCTTTATTTTATTAATGTGACATATTAGATTGATTGATTTTCTTATGTTGAACCACCCTTGCATTCCTAGAATAAATCCCACTTGGTTATGACGTATCATCCTTTTAATATGCTGTTGGATTCAATTTCCTGGTATTTGTTGTTTTATAACAATATTTTTGATAAAAGTCAAATCCTCCAAAAGTCCACTGTAATGATAATAATGGATATTAGCCTTCTCTTTCCTGCCTACATATAATTTGTCTTCATAGTACTATCACTAGACATTCACTGTGATGATAAATTTGCCGCACGGAGGGTAGCTTAGCTAAATAATGAGATTCTGCATTGTGTGTGTGTGTGTGTGTGTGTGTGTGTGTGTGTGTGTGTGTGCGTGCATAGTTGAGACAGTGACTATAGCCTCAACTATGAGGCTTTGAAGTCAGAGCTTTGGAATCTGAGCTTTGGAGTCAGAAAGATCTGCATTCAACTCCCAGCTCTGTCACACACCATCTGTGGGAACCTGGACAATGTCTTAGCTTTCCTGAGCTCCAGTTTGATCACAGGAATAATTTAATCTCTAGCTCTCAGAGCTGTTAAGAAAAAAAGAGCAGATGAGACACTGTATGTAAAACACTTAGCACAGTTCCTAGCATAAAACAGTCTCGATCAAAAGAGCAAATCGCTGAGCTTATTGGTATTATTTAGATTTGAAAAATTACAACTATGTTTTGTTCATGCATTTTTTTCCAGGCAGTTAGTTTTGCTGGGAAGAAACTGCTCAGTTAATATGAGCCTGTGGTGGTGGCTGTGTGGTTATATCTATCCAGCCAGATGTACTGTGAAAACAGTTTCATCAACTAACCAGATGTGTTCACAGTGAAGACTGAAGAGTTTTTATCCGGATGCTGGTGCAGTTCCTCGGGGCTCAGTGATTTCCTTACTTTCAACTTTACCAGCCCAGAGAGGATTTCCTCCTCCTGACCCAGCCTGGCTTCCCCTCCATGGTCTCCCTTCCTGGCTGAAAGGAGTATGCGATTCTTTATTCAGTCACTAGATGGCGTTTGACTGTTTCCAAGAAGGGAGCTTGAGTGAGTGGGTGCCCTCAATCAGAGGCTGCTGGAATTTAAGGTCAGGAATTTCAGCCACAGCCTAAAGTCGTGGCCAGATTACAGACCAGCAGGAAGAGAAACTGCTCGTGCTGCTGCTTCATTTATTTCTCTTCTTTTTCTCAAGAAATGATGCTTTGGTGAGGGTAGAGTCACCAAATTGTAGAAAATACTGATAGAGTGATTTGGGCATCCATCTATGTGAAAGAAAAAGCTGTCTCCTATTCCAGGAATGATGCGGCAACCGTACGAACTAAAGCATGCTCAAATAATCACCATGACAGAAGTTCATCATAGAGGGTGGGACTGCCTGCTGGTTAACAACACAGTCTCTGCAGTCGGACTGTCTCCACTGATATCCAGAAGTTTCCACTGGTGACCTACCAGCTGTGTGATCATGGGCAA
This sequence comes from Pongo abelii, assembly GCF_028885655.2. Classification (NCBI taxonomy): domain Eukaryota; kingdom Metazoa; phylum Chordata; class Mammalia; order Primates; family Hominidae; genus Pongo; species Pongo abelii. The sequence goes on from NC_072003.2 coordinate 18,977,509, forward strand.
GGTACTTAATCTCTCTGTGCCTCAGTTCTCTTATCTAAAAAATGTAAAAATAATAAAACCTAGCTGTGGGCTTTTGGGAAGAGTAGACGAGACCATGTACAAAACTCTGAGAATAGTGCCTGGCACATGGTAAGTCTTCAATAAGGGACAGCTATGATTCATTTAGCCAACATTTATGAGGGGTCAGAATAGTACCCCCTGCTGAGAGTGGTTGTGAGAATGAAATAAGATAACACAGGCCAAGCACTTAGAATGTTGCTTGGGACAGAGAAAGAGCTCCGTCAAGGTGTGCTATCAAAATATTAAGAAGAAAAAGATTACAGGCTGGGCACAGTGGCTCACACCTATAATCCCAACACTTTGGGAGGCTGAGGCGGGCAGATCACTTGAGGTCAAGAGTTTGAGACCATCCTGGCCAACATGGTGAAACCCCATCTCTAGTAAAAATATAAAAATTAGCTGGGCATAGTGGTGCGTACCTGTAATCCCAGCTACTCAGCGGTCTGAGGCAGGAGAATGGCTTGAACCCAGGAGATGGAGGTTGCAGTGAGTCAAGATCGCACCACTGCACTCCAGCCTGGGCAACAGAGGGAGGATCTGTCTCCAAAAATTAAAAAATTAGGAAGAAAAAGATTTCAGGCTGGGCGTGGTGGCTCACTCCTCTAATCCCAACACTTTGGGAGGCTGAGGTGGGAGGAGCACTTGAACCCAGGAGTTTGAGACCAGCCTGATGAGACTCCATCTCTATAAAATAATCATAATCATACAAATGTTAGCGAGGTGTGATGGCACATGCCTGTAGTCCCAGCTACTTGGGAGGCTGAGGTAAGAGGACCCCTTGAACCTGGGAGAGAGAGGTTGCTGTGAGGTATGATTGCACCACTGCACTCCAGCTTGGGAAACAGAGTGTTTCAAAAACAGAAAAGAAAAGTTTACCAAATACTGATGTAGAGTATGATTCCATATTTAAATCAAAATATGTGAAGAGATGGAGGAGTGGTATGTGATCTCTTTTTCCTCTTTCTCCTTCACCTCTGCCGCTAATCTGAAGAAGCTTAAATACATACAGTAATGACAGATTCCACCCTGGGGCATTAGAGTGAGCATTTTGCTGGATGGGTGAGATGGTTTCAAGGCCTCCCACAAAAAAAGAGTTTCCTGGTGATGGGATGCCATGCACCTTCACAGTCCGTGCTGGATCATGACCTTTACTAATGACCCAGGTCTCCTGGAGAAGGGGTCTTAACACTTACAGGGTTATGGTGCCTTTTGCAGTCTGAGGAAGCTCAAGGAACCCCTTCTTAAAATGATGTTTGCTGTTTTTAAATGCATGTGAGATAGACTACATCCGATTTTACAAAAGAAGTCTGTAATCTAATATAAACTATCTGTGGTTACCATAGGTGCAAAGTCATTAATATTGCTACTGTCATTTTTGCTTATATTCATAATTAACTGAAATGCTGCATTTGAGGTGGAAATTAGTTAAAACTGATAAGCACATTTTCCCCATCCAAGTCACACAGCCCTGAATTTTATGCACAGGTCTTCTGGGTCAGGGAGCCCCGGGTAAAGAACCTTGGTAGGACGAAAACACAGTATTCCTACCACCTTAGGCATGCTGGCTGAGTACTCGAGATTGTGTTGTTTATTTCAGGAACAACAGACGTTCCGTTATGCTCCTTAAAATCTAAGTGAATTGATTCAGAACAAATAGCTTATCACCTTTTTTTAATTATGAGATTGAGGAAAACTACAACTGCACCTTATGTTGAGGGAAAAAAAAAATCCATCTAGCTGACATTGGATGGTATCAACAGCTGACTTTTTTTTCCTAATACAGCTATTCAACATAAAGCAAATTGGTTTAGATGATCAATGGGAAAGAATACTGTTTCAGGGCTTAATGGAAACAATTTCTCCTTCCCTTAAAAAGTTCTCAGTTCACAACTGGATTGATGTGCCTCTTATAAGCCAGTTTGAAAGTACTGTCACATTGCTTTTCATTTAAAAAATAAATAAAAACCTTTCCTGAAAACTTTAGGTCCCATGTGTGTATGTACGTTATGTGTGTGTGTACACATGTATGCATATATGCACATTTTATCCCAGAATTCCAAGACTAAGATAAATCATTCCATACTGGATAGAGAAAGCCTTTTTGAGATTGTTTCCAGCAAGAAATAGCTAGAACAGGTGAAGAATATAACAGGCTAGAGAGAGAAAGAAGGCAAAAAGATACCTTCTCCCTGGCTCCCTTGAAACAAATGTATTTTCTTATTTATCTTCCTTTGTGAGATCAGTTATGGTAATTTTGTACTATCAGGGGAACTGCCCTTAGAACATTTATCCCAGTTTCAAGGATCAAAAAAATAAAAAGGTTTATAGAATGTTCCTCCTTTGATTTTTCCCCACCTAGGATCACCTTTTGCTTCTCAAAGCAGAGCCCAGAATATACTCATTTCCCAGCATATCCACAGCACATGCCCAGTGCAAACACTTTTCCTTAAAAGAATCTCTATAATAATCCTTAGCTAACAATTTGATAAAGTAAGGGCATATCAGAACAGCCTGGTCTAAGGTTGAGCTATGATCATTTCAACACAAAACCAAGCCAAGAGTTTGATTGGTCAAAACAGCCAATTCTAAGGAAAGAAAAAGGAAAAGAACTACCTATTAGGGTAAAGAATCCACGTCTCACCCCTTAAGCAGAAGCTGTTGGTGCCTTTCAATGTTATCTTCCAGGACAGTCTAAACAACATGGAAAGCTTCACTGAATTTAGATCGAGAAATTTTGCTTACAGGTGTTTGCTTCATATGTGTCTACAGTTGTGTGTGTTTTTACATGTTTATTTCTTGCATTGTATGTGTTTTCTTTTGCATATCTGTGTGTTATGTTTGTGTATGTGTTAATGTATTTATATGGTGGATATACCAATTATGCGTTGTGGGTTAAATGACAGGCTAGATACTACTTCTTCTACTGGACTCCAGGGTTACGCTTTGCGTGATGTTGGACAAATGCCATCAAAGAAAACTCAGTCATTCTTAGCTGACTCAAGGGCCCGTGATGTAGAGAAAGCCCTGGAGAGGGAAAGCTGAACCCCTGAATCTGTGGAGCTTCCTGACCACAAAATTGAGCTAAAAGAGTTGCAGAAACAAAAATGTTCTTTTACTATTCTCCCAAGCAAGACTATCTAATGGGGTTGAATGCAAATTGGAATGATTTAAGATAAAACTGGACACATGTTGTTGGGTGAATGAATACAAAATGGAAGACTATTGGAAACATGGCTATAAAGGCTGATTCATGTCAGGCTGGGCAGGGCCTTGAATGCCAGGTTGATGCAAATGGCCCTGGGGACACCATCTGTGGCTTTGGTCAAGCTGTGACCTAACAGGAGGCAGGCAGCCCATCCCCAGGGAGCTCCTGGCACCGGCTTCCTTGTAAACGAGTGTGGGCCTATTATAACAGGTACAGGGTAGGGTGGGGGGTCCTTATGGAAATGAAACCGAGTCTATGTGTCGAGGAATTTATCCATTTCTTCTAGATTTTCTAGTTTATTTGCGTAGAGGTGTTTGTAGTATTCTCTGATGGTAGTTCATATTTCTGTGGGATCGGTGGTGATATCCCCTTTATCATTTTTTATTGCATCTATTTGATTCTTCTCTCTTTTTTTCTTTATTAATCTTGCTAGCGGTCTATCAATTTTGCTGATCCTTTCAAAAAACCAGCTCCTGGATTCATTAATTTTTTGAAGGGTTTTTTGTGTCTCTATTTCCTTCAGTTCTGCTCTGATTTTAGTTATTTCTTGCCTTCTGCTAGCTTTTGAATGTGTTTGCTCTTGCTTTTCTAGTTCTTTTAATTGTGATGTTAGGGTGTCAATTTTGGATCTTTCCTGCCTTCTCTTGTGGGCATTTAGTGCTATAAATTTCCCTCTACACACTGCTTTGAATGCATCCCAGAGATTCTGGTATGTTGTGTCTTGGTTCTTGTTGGTTTCAAAGAACATCTTTATTTCTGCCTTCATTTCGTTATGTACCCAGTAGTCATTCAGGAGCAGGTTGTTCAGTTTCCATGTAGTTGAGTGGTTTTGAGTGAGATTCTTAATCCTGAGTTCTAGCTTGATTGCACTGTGATCTGAGAGATAGTTTGTTATAATTTCTGTTCTTTTACATTTACTGAGGAGAGCTTTACTTCCAAGTATGTGGTCAATTTTGGAATAGGTGTGGTGTGGTGCTGAAAAAAATGTATATTCTGTTGATTTGGGGTGGAGAGTTCTGTAGATGTCTATTAGGTCCGCTTGGTGCAGAGCTGAGTTCAATTCCTGGGTATCCTTGTTGACTTTCTGTCTCATTGATCTGTCTAATGTTGACAGTGGGGTGTTAAAGTCTCCCATTATTAATGTGTGGGAGTCTAAGTCTCTTTGTAGGTCACTCAGGACTTGCTTTATGAATCTGGGTGCTCCCGTATTGGGTGCATATATATTTAGGATAGTTAGCTCTTCTTGTTGAATTGATCCCTGTCCCATTATGTAATGGCCTTCTTTGTCTCTTTTGATCTTTGTTGGTTTAAAGTCTGTTTTATCAGAGACTAGGATTGCAACCCCTGCCTTTTTTTGTTTTCCATTTGCTTGGTAGATCTTCCTCCATCCTTTTATTTTGAGCCTATGTGTGTGTCTGCACGTGAGATGGGTTTCCTGAATACAGCACGCTGATGGGTCTTGAGTCTTTATCCAATTTGCCAGTGTGTGTCTTTTAATTGGAGCATTTAGTCCATTTACATTTAAAGTTAATATTGTTATGTGTGAATTTGATCCTGTCATTATGATGTTAGCTGGTTATTTTGCTCATTAGTTGGTGCAGTCTCTTCCTAGTCTCGATGGTCTTTACATTTTGGCATGATTTTGCAGCGGCTGGTACCAGTTGTGCCTTTCCATGTTTAGCACTTCCTTCCGGAGCTCTTTTAGGGCAGGCCTGGTGGTGACAAAATGTCTCAGCATTTGCTTGTCTGTAAAGTATTTTATTTCTCCTTCACTTATGAAGCTTAGTTTGGCTGGATATGAAATTCTGGGTTGAAAATTCTTTTCTTTAAGAAGGTTGAATATTGGCCCCCACTCTCTTCTGGCTTGTAGAGTTTCTGCCGAGAGATCCGCTGTTAGTCTGATGGGCTTCCCTTTGAGGGTAACCCGACCTTTCTCTCTGGCTGCCCTTAACATATTTCCTTCATTTCAACTTTGGTGAATCTAACAATTATGTGTCTTGGAGTTGCTCTTCTCGAGGAGTATCTTTGTGGTGTTCTCTGTATTTCCTGAATCTGAATGTTGTCCTGCCTTGCTAGATTGGGGAAGTTCTCCTGGATAATATCCTGCAGAGTGTTTTCCAACTTGGTTCCATTCTCCCCGTCACTTTCAGATACACCAATCAGACGTAGATTTGGTCTTTTCACATAGTCCCATATTTCTTGGAGGCTTTGCTCATTTCTTTTTGTTCTTTTTTCTCTGAACTTCCCTTCTCGCTTCATTTCATTCATTTCATCCATTTCATCTTCCATCACTGATACCCTTTCTTCCATTTGATCGCATCGGCTCCTGAGGCTTCTGCATTCTTCACGTAGTTCTCGAACCTTGGTTTTCAGCTCCATCAGCTCCTTTAAGCACTTCTCTGTATTGGTTATTCTAGTTATACATTCTTCTAAATTTTTTTCAAAGTTTTCAACTTCTTTGCCTTTGGTTTGAATATCCTCCCGTAGCTCGGAGTAATTTGATCATCTGAACCCTTCTTCTCTCAATCGTAAGCCAAAAGAACAAAGCTGGAGGCATCACACTACCTGACTTCAAGCTATACTACAAGGCTACAGTAACCAAAACAGCATGGTACTGGTACCAAAACAGAGATATAGATCAATGGAACAGAACAGAGCCCTCAGAAATAACACCGCATATCTACAACTATCTGATCTTTGACAAACCTGAGAAAAACAAGCAATGGGGAAAGGATTCCCTATTTAATAAATGGTACTGGGAAAACTGGCTAGCCATATGTAGAAAGCTGAAACTGGATCCCTTCCTTACACCTTATACAAAAATCAATTCAAGATGGATTAAAGACTGAAATGTTAGACCTAAAACCATAAAAACCCTAGAAGAAAACCTAGGCAATACCATTCAGGACATAGGCATGGGCAAGGACTTCATGTCTAAAACACCAAAAGCAATGGCAACAAAAGCCAAAATTGACAAATGGGATCTAATTAAACTAAAGAGCTTCTACACAGCAAAAGAAACTACCATCAGAGTGAACAGGCAACCTACAGAATGGGAGAAAATTTTTGCAACCTACTCATCTGACAAAGGGCTAATATCCAGAATCTACAATGAACTCAAACAAATTTACAAGAAAAAACCAAACAACCCCGTCAGAAAGTGGGCGAAGGACATGAACAGACACTTCTCAAAAGAAGACATTTATGCAACCAAAAAACACATGAAAAAATGCTCACCATCACTGGCCATCAGAGAAATGCAAATCAAAACCACAATGAGATACCATCTCACACCAGTTAGAATGGCAATCATTAAAAAGTCAGGAAATAACAGGTGCTGGAGAGGATGTGGAGAAATAGGAACAGTTTTACACTGTTGGTGGGACTGTAAACTAGTTCAACCCTTGTGGAAGTCAGTGTGGCGATTCCTCAGGGATCTAGAACTAGAAATTCCATTTGACCCAGCCATCCCATTACTGGGTATATACCCAAAGGACTATAAATCATGCTGCTATAAAGACACATGCGCACGTATGTTTATTGTGGCATTGTTCACAATAGCAAAGACTTGGAACCAACCCAAATGTCCAACAATGATAGACTGGATTAAGAAAATGTGACACATATACACCATGGAATACTATGCAGCCACAAAAAATGATGAGTTCATGTCCTTTGTAGGGACATGGATGAAACTGGAAATCATCATTCTCAGTAAACTATCGCAAGAACAAAAAACCAAACACCGCATATTCTCACTCATAGGTAGGAATTGAACAATGAGAACACATGGACACATCACACTCTGGAGACTGTTGTGGGGTGGGGGGAGGGATAGCATTGGGAGATATACCTAATGCTAGATTACGAGTTAGTGGGTGCAGCGCATCAGCATGGCACATGTATATATGTAACTAACCTGCACATTGCGCACATGTACCCTAAGACCTAAAGTATAATAATAAATTAATTAATTAATTAATTAAAAAAAAGGAAATAAAACCGAGTCAACTTTAGCCCCACTTCTCCATAGATTGCCCAACTTAGACTATGCCATACTTTCAGCTTTTCAAATTGCCAAATGCGCATTTCTGTTTATTACTTTATCAGTTCATTTAACACATGTTTGTGATGGGCCTGGCATATCCCAGGCTCTGTCCGAGGCACTGGAGATTGAGTACAGAATGGAATAGACCAAAGCCCTGCCTTCATGGAGCATTCATTCTAATTAGAGACAGATAGGTAAGGCACAAGTTAAACCAGTAACTTATATACTGCATTCAGTAGGAATAAATGCTTAGGTGGGAAGAAAGTAAAGTAGACCAGGAAGTTAGGAAGCCATGGGCGGTTTAAAAACGTAGGGCTGCCAGGGAAGGTAATGTTCAAGGTGAGATCTGAGGATGTGCATGTATCTGGAGGAGGAGAATTTCAAGTGGAGGAAACAGTAAGTTCAGAGGCCCTGAGGTGGGAGATTGTCTGCTATGTTCAGGGGATTATGAGGAGGCCAGAGGGGTTGGAATGGAGGGAACGTTGGGGAGGTGAGGTCAGAAAGGTGATGAAGGAGTTGGGTCAGGCAGGGTCATGGAGATCACACCCAAGGCGTTTGTTCTCTTTCTGAATGCTGCAAAGAGTGAGCTATAGGGGCTCATAAACAAAGCTTACCTCCTTCAAACCAGCATCTGGACTTGCATTGACAAAAAAAAGACACAGTTGCTGGCATGTTTTAGAAGAGATGCTGAGCCAATCGTGGGTGGCAATCACACTGAGAAGCTGTAGCAGTGAGCTGGGCTCGCTGTTTAATTTCCAGACGGCCTGGATTCAGGGCCTCTTAAGAGGCAGAAGCCAGTTGGTTGCAATCTCTCATCACATTAGAGACTCTGAGGTCCACGTTCAATATCTGCAAGCGCTTCCTTTCCAGAGGATGGATTTAACATCCACTGTCGATGGAATCCACCAGGCACTGAGAACCCAGAGGGAATGACCAAAAATATCCAAAACTTTGTTTTGAGGGAAACAGTGAGACACAGGCTCCCCTTCATCCTACCCTGGTCTGGCTTCATTTCAAACCCATATGGATTTAAAAGGAAATTGAAACCACATGCAACAGATGAGTAACTGACATTGTATACCTAGAGTGGATTTTGCACAATTCGTTGATATATTTCAGTCCCTTAGATCCAATATCTCTTCTTCCTTCCATCCCTTTCCTTTTAATTCTCCTTCTCCTTCTCTCTCTTCTAAATATTCATTCTGTGGGCAAAGAGTGAAAGCGTTTTTTCTTTGTAGCTTTGTTTTGGTTTGGTTTGGTTTGGTTTTTAAGTTTTTGTCTCACCTGGCACTTGACCTGTAACAAGGCTGGAGCCTCCCTCTTCTCACTGACACTGCTTGGATTATCCTCCAAATTCATCCCACTGTGGCTTCTCATTCCGGCCATCCTCTCCCTTGCCAGAATGCACAAATTTCTTGCCATCTTTCACAATTATGGGCTCACATCTGCTGGAGTCCCTACAAAAGAGAGAATAAGTGGGACCACTGTGTCTCCCTCCAGGAGGAGTTATAATTTGGCACAGAGGATTTTTATCTTTATTCTGCAAATTGCCTTGAAAGAAATGTCAATTAAAGAAAGGCGGTTTGTTAATAAAGCCCCACAGTATGGAACAGGCTGATTCCAGGCACAACTTGCTTGCCATGCTCAACTGCTATTTGAAGAAAAATACTTCTTACATCGGAAGTGGGTTTTGTCATGGTGTATAACAAACATCTAGAAACCCCGAATTAATTCAGTTTGGCATTACTTGAGAGAAATCTGGTGTGAGGTGATGCAAGAGCAGTTATGGGTTTGGACTAACCAAACCTGGAGGGTTAGATTTGAGGGGAAAGTAAGGTTGTCCTCTCCAATAATATCTTCTTTATCATCCTAATACCATGAGAATTTTCTTTGCTCCTTGATCTCAGAGTGCAAATATATCTTAATTTTTTTTTTTTTTTGAGACAGTCTTGTCTGTCACCCAGGCTGGAGTGCAGTGGCGTGATCTCAGCCCACTGCAACCTCCACCTCCCAGGTTCAAGCAATTCTCCTGCCTCAGCCTCCCGTGTAGCTGGGATTACTGATATGCCAATAGGCCAGGCTAATTTTTTTGTATTTTTAGTAGAGACAGAGTTTCACCATGTTGGCCATGCTGGTCTCGAACTCCTGACCTCATGATCTGCCCGCTTCTGCCTCCCAAAGTGCTGGGATTACAGGCATGAGCCACTGCGCCCGGCCTCATTTTTGTTTTCAATTAAACATTTGAACATTCTTACCAGTGAGATGTTGATACTCCATTTAGGACCATCCTCAGTGGTCCTCACACTTAAAGGGCTTATGTAGTCTAAAGGGAACCAGGTGTCTTCAACAATGAGCAGAGAGTACTAGAGTTTGATTGCTCTGTCATTGCTATCGCTTCTTGCAGCCACATGACATTGCTGTTGAAGACTGATTCTGTGCAGTTCCACCACACTCCCCTTTGTAACCTAAATCCCAACAGAAGTTGCACTTCCTTGGGGTCCAGCATACCCAACAGTGTTTTGTGCTTGACCTTGCAAGATTATAAGTCTAGTACTCCTGCAATCAGTCATTGTTCTTTGGAACACGAGTATGGTATTAGGGTATCTGTGCCTGCTAGAGCTTTCTACATCAGCCAAAATATACCCAAAATATCTCTTCTCTGTGAAAGCATAGAATCTATTGTTGAGCTGAGTACTATAATTATCCTAGGTCTAGAACACAGCTAGGACTCCCTTGTTCTTTCATCTTATTTCAGGGGTCTTGTTGCCCTTCCCTGCCTCTTTGCTTTGGTCAGACCCTCTGGTCAACCTGAACACATCTTGTTAACTTTACCAAGTTCTTCTCAGGGAGAAGAAATGGCAGAGATTTGCTTCCTGTTGAATATCCATCCCACAGACTTACACTTAAGTCACAGAAGCATCCTGGGCCCAAAGGAAAAACTACATCTCCCAGCTCCCCTTGCAATAGGCACAGCTAATGAGATGGGAGTGGAGGCCATTCTATGGGGTTTGGGAAATGTCTGTAGGCATCTTTTTGCTTCTATCTGGAGGCCAGACTTATGCTGGCAACCTTTGCCAGGAAGTGACCTTAAGGATAGAAAGCATGAGGTAAGTATATTGGAATAGAAAGATAAGAAGGGTTTGGGTCCCTTGTGGACAAGGAGCTACCTTACTGTCTCGGGACTGCCTTTAATTCATCTTTTAGCCAAACTTCTCAAACTTTCATGTGCACGAGTCACTCAAGGGTCTTGTTAAAAATGCAGATTCTGTTTTATTAGGTCTGGGGTGGAGCCTGAGTGTCTGCATTTCTCATACAATTCCAGGTTAGGGTTACCAGATAAAATACAGAACAGCCAGTTAAATTTGAATTTCAAATAAACAGCAAATAATTTTTTAGTATAAATATGTTCTAAGTATTGCACGACACACACTTCTGCTTAAAAATTTCGGCGTAAGTATGACCCAGTTATTGCTCGGTGAGCCAGCAGGTGAGCTTCCTTTTAGGTGTGGCAAAAATGCATAGCAGCAGGGCCTTAGAGTACATTGGAGCTGGTGAATTTCCAGTGGTTGGAGTTTTTTAGCATTGGTGATAAGGAAAAAAAAGTCACTCAGTCTGAGTCAGGTTTTAAAAAAACGAGTCAATGGAAAATAAAGGAAAAGTTGCATGAGAGACTTGGGCTCCAAACAAGATGCACAGCAGGTGGCTGAGCAGTGGCTGGGGCATTGGTACAATTAGGACAGAGACTCTCTCTGCATCTTGGGGTTGGTTTTTATCCTTTCTTTGCTTCTGTCTGCCTATATGGCCTATTCTACTCACTGTGAACCAGCTTCTCCTTTTCCCACTCCTCAGTTTCTGATCTTGTATATTTCCAGATTGCCTGTGGTTTTGCCATTACACCAGCCCCAGTCCCAGTTCTCCTGCAATCACTGGAGCAATAAGGTGTCATAACTCAAGGCATGGACTCTGGATTCACATGCAGGTGCTCCACTGTTGGTACAACCATGGAGAATTCATCCTCCTCTCTGTGCGTCAGCTTTCTTGCCTGTAAAATGGGGAGATGATATCCACCGCGTAGGAGTGCTATGAGCTTGAAATAAGGTGATATATGCAATGGCCTTAGGACAGGGCCTGGCACAATGTAAGCACTAAATAAGTGCTAGCTGTTATCATAGCATAGCTTCTGACTTCAAGTTCCTGCAGGCTCTGGGAGTCTTAGTTTAAAACCTCAGAAGGAGAAAGATCTGGTTGGTTCAGCTCTGTAAGGCTGCCAGGGCACAGGCTGTGAGGAGGATAATAATGTCTTTGAGAAGAGAAGGGAGACTTTGGTGTGGTGGGATCCCAAAGAACTTACAGCTGACCTTTAAACAATGCAGAGATTAGGGATGCAAACCCCATACACAGTTTAAATTTGACATGTAACTTTTTGACTCCAAAGTCTTAACTATTAATAGCCTACTGTTGACTAGAAGCCTTACCAATAACATAAATAGTCAACTAATACATAATTTATATGTTATATGTATTATATACTGTATGCTTATAATAAAGTAAGCTAGAAAAAAGAATTTATTAAGAAAGTCATAAGGAAGAGAAAATATGTTTACTACTCATTAAATGGAAGTGGATCATCATAAAGGTTTTCAGCCTTGTCATCTTCACGTTAAATCAAAGAGCAGGAGGAAGAAGAGGAGTTGGTCCTGCTGTCTTGGGTGGCAGAAGTGGAAGAGGTGGAGGAGAGGGAAGGGTAGACAGAAGAGGCAGGCACACTTGGTGTAAATTTTATTGTAAAAATTCAAGTATAAATGGACATGAACTTCAAGCACACTCCAAGCCTGTGTTGTTCCAGAGTCAACTGTATTTGGGAACAGCACCCTAGAGAGATGTCACTGAGCATTTTGAAGAACACACAGTCCATTTCTAGGTGAGAAGGGGTAAGATCATTCCAGGCAGAGGGAAGACTTCCAAGCAAAGGTAATGAAAAGTGTCAAAGAGCTTGCTGTCCTCTTGGAGTTTCAAGATAGCCCAGAATTATAGAGGTACAACGAGAAGTGGATCAGAATGAGAAAAGGGTGAGAAGTCAATGGGCAAGATGAAGAAAGCCTTCTATTGCCAAACTCAGGAGCTTTAACTTCAATCTGTGAGCTATTGATCCCAGGCTGAATCCCAGGAACCTCACAAGATCCCCGATTCTTGATCGGAGGTCTGTGAGTTCATATTGAGGCCTTTTCTTAGAAAACTTCCCCACACATGGTGAGTGACTCAGGACAAGTCAACATAACCTCTCTCAGCCTCAGTTTTCTCAGCTGTCTTATGGCAATGATACTAGTGCTGGCCTTACAGAGTTGTGAGGATGGAATAAGTTATCACAAGCCAAGTTCTTAGAACAGTGCCTGGCACATAGTAGTTGCTCAACAAATGCTAATTATTGTTATATTCTTTTTATTTCATTGATAGTTTTTAAATTAATGTAGGCATTTTTAGTTTATTTGGGTGGCCTATTTATAACTGACACTGCAATGGGATTTCAGTGCCCATGCTTGCATGTTTATTTATGATACCATTGGTGCCAATTAGCATGTCTTTCAGTATCATGGGTTAATGGGAAACTCTTTGCCAGGTGCCCGCTCTGGGAGTGGCCAGGAGCTTGGGAGTAAAACCACCAGATGTCCTATTAAGATAACCAGCTCTTTTCATGCCCTGGGCCCTGCATGGCAGTTAGGGTGACCAATCATCCCAGTTTGCCTGAGACTGTCTCAGTTTAGCACTGAATGTCCCGTGTCTTGGGATATCCCTCAGTCCAGGAAGGACTGACTACATAATTTGCAGGGTCCAGTGCAAAATTAAAATGCAGGGACCTTCTTCAAAAATGATGAAGATTTTCAAGATTGTGACAACAGGGTGTTAAACCAAATAAAGTGCCCTTTTGAGCATGGGGACCTATGTGTCGGCACAAGTTACACACTCATGAAGCCATCCCTGGTCCCAGGCAACCCATGACAGTTGCTAACTCTACTCCTTATACAGAGATCTAGAAAAAAATAATGTATTGTTAATTCCACGAGGTTGTTGGTTTCTTACAGAAACATGGGCTGAGACAACAGCTCTTGCTCCCATCTTTCTATCCTCCCCACACCGATGCCAGAGCTTTCTGAAATACGAAATCATGCCACGCCCCAACTTAAACCCTCCCGCCATCATATTCTCAAATGTGACTAATAATAATAATACAGATTGGAGACTCCTGGTATTGACTTCAGTTATTTTTACTGTACTGTTGCTTAAGTATGTGCCAACATAAAACTCGGCATAAGCTTTGTATGCTAATAGCTCTTATACAATGGTAAAACCACACTTATAAATTAAAATGATAGGACTATAGAACCAATAAAATTCAAATGAACAACATTCATTTAATGGGACAGATGAGTTTGTTTTGCCAAAACTAAAATGCCGCTCGCAGAGTGATCAGAGGTGGATTTGATCTACAAAGGGTGATTTTGTATCAAGTTAAGGTTCAAGGAGTGTCAGGTCATGGTGTTCAAACAAACATATCCCAGCTGGGTCCCAAGTAAGGATCTAAGCCACGTGGGGACCAGAGCATGAAAAAGCACCTCCATGAAAAATAACCCACTTTGCTGCAGCCAACCCAAGGCCATAATCACTCTGCGAGCGGCATTTTAGTTTTGGCAGAACAAACTTATCTGTCCCATTAAATGAATGTAGATCATTTGAATTTTATTGGTTCTATAGTCCTATCATTTTAATTTATAAGTGTGGTTTTACCATTGTATAAGAGCTATTAGCATACAAAGTTTATGCCGAGTTTTATGTTGGCACATATTTAAGCAACAGTATAGTAAAAATAACTGAAGTCGATACCAGGAGTCTCCAATCTGTATTATTATTATTAGTCACATTTGAGACTGTTTGGTTTCTGTAAGAAACCAAAACATGTGCTTTGTATGCTAATGCATACGAAGTTTATGCCAAGTTTTATGTTGGCACATATTTAAGCAACAGTATAGTAAAAATAACTGAAGTCAATACCAGGAGTCTCCAATCTGTATTATTATTATTAGTCACATTTGAGAATATGATGGCGGGAGGGTTTAAGTTGGGGCGTGGCATGATTTCGTATTTCAGAAAGCTCTGGCATCGGTGTGGGGAGGATAGAAAGATGGGAGCAAGAGCTGTTGTCTCAGCCCATGTTTCTGTAAGAAACCAACAACCTCGTGGAATTAACAATACATTATTTTTTTCTAGATCTCTGTATAAGGAGTAGAGTTAGCAACTGTCATGGGTTGCCTGGGACCAGGGATGGCTTCATGAGTGTGTAACTTGTGCCGACACATAGGTCCCCATGCTCAAAAGGGCACCTTATTTGGTTTAACACCCTGTTGTCACAATCTTGAAAATCTTCGTCATTTTTGAAGAAGTTCCCTGCGTTTTAATTTTGCACTGGACCCTGCAAATTATGTAGTCAGTCCTTCCTGGACTGAGGGATATCCCAAGACATGGGACATTCAGTGCTAAACTGAGACAGTCTCAGGCAAACTGGGATGACTGGTCACCCTAACTGCCATGCAGGGCGCAGGGCATGAAAAGAGCTGGTTATTTTAATAGGACATCTGGCAGTTTTACTCCCAAGCTCCTGGCCACTCCCAGAGCGGGCACCTGGCAAAGAGTTTGTGCTGAAGCCCTAGGCCTAAATTATGTGCCCAGACCAGGCTCAGGGTGCTGGCCTTGACAGCGTGTCAGAGATGAAGGCTAGGCAGTTTCTAAGGGGGCTGCTTCCTGCAGAGGTGGGGCTAGAGACACCTGGGGAAGCAGCTGAACCTCATTTTGCCTTGAGGAGGAGCCAGCAGGATTCGGGTAGCGATGGTGTGGCTCTTCATAAATTGTTGTGACGCACGGAAGAAAACAGTATTGGGACAAGTCCCCTGGCAGGTTTGCTTTCTCCAAGCATGGGACATTCACAGAAATTCCCTGCCTACCTTGAGAAGTCAAAGTTGCTGCTTCATCTGCAGCAAAACCCCAAGCAAGAGAAGGGCCTGGTACCTTCCTAGCCAGCTCTCAAGTTCAACCCGGATTTACAGCCTGCTGCTTATTATTTCAATGAAATTATAATGGAAATAATTCAATTTCAATTATTTTCAATGATAGGCAAGTCAATTCCAGGTCATGGATGAGGTCAGTTCCAGGTCATGGATGAGGTCAGTTCCAGGTCATGGATGAGGTCAGTTCCAGGTCATGGATGAGGTCAGTTCCAGGTCATGGATGAGGCATGGAAGAGGAGGAAAAAAATCACTAATCTGTTAGTTTCAAGGTGCAAGATCCAAGGAAGCTCCAGTGAACAGAGATGTCAGGGTTGTGGGAAGCAACAGGCTTAGAAGCCCCAGGCCAACTACTTCTCTGTCATTGCAGTGAAAATGCATTGCCTTTCCCGAAAGATCCTCATAGCCCCGCCATGTGAGCCAGAGTCAGTTATCTTCTGAGGTTAGACCGGTCTCTAAAATGGGGATGGGCAACTTGGTCCAAGAAATGCTGGATGAAAATCATGAGAATTTCTACTGAATTTTACTTTCTTTAATCTCACGCTTTCAGTCGCTTTTTTTTTTTTAGCTTGTGCATTATCATATGAAGAGTATATAATTCAATGTTTAAATATAAAATCAGTCTAATACTGGGGTGCCCATTCACTTTTTTGGAGGGAGGTGTTCATGATCAAAAATATTTGGAGACCCTTGGCTCAGAGGCTTTAAGCCTTGAAAGCAAAAGAGGCTTTTCAAGCTGTTTTTTCCTCCCCACAATTCAGCAGACCATGTGCACTGACTATGTGTCAGACATTGCATAAGTACAGTGAAGAGCCACACACATGACCTGCATCCCCCCCCCCATCCCCTCAGGGAATCTCCAATTGCAAAAATATTTATTAAGCACTTTGTATGCACTTCCTGGTCTCTTGCATGTCTGATCCGATGTATGAGACCAGGACATGCATAAAAGGAGCTTAATAAACATTTTTGCATAAAATATTAAGGGTGGAGTTTGAAAGATAGGTGAGGAGTTATTGGATAGATACAGAGTGAGAAAGGCATTTTAGGCAAAAGAAATAATTTGAGTGAAAAATATGGAAAAAATAGTATTTACTGTGTGGTTTAGAGAAAAACTTGAGTAATGTCAATGAAGTTGAGGTGGTTTGAATGGCAGATGACTTAGTGAGGAGTGGAGGGAAGATAAAGGAGGAAAGTTATGTTATTGCCTAGAATAGTGCCTGGAACATGTTGGTGTTTAATAAATATTTGCTGAATGAATGAAGAAGGAGATGAATTAAATGTGACCGTAAATGCCAGGCTAAGGAATTTAAATTTAACTCTCGGCAGTGAATAGACGTAATAGTAATACTAGCTAGCATTTCTTTCTTTTTTCTTTTTTCTTTTTTTTTTTTTTTTTTTGAGACCGTGTCTCACTGTGTCACACAGGCTGGGGTGCAGTGGTGTGATCATAGTTCACTGCAGCCTCGAACTCCTGGGTCCAAGCAATCCTCCTGCCTCAGCCTCTTAAGTAGCTGGGACTACAGGCACATAACACCGCATCCAGCTAATTTTTTAAAATGTTTTTGTAGGGACAGAGTGTCACTATGTTGCTCAAGCTGGTCTCAAATTCCTGGCCTCAGGCAATCCCTCTACCTTGGCCTCCCAAATTGCTGAGATTACAGGCATGAGCCACTGTGCTCAGCCACATTTATTATCTTAGCTAGTCTTGAAAATGGAGGTGATCTGCCCAGACCTTCACTTTGAGAAAATAGGGTGATGGCATATATTTTGGGTTAGAGTGGAGGGACACTGAAGTCCAACACAGTCTCTGCTCCAGTGGAATTAAATTCCATTGTTGGAGACGGTCAAAGAAACATAAATGCGCAGAAAAAGAAGAAAATATAATACACGATCAGGGCTATGAAGGAGAAGACATCGTCCTATGAGATATATAAATATTAGGAATCTATCAAGAATGGGAAGGTTTCCCTGAAGAAATCATTGTTAGGGCAAGAATGGAAGATTTAGAATAAGTTTTCCAGGCAAAGGGTGAGGGAAGGCGCTTTTGAGGCAGAGGGACAAGCTGATGCTGGTGCCCTGAATTGACAAGGTTTTGGCAAACTGGAGAAACCAAACCAAAATAAAACAACAACAAGACTTATGTGTGGGAACCTTGTGAGTCATATGGGGAGAGTGGCCCAGGTTGAGGCAGGAAACAGGCAGGGACCAGTTGGGCCAGGCCTGGAAGGTCTTGCCAAAGATTTTGACTCTTATCCAAAGAACAGGTAGAAGTTATGGCAAGGGCTAATCAAGGGATTGGCAAACTTTTGTTTATCCTAGATGCCATCTAAGCACATGTGTGCAGATGGCATGTAAGTGTGTGTGTCTAGGTGGTTTGTACCTGGACCACAGGCCTGCTTATCTTTCTTTCCTTAGGAGAGTCAGATGATGTGATTTTGTTTGCCAGTAAGAAAACACTAGAGTAAAAGTGGATAAACAATATTGATTCATTTTTATTCTCACTTAAGAAGCAATTGAGAGATAGGTGGCTTGAGATTATTCAACAGGTCAGCAATAGCTTCTTAATTATTCTCTTGGTCCTTTCCTCATGGTTACAAGGTGGCTGCCACAGCTCCAAACATCACATTCTTGCATGACAACATACAAAGCAGAAAGAGAGATGGCAGCTTTCTTGCATCTCTCCCTTTTTACCAACAGGGGGTGTATTTCCCAGAAACCCCTCAGCAGATTTTCCCTTTATGGAGATGAAGTTACCAGCCATGCCATGGGGAGGCTGGGAATAGGAGTAGCCCCCTTTTGGGATTCCTATTATAGGAGACAGTCCCTGATAACATAGGATCATTAAGCAGGCAAACAAAAGTGCCTGCCACGCCAGCTTCCTTTTTTTTTTTTTCTTGCCTAGGCTGGAGTACAGTAGCATGATCTCAGCTCACTGCAACCTCCGCCTCCCAGGTTCAAGCGATTCTCCTGCCTCAGCCTACCGAATACCTGGGACTACAGGTGCCTGCCACCACACCTGGCTAATTTTTGTATTTTTAGTAGTGACAGGGTTTCACCATGTTGACCAGGCTGGTCTTGAACTCCTGACCTCAGGTGATTGGCCCACCTCGGCCTCCCAAACTGTTGGGATTACAGGCATGAGCCACCGCGCCCGGCCCCGTGCCAGCTTCTTGATGGGATGGTTACTTTCTCTGATCTTTCTGAGACTTTCTGATTGAGTCAATGAAAGGAAGTTTCTCTTTTTTGCACTGAAGCTGTGCAGAAACCAAACTATACTCTGAGAGGCAGGCAACACGAACAACTTGAAAGAAGGTATCCAGGGTGTTGGAAAGTCTGTAATCAGGGAAGGAAGGAAGCAAGGAAGGGTTACTCAACATTGCGTTTCACCTCTTCCCAAGTTGCACAAGGGAGATAATTACCCTGTTTTTGGACAGCTTACTGTAGGGGAAAGAGCAGTGTGCCAGGAGTCGCAAGGCTTCTGTACATGTCCAGCTCCATCCTTAACCAGCTGGGTGTCCTTAGGCAAGGTACCACTTTTTTATAAATGAAACATTTCTGTTAAGAAGAAAAAGTATAAAATAATATAACAAACCCCCTCCCTGCTTAAGAAAAACATCACAGGAACCACGGAGACCCCTAAGTCATTCCCCTAAAGTATCATCCAATCCCTTCTACTACAATTTTGAATTTGGTGTATGTGATTTCTTGAATGTGAGCACTTTGTAATGACATAGTTGTATCCTTAAATAAAGCACAGTAGTGCTTTGTGTTTGTTTTTGCTTTCATTTTGAGATGGGGGCTCGCTCCGTTGCCCAGGCTGGAGTACAGTGGTGTCACCTCAGCTCACTGCAGTCTTGATCTCCTGGGCTTAATCGATCCTCCCACTTCAGCCTCCTGAGCAGTTGGGACCACAGGCACGCACCACCATGCCCGGCTAATTTTTTTTTGTATTTTTTGAAGAAACAGGGTTTCACCATGTAGCCCAGGCTGGTCTCAAACCCCTGGGTTCAAACGATTTGCCTGCGTCAGCCTCCCAAAGTGCGGGAATTACAGGCATGAGCCACCGTTCCCAACCATAGCAGTGTTTTGTATATTTGTAAACCTTGATATAAAATGGTGTTACACTACGGCATTTTTTGGCAATTTGCTTTTTCCTTCACACTTATTGCAGGTGATATGTGCACCTCTAGTTCATTCACATTTATGGCCACACTATTTAGGTGTTTAAATGTTTCAGTTTATTTACCCTTTCTCCCCCAATAGACACATGGGGTTGCTGCCATTTGTTTTGCTATTACAAACAGATACTTTTTTATACCTTTCCCTGCATACATGTATAAGAGACTCTCTGGGGTCTCTCAGTGGGATAACTGCTGCATGGGAAAAGCATGACATTTTGAGTGAAACGCACGAGGTCTGGAATCCAGTTCTATGACCCTCCAGCTTGGTGACTATGATGGTTAATATTGTCAACTTGATTGGATTGAAGGATGCAAAGTATTTTTCCTGGGTGTGCCTGTGAGGGTGCTCCCAAAGGAGATGTGAGTCACTGGACTGGGAAAGGCAGACCCACCCTGAATCTGGGAGGGCACCATCTAATCAGCTGCCAGCTCGGCCAGAATAAAAGCAGGTTGAAGAACATGGAGAGAATAGACTGGCTGAGTCTCCCAGCCTCCGTCTTTCTCCCTTTCTGGATGCTTCCTGCCCTGGAACATCAGACTGCAGGTTCTTCAGCTTTGGAACTCTTGGACCTTTGACCACAGACTGAAGGCTGCACTGTTGGCTTCCCTCCTTTTGTTGTTTTGGAGCTTGGACTGGCTTCCTTGCTCCTCAGCTTGTAGATGACCTATTGTGAGACCTCACCTGGTGATTGTGTGAGTCAGTATTCCTTAATCAACTCCCCTTTATATATACATCTATCCTGTTAGTTCTGTCCCATTAGAGAACCCTGACTAGTACAGTAACCACGGGTGAGTCTTCCAACTGTTCTCTATCCTGTGTTCTGCATATGTAAACTAGGGAATAATGATGCTTCTGTCGTTATGATAATAACCATTGTGAAAATCAAAATAAATGCTAATGGAAAATCTGAGCACATAATAGGTTCTCAGGCAGCATTTCCCCCTTCTACTTTTCCCTCCATTCTTCTCAGTCTAATTATTTATTAAATTGTGACTCTATTCTTCATGGATCAAAGAGGATAATGTAATAGGTAAAGCCTTGTGAAATTACTGTGTTTATCAAACAAAACCAATCGAATATGCATACTACCACACAATTCAACATGATATACAAAAGTGCTTTGGAAAGTGAAAACCAGCCCTCATTCTTTCACTCATTCATTTATTCACTCATCAGATATTTTCTGAGGACCTATTTTGCATCTAACACTGGACCATCACGAGTTTGAATGAACAGGCACAGACAGAGACTCCCTCTTCATGCAAATTGTCAATTAACCAGAAGGAAAAGTAGTGAGAAATTAGCATTGCAACTAAGTGCAAAGTGTGATAAGTGAGAGGAAAGAAAATAATAGCAAAAAATAATCTTAGCACTGTGTATCCTGCACTGAAATCATTTTAATCCTCACAACATATGAGATAGGGACTATTATTATGTGGATCAGAGTCCTGGTAGGTAGCAGATGACATAGTCTGAACCATTACTCAGGCCACTGCAGTGAAGGGACCATTTACAAAGGTGTGGGCAGGGCCCAAGGAAACCAACAAGGGACAGTGAAGCACTGAGGCGCTGGCCACAACAGGGAGCTGTTACCACCGTTGGTGCTGAAGGAACACCGGAGGGACACTTTCATTAAAAGTAATGGCCAAAGGCCAGGCACGGTGGCTCATGCCTGTAATCCCAGCACTTTGGGAGGCCAAGGCGGGTGGATCATCTGAGGTCAGGAGTTCCAGACCAGGCTGGCCAACATGCGAAACCCCATCTCTACTAAAAATACAAAAATTAGCCGAGTGCATCCCGGGTGCCTGTAGTCCCAGCTACTCGAGAGGCAGGAGAATCACTTGAACCCAGGAGGCAGAGGTTGCAGTGAGCTGAGATCACACCACTGCACTCCAGCCTGGGCAACAGAGTGAAACCCCTTCTCAAAAAAAATAAATAAAGTAATGGCAAAGACCACAATTACCTTTGCACCAACCTAATAGAGCCAAGAACACAGCTGTCCATCAGAAAGCTTGAAAAGAGGAACTCAGCGCTGCTCAACAGGTAAGCATGTAAGCCCAGGGGATCAATCAATAGTCCCATCTCCTCTCTGCCTGCCTCTCATTGACTGAATCCAGACAGAGGACATGAGAACCAACTGATCAGCCAAAGGAATGTAGAACATGGTAGAAAAGTTGACCAAATAGAGCACATACTGTACAATTGTTACCCCACTTACAAAGGAGGAAGCTGAGGCACAGAGGAAAAGAAAGTATCAAGATAAAAGACCAGGTGCGGTGGCTCACGCCTGTAATCCCAGCGCTTTGGGAGGCCCAGGCAGGCAGATCACTTGAGGCCAGGAGTTTAAGACCAGCCTGGCCAACATGGTGAAAACCTATCTCTACTAAAACTACAAAAAGTAGCTGGGCATGGTGCTACTCGTGAGGCTGAGGCACGAGAATCGCTTGAACCTGGGAGGCGGAGGTTGCAGTAAACCAAGATTGCACCACTGCACTCCAGCCTGGGCAGCAGGGCAAGACTCTGTCTCTAAATAAATAAGTAAATAAATAAAAGGTAAAAGACAATGAGGTAGGGACAACCTCTTGATATCATTATATTATGGGATCTAGGAGGGCTTCCTGGGGAGGTGAGTTGGACAGCAAGAAGGGAACCAGCAGAAGGAAAAATGTTCTGGAGAGAAGGATTTGCCTGTGTCAGCGTCCTACGTAAGGAAAATTCCAGGTGTGTTGGAGAAAGGAAAATAAGGTTAGAGTGGCTGCAGTGCTAGAGCAAGTTGGAGAGAGGCGCGTGAAAAAGAAAGCACTTATTATTCCAATGGGTAGAATCTGTGCCCCCGGGAGAGTGGCTGGGATGCTCCTCAGGGCTTGGTCCCCTAATCTTGATTCCCATTCCCAGGAGGCAGACATCAGGCTGCTTTCTCCTCATCAGGTCTCCCCACCCTTGCCTAGAGTGGCCGCTTCACAGCTGAAGGTTCTTGGCAGGATGCCCTGACCGGATGAACCGGCTGAGCTTGCCGCTGGGCCTGGAGGCCCCTGCAACTCTGCCGTCAGTCCTGTGAATGATGAGGATGGCCTAATGGAGCGGAATGTGTTTAAAATGCAATCCAGGTCCCAGTCCTATTCTGCATGCATTACCATTAGGGAGACTCCATCCTCGGCCGAACAGGACTCCCATATCCGCAAGGGCACCACTGACAGTGAGATGGCACTGAAATTGACTTTGGAGGGCGGGTGAGAAGGAGCAGACGGAAGGGAAGCAAGGGCACCTCTACTCTGGGTGTGCCAGGGGATCACTCCAGGTCTCAAAATCTCTGCTGTTCCAAGCTCCTGCCCACGCCCACAAGGAGTGATGAACACCTGTGTGGAAAGAACAGAGTCTTCTAGCTGGGTTTGCAGGCTGGAACCTGGGTAGGGGCATTATATAATTTACATATATATTTGTAATAACGTTTACCTCATTGATAAAGTGATTTATGCCAAGTGCAGAAACTTGAAGGTTACTGAAAACTACAAATAAAATATTACTCACTTTGAGTGATGAGATATTCCAGCTCTCTCCTTTCCTTCCTTCCTTCCTCCCTCCCTCGTTTCTTTCCTCCCTCCCTCCTTCCTTCCTTCCTTCCCTCCCTCCTTCCTTCCTTCCTTCCTCTGTCCTTCGTTCCTTCCTCCCTCCTTTCCTTCTAGTTTTTCTCCCTCCTTCCTCTCCCCATCTTATTATCCACCTCTATCAACCCATCTATTTATACATACATCTAATCACAAACAGCTAATTATGGAGTTAGCACACATTGAGCACTTAATTCAATAAATGGTTCTAAGTACATTGACTCATTTCATCCTCACAAAAGCCCTTTGAGTTAGGCATTTTAATGATTCCCATCTTAAGATGGTGAAACTGAGGCACTGAGTGTTTCTTTAATTTGCCAGAAGTCATCATACAGCTAGTAAGTGAAAGAGTGAATATTTGAACATCGGAATCCTGGCTCCAGACAAAGGCTGAAAGAATAGTGTAGTATAATGACCATCTGCATATCCTTTGCCTTAGATTCAAAATTGTTGACACAGCAATTTCTGCTCTCTCAGGAGCTCTCTCTCTCTACACACACACAAACACACACACACACACAATGTTCTTCTGAACCATTTGAAAGTAAATTTTGTATATCATGATGCTTCACCCCTAATACCTCAGCATGCATCTCCCAAGAATAATACATTCTCCTAAAATTCTATAGTCTGCTGTTCCCCATTCTTAACAATAATTTACCCTGCCATTTGACACACGCATCCTGGATCAATTTTTGGAGGGATGTATTCATAGTAGCAGTAATAAATGATAATAATAGTATCAATAAGAACTATTGGTTGAAAGTCTACTGTATGCCAGGTACACTGCTGGACACTTAGTACCAATGTCTTTGATTCATGGCAATTCCAAGAGGTAAGTGTAATCTTCCCAGTGTTCCATATGGGGAAACTGAGTCAGAGACATTAAGAACAAGTTCAAGATCATGCCGCTAAAAGTAGCAGAGCTGGCATTCAGACTTCAGGCTGAATGAATTTCTTGAAACGCCCAGGGATCACTGTTGGGCTGGAGAGTCTTTGCTTGTGAAAGGACTTTGTCACAGGGTGAATGTCCCAGCTTCCCCCAACTCATCGCCTGTCCAAACCAGCTTCGTCTAATTCACATTTGAATAAATCCCCGTCAGTAGCACTTAGAGCAGCATGGCACTGCTTCTTCAGCTGACAGATCATGAAAAGCCACTACTTTCCAGGAAGTGGGAACAAGTACGATCAAATCCATCCCTTTTGAGGCCTCAGCAACTGGAATCTAGTTCCATACTGCCATTCTTATTGTTATTACGAGTTAAGTCACACAGGCAATATGTGTGTTATATATTAATATCATATTTCATTAGTTTTATCAATGTAATTGGCTTTAATTGTGTGTTTCAATTTAAATGCTTTTAGTTGAGGCATGCATTCCTTAGTCCTCAGTGTCCATTGTTTGCTGTTGCTCATATGTTTCAGATAAATTCCCCCCTCTCAAGGCATTTGCATTCTCAACCGTTAATAACTGCAGAGAGCCCCACCTTCATTCAACTTCTTTTTAGCTAATGACCAATTAAGCCCTCAGGGAAAGGTGGGTCTTAGATGCTGGGGCCACTGGAGGAGACTCAGGAGGTTGAGCAGGAAATAATCTGTTACAAGAAAATAGAAAGAAAGGAAAGCCCACTTTTGCAGAAAGTAACTGTCTTCAGCTGAGGATTCTCCACTTCTCACCCTGATTACTGAAACCTGCATGAAGGTAAATTTCAATCCCACCTTCCACTTTTCTCTCTTCCACCTTGAAAATTCAGCTCTTTCTGACAGCTGGCAGATGCAAATATCAGACACCCCTCTGCCTCCATGGATTCGTCTGGAAAGTTCTCTGTCACTGCTGCAAGGCCACTCAGAGCTGACTGAGTTTCCCTCCTGCAGTATCTTTTTCATTTTCTCTGACCATAGTGGAATATTTTTCAGGTCCTATTTGCTGTTTGTTTGTTGTTCTTTTCCTTGCCCCAAGCCCATTCGCTTGTTGCTGATTGGTGGAGGGAAAGCCAGTCTTTCTGACAGCTGGGTAGAACTAAATAGATCACAATCCATAATGTGACCCTACAGTAAATAGTTGTATTGCTCCGAGCGATGGTGATATGGTTTGGCTCTGTGTCCCCACCCAAATCTCATTTCAAATTGTAACCCCCACAAGTCAAGAGAGGGACCGGTAATCCCCATGTGTCAAGGGAGGGAGGTGACTGGATCACAGGGGCAGTCTCCCACATGCTGTTCTCACAATAGTGAGTGAGGTCTCATGAGATCTGATGGTTTTATAAGAGTTTGGAAGTTAGTCCTTTGTGCTTCTCCCTCTCCAGCCACCTTGTGAAGAAAGTGCCTGCTTCCTCTTCTGCCACGATTGTAAGTTTCCTGAGGCCTCCTGAAGCATGCAGAACTGAGTCAGTTAAACCTCTTTCCTTTATAAATCACCCAGTCTCAGAGAAGTTCTTTATAGCGTGTGAAAACGGACTAACACAGATGGCATCTCTCAGAATGAGTTATAATGTTGGCCGAGGTATTCACAGGGCATATTGGTGTACTGAGCTCCTGCTCTGCAAGTTGTAGTCCACAGGGAGCATTCAGAGCCAAAATATGGTATTTTGCAAAGTTCAACAAGAGATACTTGTGCAGAGTTCTAACGAAAGATTCTTTCTAAGGCTTGCATGGGGCAGGGAGCTTTGAAGATGATAATAATTGCAATAACAGTGAAAGCTACCATTTACTGAGCTCTTGCTGTATGCCAGCACTGTGCTAAGAAGTTGATGTGCATAGCTCATTTAACCCTTACAGTGGGTCTCTGAGATGCAGGTACTGTTATTATTCTGATTTTAGAAATGAGAAAATTGAGACTCAGAGAGGCTAAGTTATTTACTCCACCCCCAAAGTTTCCAATTCAGTATTTTTTCTTGTGGCGGGGGTAGGGCAGGGGACACCTGAAAATGTGCATTTCTAGCAAGTTTCCTGACAAAGCTGCTGGTCCCAGGGTGCTTTTGAGAACCGCATCTCAGGGTGCTTTTGAGAACCACATCCCGGGGTGCTTTTGAGAACCGCAGAGTTCCTAAGCGACTGTTTGAGGCTGGTGTTTCATCCGTTCACCTATGTTGAACCTCATCGCAACCTAGCCAGCTAAGCTTCATTACCCTCATTTAAAATCTGAGGTCCAGGCTGGGCACGGTGGCTCATGCCTGTAATCCCAGCACTTTGGGAGGCCGAGGTGGGTGGATCAACTAAGGTCAGGAGTTTGAAACCAGTCTGGCCAATATGGTGAAACCCCATCTCTACTAAAAATACAAAAATTAGCCAAGTATAGTGTCAGGCACATGTAATCTCAGCTACTTGGGAGGCTGAGGCACCAGAATCACTTGAACCCGGAGATGGAGGTTGCAGTGAGCCGAGATCATGCCATTGCACTCCAACCTGGGCAACAGAGCGAGACTGTCTCAAAAAAAACTAAAATAATAAAATCTGAGGTCCAGAGGAAGGAAACAGTGATCTCAGAAACGCAGGTATGTCTGGCTTCACATCTACTCTGTATACTGAACTTCAGCCACCTTCTGAACAAAAAAGTTTTCATGAACCCAGGGACACAGAGGGCTTCAAAAATAAATTTATACAGAGGATTCATGAACATGGCTTTTAAAACTAGTGGGTTAAATAGAGAATCCTGGTTGAGGTTGGCCTGTTCCTCTTGGCTGTCCCAGGGTTATTGCAAGAGCATGAGTCAAGCCTTAGAGTCACTTCTGATGCTTCACACTCCGGTCTAGTATTTTTCCAGGTAGGGCTAGAGAGGAAGGTCTTGGACACTTACTTCTACCTGTGTATTTATGGTCTATGGCTCCATGTGCCCCAGGCCGTGAAATGATAACCGTGTCCCTTTCCTAGCACTGTAAATGGCCCTCTGGTGGACTGAAAGAGTTAATGCAGTTCCCAAAAGCTTTAACATGGGAAGCACAGAGATTTAGAACAGCCTCTGTGTGTTGAGAACATCTCAGTCCTGGCTGTGTGTGCATTGGAATCACCTGAAGCAGGTGAAAAACACCGATGGCCAGCCTGAATACCAGAGCTTCTTATGCACTTGGACTGGGAAAATCTAGCCTCCTAAGCATCCTTCATTAAAAAGCATTCCAGGTGAATTCTAAGATCAGCCAGGGGTGATCTGAGAACTGAGGAGGGATGAATCAAACTCCTAGAGAGCTTGTCAAAACACAAATTTCAGAGCTCCTCCCCACAATTCTGATTCACTGGTCTGGGGGATCCAGAGAATGAGCATTTCTAACAAATTCCCAGGTGATGCTGACGCTGCTGTCTGTGACCACACAAGGATGCTCATTCAAGTCACTTCCAGAGAACCAAACTTAGGCCTCTCCAAGTCATGCAGCCAGGGACTGGCACATCCAGGAGGGGAACTCAGGTCTTTTCGCTTTGACCTGACTTGCTTTGCTGCTTAGTGTAGAATCTCCTTTTTTTTTTTTTTTTTTTTTTTTTTGAGATGGAGTTTCACTCTTGTTACCCATGCTGGAGTGCAATTGCACTATCTCAGCTCACCGCAACCTCCACCTCCCGGGTTCAAGCGATTCTCCTGCCTCAGCCTCCCAACTAACTGGGATTACAGGCATGTGCCACCATGCCTGGCTAATTTTTTGTTTTTTTGTTTTTTATTTTAGCAGAGACGGGGTTTCACCATGTTGGCTGGGCTGGTCTCGAACTCCTGACCTTAGGTGATCTGCCCACCTCGGCCTCCCAAAGTGCTGGGATTACAGGCATGAGCCACCACTCCCGGCCCCAGAATCCACATTCTTCTGTTCTGCAGACATTAATTGAAGACCAAATAAGCACTTGGGGCTATTCTAGGTGCTTAGAGAATTGGGATGAGAAAGACAGACACATTTCCTGTCCCCTCAGCTTATGGTTTAGTGTAGTGGTCTCAACCAGGAGCAATTTCATATCTGCCCATACCCAGGGACACTAGGCCATGTCTGGAGACATTTTTGATAGTCACAGCTAGGGGTTGAGGAGGGCTGCTACCGTCATCTAGTGTATAGAGGCCAGGGGTGGTGCTGAACATCCCAGAGTGCACAGGATGGCCCCCCACAACCAAGAATAATCTGGCCCCAAATGTTGATAGATCAGTAGTGCTGAGGCTGAGAAACCCTGGTGGTGGCGATAAGACACACACAAATAGGTAATTATAATACACAGAGGGAGATGTCTATGATGGA
The DNA here is from genome assembly GCF_028885655.2 of Pongo abelii. NCBI lineage: Eukaryota > Metazoa > Chordata > Mammalia > Primates > Hominidae > Pongo > Pongo abelii. The sequence goes on from NC_072003.2 coordinate 19,005,873, forward strand.
GGAAGTTGAGGATGCTTTTGGCTCCAGAGGAAGGCTATGGCATCTGGAAGGATTCCAGGCAGAGGTCACGTCTAATCTAAATACCAAAAGATGAGTCAAATAGGAGAGCAAAGAATTAGGGACAGAAAGAGTAATCCTGACAATGGAAACCACATATGCAAAGAGGAAAAAAAAAAAAACACCTTAGAAGAGTAGTGCTGGCCCGGGGCAGTGGCTCAGGCCTGTAATCCCAGCATTTTGGGAGGCTGGGGCGGGCAGATCACCTGAAGTCAGGAGTTCGAGACCAGCCTGGCCAACATGGCAAAACCCTGTCTCTACTAAAATACAAAAATTAGCCAGGCATGGTGGTGGGTACCTGTAATCCCAGCTACTTGGGAGGCTGAGGCAGGAGAATCGCTTGAACTCAGGAGGCGGAGGTTGCAGTGAGCCGAGATCATACCCTTGCACTCCATCCTGGGTGACAAGAGTGAAACTCCATCTCCAAAAAACAAAACAAACAAACAAAAAGTAATGCAAACGACCAATCTGCCAGGCGCACGGGCTTGCACCAACCACCATCTCAGCACCGTGCAGTCATTAATGCATCTATAGTCACAGCTACATTACAGGGCAAGTACTTCTATGATTCCCATGTTAGAGATGTGGCCACTGAGGTCCAAAGAGGTCACATGACTTGCCCCAGGTCACACAGCTGATAAATGGTGGAGGTAGAGTTAGAAGCAGGCACCCTGGCTGCCAGAGTCCATGGCCTGTATCATGCTGCTCCATGCAGATCATAATTCGCTATAGTGGGAACATGAAGGAAAGGGAGTTGCAAGTGGTTGGAGGAATCTGGGGCCAGAGAAGTAGGTGAGAGACCGGCAGGCAGGGCCATGCCAGCCAACTAAGTGGCTTAGGCATATCTTAATGGCAGTGGGAAGTCCTTGAAGGACTTAGCTGAGAAAGGGACAGAATTTAGATGTTTGGACAATCGCAGAGTTCAAGGAAGAGCTCAGATTATGAGTGAATCCAGGTCGAGAAGCCTTTTAAATTCATGATCCTCGAGGAGACATGGGTTGGTTCCCTTTGTATTCCAGGGAAAGGTGTGAAATTCTAGGTTTCTTAAAAAATCTCCCTGGACACCCCTCCAGCCTCTCTCCCAGGAAGAGTCAGCAGGTCACCCATCAGCTGGGGACAAAATTAGAACAAAGTAGGAAAAAGTGGGCATCATCGCTGCATTTCAGTGGGAGTCTTCTCTGTGGCCAGCCCCTGAGTATTATTTAGCCAGCTCGGTATAGTTAGCTTTAAAATAACAGAATTGTTTAGTAGCAGAAAAATACAGTTATTAGCTCTGATTATAGGGGAATCCGATTGAGCCGCGAATGTGATCTGCCTGTTTTGTTCCTAACTGGTAATTTCAAACGGCCTCCTTTCCCCAAATTTTAGGAAAGGAGGAACCCAAACCTTCCGAGCTGCTCCACATTGTTTATCTGTTATTTTTAAACAAATCAAACGGAAATTGATCTGCCTTGTTGGGAACGCAGTTGCTGCCAAATGGCCTGGCTCTCCTACAGGTTTTTGTGGGAACACCATCAGTTAGCCATGATCACTTCAATTGTGAATAATCAGGGAACTAATTATGGGCCTCGTGGAGGTGTCCTCACCAGCAGGTAACATAATTCACTGCTAAGTGGGGTGAAAATGAGCCTTCCATGCTTTGGAGCAGGGAGACATTTACCTTGCTGGACATTTTGACACTGGTCTGTTTCAAGCATCCCAGAAGGAAGGAAGCTGGGGTCTGGTGAGCTTCAACTTTGCGGACAGCCCAGCCCATCTACCCATCCCTTCCCCTTCTTGGCAAATACTTATCAAGGACCTAAGTTTTCACACACTTCCAGACAGAGCCTACAGCCTAGCAGGTATCCTAGATAATAAGTAACTTTAAAAGATCATTTTTGTTGTTTTGTTCTGTTTTTGACAGAGTCTAGGTCGGTCACCCAGACTGGAGTGCAGTGGGGCGATCTGGCTCACTGCAACCTCTGCCTCCCAGGTTCGAGTGATTCTCCTGCCTCAGTAGCTCCCGAGTAGCTAGGACTACAGGCATGTGCCACCACACCTGGGTAATTTTTTGTATTTTTAGTGGAGGCAGGGTTTCACTGTGTTAGCCAGGATGGTCTCAATCTCCTGACCTTGTGATCTGCCCGCCTCAGCCTCCGAAAGTGCTGGGATTACAGGCATGAGCCACCGCGCCTGGCCAAAAGATCATATTTTAATGGCGATAAAGGTGTGAAGGAAAGCAGTCAACAAGTTGCCTTAGAAGGAGGTCCAGGGATACTTCTCTGAGCAGGCAGCATCTTAGAGAAAGCTGAATGATAAGAAGCGTGTGGCCTTGCAAAGATCTAGGCACAAAAGATGCCAAAAAAAAAAAAAAAAAATGGAAAGACCAAGGAAGTAACAAGCTCAGTGCCTTCAAAGGGCAGAAGCCAGTGCAGCCAGAATGAGCGAAGGAAGAGGAGAGGAGAAGGCTGGGCAGGTCATTTCAGTCTTGCAGTTGTAGTCATGAGCTGCTATATTCTAGGGCACAGGGAAACCTCTTATGGCTCACGCCTGTAATCCCAGCACTTTGGGAGGCTGAGGCAGGTGAATCACCTGAGTTCAGGAGTTCGAGACCAGCCTGGCCAACATGGTGAAACCCTGTCTCTACTAAAGCTACAAAAAATTAGTCAGGCGTGGTGGTGTGCACCTGTAATCCCAGCTAGTCGGGAGGCTGAGGCAGGAGAATAGCTTGAACCCCAGGAGGTGGAGGTTGCAGTGAGCTGAGATTGCACGTTGTACTCCAGCCTAGACGACAAGAGTGAAACTCCATCTTAAAAAACAAACAAACAAACAAACACTTCTGCACTTCCCCGAAAGGGGAAGGCAGGATTAGATATTTCAGCTTCTGTGAGGCCAAAGGAGAGACAAAACTAAGAGTAAAAGCAGAGAGATCAGTGACCACGCTGGCCTGCTGGTGGCATGGAACAACGTGCTTGCATCAGAGATGGAGGGTCAGGAGGTGGGGTGGAGATGGGGGTGTCCAGGAACACTCTGAAGGTACAGCCCAGAGGCATTGGGTGATGGTGTTCAGATGATGCCCCTAGATGCATCTTTTATTTCTCCTTCAGACCAGTGGACAGAAGAGGTGCAATTGCCTAAGCACCTGCTGTGTGCATGGGTTGGAGGTCTCTTTAAGTGCTCTGTCCACTGAGATACTGATACTAAAAGACAAGAGACTTTTCTTCATGTAGAAAAAAACTGCACTTTCCCGAAAATGTGCCATACACAGATGAAGTCGTGTTGGTTCTGGTTTATTTCTGATTCCCAAGGACCTCATACATTCTCATGAGGAATGATGTGGACTAACTCCCAGCAAAACACACATGCTCACAAAATCATTCACACATAGATCCCTCAAAAACTGTTATCAAATACTTTGGGGCCCTGTGGATCCCTGTAAAGATTCCCTCCTATCAAGTGACTGTGCACTCAGCCCCATGATCTGGAAAATCGTTAAATATTATTCTCAGGATAAATGGCACCCGGTCACAAGCCATAGAGCAAGGGACAGTGTTCTCAAAAGTATATATTACAGCATCCTTATTTATTTATTTATTTCAAGATGGAGTCTCACTCTGTAGCCCAGGCTAGAATGCAGTGGCATGATCTCAGCTCACTGTATCCTCTGCCTCCTGGGTCCTGGTTCAAGCAATTCTCCTACCTTAGCCTCCCAAGTAGCTGGGATTACAGGCACATACCACCATGCCCAGCTAATTTTTGTATCTTAGTAGAGATGGGGGTTTTACCATGTTGGCCAGGCTGGTCTCGAACTCCTGACCTCAAGTGATCCACCCACCTCAGCCTCCCAAATTGCTGGGATTACAGGTGTGAGCCAGTGTACCCAGCCAGCATCCATTCCTTTTTTTTTTTTTTTTTTTTTTTGAGAAAGAGTTTTGTTCTGTCATCCAGGCTGGAGTGTACTGGTGTGATCTTGGCTCACTGCAACCTCCTCCCACTGAGTCCAAGCTATTCTCCTGCCTCAGCCTCCTGAGTAGCTGGAATTACAGGTGCCCACCACCACGCCCATCTAATTTTTGTATTTTTGGTGGAGACGGGGTTTCCCCGTGTTGGTCAGGCTGGTCTCAAACCCCTAACCTCAGGTGACCCACCTGCCTCAGCCTCTCAAAGTGCTGGGATTACAGGTGTGAGCTACCATGCCCGGCCCAGCGTCTGCTTTTAAATAGAGATAAATTGCCATTGTTGAACCAAACCAGGTCATGGGGCAAAAAGAGTCAAGATTCAAGGAGTTAAAAGTCTGTCTTAGCCCAGCACAAGTTAGCTTTGTGGTTACAAACATGGCCTGGGGAGGGAGGCAGTGTGGGTTCAAGACCCAGTTCTGGTACTGTCTAACTGTCTGAGCGTGGGTCAGGTAGCGTGTTTCCTAAGGGTTAGTTGATTTTTCCCTAGAAGGGAAAAGAACACAGCACTTTCTTATGTTTTGGGGAAGATTGAATAAGACTGTCTATCCACACATGGCTGAATTCCTGATTTGTGGTGGTGGCGGTTATAAGCTGAGCAGGTTTGGGCAAGTCAGGACGTTCCAAAGCCTCAGGTATGAATGGTCCTGACCTTCCAGCTGGACTGCTTAGATAATCAAATGAGCCAGTGTGCATGAAAACCTCTTTACAGCCACAACAGGCAACACAAAGTACTGCTGCTCCATGTGTGTGTGAAGACGTGGTGCGGAATGTCTCCTTCTCACAAAGGGGAGGTTTTAAGATTTAAAACAAAAGCTTGCTTTTTACGCCGCTGCCACATCTTTTAGGATAATGAGTGATATCCTGGGAAACTGGAGTTGGACACTTTTTGCCTACATTCATAAAGCAGGTTGAATAAAATAATTGTTATGGCTGGGTACGGTGGCTCATGCCTGTAATCCCAGCGCTTTGGGAGGCCAAGGCGGGCAGATTACAAGGCCAGGAGATCGAGACCATCCTGGCCAACATGGTGAAACCCCGTCTCTACTATACATACAAAAATTAGCTGGGCCTGATGGTGTGTGCCTGTAATCCCAGCTGCTTGGGAGGCTGAGGCAGGAGAATCGCTTGAACCCGGGAGGTGAAGTTGCAGTGAGCTGAGATCATGCCACTGCACTCCAGCCTGGTGACATGTCTCAAAAAATAATAATTGTTGCATTCAAGTGAGCAACTGATGAGTGGACCACTTAGAACTGGTTTTGTTCCAAAATGTGGTCAAATCTGCATGAACCAGAATGCCCGGGGGAAATTCTGATCCGTTGACTCTTCTGGTTATGTGAAGTTTTCCTTTCTGCTCTTGCCCTTGTGTTTGAAAGGATTTTCAGAGAACTTGAGTCCACCGTCTTTTTCTGTCAGTAGCAACTAGCAGGGAGCGGAAGATTGGGTGAGTTTGGAAGGTACCCAGCATCACAGTGCTCAGGCTGATGGCTGCTGTCACTACACACGGCTGGACAAGGACACGCAGCAGATTGCTTGTTCAGTGTGACAAAGATGGACCCGGGTACATTTGTACATTTACAAAATGTAATATTGTGTAACCAGTAAAAACAGTGTTAGATGGCAAGTGAGGCTGTTATGAGTTGAATCGAGTCACCCCCATCAAAAAAAAAAGATATGTCCTCTGGGTGTGGTGCCTCACACCTGTAATCCCAGCACTTTGAGAGGCTGAGGTGGGTGGATCACAAGGTCAGGAGTTCGAGACCAGCCTGACTAACATGGTGAAACCCCTTCTCTACTAAAAAAAAAAAAAAAAAAAAAAAATTGGCCAGGCCTGGTGGTGTGTGCCTATAGCCCCAGCTACTCAGGGGGGTGAGGCAGGAGAATTGCCTGAACCTGGGATGTGGAGGTTGCAGTGAGCTGAGATCGTGCCACTGCACTCCAGCCTGGACGACAATGCGAGACTCCATCTCAAAAAAAAAAAAAAAAGTCGAAGTTGTGAACCCCAAAAATTTGAGACAGGCCTCAGTTAATTTTGAAAATGTATTTTGCCACGGTTGAGGATGCGCCCGTGACACAGCTTCAGGCAGTCCTGACGACACGTGCCCAGGTTGGTCTTGGCACAGCTTGGTTTTATGCATTTTAGCGAGACAGGAGATATGAGTCAATATATGTAAGAAGTACGTTGGTTCTGTCCAGAAAGGCGGGGACAAAGGGACAACTCAAAACAGGGAGGGGGCTTCCAGGTCACAGGTAGGTGAGAGACAAATGGTTGCATCCTTTCTAGTTTCTGATAAGCCTTTCCAAAGGAGGCAATCAGAATATGTATCTATCTCAGTGAGCACAGAGATGACTTTGAATAAAATGGGAGGCAGGTTTGCTCTCAGCAATTTCCAGCTTGAATTTTCCTTTTAGCTTAGCGATTTTGGGGGCCCAAGATACTTTCCTTTCACAAAGTCCTAACCCCTGGTACTTCAAAATGTGACCTTCCATGGAAATAGGGTGGCTACAGATGTTTAGTGAAGATGAGATTTTTCTGGAGTAAGGTGGGCCCCTAGTCCAATATGAAAGGTGTATTAGGGTTCTCTTAGAGGGACAGAACTAATAGGATATGTGTGTGCTAATAGGATATGTGTGTGTGTGTGTGTTTATATATATATATATATATATATATATATATATATATAAAATTGATGGACATTTGGGTTGTTTCCACCTTTTGGCCTTTATAACTAGTGCTGTCATGAACATTTTTGTAACAGTATTTGTTTGAACACTTGTTTTCAATTCCTTTGGGCATCTATTTGGGAGCAGAATTGCTAGGCTCTGTAATCATTCTTTAACTTTTTGAGATATATACACACACACACACACACACACATATATATACACATATATATAAATATATATAAAGGGAAGTTTATTAAATATTAACTTGCACGATCACAAAGTCCCACAATAGGCCACCTGTAGGCTGAGGAGCAAGGAGAGCCAGTCCGAGTCCCAAAACTGAAGAACTTGGAGTCTGATGCTCGATGGCAGGAAGCATCCAGCATGGGAGAAAGATGTAGGCTGGGAGGCTGGACCAGTCTCTCCTTTTCAAGTTTTTCTGCCTACTTTGTATTTGCTGGAAGCTGATAGATTGTGCCCACCAGATTAAGGGTGGGTCTGCCTTCCCCTGCCCCCTGACTCAAATGTTAATCTCTTTTGGCAGCACCCACACAGACACACCCAGGGTTAATACTTTGTATCCCTCAATCTAATCAAGTTGACATGCAGCATGAACCATCACAAAAGATGTCCCATGGGAAGACAACCATGTGAGGACGGAGAGCCACAGGGAGAATGTCAAGTGACAAAGGCTGAAACTGGGGTTATGCAACTGTAAGCCAAGGGGCGCCAAAGATTACCAGTGACCACCAGAAGCCAGGAAGAGGCCAGGAAGGTTCTCCTATGGGATTTAGAAGGAACGTGGCCCTGCAAGCACCTTGATTTTGGACTTCTGGCCTCTAAACCTATAATACATGTCTATTGTTTTAAGCCATTCACTTTGTTTTGGCAGCCCTTGGAAGAAAACACAGAGGCTGTGAATGCTGTATTTCCAACTAAAAAAGCAACTAATAAAGCAGTGTGCAGGCTATGATCCCATTTATAGAAAAGTCGTGATTATGTAATTTTAAATGACAGATCATACAATAAAATAGTAAGTTATCACTAGATGAAAAAATTGCAGGTTTAAATTTTTGTTCATCTTTTAAGTCTGTTTTCTCAGTCTTCAAAATAAATAGATGATAAGTATAATAGGAAAAACAGGTCATGTTTTTGCAAGAGAAATAATTGCACCTGGAAATATGTTCCCCACATAAACATCTTATACCAACAAATGGCATATGGAATTTGCTTCCTAAGGGCTCAGCCTTGAAACGTTCTTTCTCATCCACATGTGCTCAGACCATGGCTCTGTACTCAGAAAGAAGCAAAGGAAGGGGGATTTATACCCTCTCTCTTTTATAATCAGTAGCTCCCCAGTACCATCAGGATGTAATCCACATATGATCTGTCATGACTTAGCCTCCTCTGGTATCTCAAGTCTCATTTTCTACTCATAGTGACCCCAGTGGTCAGCTGTCACCATGCCTGCCCACAACCCCTCCGCACACATACCCATGTAGTATTCTGCCTCATTCCTGAAGGGCTCTTGTGGCTTCCTACATGAAACTCTGCAGTGTCATGCCTTGTGCCTTTTCTCACCCTGTTTTCTTTGCTAAGAGTGCACTTCCCAGCCAAGTCCCAGGCATCCTTATATCCTCAGCTTAAACACCAATTCCTCTAAGAAGCCCCCCTTGGAGGGCTTACGTCTGCCTTTATTAGACTTTGTCAAGGCCTCCACCCTTACTGTCTTGGCATCTGTGTATCTGCTGTCCTATCCTGGTCACAATTGTCAGCTTTCTTCTCTCCATCCACCACTGCAGTATCAGCTCCAACGAGGGAAGGAAACATTCAGTGGTCATCCCTGCACCCAGATTGTCTGGGCCTGGTATTCAGTAGCAGCTCAATAAGTGTCTGTTTCAATTCGCCATTGCAAAAATATGGAACCAGCCCAAATGCCCATCAATCAACAAGTGGATAAATAAATTGTGATGTAGAAAGAAATTGTGATATATATACAAGCCATGGAATACTACTCAGCTGTAAAAATGAATGAAATGATGGTATTCACAGCAACCTGTATGGGATTGGAGACCATTATTCTAAGTGAAGTAACTCAGGAATGGAAAACCAAACATTGTGTGTTCTCACTCATAAGTGGGAGCTAAGCTATGAGGATGCAAAGGCATAATAATGATACAATGAATTTTGGGGACTCAGGGAAAGGGTGTTGGGGGTGAGGGATAAAAGGCTACACACATTGGGTACAGTGCATACTGCTTGGGTAATGGGTACACCAAAATCTCAGAAATCACCACAAAAAATCTATTCGTGTAACCAAACACTACCTGTTCGCCAAAAATCTATTGAAAAATTTTTAAAAGGTGCCTGTTGAATTGCACAGAAGCCCATGTGATTGAAGGCAATAGGATTGTTGGACTGTGTTATTTAGATGATACATCTTTCGATTTCTGCTTTTGCTCCCTCCAGTCCATCTTCCATATTCCAAAGTAATCGTTATAACTTATATAAGATGAAGCCACCCCCAGGTTAAAACCCTTACATAAAACCTCATTACTGTTAGAATAAAATTCAAATGTTTGGTCATGGCCTATAGGCCCTGCAATGAAAATCCCTGACTTCAGCTCATAAAGTGCTAAAATATTTATTAAATGATGAAATGGATGGATGGTTGGACGGATGGACGAATGGACGGATGGACGGATGGACGGATGGATGGATGGACGGATGGACGGATGGATGGACGGATGGACGGATGGACGGATGGACGGATGGATGGATGGACGGATGGACGGATGGACGGATGGACGGATGGATAGATGGATGGATGGATGGATGGATGGATGGATGGATGGATAGAAGGAAGGATGGATGGAAGGATGGATGGAAAGATGAATGGATGGACAGACAAACTGATATATCAATGGATTGATGGGTGGACGGATAGATAGATGGATGAATGAAGGGATGACTTCTTCCTTTTATGCAAGTGTAAATTTATAGAGTATAGCTTGGGCATTCATTTGTCTCTCCTTAGAGAAGTGCTTCAGAAACATTCTATAGCAGGAGAAAAGCGGAAAGGACATTTGATTTTTGTTTTTGCCATTACCTCTTTTTTTTTTTTTTGAGTCAGAGTCTCGCTTTGTCTCCAGGCTAGACAGTGCAGTGGCACGATTTTGGCTCACTGCAACGTCTGCCTCCTGGGTTCAAGCGATTCTCCTGCCCCAGCTTCCTGAGTAGCTGGAACTACAGGCACGTGCCACCACATCCAGCTAATTTTTGTATTTTTGGTAGAGATGGGGTTTCACCATGTTGGCCAGGATGGTTTCTATCTCTTGACTTCATGATCTGCCTGTCACGGCCTCCCAAAGTGCTGGGATTACAGGCATGAGCCACTGCTCCCTGCTTGCCATTATCCTCTTTTTGCAAGCATTTTGCTGCTCTGGGACTGAGTTTCCCCACCTTCTCAGAGGGAAAGGATTGAAGCCAGAAGATTCAACAAAGTTCACCAGAAATTCTTCACTAGCTAATGGCCCTCAGGCAGCCACATTTTGTCACTGGATGCCTCTCTCACCTCCTGTCTCTTCTTTCTTTCCTCCATACTACGGAAAATTCTGGAATACCATTAAAACTTGATTTTCCTGGACTTTGTTTTTAATTGACAGATGACTTCAGGCTTTCATTTTCCTCCCAGATACTCATCAAAGTTTCTCCCTAAACAAAGCCAGTTTCGGCCCCAAGAGAGATTTTCAAGCTAGCTGGCAAGGAAATTTTCTTTTTTTATCTTTTTTTTTTTTTTTTTTGAGATGGAGTGGTCTGCCTGGCCTGAATGTTTTATATAAATGGCATCATACCATATATGACTTTGTGTCTGAGATCTTTCCATTAGCAGACTGTTGTCAAGGTTCACCCACATTGAAGCATGTATCAGTTTATCATTCCTTTTTATGGCTGAATAATATTCCATTGTATTGATATACCATATTTTCTTTATCCATTCATCTGTTGATGGACATTTGAGTTGTTTCCACCTTTTGGCCTTTATAACTAGTGCTGTCATGAACATTTTTGTAAGAGTATTTGTTTGAACACTTGTTTTCAATTCCTTTGGGCATCTACTTGGGAGCAGAATTGCTAGGCTCTGTGATCATTCTTTAACTTTTTTAGAAACCGCTGAACTATTTTCCACACTGGCTGCTCTGTTTTACATTCCTACATACTGCCGTTGCCTGGGGAGGAGGTGACAATGGTTGAGACTTCATCTGCAGAAGTAGATGGGGGAATGTAAATGGAAGTGGAGAGATGCACGATTGTTTAAAGAATCACCTGACCTGAGAACTTCTAGATGTGGTAAAATTCTAAATGTTGGAAAAAAATTGTACAAAGACAGCTGTGGTCTGACTTTAAAGTGAAAGACAGTGGGGAGATTTGAGTCCTGGGGATGGGAACAATTTTTTGGATGGTCTTTGCTCAATTGTTGGTATGTTTTATGGAGTAATAAAATTTCCATTATCATACAAAATTAGCCGGGCATGGTGGCGCACACCTGTAATCCCAGCACTTTGGGAGGTCGAAGTGGGTGGGTCGCTTGAGCTCAGGAGTTCAAGACTAGCCTGGGCAACATGGCAAAACCCATCCTACAAAAAATTATCCAGGCATGGTGGTGCATGCTTGTAGTCCCAGCTGCTCGGGAGGCTGAGGTGGGAGAATCGCTTGAGCCTGGGAGGCAGAGGTTGCAGTAAGCCAAGATCATGCCACTGCACTCCAGCCTGGGCAACAGAATGAGACCCTGTCTCAAAAATAAATAATTAACTGTAAAAGCACCCCAAATATGGAAATCCATAGAGAAGGAAAGCAGATTAGTTGTTGGTTGGGGCACAGGGAATGGGGGGTGACTGGCTATGAATACAGAGTCTCCTTTTGGGCTGATGAAAATATCCTGGAATAAGAGAGGGAGTAGCGGCACAACATTGGGAATGAGCTATAAAGCCCACTGAATTGTCTACTTCAGCACGGTTAATTTTATGTTATGTGAATTTTACATCAATTTGTTTTTGTCGGGGTTTTTTTGTTTTTTGCTTTTTGTTTTTTTTTTTTAGATAGAGTCTCACTCTGTTGCCCAGGCTGGAGTGCAATGGCACAATTTCAGCTCATTGCAACCTCCGCCTCCCAGATTCAAGTGATTCTCCTGCATCAGCCTCCTGAGTAACTGGAATTACAGGTGCCCACCACCATGCTCAGCTAATTTTTTTGTATTTTTAGTAGAGATGGGGTTTTGCCATATTGGCCAGGCTGGTCTAGAAATCCTGACCTCAAGTGACTCCCCTGCCTCAGCCTCCAAAAGTGCTGGGATTATAGGCGTGAGCCACCATACCCAGCCCTACATCGATTTTTAAAAATGCAAATCAGTATATGTTCCCTGGTTGTAACTCTCCAGTGGCTTCCCCTGATATCTGAGTTCAAATATTTGTACAAGTTTCTGACCTGTCAGAGAAGTTTCCAGGATCCAGCTCCTGTCTACCTCACGTTATGGGCTCTTGTCACATCCACCTTTAATCACCATGTTTACATCCAACTGGCCCACGTCATGCCTGCCTCCCAACCTTTGTTCTTGTTCTTCCTCCTGCCTGTTAAAGCTCTGCCCCAATCCTTGTAAGGTTTTCTCCCATGGGTCATCAATATCTCCTCAGTGTCGCCCCCTGGTGGAGTTCCTCTTTGACCATTTCACCAACAATGCCTGTTGACCCTTCACCTAATTACCGTTTATAATTTTCCTATTAACTCTTATTATTAGAAATTATTTTATTAATCTCCATTTTTTTAAATTGAAGTGAAATTCACATTACCAAAAAATAACCATTTTCAGTGTACAATTCAGTGGCATTGAGTCCATTCACAATTTTGCACACTCACCACTGCTATCTAGTTACAAGACGCTTTCATCATTCCAAAAGAAAACCCCATACCCATGACACGGTCTCTCCTCATCCCCCCTCCATCAGCCCCCAGCAACCACTAATCTGCTTTCTGACTCTATGGATTTACCTATTCTGAATATTTTCATATAAATGGAATCATATAATACATGACCTTTTACATCCAGCCTCTTTCACTTAGCATGATGTTTTCAAGGTTCATGCATCTTATAGCATGTGTCAGAATGCGGTTCCTATTCATGGCCAAATAATATTCCATTGTAGGGATATACAGCATTTTGCTCATCTGTTCATCTACTGATGGACATTTGAATTCTTTCCACCTTGTGGGCTATTGTGAATAATGCCGCTGTGAACATGTGTATACCATTTGTTTCAGTATCCATTTTCAGTACTTTGAAGAATGGAGTTGCTGGGTTATATAGTAATTTGGTTTAACTTCTTAAGAAACCACAGATGTGTTTTCCACAGAGGCTGAACCATTTTACATTTTGGCTGTATTTTTAATATATTCCTCTCTAGCATCCAAATTTTGTTTACTGCTCTAGTCTCAGCATCTAGAACACTAGCCAGGACCCAGTAGGTCCTCAGTAAATACTTCTAAAACAAAAATAGTAGTAGACATAGGGCCAGGCGTGGTGGCTCACACCTGTAACCCCAGCACTTTGGGAGGCCGAGGCAGGCAGATCACCTGGGTTCAGGAGTTCGAAACCAGCCTGACCAACATGGAGAAACCCAGTCTCTACTAAAAAAATACAAAATTAGCCGGGCGTGGTGGCACATGCCTGTAATCCCAGCTACTAGGGAGGCTGAGGCAGGAGAATCGCTTGAACCTGGGAGGTGGAGGTTGCGGTGAGCCAAAATCACGCCACTGCACTCCAGCCTGGGCAACAAGAGCGAAACTCCATCTCAACAACAACAACAACAACAACAACAACAAAAGTAGACATAGCTCTCAGGCTTATATAACTAGATGAGAATAGCAGTCTGCAGTTCAAAACAACAGCCCTTTCGCAAGCAGCCTTTACCTGCAACAATATCCTCCCAGTGTAACTTAGGCAAAGTTCACTCCCAAGACTCTTTGAAAATATCTCACTTCCTGGAAGGAAATCAGATTTATAGGAAGATGTTTTGGCTAAACTGCAAGTCTTGGGACTCGAGAGAGAAGCTTGCGGGGGTGTGGACATATCCAATGAATGCATGGCCATGATGACCTGTGCCTGGCTCCACGGAGCCTCCGCCCCACTTTGCCTTCTTTTGTCCACCTATTCCAGGAAAGGACAACTGTACCCATTTTAGGGTTAAAGCCATGGCAATCTGAAATGTCTCCAAGGTGATATTCACCCTCAGGAACCTAATTTCCTGGTGGATGAGAACAGACTTAATGACTCCAGGACCAGAAGCCTGAGCTAATAAGTGCTTTGTGAATCTGGCAAGGGAACAGATCACTTAGTCCAATTATGTTCAAATATGTAGTAAGTTATATCAGTGGTAATGGGTTCAATATGACAACTTGAGCAAAAACAAAGAGATAGACATTTTATGATTAGATGTTTACTCTGTCTCCATTTCTCTTGGCAGCACTACTATTCTGCCTGCACACACGTGCATATCATGCACCCCTTAAAAGGAACCATGTGATGGTTTATTCTTCAGAGAGGCCATGAAAAGAATATGGATGCTTTGAAGTCAAACAGAACTGCGTTAGGATCCCAGCTGTCTTCCACTAATTAGCTGTGTGACCTCAAGCAGCTTACTGTACCTCTAGGAACCTCAGTTTCTTTACTTATAAAATGGGAACCTCAGGCCAGGCATGGTGGCTCATACCTGTAATCTCAGCAATTTGGGAAGCTGAGGCGGGAGGATCATTTAAGGTCAGGAGTTTGAGACCAGCCTGGCCAACATGGTGAAACTCCGTCTCTACTGAAAATATAAAAATTAGCTGGGCGTGGTGGACACACCTGTAATCCCAGCTACTCGGGAGGCCAAGGTAGGAGAATCACTTAAACCCGAGAAATTGCAGTAAGCTGAGATCACTCCACTGCACTCCAGCCTGGGCGACAGAGCAAAAATCCATCTCAAAATAATAATAATAATAATACATTAAAAATGGGAACCTCAATAATATTTGTGCCACTCACCATGACTGGCATGACACATGTAAGGTGCATGCCTACCATCTGGAGAGTAACTAAGCCTCTTTTCTTTCCCCAAAGAACCTACTTGGCAGTCAGAGGAGAGGGCCCAAGGTTGAGCATGCTTTTACATTTTTGGAGTGTCATGGTAGCCATGTCCTGGGAGAGCCATCTCCTTGGAACTCTGGTCAATTACATGTATTTGGCGATAATTAAAAATCACAAAGAACAACATGTAACCCAGTAGTCTTTGAATATCCATTAGCGCAAACCGTTAAGGAAAAAGCAAAGATAGCTGCGGCATAATTCAGCACTCGATTTCAGGCTGACATGCTTTAATCTAGTTTTTAAATTTTTAATTAAGTTAATCTAATTTTAGACATTAATGAGATTGTGGTACACAGTATTTATTTCCATTTCAGGTTGCTTTCTTTCCTCTTCGGTTACCCACTCTTTCAAGTAGTTCAGGGCACTGGAGCCAGCCAGCTTCCTCCGCACGATGAGAGTTGCTTTTCAGTGTACGTCTGCCTGGTTACTAAAAGTGTGGTCCATGGAGCAGCACAGGCATCTCCTGGTGACCCGTTAGCAATGCAAAATCTTAGCCCCACTCTAGATCTAGAATTTGTACTTTTAAAAGATCTCCAGTGACTGTTTTTAGCACATAAAGTTGTGACAAGTGTGCCATTCAAGGACCTGCTAGATACCATGTGATATTTCAGTGAACATAGCTGGTCCGTGGGTCCTTGGGCTGTGATAGGCTCCAAACCTAGACAAAACCACCCAGCATCCCTCCAGAGTTTTGGCAGTTGTTTTGTTCCCCCCACCCCCCATTTCAATACCTGGCTTGGGGACAAGAGAGGACACACCATCCTGAGAAATCCAAAGCCCAGAGTAAAACATCAGTTGTTGGTTGGATCTTTCACTATCAGCAGTAGCAGCTGCAGCTAAAGGGGCCCTTCTAAGAATAAGTACAGCTCACTGTTGCTCCATGTTGACTGTGTGCTGTGTCTCATTCTCAGTACTTTACACATAGTAGCTCATTCAATCCTTACAGCATCCCTGGGATGTACCATTATTAGTCCCATTTCACAGATGAGGAAACTGAGGCTCGCAAGTGTGGGTGACTTTCCCAAGATCTCAGCTAGTCAGTCTTAGAAACCAGGAGTCTGAGTTAGAGTCTGAGCTTTGATCAGTTGACCTCAACCAAAATGAGACCCTGATTCCTTTATTTGCAAATATTTACCTACAAAATGCCAGGCTTTTGAGAGGCACTGGGGAGAGAATGATGAACAGAGATAGAGACTTTACCCTTGGGGAGCTTACAGTCTAGTAGGGAAGAAGGACATTAACCAGACCATCACATACACACATACGGGTGTCCTTACAAATGGGGACAATGCTATAGGAAAGGGATACAGAGAGTGCTAAGAATGACCAGCAGGCAGGAGGATCTCCCTAGGATGGTGTCGGGAAGGCTTCCCTAGATCTTCAAGCTCAGGGCTTTGAGCTCAGGGCTCATGGAATTATTAGCTAACAGTGGGGCATGTTAGCTAGTATTGCTGGAACATTCCAGAAATGAAGGAAAACATTGGAAAATACCCTGAGGGAGGGGGTCAATAGGATGTGTGGGGCATCTGAAAGAAGGGGTCCAGGGGGTGAGGGGCTGGATTCAGGTGCTCCACAGGGGCCTTGAGAATTCCCTCTCTCTGTCTTTGGACTCTACCTTCCCAGGTTGGCTCATCTCCAGTGAGTTCTGTTCTTTTTTTTGTTTTGAGGCAGGGTCTCTCGCTGTCTTGTCAGGGCTAGAATACAGTGGTGCAATCATAGCTCACTGCAGCCTCAACCTCCTGGGCTCAAGCAATCCTCCTGTCTCAGCCTTCAGAGTAGCCAGGACTACAGAAATGTGTCCTATGAACAGCTAATTTTTTTAATTTTTGTAGAGATGGGAGTCTTGCTATGTTTTCTAGGCTGGTCTCAAACTCCTGGGCTTAAGTTGTCCTCCAGCCTCAGCCTCCCATAGTGCTGGGATTACAGGCACGATGAGGTCTTTTCATATGAAGGCAAAGATGACCCCCGCCGTCTCTGATCTTCTATTGGCTTATTACCAACTAAAGGGAGGAGGGTCTTTTCTAATTGTTCTAAGGTCTTTCTAAGAAGGATTCCCAGTGGCTGTGCCTATCCCTGGATCAATCACTCCAGCCAGCAGGAGCTAATGCTAAGGTTCACCAGACCAGGGGACCACCTCTGGAGCCCAAGGCATCTTAGGCTCCTCAGAAAGACTCTGAATGGTGGACTTTTCAGACGTCATGGGCATGAGGGCATTGGAGAGAGGGGAGCCCTACAGCTGGCTTCTTGGTACCCTTCAACATTTCCTTTGTAGCCATTCTTTACTCTGTTCCTACGGTCAGGGTCTACGGAGTCATTCTTAGAGGAATTTAAGAGGCATTATAAAGAAGCACTATAAAATGCCCTTGGTTATTTAAAAAATATTGTATTAAATGTAAACTTTTATCATAGAACCCATGCTGGCTTTAGAAATGTCCCATGATAAGGACAGCATCTTAGAATCAACAAGATGGTACTGAGTGCTCTCTCGGGCATGAGGTCTTGGATGAGGCACCTGGGAAATGTTGAGTAATGAATTCTCATCTGATTTTCCCAAAGTTGCTATGTACCACTTCCTCAGTCCCAGCATTGTTTCTGATAATCATTAATAAGGATATATTGATTGCCTACAGAGGATGGGATTCTGTATCTTGGGGTGGAGGAGAGAAAAGGGAAACAGACAGACAGAAACAGGGATTGACAGAGACATGTAACTGGAGAGGGCAGGAAACCACAAATTCATACAGAGTAGGGTTACAAAATAGTTGAGGGAGATACTCAAACACAAGTGTAAATTATTATTATTATTAATAATTTTTTTTTTTTTTGAGATGGAGTCTCGCTCTGTTGCCCAGGCTGGAGTGCAGTGGCAGGATCTCTGCTCACTGCAAGCTCCGCCTCCTGGGTTCATGCCATTCTCCTGCCTCAGCCTCCCGAGTAGCTGGGATTACAGGTGCCCACCACCACGCCTGGCTAACTTTTTTTTTGTATTTTTAGTAGAGACAGGGTTTCACCGTGCTAGCCAGAATGGTGTCGATCTCCTGACTTCGTGATCTGCCTGCCTCGGTCTCCCAAAGTGCTGGGATTACAGGCGTGAGCCACCGCACCCGGCCCACAAGTGTAAAATTAATTGAGATTCCATTTGTAATGGGATAGGGTTCTTGGGGTAAAAGGCAAGATGCACTTTGACCTGGAATCCTAGGAACTCTGCTGGCCTCCTTACTATGCCTGAGAAGGAGAGGAATGGCCGGGGAATGGGAGGAGTTTGAGATGGAGAAGGGGCCCTCTTCTGGGAGCTTTCTCTTCCCCACTGAAACACTGCAGACAAACTGCAGTCAGCATCCGCCTTCAGAAGGAACGGCTGTGGCCCACGCCCGTGGCATCTGCAACCAACTCACACATCTACCCCCGTGCTGTTGTTGATAAGACGTTTACAAATTCAGTGAGAGAAAAATGTGGTCATTTATACCGCAGCGTTGTAAAGCTTGACATTATTGGAGCCCATGAATCACAGAAGGAGGTAAAAATTCAAATGGATATAAATGTCCATTAATAGTGGAAAAGTTAAATAAATTACACTTCATCCACATCGTGGAATAATGGGAAGCTATTATAAAAATGAGATAGACCTCTATGGAGTGCCACAGAAATCTCCCAGAAGTGCTCAAGTTAAAATAAAAAAAGCAAATTGCGGAACAATGCATAGAGTCTGATTCCATTTATTTATGGTAGAAAAAATACCTGTGCCTGCAAATGCGCTGATAAAGGATCTATGCCAAGAAAGACCAGTGATTACCTCCTGGGAGGAACTAGTGTGAAGGGGATCGAGATTCCCACATTTTCTTTATGTATTTATATTCTTTATATATTTCCTGTTAGAGCCTTTTTCCATGAAAATAAAAATATATATAAATTGCATCACTAACAATGAAAGTTAGTGATTTGGGGCCAGGCACAGCAGTTCTGTCTTTAATCCCAGCACTTTGGGAGGCCGAGGTGGGCAGATCACTTGAGGTCAGGAGTTCGAGACCAGCCTGGCCAACATGGTGAAACCCCGTCTCTATTAAAAATACAAAAATTAGCCAGGTGCGGTGGTGTGTGCCTGTAGTCTCAGCTACTAGGGAGGATAAGGCAAGAGAATTGCTTGAAGCCGGGAGGTGGAGGTTGCAGTGAGCCAAGATAGCGCCACTGCACTCCAGCCTGGGTGACAGAGGGAGACTCTATCTCAAAGAAAAAGAAAAAGTTAGTGATTCTTGGAAAACGGGAAAAAAAAGTCACTTAATTTCCCTTTGACCTCATTACTCGTGTTCTCACCCCAGCAGTGGCAGGGGTCCTCTGGCTCTGACCACAGTGGTATATCAGTGGCTGTCCTGCCACCCTGCCTTTGCCCAGCTAGAATACGCTCCTCTCCATCACTCTGCATGCATAAGGTTGTTTTCATGCAGGTGCAAGCAGTGACACTGAGTCCCGTTCATGGGACAATTAGGCTTCATTCAGAACAAAGGCTTGAAGAAGGCGAGGAATTTGGAGAAGCGGCTTTCTGGGGAAGAGTATTGCATGGAGAGGGAACAGCTGGAGTGAGGGCCTGGTGGTAGGGCCATGACTGGTGCATTTAGTGAACATTCAAGGAACATCAAGGCAGGTGGGAGGTGAGAGCTGGGTAAGGGAGAGAATGAGGTGGGAGGAGGGTTGGGAGCCAGATCACCTAGGATCATGTAGGGACTTTGCTCCATTGCAGGGACTTTGGCTTTTCTTTTCTTTTTTTTTTTTTTTTTTTTTTTTTGAGATAGAGTCTTGCTCTATCGCCAGGCTGGAGTGGGGTGGCGCAATCTCGGCTCATGGCAACCTTTGCCTCCCGGGTTCAAGCGATTCTCCTGCCTCAGTCTCCTGAGTAGCTGTGACTACAGGTGCGCGCCACGATGCCCAGCTAATTTTTGTATTTCTAGTAGAGACAGGGTTTCACCCTGTTGGCCAGGATGGTCTCAATCTCCTGACCTCGTGATCCGCCCACCTCAGCCTCCTAAAGTGCTGGGATTACAGGCGTGAGCTACTGCATCTGGCCAGGTGGCTGGGGCCCGGGTGATAGAGGTGGAGGAAATGAGAAAGAATAGGATTCTGGATACATTTGGAGGTGGAACCCCCTCCCCAGACCCGTCCCCATTTCCTCCACCCCTCAACCTCTTTGTTCTTCCTGCCACAAACAATCCAAGTCAAGAGGGAGCTACCATCAGTGTCTCATGCCTAAGCTCAGGACATCTCAGGAGCCTCTACTCAGTTATTTCTTGAAGGGCTCTCCATTTATTAATGCCAGCTGCTCCCACCTCCCAGGGCATGAAAGCAGGTCCATTAAGCTCAGATTGGCAACCTGAGACTGGGC
The DNA here is from genome assembly GCF_028885655.2 of Pongo abelii. NCBI lineage: Eukaryota > Metazoa > Chordata > Mammalia > Primates > Hominidae > Pongo > Pongo abelii. The sequence continues at coordinate 19,026,085 of NC_072003.2, forward strand.
AGAAGGGGGCCACAGGACAGAGATGACAGCAGCAGCAGCAGCAGCAGAAAGCAAGCTATTCCATGAGAAGGATCTCTTCTCCCAGTCCTCTCCTGCTGCTATTTTTGGAAAAGCTTCCTCTCTTGAATCCCACATACACCCCGTTAAAGTCCTGGGAGACTTACCTGGCACCCTGTTCTCATTCAGGCAGGGATCTAGGTTGTTCTTTTTTAAGGCAGTTAATATATTCTTATTTTCATGTGTTCATTCATCTGGCAAATATTTTCTAAGGGCCAGGTATTCTGATAAGCAATGAAGATACACAGTGGGCCTAATCAGTGCAGTCCCTGACTACATAGAGCCTAAACTCCAGTAGAAGAGGCAGACATGAAATAACTAATCAATCCCATAAGCTGTAGAATGTTGTTGGGGTCAAGCGGCAGCAGAGGCTCACAGTGCAGACTACGGAACTAGACACTTTGCTGAGTGATCTTGGGCAAGTTCCCTAGCCTCTCTGTGCCCCAGTTTTCTCATTTGTGGAACGAGAACGACTAAGAATGCCTACTCCATAGCTTTGTTTTGTTTTGTTTTGTTTTTTTTGAGACAGGATATCACTCTGTCACCCAGGCTGGAAGGCAGTGGCACAATCTCAGCTCACTGCCGTCTCCACCTCCCGGGTTCAAGTGATTCTTCCACCTCAGCCTCCCCAGTAGCTGGGACCATAGGCATGCACCATTACACTCAGCTAATTTTTGTATTTTTGGTAGAGAAGGGGTTTCACTATGTTGGCCAGGCTGGTCTCGATCTCCTGAGCTCAAGTGATCCTCTTGACTCGGCCTCCTAAAGTGCTGGGATTACAGGTGTGAGTCATCATGCCTGGCCCATTTGTTGATGGATTAAAAAAATTCACATGTACAAAGCTCTTATGAAAATATCCAGCACGTAGGAAATATCATGTGGGTGTTAGCTACTATTATAAGCATTTAATTCAGACTGTGTTAGTTCCATAAAGGGAACATATAAGGGATGTAGAGTGCCAGAGAAAGTTACAAATGTAGGGCGTGGACAGCAGTCTCTCCATGGAGGTGAAATTAACGTGAGACCTGAGAGATGAGGAGGAGCTAGGTATGCAAAAGTGTAGGATGAGAGGGTGCAGGGAAAAGTGTTCAAAGTAGAGGGAAGGGTATGAGCAGAGCCTCTGGTGCAGCAAAAGAGGCTGGCCCTTTGGAGAAGTGCAGAAGGGTACATGGAGCCCCATGAGCCAACAGGCTACCTGGTCCTTCCCCGAGACTTAGACATCAAGAATCAGAAGATAGTGCACAGACCTGAAATAGCCAATGGCCAGCTGAATGCCCCAGAGGATTCTGACTTGCATATTTGTCAAGTGGTCCTTCCATAGATTGAGTCTTTGTGAGTCACCACATGTTTTTGGCCTCTTTTCCTGGCCAATCATTTCCCCTGGGAATTTAGAGTTGGACTTGGTTGTTCTTGCCAGTTTTTTGGGGGCACTAGTACTGAGAGGACATAAATAAAAATGAGGTGGCCACCTTTGGGTCTTTGGGTTGTGGGCAAGAGAGGCAGAAAAGGCCATTCTGCAAAGGAAGAAATGAAGTGAACCAGCTGAAAGCACCAGAGCAGAGAGAGGGAAGAGTTGCCTTGGACCCTAATAGGTCCAGTTTCTGATTCTAGACCCTGTGAGCCCAGCTATACTATCTGTCTGTGTGCTCCAGGAAATACACTTGCATACTTCCAATAAAGCTTGGACTGATTTGAGTCAGTTTCTTGGGCTTGCAACCAAACACCCCTGAGAAACCCCTTCATTTCCTTGACCATTCCATGAAATGTCAAGACAGGAGCCATTACATTGTTGAACTTCCCAGGTCTGGGTGGTGGACACAAAATTTCACGAATGGTCTGTAGAATCTTCCACTTGCAGGAACCCTTTCAGGTAGAAAATTCTCATCAGCAAACATGGGTGCATTCCAATAAAGAAGAAAGCCGAGCTCAATATGTTAGCCCTTTGTACCCAGGTCTGTACACATAGCAGTAGTTTTAGGTGGTTTATCCTTAGAATTTCTGCATATCTGAGCATCTAGGTGAAATGTGACTCAAACATTTGAAGGCACATAGATCCCTTGGACACAGTAAGGGCAGATCTATCCACAAAGTGGCACTTAAGGATTTTTTAAAAACATACGTTCTTGATTGATTCACTGGGAAACTAATAATAGTCAATACTTATTGATTAATTATTACATGTTAGAAGTCATGTTGAGTGCTTGACATGAAAGAACTTATTCAATTATCCTTGCAGTCCTGTGAAATAGGTATTATTATCCCTATTTACAGATTTAAAAACTGAGACACTGAAAGATTAAAGAACTTACCCAAGGGCATTTGCTAGCAAATGACAGCACTGGAGTTAAAACTTCACAATCCAGGCCATGTGCAGTGGCTCATGCCTGTAATCCCAGCACTTTGGGAGGCCGAGGCGGGAGGATCACGAGGTCAGGGGATCGAGACCATCCTGGCTAACACGGTGAAACCCCGTCTCTACTAAAAATACAAAAAATTAGCTGGGCGTGGTGGTGGGCACCTGCAGTCCCAGCTACTCGGGAGGCTGAGGCAGGAGAATGGCGTGAACCCAGGAGGCAGAGCTTGCAGTGAGCGGAGATCGCACCGCTGCACTCCAGCCTGGGTGACAGAGCGAGACTCTGTCTCAAAAAAAAAGAAAAAGAAAAAAAACTTCACAATCCATATAGCTGGTTCTGTAGCTGATTTCTATAGCATCATGTTTCTGACAGTTACTATTTTATTCCTCTGAGATACTATAATAGAAAGTCTCTGTCCCCACCTTCTCTGCCACCAGCTAACTCTCCCATCACCCCCAAGTATCTGACTAGATGTGGCTTATCTACCAAAAGTCATATTGGCATGTGGGGTGGTATAGCCACTAGGAAAATAATTCACCAAGGAGATAAAAATGATAGTTGGCATTTATTTAGTAACTAATGCATGCCAGGCTATTCCCTTTGTGTTCATTATTTCATTTAATCATTATCCCTGTGAGGAAGATAGATCTCCCCCATTTTGCAGATGATAAGACTCAGACTTAAAAAGATTGCGTGATGGCCGGGCGCGGTGGCTCACGCCTGTAATCCCAGCAGTTTGGGAGGCCAAGGCTAGCAGATCACAAGGTCAGAAGTTTGAGACCAGCCTGACCAACATGGTGAAACTCCGTCTCTACTAAAAATATAAAAATTAGCCAGGCATGGTGGCACACACCTGTAATCCCAGTTACTCAGGAGGCTGAGGCAGAAGACCCACTTGAACCCCAGAGGACCTCAGAGGTGGAGGTTGCAGTGAGCCAAGATTGCACCACTGCACTCCAGCCTGGACAACAGAGTGAGACTCCATCACACACACAAAAATAAAAAGTAAAAAAAGATTCTGTGACTTAGCCAGCCAGGGTCACAGAGCTCAGTGATATTTGATTCAACTGGAAATTTTGGGAATATCACAGTCATTGAACCTCATCTCATAACCCTTCACCTATGGTATCCTCATCCATAGGGGGCAGTGCAGAGCAGAAAGAGAATGGCAGGTGTCACTGATGCCCAAACAAACCAGAAATGCAAGAACAGGCAAGACATTGCCCTAGGGATTCCCAGACATGGTGGGGGAGTGATAGTGATGAGCTTTGTTTAGGTGGAGATTGAAATTACTGTCACTGTAGTTAGAATGGAGCCAGAGAAATATGGCACCATGTCTAGGAGGATCAATTGAATTTTGTCACCTTCTGGTCCATTAAACTCTGATTACACACCCATCAAAACAATACAGCTTTATAAACCAAAAATTCATGGAGCACCTATCACGTGCCAGACACTGTGGAGTATAGCACATGCACTAAGAGACAATACATCCACAGATTTAACTGAATTCAAGATGATGCTATTTAGATAAGAGGGATGACAATAGCGGCAAAGGAATGTAAGATGTCTTCACATATTCACATATGCCAATACTAAGCTAAGAGCTTTATTGAATCTATTTAATCCTCACAAAACAGACAAAAAAACAAGGCAGGCATTAATATCCTTCAAGGATGAGGAAACTGTGGCTCAGAGAGGTTTTTAAAAAATCCTCAAAATCACACAGATGGTAAGCAGTGGTATCAGTTTTCAGGTTTCTACCCACATCTCTGGCTCTGAAGCACATGGGTGTAACCACTGTGAGATATTGCTTCTTGTGTTTGTCATATTGTCGCTTTCTTGCTCATAATAGGCTCCAAGTATTCATGGAAAGTTTCCCGTGAGAGTTCCTTTCTCACCCCCACGCACCGACACCACTGGTGCAAGACAGCTTAGGAGACACCACTGTCCCTCCTGAAGTTTTCTAAAGGCTCATGCATGTTCTGTAGGTTTCTATGGGTGAGTTTGCTCTGGTTTTTATTTTTTAACAAAGCCATAAATAGTTGATGTGGCGAGGCTGACCACCCAGCCAGCTTCCCTCCACTCTTTGTGGTGGGTTTCACATCCCAATCTCTTAGGGCCAGAAGACATGTTTTAACCTAAAAGAAAATGTCTCAACCACAGAGCTTCTGACATGGGAGATCCGTTCCTTTACTACGAGGCAGGAGTCAAAGTGAGCAGACGGGAAGGCAGAGAGTTGTGCATGTCAGCTGGAACCAAAGTCTCACACTTATGCCCCCAAGCAGGGCTGCATTCCAGACATCTTGTCCTCTTTGGTGGCCAGGAATAGAGAGATAGGGTGGGATCCATGTCAAGCTTCTGTTTGACAAAAAACAAACCAATTCAGCCTGGTATCAACGAAAAGGAAAAAAAAAAAAAAGTATTAGAAGTTATTAGTGGCCAGGTGCGGTGGCTCACGCCTATAATCCCAGCACTTTGGGAGGCCGAGATGGGTGAATCATGAAGTCAGGAGATCAAGACCATCCTGGCTAACACAGTGAAACCCCATCTCTACTAAAAATACAAAAACTTAGCCGGGCATGGTGGCAGGTGCCTGTAGTCCTAGCTACTTGGGAGGCAGAGGCAGGAGAATCGCTTGAACCTGGGAGGCCGAGGTTGCAGTGAGCCAAGATCACACCACTGCACTCCAGCCTGGGTGACAGAGTGAGACTCCATCTCAAAAAGAAAAAAAAAAAAGTTATTAGTTAGCTCACAAGATCTCTAGGAGGTGGTATAAGGGGTGGGACAGTGGCCTCCAAAAAGATATGACTGTGTCCTAATCCCTGAAATCTGTAAATGTGGCTTTATTTGGCAAATGGAGTCTTTACAGATGGAAATAATTTAAAGGCCTTGAGATGAGGAAATCATTCTGGATTATCCACATGAACCCTAAATCCAATGACAAGTATCCTTCTAAGAGTGAAGCAGAAGTCATTATATGAAATAGACACTTGCACATGCATGTTTATAGAAGCACAGTTCACAATTGCAAAAATATAAAACCAGCCTAAATGCCCATCAATCAACAAGTGGATAAAGAAAATGTGGTATATATAGATACTGTGGAATACTACTCAGCCATAAAGAGGGACAAAATAATGGCACTCACAACAATCTGGTTGGAGTTAGAGACCATTATTTTAAGTGAAGTGACTCGTGAATGGAAAACCAAATATTGTATGTTCTTACTCATAAGTGGGAGCTAAGCTATGAGGATGCAAAAGCATAAAAATGATACAGTAGACTTTGGGGACTTAGGGGTACATTGGGAGGGGGGTGAGGGATAAAAGACTACACACTGGTTACAATTACACTACTCAGGTGCACAAAAATCTCAGAAATCACTACTTAAGAACTGTTCTTTCTCTTTCTCTCTTTTTTTTTTTTTTTTTGGAAACAGAGTCTTGCTCTGTCGCCCAGGCTAGAGTGCATTGGCCCAATTTCAGCTCACTGCAACCTCTGCCTCCCGGGTTTCAAGCGATTCTAGTGCCTCAGCCTCCTGAGTAGCTGTGATTACAGGTGCACGCCACCGCGCCTGGATAATTTTTTTTTTTTTTTTGTATTTTTAGTAGACATAGGGTTTCACCATGTTGGCCAGGCTGGTCTTGATCTCTTCCCCTCAAGTGATCTGCCCACCTCAGCCTTCCAAAGTGTTGAGATTACAGGCGTGAGCCACCACAACCAGCCCACCACTAAAGAACTTTTCCATGCAACCAAACACTACCTGTTTCCCCAAAACTATTGAAATAAAAGTAAATATTTTTAAAAAAATAAATAAAAATGAGATTTTTTAAAAAGTGAAACAGAAAGTCTTAATACCATCAGAAGAGAAGACACAGAGAACAGAAGGAAGCCTGACCATGCAGGTAGCAATGAGACTGATGCAGCCAGAATTCAAGGAATGCCAGTAGCCACCAGCAGATGAAGAAGCAAAGAAGGAATTCTTCCCTAGAGCCTCCAGAGGGAAAGCCACCATTGAGAGAAATGCCAGCTTCCATGGTGTAGGCTGGAGCAAGCAAGCTGATTGGTGGAAATGAGGTCACGTGCTTTTACCCTAGTTGCAAGGGAAGCTGGGAAAAGTGGTATCAGCTTCTGTAGGGAAAGGTGGGAACAGAGACCAGGAGGATTCCCTCAGCATAGGTAGGCTCTGGGCTGTCAAAAAGGAGGAGAGATGTTCTCTAGAGATGGCTAGCAGAGCACATCTTCATTCTGCGCTCGGACTCCTCCTATTAGTTGGAAATAACAGGGAATCCCCTGCTTCTCCAAGTCTAAGCAGCTCTGCAGCCACCTTGCTGGGTGTGCCAGGTCTCAGGTGTCTTGCTCCTGTGTTTCATGAACTATCGGTTTTGCTTGCCCAATTCCATTACCATAGCAGCTGGGTTTTAGTTTTGGTTTTGGTTTTTTCTGAGTTAACTATTCTTTCGCTGTCAGTGCTTGCATCCTGTTGAAGGCTGCTCAGCAACGCAGGCAGTGTTACATGATGTGGCCTCACCACTCTCCCCAGTATCTCTCCACTGCTCCCTGGGCTTCAGCCGCACTCATTTCCCCCACTGCTTCTGGAATATTCCAGGTACCCTGCTCATCAGGGCTGTTGCTCACTTGCTCCCTTCTGCCTGGAATACACCTCCCTTCCACCTGCTATGACTTACTGCCTCATTTGATTCAGCTCTTTGCCCAAATGTCACCTCTTCCAAATGACTTTTCCCAGCTGCTTGATCTAAAACAGTAGCCCCTTCTCATCACTCTTCATCTTTTACCTGCTTTACTATAAAAGCATTTATCACTAGCTAGTACGAATTATGCATTTATTTGCTTATTTTTTTATTGGGCACTTTCCTCCCGCTAGAACACAAGTTCCATGAAAAGAGAAATCTTTATATTTTGCTTGCTGCTATATCCCTAGTGTCTAGAATAATTCTTGAAATGCAGGAGTTATTCCGCGTGTACTAGTGGAATGCATAAATTATATTGTCACTAATAGTTTAAATATTTCCCCTTTTTAACTAGGATTTAGTCATTTCTAGAAAATGATTCTTTCCATCATTCTGTCTGTCTTCCAGAGCCTAGCAGAGTGCCAAATGCATAATGGGCCACAGGGAATATTTATGGGAGGGATGAATGAATGGGTGAGCACATTTAGACTCTTGTTAAAACCAAACACTTGGCAATAAAATGCAAGATTCTCAAGTTGCAATTTCTTCTAATGGTATTTCCCAACTTTAAGCTGGCATCCAATACAATCATTTCTGTCTTTCTAGAGCTGTACTCACACATATAGACAGCTTATATGGTTTTGTACGCATGGAATCTTATTCTAGTAAGGAGTGATAAACATTTGTCTGCTTTGTATGTTTATTTATTAGCACAATCTCTTCCCCCCTCCACCAGACAAGAACTGATGTTGGACACCATTCTATGGAACAGATACACAGGAACGATTTTGGCTGGGGGCCCAGGTCATTGTCCACATCACCTACCTTGTGTCATCACAACTGTAAGCTCTGGGTCTCTCTAGCAGCTTTGGAAACACCTGTATTGAGAAGAACAAGGAGTGTGTTTGTGTCTTTCAGATTCCACACAAATACCCCTTATTCCCTTTTTCTTCTTTTATTGGCAATGAAGATTCTAGGGGTGTGTCCAGGCTCACACAGCCTCACGGGAGGTTGCAAGCCTGGGTAGGGGAATGTGAGCAGAACAACCAAGACAGCCTAGATGGAGATTTCTGTCCTTATGATTTAATTCCCTGTATTTCCTTTTGGCTCAATCTTGGGCCATTAAAGGAAGAGGCTTCATTATATATATATATGTGTGTGTGTGTGTGTGTGTGTGTGTGTGTGTGTGTGTGTTTGTGTGTGTTTATTTTTATATGTATATATAATTTATATATATAATGTGCTATGTACTGTATTACACATTGTATATACTGTGCTGTGTACTATTAGGTTGGCACAAAAGTAATTGCAGTTTTACCAATTTTATGAGAAAAAAATGCAATTACTTTCTCACCAACCTAGTATATTAGAGCATTATGTGGATCTCCACACATTGGATGGTAGGGACAAGTATCATACCTATTTTACAGATGGAGGAATGAAAGTTTCGAGAGATGATCGTATTTACCTAGGACCGCAAAGAGACAGAGACCTTGAAACTAGATTTGACTGTCAACCTCTACCTACAGAGGAAAGGAGGAGGGATGACTTCTTTCACAATCCATTGGTGTTTTTCACCAGTTGCTTTTGAGAGTTCCAAGATCCACGGCCGGCAGCAGTCCTCTCAGCCTCATTGGGCGCCCAGGGGCACTCTGGCAGGTCCCTGGGAAATGGTGCCCCAGCCTCTTGATTTATTGAGATTGCAGTTTGGCTGATGGCTGGCCAGCATGAAGTGCATGCTGATGAGGAGGTGCCGTGGGCCACGTGGGCCTTGGAGGCTGCTCTGCCTGGGAAGTGGCTTTTTTTTTCTGTCTCATGATGGATGGTGCTGGGACCTAGCCAGACAGTGTCAATCAATCCACAATTCCTGGGGACCTGCTCTGACTCAGGCACTGTGCTAGGTGCTGGGGATACCACAGGTTGTATGACAGCCAAGCCTTGCCAGGCCAGCAAATCAAAGGCTAGTTTTAAGCCCCAACTGCCCCCTTTGCCAGATCCCTTCATACAGTGCATATAAGGGCAGCTCTGGTCCCTATTCTCATGGAGCTCCATCAAAAGGTGGAAAACTACACAAGCCTACTGAATGTGTCATTTTATAAGTATGATAAGGAGGGCATGGGACTGTATAGATAAAGATAACTGAGCCAGGTTGGGCAGCATCAAGAAAATCTCTCTAGAAATAATGTTTGAGCAACAATCAGAAAGATGAACAGGAGTAAATAATGTGGGTTGCATGGACGTATAAGGGGAGACACATGGGCAGAGACTGGAATCCAAGGTGTGGGAAGAACTTGGGGGAAGCTGCAGTGTGATACTCAAGGTCCTAAGAGAAGTCTAGTGCAGTGGGGGCCCAGTAAGCAGAGTGGAGCGGTGTGTAACCCAAATAAAACCAGGCTGCCTATAGTCCAGTCTTCATAGGACATTGTACCAGAGAGAAACAAATCAAAACCGAAAGCAGAGCTAGGAAGGGTGACATGTATCTTTCCTGGATAACTCTTAACAATACCAGACTAGGGACTCAAGAGTCAAATCTCCAAAAATTCTTCATCAGCCATTTCTTCCCTAGAGTCCTAAGAGCTGCTGTGGAGGAAACAAGGCTTTGACTATAAATGGAGGATGGAGGAGGAAGGATGTCTGCATGATTCTCCTCTTTTTTGTTTTCATTATATCTGAGTATTTTACCAACAAATCAGACCTTTCTTGCTCTTTCAGGATCAATCTGCTAATAACCCTCACGGAGTCTACATGACAGATTCATTTCTCGCCACTTCCTCTTTTCCCCATGGTTTGCAAGTACAGCAATGACAGATTATTTTTAAGTGTCCTTTTCTAACCTTTTTCATTAACTTGACATTGAAAGGAGGGTGCTCAGATCAATGTCCCTTCCCTAAGTTCTGGTTTCCCTCTCCTTCCTGCAGAAGATGAGGGAACTATATACACAGGGCCTTGGCGACTGTGTTATACAGATTGGACTTTTTCTTAAAAACAATAGAAAATCAATACAGAGTTTTTATTTTTATTTTATTTTATTTTGAGAAGAAGTTTCTCTCTTGTTGCCCTGGCTGGAGTGCAGGGGCGTGATCTCGGCTCACTGCAACCTCCGCCTCCTGGGTTCAAGCAATTCTCCTGCCTCAGCCTCCCAAGTAGCAGGGATCACAGGCACACACCACCATGCCCGGCCAATTTTTGTATTTTTAGTAGAGACAGGGTTTCACCATGTTGGCCAGACTGGTCTCAAACTCTTGACCCCAACTGATCCCCCCGCCTCAGCCTCCCAAAGTGCTAGAATTACAGGTGTGAGCCACTGCGCCTGACCCAGGGTTTTTAAATGTTAAATAAAAACCTGTTTCTTTTTTTTATACATTTTTATTATATATTGAGAAATTATAGGTGCATATATTTATAGGGTACCAAGTGGTATTATGGGTTTTTATGGTTTTTGTTTTGTTTTGTTTTGTTTAGAGACAGTGTCTCGGTCTGCCCCCAAGGCTGGAGTGCAGTGGCACAATCATAGCTCACTGCAGCCTCAAACTCCTGGGCTCAACCGATCCTTCTGCCTCAGCCTCCCAAGGAGCTGGCACTACAGGCATGCAACACCATGCCTGGCTAATTTTCTTTTTTTTTGTAGAGATAGGGTCTCACTGTGTTGCCCAGGCTGACCTTGAACTCCTCGCCTCAAGCAATCCTCCCATCTTGGCCTCCAAAAATGCTGGGATTACAGATGTAAGCCACTGTGCTTGGCCTGATTTTTTACATACAGTGTGGAATTATTTTAAACAGAGAAGAAATGTCATCACATTTGTGATCCTAAATGAGAGTATTTCACCTTTCTCAACTCAGCATGAACTTTCCCCCAAGTCCAGCAGAAACGGTCTTTCCTAACACAGCCGACATCACTTCTCCTAAGTGGACACTGTCACGTGCTTGGCCCGTTGCTCTCTACCAGGTTTTTCAAGCTCAGCACTATTGACAGTCTGGACCTGTTTATTCCATCATGTGGCAAGTCATCCTGTGCACTGCAGGAGGCCTAGCAACATCCCTGGCCTGCACACATTAAATGCCAGTAGTATCCCTCTCATTGTGACAACCAAAAATGTCGTTTTTTTTTTTTTTTTTTTCCTGAGGCAAAGTCTCACTCTGTCACCAGGGTGGAGTGCAGTGGCACGATCTCAGCTCACTGCAACCTCCATCTCCCAGGTTCAAGCAATTCTCCTGCATCAGCCTCCCAAGTAACTGAGACTACAGGCGCACGCCACCATGCCCACCTAATTTTTTGGTATTTTTAGTAGAGACGGGGTTTCACCATGTTGGCCAGGATGGTCTCAATCTCTTGACCTTGTGATCCGCCTGCCTCGGCCTCCCAAAGTGCTGGGATTACAGGCGTGAGCCACCACTCCCAGCCTCAGAAATGTCTTTGTATTGCCAAATTGCCCCTGTTGAGAAGCACTGCTGCATGGTTTAAAATTCATATTGTTTCTTACCATATCACTTACAATACCATATTGTTCTTACCATGGTCATGTAAATGACATCTGTCCGGTGCCATACAGGCTTGGTGTGGATATTGACATCTGGGCCCTCTATTTACGCCCTTGAGAATTTGTGTCTGTAATCAATAAAATTCAAGGTTCTTGCTCACCCTTCAATCACATTCTGAGCATCTTGTTGAGCCCTGTCCTGTCTGCCTGGCTGGCCTCACCTTAGTTTGAGTGAACTGCCTTTTCCCATAGCCTTGTGGGCACCATTCAGAATGCTGTGGTTATATGAAGGCTTGGCCAAAGAGGGCACTGGGTAGCCATGACAAAACAAACACCTATTCCTGTGCTTGGAACGGGTGAGGTCTTTTATGACTTGCTGGAGATGTCTCCTAAATTGTTTGAAATCTTTTTACAAAACGGACTCCTATATTGTTTGAATTTTTTTTTCAAAATTGACCTTGAACAGAAATAAGCTTTGGATGACAAGCGGGAGAATTCATGTTTCTAATGCAGAAAGTCATCCTGAGAGCTTTCTGAAAGGAGGTCTATTGTGTTCACCAGGGGAAAAGGAAGTTCAGGCATACCCCTGTCTGACTATGTGATTCATCTCACAACTCTAACAAAAAAAAAAAAAAAAAGGCACCAGGCTCGGGATGCTGTATTTCCAAGCTCCCTGTGCTCGCTAATTTCTCTTCAGAAGAAGAGCAGGTGGCCTGGCTGCCACAAAGTACCTAGGAGGGAACTTGTTGGAGTTCAGTTCATTGGAACAGAAATGACAGAATGTCAATTTACCTCCTAACTGCATGTCATCGTCAGGAATCAAATAAGCAATTACATGAAGCTAAATTGAATTCATTTCAGATTCAGATGGACAGCCTGCCCCTAGGTTGCTCCACCGAGGGGAAACAGCCTTTCTGACTGCATATATAACAGCAACCCGTGGGTGGTGGGTTTCTGAGCTATGCTACCTCTGTCCTCCTTAGGGCCAGCCTGGCTGAAATTGTCACTGACAGCTTCCCACCTGGAATTTCCATGTCCACCCTCCACATCCCTTGCCTACTCCAAGCCTAGAGATGTGAAACGTGGCAGGAAGGTGCCTCTAATGGTGGAATTTTAGGCATCAGTGTGTGGGGATATGTCCATATAAGAACAATCACTTTCATCAGTGACTTCTTCTAGGGGCTCCATAGAGCATCTTTTCAATGGGTCCAGCCAGATAATATAGTGATCTTTGAAGTCAAATAAAAGAGGAAGAGGATGAAAGAAAGTCTCGTTTAAAAAAAAGAAAAGTTACTAGATGACACAATGGATTCGCTTATTTAATTCTAAAAGTAACTCTCTAAAATAGGTGTTATTATGTCTCTCCATATTTTCAACATCTTAGAGATGGTGCTTACCTTATATTCATGTTCTCACTTATGTTTCCTGGCCTTCCTGGATATTAGTTTGGGGCCATGAGACTCATTCTGGTGAATGGACTGTAAGCAGAAATGATAGGTGTCACTTTCTGGCCAAGGTAGTTAAGAGGTCTTCTTCTTCTTTCTCTTCTATTGCCACAAACATGCAGGCCACAGGGTCCTCACGGTGCGCACCAAGATGGAAGATAGTAATGTTAATTGCACTCATATGTTAAAGAGATTTTAGAAGGCTGATACTTGCATCTTCTCCAATATCCTGCCAAGTTCTCTTCCAGCCTCTTCTTGCACACTCTCAGTGATAAGAAACTTTCCACCTCCTCAGCGTCTTATTTTTTAATTTTTAATTTTTATTTATTTATTTTTGTTTAAATTTATTTTTTTGAGGCAGGGTCTCACTTTGTTTCCCAGGCTGGAGTGCAGTGGCATGATTTCGGCTCACTGCAACGTCCGCCTCCCGGGTTCAAGCGATTCTCATGCCTCAGCCTCCCCAGTAGCTAGGATTACAGGCGTGTGCCACCAAACCTGGCTAATTTTTGTATTTTTTAGTAGAGACGGGGGTTCATCATGTTGGCCAGGCTGGTTTCGAACTCCTGACCTCAAGTGATCCGCCTGCTTCTGCCTCGCAAAGTGCTGGGATTACAGGCGTGAGCCACCATGCCCGGCCCTCCTCAGCATCTTATACGTGGTTGATCTCAGTGTCTAGCAGTCCTCATCCTGTCCTTGGGAGCCACACAGATCAACTAGTGTCAAGTAGTATCCTTGCTCTTAAACCGAACAGTTTTCTCAGTGTTTGCACATAGGTTACCTGTCCTCCGTAACTTTTCCTTTTCCCAAGCTTAGTTTTTTAAGTTGTTCCTTTCATTTGGTTGGTGTTGAGTTCCCTTGCCTCTTATATTACAAACAGGAAAACAGATGCCCTCAGAAGGCAAATGGCACGCAAAGCACTAACCGCTCCTTCATGGCAGAACCTGGCACTGAACTGTCTAAGCTTCACAAGGGAGAAGATTGGTATCTGGTTTGCTCACTGTTGTATCTCAGAGCAGTGCCTGGCACATAGTATATGCTTAATTAATATTTGTTGAGCAAATGAATGAACCCTAGAGTCCCAACTCCCATTATTTTACAATGTAAAGAAATAGTCAATCAAATTTTAGGCTGAACCCATATCTTAGAACTGGTGGGCACAAAACACTACAATAACACAGCTATAATTCAAATAAGGCATTTATCAAATAGTCTTGGGCTTATAAGACACCTAAACTTGGCGACTGTAGTCTCAGCTAATCGGGAGGCTGAGGCAGGAGAATGGCGTGAACCCGGGAGGCAGAGCTTGCAGTAAGCTGAGATCGTGCCACTGCACTCCAGTCTGGGCAACAGAGTGAGACTCCCTCTCAAAAACAAAAAAACAAACAAAAAACAAACAAAACAAACAAACAAAAAACAGCTATACTTGACCCCAAAAAATCACATATATGTAGAAATTACTAAAGATGGAGGTGAAGACACGTTTGACCACTCCACCGCCTGTTCCCACACCTTCAAACTTTGTTGACCTCTACTTAAGCATTTTTCATGGCAACTGTTTCAGACGCCGTGCATCCTCATTCTCTCCACAAATATTGTGGTAATTTCTAAAGCCTTATTAAGACACCAATCCTTGGGGCATATTTCAATAGTTTGGGTAATAGCTTTATGGATTAGGGCACAGAGCCATAAAAAATGGACCTAGCTTTGATATTAAAATTGTTATTTGCATTCATTTCTGAGATGTAGCTTTATAGTGAAAGTAAACTTATTTCCTGAAAAGATAGATATGTTACTGAGACGAAAATGAATACTGGTTAATAAAACTACAGATAAGTACACCCTTGCATAAAATGCCATTGCATTTAGGCAATAATTCACGTACATCTGCCTTGCCAGCAATCTCCTGTTCCCCACCTGTTGAAGCAACATCTTCCTGAGAAACCTTTAGTTGCGGGGACTGGGTGCAGAGCCCAGCTCTGGCATTAGCTGTTGTGATCCACCTTTTCACAATGTGTATAAATTGAGAATAAGGCTAAATTCATTTATTCATTTACTTTTAACAAAGGAGTTTTAGAACTCCTGAGATATGCCATGCTCTGAACATATAATTGCTTTCTACAATAAAGGGGCAGGCAGGCAGTCACTAGCTAGCTAGTTATCTGAGTGGCTAGGTGGTTGGGTGGATGGATAGGTATCTAGATAGGTGAGTGTGCGGATGGATGAGTGGATGGATGGATAGATATGTAGATAGGTCGGGGGATGGATGGATGGACAAACACACAGATGGATGGACGAACACACAGATGGATGAATGGCCAGATAGAAAAGATGATGAAGAGTCTTTGCATTTTCAGGATCACCTGGCTTCATTCAGTAATCCTCACTCTCTATCTGTTCGTCTTACATTAATCTGGCCCTATCCTTGACCAATGGACCCATTGTGGCCGATCAGACCATTGAGATGGATTCATGGTTAGGCAGAGCCCATCAGCTCTAATTCCAAATCTGGAGCAAGCATGGCCTAGAGGGAAGCAACTCTTTCCTACTGGACTTAAATTTGGGAGGGTGTAAGCCTGGCTCTGCTGGCTGGGTGGTGGGTGCACACACACAGAGCACACCTGGCTTGGGAGTGAAGCCACCAGAGAGGAAAGCAGAATGGAGTAAATGGAAAAGTAGGGTACCGATGACATGGCTTAAACATCTGAATTCTGCCATGCCTAATGCTTACACCTCGGCTTTTGAATTCTTGTGAGACTTTGTACCTTCAATTTTATTTTTCTTTCAGAGTTTGCAACCACAAGGGCTCTAAATAAAATAGATACCTAAGCCAGAAAAGGATTATTGTGTACTGTGCTGTAGAGGATCTAGAATGAAACCAAGCACAGCTTCGCACTCACTACCTCCACCATGAACACCAGCAGCCTGGGAGCCACGTGTGTTCTGCCTAAACTTTGGGACACAGACCACCACCTAATTTTAGATTGAACAATCTGAAAACTACCTCCATGGAACTACTTACCAAAGATACCCCAATATTTGCATTCTAGTGGCCCACAAGCAATGCTAAGTTTTTAATCAATGGCCTTCTATTCTGACAAATAGGTGAGCTGGGTTTTGAGAATGTCCTCCCTCCCAGCCAAGGAACTCAATAAAACTGTTTTCACTATGAATGAGCCAAAAGAATGTGGTGAGTAAAACATGTTTATTTTCCCCAAAGCAGTGCTTGCATATAAAAGGTTGCTCAACACTGTTCTTGATAAATGATATCCTCTGAGGGTTCTTCCAGCTTTAAACTTTGTGATTGCATACAAAGATCAGTGAGAAACTTCTCTTTGCAGCACCATGTAATCTTGCCCTAGCTCAGCACTATGCCTGGCACAAAGGAGGTTCTCTGTGTGTATCTGGTGAATAATTAATGAATAAATTTAGACCTAACCATAACCTTCATCCCCTAACTGCTCAGAAGGGACCCCAGTAGAGAGTAACTTTAAGAGGCAATTAGATTCTAAAGGTATCACATAAAGAAACAATCACATACTCAGAATTTTCCTTAAAAGTCCTCTTAAGTCACCCGTGCTTTGAAGAAGCAGATAGTCTCTCAGTGTGTCCAACACAGTCCATTTTCCCTCTATCTTGAACAGACCACTGTGTTTTGGGATGAGCATCTGATGAAGAGGTTGACTTGTGTTTAAGGGATCATACTGAATAAAAACAGCTGTCTGGCACCTAGCAAGAGTAGATGCTCATAGTATGAGGGACAAAAGAGCAAAGGAAGGGATCTCTAGAATCAGATTTTCTCAGGCTATGAGTGGGAGGGTGGTTGAAATAAACTATATGATTGGAAAGTTTCATCCTCACCTTCCCCTGCCTCCTTCTCCATCTTCATCCCCTCCCTCTCTCCCCACTCTCTCTTTCTCTTGTTCTTGCATCTGCTCACCTCATATTGTATAATTTAAATTACTAACACATGCTTCTGATGCCACTATATTGTATCCCTAAACCTTCACAGGCCAATGAATGTCCCAGGTAAAAGTCACAAAAAAAAAGATCTCTCTCCATCCTCTGATGCCCATCCCAGCACAGAACCTTCTATGGCTGATAGAATTCTTTGCACTCATTCTCTCTCCATATTCAGATGATCTTGAGGAAGCAGAAAGATCAGAGGAAAATGCTTCCAGCAAGCTTCACATTAGATTCTAAAATCCTATGATTCATTCCTTTTCCATCCAAATAAAATCCCTGTCTTTACAGTAAAGGTGATGAATGGAAACGGCATCCTCAGAGGTTTACATACATCTTGCAGACTTTTTCATTTCCTCCTTTCTCTTCTTTCCGTCTTCTTTTCATTTTTGCAGTGCAACAAAGTTTCACAATGAAGGATTTTATAGAAAATCCATGTCTGGGGATTTATTTGAGCCTTTGTCATAAATTATGGCAACATAGAACCTGGCTGTTGCTATACAATTCCACATATTTCAACAAGGTGATTACGATAAAGTCCACGACTCCCTTCAGCTGGAGTAGGACTTTTGAGTGTGCAGCTGCTGTCCCAGATATGAGGAACACAAATGTGGATACAAAGGCTTCCTTTGATGAGATGGCAAAGCTGAGTTTTGGAAACGAAGGCAGTCTTTTTCCCCCCAAAGAATACTATATTGAAATAGAATTGTCTTTTTAAAGCCCAGATCAGCATCTATGGAGCATGAAGATGACAGCATCCAAGACTAAAGAGTTTCCCTGGATGAGAAATGACCTCATCCCTTGATTCATCTTTTCAGTTAATATAATGACCTTTAAAATCGAGTTGCTGAGAATTGAACAAAGTTAAAAAAAAAAAATCAAACAAGAAAGCCCAGAAAGATGATAAGGGATTGTTTAAATGCCTGCTAAGCAGGCACTGTGCCACCTATGACCTACCACATAAACCAGACGAGTAGGCCAGCCACTTTGCTCACCACGTCTGGATAAAAATCTAATGCGAGAATTAAGGATCACTTTGATGATCAGTTTCCATTCTGAGCCCAATCTCTGTGGCCCGTCCAACCTTAGAATCAGTCTCTGCCAAGGTCATTGGGGATGCTCAGTGGTCCAGCTGACCATCTCAGGAAGGCTGGGGTCGGTGGTGGAGGGGTGTCCAAAAGTCTCACATTCATCTTTAAATCTGCCCCAGAGCTGGTGGCTCTGACTTTGGGCAGGGTAACTTAATGCCTCCTTTCTTTTAGTATAAAAACCCCAACATTTTTCTGCAAGAAAATGCCCAATCTTCATTGCACGTGGTCTTAATGGGAATGTCAGTCAAAGCATTCTGCCCTTCCTTTGCCTTGGATGGTAAGTGATTCATACTGAGTCAATTAGATACCATCGCGCAGAAATGTAAACTTTGGATGGAGTGATTTAAGGGCAGCACATAGTTGGAGCTGATTTCTCCTGACAGTGGGATTCGCAGCAAGGGACCCCCCCATCCCTGTGTGGGTTCAAAGTGCTTTAATTCCTTACTGCTCAGCCGTAAAAAGAAAGAATTAATGTCATTTGCAGCAACCTGGATGAGATTGGAGACTATTATTCTAAGTGAAGTAACTCAGGAATGGAAAACCAAACATCGTATGTTCTCCCTCATAAGTAGGAGCTAAGCTATGAGGATGCAAAGGTATAAGAATGACACAGTGGACTTCAGGGACTTGGGGAAAGGGTGGGAAGAGGGTGAGGGATAAAAGACTACAAACTGGGTACAGTGTATACTGCTCAGGTGATGGGTGCACAAAAATCTCACAAACCACCGCTAAACTTACTCATGTAACCAAATACCACCTGTCCCCCAATAACCTATGTAAATAAAAAATAATTATAATAAGTTTTCATAAAGTCAAAAAAAAAAAAAACCCCCAAAGTGCTTTACTTCCTGTCCTTGCTGGGGCTGGGTTCTGTACTTCTCCTTGGATTCTGGATGCTTCCCCATGCATACCCTAGTAAGTTCAATTTTTTTTTTTTACTTAAGTGAGCCCGAGTTGGCCTCTGATGTTGGCAAGCATAGAACCAACTGACACAAGTAGCTTAGTGCTTTGCTACTCAAGGTGTGATCACAGACTAATTGTGTCACATGAGAGATTATGACAAATGCAGTATCTTGGGTTTTACCCTAGATCTACTAGATCAGAATCTGCTTTTTTGGAGGCAGAGTCTTGCTCTGTCACTCAGGCTGGAGTCCATCTCAGCTCACTGCCACTTCCGGCTCCTGGGTTCAAGCAATTCTCATACCTCAGCCTCCCAAGTAGCTGGGACTATCGGCATGCACCACCATGCCCAGCTACTTTTTGTATTTTTAGTAGAGACAAGGTTTCACCATGTTGGCCAGGCTGGTCTCAACCTCCTGACCTCAAGTGATCTGCCCACCTCAGCCTCCCACAGTGCTGGGATTATAGGCATGAGCCACCGCGCCTGGCTCAGAATCAGCATTTTCACACGGTTCCCAGGTGATTCCTGTGTATGTCCAAGTATGGGAAGCACTGGTTTAATAGAGAATCGTGTGGACTCTGGATTGGAAAAAGCTGCACCTTTGTCCTCAGTCTCTTTCTTCCCTGGGTCATCCTCATTTCTTCACCTACTAAATAATGATACTTTCTCTGCTTCATTAGTTTATTTATTCCTTCACTCACTTACCAAATATTTATTGACCCAAAGATGCTATGCTAACAACTGGAGGTAGAGAGTTAAATGAATTGTAAGTTTTTCCCTCGAAACGGTGACAGCCTAACAGATGAGAAAAAGATGGAAATATCTGCAAACACTGCATACTCCAGTTTTCTCAATTTTTTTTTTTTTTTGAGACGGAGTCTTGCTCTGTTGCCAGACTGGAGAGCAATGGTGCAATCTCGGCTCACTGCAACCTCCGCCTCCCAGGTTCAAGCGATTCTCCTACCTCAGCCTCCTGAGTGGCTGGGATTACAGGCGCCCACCACCATGCCTGGCTAATTTTCATATTTTTAGTAGAGATGGGGTTTTGCCATGTTGGCCAGGCTTGTCTCAAACTCTTGGCCTCAAGCAAACCACCTGCCTCAGGCTTCCGAAGCGCTGGGATTACGGATGTGAGCCACTGCACCCGGCCTCTCAATTTTAATATAGTGATAGTAATAGTACCTACTTCATCAGGTTTTCTAAGGGTTGCCTTTTTACAAATCCATGTTAAAAATGAAGCACAGTGGCTACACATAATAACTGATCAGTAAGTGTTAGATATTATTAGTAAGTATTTCAAGCACCAAGACTGAGACATGTAATTCTATTGGCATACATTTCTTAAGTGTTTACAGTTGACCAGGTGTGGGTCTAAAATCTTGATATATATCATTTAACTCTCAGATCAACCATAGGACGTAAGTATTATCAATATTCCCATTTGAGAGAAAAGGAGGCACATGAGGTACCATCTGTAGCACAGGTTAGAGGTGAGAGTGATCAATGCTCTTTGTGTTTTGGGGGTGGGAGCATATACTGAAGAAGGGGCACTTGATCCAGATTATGAATGATGAAGAGTACATCAGGTAAACAGAGGCACCACAGAGAGGGAGCAGCAAGTGCAAAGGATGAAGGCATGAGGAGTGAATAAATAGGATGAGAGATGTGGCTGGATAAGAAATGTCACACCAGCTGGGTGCAGTGGCTCACACCTATAATCCCAGCACTTCGGAAGGCCAAAATGAGAGGATAACTTGAGCCCAGGAATTTGAGACCATCCTGGGCAACACAGCAAGACCCTGTCTGTACAAAAAAAATTTTTTTTAATTAGCCAAGCATGGTGGTTGTGTGCCTGTAGTCCCAGCTACTTGGGAGTCTGGCATTCTAGGCTGCAGTGGGCTATGATTGAGCCACTGTGCTCCAGCCTGGGCAACTGAACAAGACCCTGTCTCAAAAAAAAAAAAAAAAAAAAAAAAAAAAAAAAAAAAGCTATCCAGATGCATTGTATCTTGACCCGGAAATACCAGCTCATGGGGCCTAATGAGCATTCCTTGCACACATACATAGCCTGAGAATTTGAGCTGCGCCTTCAGCAACACCACTCATTTCCAACGGGCAAGTCATTTAAGAGGTTGTTGCCTCCTACCTGGAAAAAGACAGGAAATCTGGGAAAATAGAGACAATAACTAATGCTTTTGCCTCTCCCCTCTAGGGGCACACAGACATAAATGGTCTCATCTGGACAGAGGACTCCGAACATTTTTTGATCGACAGCTCTGAACAGATGCATGAACCACACGGTCTAAGTCAAGGTGCCAGGGTGAGGTGCTCCACTCTGCTTTGTCTTTAGCCTGTGAATTGCTCAGACTCTTGGACTGTTCCTGGCTTAGCTCAGTTTCCATGGCCCTGCACAGAGCTTGGCATGACAGCAGGTACTCCAAACATGCCTGAACAAGTTGTGTTATCTCCATCCATTAGATGATGCCATTGGTTCAATTCAACTTTGACTAGAACTTGCGGGTCTTTTCAATTCCAACAGGTAACATTGTATCTGCAGAAGGCTGGATCTTCTTTGTCAGATTTCAACACTACTGTCACCTTCTCCAAACGTCCCTCCTAACCATTTGATCAAAAGAATCTTCACATACCCCAGTCACCAGCTACTATCCTCTCTGCTTTATTTTCTTCACAGGTTTTAGTATCTGAAACTGTTCCCCCAGGGTTGACAAGCATTGCATGCCAGGTTCTGTACATAAATGTAGCTATAATTAAGCATTAATCGGGCTGCACTTTGACTCAGTTCATTTTTGTTAAAAGTCATGTAGCACTGGATACTAACCATTTGCATTCCCATTGTTCCTACAGAGGGATTTCTGACATTAGCATCATGAGATTGTTTAAGAATTGATTTGCATCCCCTTCATTCATATAGATAAGATCTCTGACATTAGAATCATAAGGCTTTGGTTAAAGATGTTTTTCAGACCCTGAATTCCAGCAACTTGTTAGAAGACCCCCCACAGAGGAAAGGGATCAGCAAGGGAATATGGCTCCTTTTCTGTTTTGCTTTTTTGAAACAGGGTCTCCCTCTGTTGCCCAGGCTGGGGTGCAGTAGTGCCATCACAGCTCACTGCAGCCTGGACCTCCTGGGCTCAAAGGATCCACCCGCTTCCACCCCTCACAGTGCTGGGATTACAGCCATGAGCCACCGTGCTCGGCCAGAAAACAGCCTCTTCATCTCCTTGTACCATGACTTCATCCTGCACTTTTCCACTAATCAACGATCTCCACACATCAGCCCACTCCAAAACCCTTAAAAACCCTAAGCCCAAACTTCTCAGGGAAATGGATTTAAGGTTTCCTCCCATCTCCTCATTCAGTGACCCTATGATTAAACCTCTTTCTCTGCTGCAACCCAGTGTCTCAGCATATTGACTCGTTGCATGCATCAGCCAATGAACCTACTACAGTTATATCTATACTTCCTCACCAACGTATTTATTTACTTGTGTATTGTCAGTCTGCTCCCATAAAATGTAAGCTCTGAGAATCTTTGTCTCCTTCATCGTAATATTCACAATACCTTGAACAGTGTCTGGGACACTGCAATTGGGCAAAAAAAAAGTGAAGAAAGAAATGGCTGAGGCCAGGTATGGTAGCTCACACCTGTAATCCTAGCACTTTGGGAGGCCAAGGCAGGTAGATCACGAGGTCAAGAGATTGAGACCATCCTGGCCAATGTGGTAAGACCCCGTCTCTACTAAAAATACAAAAATTAGCTGGGCTTGGTGGCAGGCGCCTGTAGTCCCAGCTACTTGGGAGGCTGAGGCAGGAGAATCACTTGAACCCAGGAGGCGGAGGTTGCAGTGAGCCGAGATTGCACCACTGCACTGCAGCCTGGCAACAGAGTGAGACTCCATCTCAAAATAAATAAATAAATAAATAAATAAATAAATAAATAAAAGAGCTGTTCTTTCTAACCATAATTTTTACACATGTACCTCATTTCATGAAGGTGAAATAAATGAAAATCTGGTATTATATTCTTAAATAATTTAAAAGATTCTTCCACTTGAAATTCCACAAAAAAATTCTACAGACAGCTCAATGAGGGCATGAAGAGACAATGTTACCCACTGTCTTTCAGGAGCATGACAGGTAGAAAGGAAGTGTGCAGTGACTTTGTAAACTACCTAGACATCTGTCCCAGATTGGGTCCTCTGGAAGACATTGAATTAGAATCTGGGTACAAGTGTTTATTTGGGAATAATACCTGGGAAAAAAGGATAAAGCAGTTTGGGAATAAGTAAGTCGTGTACGGGGTTGTTGCCTCCTTTCTAGAAAAAGACAGCAAATCTGGGGAAAGAGAGACTGTAACTGTATTTTATAACAGGAAAAACCTCATGCAACCTGGCAGGGAGCTCTGGAGCAAGTACTGGATTATATCAGAATGACCCAAGTGGGGCTGAAGTGCCCAGGCCTTAGTTTATACCCCTGTTTCACTAAGTCACAGGCTGAGGTTGCCCCAAGAAAGGCGTGACCTGGGACAGCAAATCTTTGCAGCTGAGAAAGACTGTGAAGGAACTGACAGCTGACAGCCACCTGCAAATCACACCTTCTAGAGCTGGGCAGCAAGTCTTTTCCTTGAAGGGTCATCAAGACAGGGCACTCCTGGGCACTTCAACTCTGTGAGTTTCAAGCTCAAACCAAGGGTCTCAGAATGCTGGCTACCGGGTGTCCACTGAGTTCCTGCTGTCTTCTAAGATGTGCCACAAATAGTCCAATTCCTAAATTAGAAGTCACGTCCTGTAAGTGCTTGCTGACTTGGCAGTAGCAACACTGACATAATTTCACAAATAATGATGTTATCCAAGGCAAAAGTTGCATTAGATCAATTACCACTCTATTTCAGTGCCATCTGAGTAGCTCTCAGTGTTTATTTCAGTTCACCTATTTTTAAACCAAAGCTCTCAGGCTTCTGAACCACAACCATGAGCATACCTTCCTTTTCCAGTCCTTGACAGCAACTGGCTCTCATTTTGAACTAAAAAGAATGATGTGGATAACCTCCCCTCCCCATTTCTCTTCTCAATCTCCTTACTTTGTATACTTTAACTGGAGGAGGAGGAGTGGTTGTTCTGCTATGAGGAGAGTCAAAAGCTTAAGGCTCAAAATAAATAAATAAAGGCAGGGGATATTATTATTTCAGGAGAATGGAAGATTAGCTTAAACTGTAACAGGAGAAGGGTTGTGTTTGATTGAGGAATATTTTCCTGTTGGAGAAAGATTTCAGGTGCAGGTGGAGCTGGACTATTAGGAAAAATCATTAAACTTGAGATGCATGCCCATGTGGCCGGTGTTACAGGTTGAACTGTGTTCAAATTTATATAAAGTTCTAACCCCTGGCACCTCAGAACGTGTCCTTATTTGCAGACAGGTCTTTACAGAGGTAATCAAGTTAAAGCAAGCTCATCAGGGTGGATCCTAAACCATTAAGACTGGTGTCCCTATGAAAAGGGGAAATTTGAACTGAAACAGACTTGAACAGAGAGAAGACAGTGTGAAGAGACAAGGAGAATATGGCCATTGTTATGAACTGAATGTTTGTGCCTCCTCCCACAAGTTCAGATGTGGACACAGTTGGATGCCTGCATCCCCAGTCTGATGGTATTAGAAGGTGAGGTCTTTGAGATAATTGGGTTTAGATGAGGTCATGAAAGTGAATCCCTCATGATGGGATTTGTGCCGTTATAAGAAGAGGAAAAGGGAGAGAGATATTTCTTTCCCTCCACAAGCACCCATGAAGGAAAGGCCGTGTCCAAAGACACAGCAAGAAGGTGGCTGTCTTCAAGCCAGGAAGCAAGCCCTCACCAGACAATGAATCTGCCCATGCCTCGATCTTGGACTTGCCAGCCTCCAGAACCACAAGAAATAATTGCATTGTTTATAAGCCATCCAGGCTACAGTATTTGGTTATAGCAGCCCAAACAGACTAAAACAGCAATCTACATGATGAGGAGAGAAGCCTGGAAATAGATTCTTCCCTTATAGCCCTCAGAGAAGACCAATCCTGCTGATGCCTTGATTTGGACATCTGGTCTGCAGAACTGTGAGATAATGAATTTCTGTTGCGTAAGCCACCCAGCTTGTGGGACTTTGTTACAGCAGTTGTAGCAAACTAACCCAGCTGGATTAGATCAGGAGAAGACTAAGTGATCCTTATGAACTGTCCTCCCTCCAGGGTAGAAGATTAGCTGACTCTCCTAAAGCAGAGAAATCTGGAGGCCATAGCTCTTCTGAGGAGACTCAAGAGGAGGTGAGGAAAACATTCCCTCTCCTGCCTTCTTTCTTGTTTTGTTTTCTTTTTCTTTTTCTTTTTTTTTTGAGACAGAGTCTCACTCTGTTGCCCAGGCTGGAGTGCAGTGGTACAATCTCAGCTCACTGCAACACCTACCTCCCAAGTTCAAGTAATTCTCCTGCCTCAGTCTCCCCGGTAGCTGGGACTACAGGTACATGCCACCCCACCCACCTAATTTTTGTATTTTTAGTAGAGACAACCAGGGTTTCTCCATATTGGCCAGGCTGGTCTGAAACTCCTGGGCTCAAGTGATCTGCCCGCCTTGGCCTCCCAAAGTGCTGGAATTCTAGGCATGAGCCACCGTGTCTGGTCCCCTTCTGCCTTCTAACATCATCTTCAACTTTTCCCTGTCCACCCTCTGACCTCTCCCAGAGTCTCTTAAGCAGTGGATGTGCTGGTGGTGACATGGGGCTCCCCACATTTCAGTGTCCTTGTGTATCGAATGGGGGTTATAAAATAATTGCTGTAAAGAAGTGGTGAGAGGAATCCATGGGATGACACATGGGAATGGCAGGCGCAGAGCAAGAGTTCCACTAACTGAAGCCATAACCACCCTTAGTGCGGAAGGCAAGAACTTCACATTATGTTTAATCATTATATGAATCACTATAATTAATGATTATAAATTGTATGTAATGGGTGACTAATTATTATTATTGGCAAATGAAAGCTCTCTGCATCTCTCTGTCACTTGTGGGATGTGTGATGAACCACAGAAGCCTGGGTTCAAAGCCTGGCTTTGCAGATTTACAGGTAGTGAGACCTGGGTGAGATGCTTTAGGAGTCTGAGAGGTGGAGGTGTTAAACGGAGGGTCAAAAAGTTGCTGAAAAGCTTTCCAAGGGGACAGTGAAACAGACTAGTCCTGATGAGAGAGGAATAAATGGGGAAAGAGTATAGGAGACACAAGCTGGGTGGTTTTAAAATATCTGGATTACTTTGGTGAAGAAGCAAGAGCTTTGATTATTTTGTTTGCTGTGTGCCTCCATAGTTGATTAGTGTTGAAGATGGAGCCCTTAGTCCCTAGTACGAAGTACAGCATCCAAGATACAGTACCAAGATCCTTACCTCTTACCTTGTTGGAGATAAAACCATCTTCAAACCTACAGGGGCCAGGAAGTACGCCAACATTTGTTATCATAGTAGTTTGTTGTTGTTTGTTGTTTGTTTTTGAGACAGGGTCTCGCTCTGTCACCCAGGCTGGAGTGCAGTAGTGCAATCTCCGCTCACTCATCCTCCACCTCCTGGGTTCAAGCGGTTCTCCTGCCTCAGCCTCCCAAGTAACTGGGATTACAGGCGCCCACCACCACAGCCCACTAATTTTTGTACTTTTAGTAGAGACGGGGTTTTGCTATGTTGGCCAGGCTGGTCTCGAGTGATACACCCGCCTTGGCCTCCCAAAGTGCTAGGATTATAGGTGTGAGCCCCTGTGCCCGATCTTGTTGTTTTGAGCCCTACTCTGTGCCAGAAACTTAGTTAACCACCTTGGATATGTTGTGTATACTGTTAACAGTTTCATATGTGGAAGTCAAATATTAGATGAATCTCTAAAATTAAAATGTTTTATTTGGGAGGAAAGGGTCGCAATTCAGAGCATATATGCAGACCAGGTGGTCTTCAGTACATCCAAAGAACAAAGAGAAGTTTAGAGGCGTTTTAGAAAAGGAGAAATGTTACATATTGTTGTTTGAGAAAGTTCATTAGCAAGGGTAAGGCTGTGGGAGCTGGCAAGCTCTATTTGGTGAGTGATGGCAGTGGGCAAAACTTGTCTTAAGGTCACAGCAGGTTTTTCCTGTAGCCGTTAGATAAAACTGGCTTCAGGTTCCAGCAGGCAGTTCCAGCAGCCAGGCTTTCCGAGAATTCCTTTCTGGAAGCCATGTAATGTGGTCTGACTGCTTTTTCCCCCTCCTGGCCTCTTGACTCTGTTTTAGTTGGCTATAACAAGAATGACCCAATTCTAAGACCAACTTTCACACAGAATGCAGACGGGAATGTTAACTTAGAGATAAGGAAACCTAGGCTTAGCGAGGCAGAGTAACTTGCTCAGGGTCTCACAGCTCGTAAGTAGCAGAGGCAGGACTCAAATCCAGATGGTTGTGTTACCAGTGGAGAGGTCCAGGTTCTTGGCGTCTTGATCAAAGAATTGGATGAAATGAACAAACAAAGCAAGGAAAGAATGAAGCAACAAAAGCAGAATTTATCGAAGACTAAAGTACACTCCACAGAGTCGGGGTGGGCCAGAGCACAGGAACTCAAGAGCTCCGTTACAGAATTTTTGGAGGCTTAAATACCCCCCAAAATTTCCATTGGTTCCTTGGTGTATGCCTTATGTAAATGAAGAGGATGGAGGAAACTTACAAAGTCATTTATTTGGCTTATGCCCTGTGTAAATGGAGAAGGTATTTCTTGTCACAGCTGAAGTGTTTCCATTTGATTTAGTTCTAGGAACTAAATAAGGCTTCTAGGAAGTCCTTATGTTCCTAGTCTCCAAACCCTATTCTCCTACCTCTGTTGGAATGCATGTGGGGGCTCAGGGAACCCCTGTATTAGTTGACTAGGGCTTCTGTAACTTCCATAAGGACCACAGACTTAAACAACGGAAATTGACTTTCTCACAGTTTTGGAGGCTAAAAGTCCAAGATGGTGGTGAGAGCAGGGTTGGTTTCACCCGAGGCCTCTCTTCCTAGCTTGCAGTTGGCCCCCTTCTCACCATGTCCTCACATGCTTTTCCTCTGCATGTGTCCCTGCTGGCCCATCTCCACATTTCTTCTTAGAAGGACACCAGTCGGATTGAATGAAGACCCACCCTAATGGCCGCATTTTAACCTAATTACCTCTTTGAACGTCATCTCTCCAAATACAGTCATGATCTGAGATACTGAGAACCCTCAATTAGGCAAGGACTTGAAGGTATGACTTTCTGGGAAACACAATTCAACCCATAATGAGCCCCATACTGGTATTTCCCCAGGTATGAGACACATACCATCGTTGAGGCATGATGGTGCCAGGTATAACCTGACACTAACAGCAATGACTTATATCCAGATAAAGTGATTCCCTTTTCAAACCTCTTTCAGTTACTCTGACTGCACCAAGAAGAACATCCTGGCTCGGTGCTAAGGACTTTTAACACTTCTCCAAAGCTAACAAGTCTACCCTTTGAGCAAAGACAGCTGTCTAGCTAACTAACTAAATTTAATAGCCTTGGTTGTTTGTTTTTGTTGTTGTTGTTGTTTTAGCCTTGTTTATTTTTATTGCATTTATTTTTTATTTTTTATTTTTTTATTTTTTGGTGATAGAGTCTACCTCTGTTGCCCAGGCTGGAGTGCAATAGCACGATCTCTGCTCACTGCAGCCTTGGGCTCCCGGGTTCAAGCAATTCTTCTGCCCCAGCCTCCTGAGTAGCTGACTGACTACAGGTGCCCACCACCATGCCCAGCTAATTTTCATGTTTTTAGTAGAGACAGAGTTTTGCCATGTTGTCAGGCTGCTCTCGAACTCCTGACCTCAAGTGATCCACCCGCCTTGGCCTTCCAAAGTGCTGGGATTACAGGCGTGAGCCACTGTGCCCAGCTGCATTTATTTTTCTAGTGATCTAGTCAGGGTATGGAAAAGCAGACTTTTCATTTCAGATACCGATGTAAAGTTTCCCTTTTGTTTATTTACTGAGACGAAGTCTCCTCTATTGCTAGGCTGGAGTGAAGTGACATGATGTCAGCTCACTGCAACCTCTGCTTCCAGGGTTCAAGCGATTCTCTTGCCTTAGCCTCCCAAGTAGCTGGGATTACAGGCTTGCACCACCATGCCTGGGTAATTTTTGTATTTTTAGTAGAGATGGGGTTTCACCATGTTGGCCAGGCTGGTCTTGAATTCCAGACCTCAAATTATCCAACCCCCTCAGCCTCCTAAAGTGCTGGGATTACAGGCGTGAGCCACTGTGCCTGGCTGCATTTATTTTTCCAGTGATCTGGTCAGGGTAAGGAAAAGCAACCTTTTCGTTTAAATAAATATGTTTTGTAAAAGACTGAGTTCATTAAAGCAGCAAAAGTAGTGAGCAAATCAGAGAGAGCAGTCCATGGATGTGACAGCCTGGGTCGATGGTCCTATGGATGATGGGAGGTGGGGAGACACTGCAGCCACAGGCACTGCTGAAACAAAGAATCCATAGGTCAGAGGCTGAAGAGAAAATTCCTGAGGGATGTCCCAGCTGGGGATTGCATGGGGGATCTCAGGCTAAGATTTAGGTGTTTTGTTTTGTTTTGTTTTGTTTTGTTTGTTTTGTTTTCTTTGTTTGTTTTTTGAGACAGGGTCTTGCTCTGCTGCTCAGGCTGGAGTGCAGTGGTGCAACCATAGCTCACTGTATCGTCGAACTCCCAGCCACAAGTGATCTTCCTGCGTTAGCTCCCTAAGTAGCTGGGACTACAGGTGGGAGCCACCACACCCGGCTAATTTTTTAACTTTTTGTAGAGGCAGGGTCTTACTTTGTGTCAAGGCTGGTCTCAAACTCCTAGCCTCAAGCAATCCTCCCCACTATGCCTCCCAAAAACTTGGGATTAGAGGTATGAGCCAGCATGCCCAGCCTGGAGTTTCAAGTTGATGCTATCAAGTTGATTAACTATTTCCTACTTGAGGTGTGGTGCCTACCTCGGGAATCCCTTCCTTTTCAACCCCTATCCCTTTTTCTCCCTCTCCACCCAAGACAAGTTAAGAGTTTGCCAGTTTCAACAGAGCCTTTCTTTTTCTTAAGCCATCCTGTCGATTAGCACTAGGATATTGACTTTGGTGGTTTATCACTGCTCACCTTTTCCTTCCCATAAGCTTTTTGGCAGATACTTAGTGAGATAGACTTTGTTTGATTCCAACGTGAGCTCCATCATTTAGTCACTGTCAGTACTTGAATGGGGTTTCACGACCTCCCTGGGCCTCAGTCTCCTCATCTGTAAACTGGGATTAATAATAAACACCCAGTGAGGATCAAATGGGAAATAATTTCTAAAGCTCCTGGCCCCTGTAAGCACTCAATAAATGGTAGCTATTATTAGCTTCCTCCAAGGCAGAGAAATGTAAATGTGTACCTGCCAAGGATTCTGGGAATATAGCCAAAATCACCCCACCTCAGACATAAAATTTCTTCCAAGCCTTAAATTTGAGATTCTACTCTGTAATATATCCACATTTGTTTTAATGTAAAAATAATGCTTTAAATTACCATCAAGGACAATTAGTGCTCCAGGAAAATGGGCTTTAAGTATTCTCTGCCATGGGCCCATCATTCCCTTGGTTATATATAATTTGAGCTCTGAAAAGCATGAAAAATTGCATCCCTTTAACTCAGTGGCTCTCAACAAAGGGTGACTTTGCCACAGGGGACATTCACAAAATATCTGAAGACATTTTTGGTTGTCACAGTTGTGGGAGGTGGTGCTACGGGCATCTAGTGGGTAGAGGCCAGAGATGTTGCTAAACACCGTTCAAGACATTGGACAGCCCCCAACGCAAAAAAAGTATCCAGGCTGGGTGCGGTGGCTCATGATCCTAATCTCAGCACTTTGGGAGGTCAAGGTGGGCAGATCACTTGAGGTCAGGATTTGGAGACCAGCCTGACCAACATGGCAAAACCTTGTCTCTACTAAAAATACAAAAATTAGCCGAGTGTGATGGTATGCACCAATAATCCCAGCTACTCAGGAAGCTGAGGCATGAGAATTGCTTGAACCCAGGAGGCAGCGGAGGTTGCAGTGAGCTGAGATCGCGCTACTGCACTCCAGCCTGGGCAACAGGGCAAAATTCTGTCTAAAACAACAACAACAAAAGTATCCAGCCCTAAATATCAGTAGGCTGAAGTTGAGAAATCCTAGAGGTACTCAAAAGGCTTTGTTGTTAGAGTAGGTTGTTCATTCTCTCATCTTTGTCTCTATCCTTCTCTGATTCTTCTTTCTTTTCTTTTCTTTGTGATTCTCTGCAGGCTTCTCTCCCTACCTTTCATGTCCTCTCCGTGTCTCTTGTTCCCTTGCCACCTTTCCTCTCCCTTTCTCTCTCTGTCTCTCTTTATGAATCTCTCTGGTGTTCCTGCTTTCTGTTTTTTATTCCCTTTCTCCTTTCCTTAGCTCTGGTTCTCTTCCCTTTTCTTTTCTCTTCTTTTTTTTTTTTCTCTCCCCATCTCAGGTCTGTCTTCAACTTTCCCCTGGTTTTTCTCTTTCTTATCTCTCTTCCTGGCATCTTTCTTCTTTCTCTGTTTTTGTTTTTTGTTTGCTTGTTTTTGAGATTGAGTCCCACTCTGTCGCCCAGGCTGTAGTGCAATGGCATGATCTCAGGTCACTGAAACCTCCACCTCCCATGTTCAAGCGATTCTCCTGCCTCAGCCTCCCAAGTAGCTGGGATTACAGACGTGTGCCACCATATCCCGCTAATTTTTGTATGTTTGGTAGAGACAGCGTTTAACCATGTTGGCCAGGCTCGTCTCCAACTCATGACCTCAAGTGATCTGCCTGCCTCAGCCTCCCAAAGTGTTGGGATTACAGGCCATTTTAGGGTATTTTGCCTGTAAGTGTGGAGTAATGGAATGCAGCAACTACAGACAAGCTGTCTTTAGAAATACTACTTTAAAAGGTGTGTGGAGGGGCCAGGCGTGGTGGCTCATGCCTGTAATCTCAGCACTTGGGGAGGCTGAGATGGGTGGATCGCTTGAGCATAGGAATTTGAGACCAGCCTGGGCCGCATAGAAAAACCCTGTCTCTAAAAAAAATTAGCTGGATGTGGTGGTACACACCTATGGTCCCAGCTACTCAGGAGGTGGAGACAGGAGTATTGCTTGAGCCTAAGAGATGGACATTGCAGTGAGCCAAGATCATGCCACTGCACTCCAGCCTGTGTAATAGAGTGAGGTTTTGTCTCAAAAAGAAAAAGAAAAAAAAAAAAACAACTCCAGCCTGCATAATAAAGTGAGACACTGTCTCAAAAAGAAAAAAAAAAAAGGAAAAAAAAGTAAAACTGAAAAAGGCCTGGGAATGGATTCTCTTTACTTTTCTTTTTTTTTTAAAGTAATTTTTTAAAATGTGTATGAAGGGAGAGATTATGGCAACAGGAGGCATTTATACTACACTATCATCCATACCCCTTTGGATGGAACAAACCAGGGACCCAGGGCCAATCAGACAGCAAATGCAGTCCTGGGCTTGCTTCAGCCCAGCAGTGGTATGGGGTGATAGACTGCTCCATGGAGAGATGACTGCAGTGACCTGAGCCAGACCTTAGGGAAACCAGGGAGAGGACATCTGGAGTCATCCAACTTCTCTGCTGGTGCTCAGCTCTCTGTTTCTAGCACTTGTCACCCTTTTCCTCACTCCCAAGCAGTTTTGTATCCTCAACCATCTAGCTAAGATCTTACCTGCTGTATTAGGGTTTTCCAGAGAACCAGACCAATAGGATATGCATACATATGGAAGGAAACTTATGATGAGCCATTGACTCGCATGATGATGGCGGTGGCTGAGTCCAAATCTGTGGGCTGGCAGGCGGGGATTCAGGAGAGGATGGTACAGGTGGAGTTGCAGGTGGCCTGCTGGAGAATTCTGTCTTGCTTGCAGACGCCCAGGCTTTTGCTCTATTCAGGCCTTCAACTGGTTAGATGAGGCCCACCCACAATATGACGAACAATCGTCTTTCCTCAATGTAAACGTTCATCTCATCCAGAAGCATTCTTCCAGTTGATGCATGAAATTAACCATCATACCTGCTAATGGGTGGTGAGATAAATCACAGTCCCTTAATCCTACCCTGACATATGATTATCATGCATGATCATCTCAAGCCGGCATTCTACAAATGCTGTGGCTGTTGCTATGACTATTGGTGGTAGAGGAAGGTGAGTGGTAGAAGGAAGAATAGGGGGTCAGGGCCCAGCCAGTCTGAGGTTTGTCCTGCTGTACGGCATGCTGTCTCAAGAACAGGAGTTGGCTGCCTATGTTTGTGAATACGTTTCACTGAAACACGGCTATTCACTTACATATTGTCTATGGCTGCTTTTATGCCACAACAGCAGAGATGAGTAGTTGCAGCAGAGATGGTATGGCCCACAAATATTTGCTATGGGGGCCTTTACAGAACACGTTTGCCAACCTTGTCTCAAGAACACAGACTCTGGAGTAAGACTGCCTGACTTCCAATCCCCATTTCTCTGTTTACTGGCTGTGTGATCTGAACAAGGTACTTAACTTCTCTGTGCCTTCATTTTCTCATCTGTATATTGGAAATAATAATTATACATACATATATAGGTAGATACCTGAGAAGTGCTACTAACAGTGCATATCTCATTAAGTGTTCCATAGATATTGGCTGTCAGTATGAAAATTAGCAGATGTTTGCTTTCCCGTAGGTATATGAAGGTTGACGGGACCAATTTGGCTGGAGAAGCCACTGGCTGGGGGGATTTTATTTCTGTGTTTATTTCTTGGAAGATGTTGGTCAGGGGGAGCATTTTCCCTAAGAAGGAAAAAGAAGGGAGACTTTTTTTAAAATTCTGCATATGGCATTCTAAATAGGGAATATTCAGAGGGGATTAGGAGGAAGTTTTATGTCCACAGGACCCTGTCAACCTCTGCTCCATCTCTCAAGAAAACCGTACTAAAATCTGCCATTTATCAATGCTTTTAAGGGTGAGTCTGAGTGTTGAGGGCTGGGGGATGCTGTTACAGTTTCCAAAGTGGGCACGGGATGACCACAAGAACAGCCCCCAGAAGCCGATGGCACAGTTTTATGTGTGCAGTCCTCTGGAAGTGGACTGGACCTCTGGGCTCAAGGGATTCACCTGCCTCTGCCTCCCAAAGTGTGGGACATGACTCAGGGACATTTGCAGTCCTCTGGGGACTTTGGACATAGATAATCCCTGAGGATTTAAGGGAATAAACTTTTTTTTTTTGAGGCAGAGTCTCACTCTGTTGCCCAGGCTAGAGTGCAATGACACAATCTCAGCTCACTGTAACTTCCGTCTCCCAGGTTCACGCTATTCCTCTGCCTCAGTCTCCCAAGTAGCTGGGATTGCAGGTGCCTGCCACCATGCCTGGCTAATTTTTTGTATTTTTTAGGAGAGACAGGGTTTTGCCATGTTGGCCAGGCTGGTCTCAAACTCCTGACCTCAGGTGATCTGCCTGCCTCAGCCTCCCAAAGTGCTGGGGATTACAGGCATGAGCCATCGAGCCTGGCCTTGAGGGAATACACTTCTAATGGTGGAATTTGAGACACTACCACAGGCAATAGTGAGGAGCCCTGGGGACTACTAATCCTAACCAATGCCCTCACAGCAAATTTCTACTTTTCCTTCCATGGCTGGCCCAGGATGTCAGAAGGACGGAGGTCACTGCCCATATGGCCATTCTACACCAGAATCAAAAGCAGCTGACCATGGGCTAAATGGAGTTGGCAGATGCATTTCATTTGGCCTGAACAAGCAATGTTTTTAAAAAAACAGAGCCAGCTGTTAAACATCTAAGGATTTTGCACACAAAAATAAATGCTAATGGCTTCCTTCTCTTGAGACTCTGAGAGATTGGGCAACAGTGAGCCTGCATTCCCACAGGACAGTAATAAGCTGCAGTGGGGCAGCCTGTGCTCTCCAGGTCACCAAAGTCCCCAGCACTGCCTTTTCTTATATAGCTGGCCCCTTCCATTAGCTTCAGTTACCTGCTGGAACCCTGGAGGCTTGAATGGGCAAGTCCTGAGCTACACATTTGCTGGAAACACCGCAGAGATAGACATGGCATCTACCAAGAGCGTACTCTGCAGCTGGTAGATTCTTTCTAAGATAAGTCTCTTATAGATTCTGAAATCATGGGAAAGTAGGGCTGAAAGAATCCTTTGTAGGGCAAGAATCCAAGTTCTTCAACTCCTTGTGTGTGTGCATGTTTGTGCATATGTGCGTGCATGTGCACATGTGTGTATGGGTGGGGAGATAGAAATAAGAGAGAAAGTTATTTTTTCCCTTACAGGCAAATTTTTCTTTTTTTCTTTCTTTTCTTTTCTTTTTTTTTTTCTTCGAGGCAGGGTCTTGCTCTGTCCCCTAGGCTGGAGTGCAGTGACACAATCAAGGTTCACTGCAGCCTCAACATCCTGGGCTCAAGCCATCCTCCTACCTCAGGCTCCTGAGTAGCTGGGATTATAGGCACATGCCATCCCACCCAGCTAATTTTTGTATTTTTCGTAGAGATGGGGTTTCACCATGTTGCTCTGGCTGGTCTCGAACTACTGAGCTCAAGTGCTGTGCCCACCTCAGCCTATTTTTTTCTTTTTTTGAGACAGAGCCTTGTTCTGTCACCCAGGCTGGAGTGCAGTGTTGTGATCACAGCCTTGACTGCCCAGGCTCAATCAGTTCTCCTGCCTCAGCCTACTGAGTATCTGGGACCACAGGTGCAGGCCACCACACCTGGCTAATTTTTTAATTTTTTATAGAGATGGGGGTCACGCCATATTCCCCAGGCTGGTCTTGGACTCCTGGGCTCAAGGGATCTACCCGCCTCTGCCTCTCAAAGTGCTGGGATTACAGTCATGAGCCACTACTCCTGGCCCTTGTTTTCTAATCTAATATTTTTATTAGTCCAAAGAATATAAATTTTCATCACCACAACCTCTACCTCCCGGAATTATTCAAAAGGAAGCTTCTATCCTTCCCTTTACCTGGTCCCTGTCTTTTCTACAAGAGTGGAGAAATCACATATCTGATAAGAAAAGATTGGAAAGATGAAATCTCAGGGTGGAGGGCATCAGTCCCTTGGACTTTCTTTTGGAGCTCTGGGCTTGTCCCTGGATGAGGGTGTCATACGTGGCATCAGCATGCCTGGGTCAGGGCTTGGTGCTGGCCTTCTAGAGACAGGAGTAGACGTCCACTTCTTTCTCTCTCTACTCCTGGGGCCCAGACTAGCTCCTTTGCAGCTGCTCTTCTGCTGTTTCCCTTTAGCGGATTTTAGGATCCAGGCTTAGGGGTATGTATCAGGGAGCCACATTGTGGTTGTAGGTATAAGCCTTACCTTCTGGCCTGGCATTACCAACAATAAAGCTGGTATTTTGGCCAGTTATTTGTTGTTATGCTTATTCCTCAATTTGTTCACAATGCAAAAGAAAAAAAGTGGGTGCTCCTGAGTAGCACGTGACAGGGATCCCCAGAGGGACAATAGTCAAAATTCTACTCTGTGGGTTGGTCCAGAATCAAGGAGCAGAAACAGCTTGGAGAAATTGACCTTCAGCAGGAGGCTGAAGTCTGTTTTGTGTGAGATGATGTGGACCACATCCCACATCCCACATCTTATTTGCATTTATCAGTGGTTGTTTCTGCAGACGGTTAGTCATGAGCCAATTATGCCTTGTGCATGGGGAATTTTAACCACTTTACCCAACAGACACAAAGTCTGTGTGACAGGAGGCTTCAGTTTCCTGGAAGATGGCTCTTCTGGAGACACAAGGTGGTTGACTGGTTGGCCAGCTCTTCTGCTCTAGTTGCCTTCCATTAATGTTGTGTCAATTTCATTAACATGTACAAGGTTTGGGGAAAGTATAAAGGGATCGGCAAGCCCGAGAAGAAACCGAAATCCCTTTGTACATCAGTCACTCCCAAAGACTGACCCTCTTCACCTCCTGAAACCCTCAGAAACTATTTGATCCCATTCATTTCCATGCTGAGGTTGATGGTTTAATGGGCTTCAAAGCCTCTTAACCCACAGCTTGCTGCCTGCTAGTCCTTTGTATGCAAAAGATTCCTTCAAAATACATTCACTCAAAAGCTTGTATAAGCAAATGCATCCTAGGGAAGATGAGATTCCACAGTGATCGGGGGTGTCTCTTCATTGCCAGTTGCGTTATAGTCATTGTTTGTTTCATCTAGAACATTCCCACCTCCCATATGGAGAAGTCACTTGCTAGATGTTACTTGCCTACCCACGCCCCCCCTTTTTTTTCATTTCTACAGTGTTATCCATTTGGAGAGGGACCTTCTTATTTACACAGAAGACCACATATTGTATGATTCCATTTATATGAAATGTCCAGAAAAGGCAAATCCATAGAGACAAAGTAGATTAGTGGTTTCCTGGGGCTGGGAGTGAAAATGTGAAGTAACTGTAAATGGGTATGTGGGGTCCTACTGGGTGATGAAAATGTCCTAAAAATAGATGATGTTGGATGGTTACACAACTCAGTAAATTTGCCAAAAGCTGTTAAATTATACACTTAAAATTCGTAAATGTTATGATCTATAATTTACACCTCAGTCAAGTTGTTTTTTTTGACATCTTTATTGAGATATAATTCACATTCCATACCATTCACCAATTTAAAGTAAGTAATTCAATGTTTTTTTTAATTATACTTTAAGTTCTAGGATACATGTACACAATGTGCAGTTTTGATACATGGGTATACATGTGCCATGTTGGTTTGCTGCACCCATCAACTCATCAAGTTGTTTATTTAAAAGAGAGAAGCGCCAGGTGTGGTGGCTCATGCCTGTAATTCCAGCACTTTGGGAGGCTGAGTGGGAGGATCACTTGAACCCAGGAGGTGATACCAGCCTGGGCAACATAGTGAGATCCCATCTCTACAAAAAAAATTTAAAAAATTAGATGGGCTTGGCAGCATGCACCTGCAGTCCCAGCTTCTTGGGAGGCTGAGCTGGGAGGATCACTTGATCCCAAGAGATCGAGGTTACTGTGAGCTGAGATTGCACTACTACACCTCTGCCTGGGCAACTGAGCAAGACCTTGTTTACAAAAAATAAACAAAAATTGAAAGTTGAAATTAAAAAGAAAGCGAAGGTAGACTTTGGCAGTTGTTGCTGCCCACATTTCCTAGGCCCTCATGTTTCTACATAGGCTCACTGGCTTCAGCCTCCAGTCCTAGGGTTCTTTGCCTAAGGGTACTTTCTGGCCACCATCATCCACTCTCTCCACATGTGTGGCAGACTTGAAGTGCCAAGGAATTCATGTTCTGTGAGAGCAGATCTCAACCAATAACTACTAAGAAAGGGTGTATAAATACTTCAGCTCCCTTGTTTTGGGATTACATTTAGTACATTGTTACCCAGAGTTCTCCAAGCAATATTGGACTCCAGTTTCCCATAGAGTAAGTTGCTTGATGATATAAATTCCCTTCTCTTCCCTGTCTCACTCTCCCAGTCCCCTTCTGGTGCTTCCTGAGATCTCTACTCAAATATATAACTTCCACTGAAATTATTGTCCTGAAATATGTGTCCTTTCCTCTAGGGAAGATCTACTGGAAACCAGCCAGAACTGGAAGTTGATTAAACAGTTTAAATTGAAGTTAAGCCATAGACTTTGAGGTCTGATGGCCTGGGATGGAGTCTCAGCCCTACCTTAATAGCTCTGTGACTTTGACTAAGTTTCTTGACTCTAAAGTTTCATATTTTTCATGTGTCTAATCAGGATAATGATGGTACCTCTGTCACAGATATAGTGTGAGGATGCAACACCATAGTGCAGCTGGAGCCCTTAGCAGAAGAATTGGCATTTAGTAAATTTGTAATTATATGTAATTTTATGAGATCATGACTGCTCCACCAAATAATCACAGACATTTGAACCACACTGAAAAACAGGGTCGGTTGAATTTTCTGGAGCTCATCCATAGAGTGTGCAGTTGTATCCAGGATCAAAATGCTCTGATGTTGCTGCTTGGATGATATGAGTACCACTCTCTTTGAAGGACACTAGTACTTGTCTGTATGGGAGTGGGCAGAAAGTGAAAATGGGCTGGGCGCGGTGGCTCATCCCTGTAATCACAGCACTTTGGGAGGCTCAGGCGAAGAGATTATGAGCTCAGGAGTTCCAGACCAACCTGGCCAACATGGTGAGATCCCGTCTCTACTAAAAATAAAAAATAAAAAAGTAGCCAGCCATGGTGGCACACACCTGTAATCCCAGCTACTCTGGAGGCTGAGGCAGGAGAATTGTTTAAACCCGGGAGGCAGAGGTTGCAGTGAGCCGAGATCGCGCCACTGCACTCCAGCCTGGGTGACAGAGCAAGACTCTGTCTCAGAAAAAAAAAAAGAGAGAGAAAATGGAAATGACCGTGCCTCCTTTTGTCTTGATGAACAAACTGGATTGAATACTTCTCCAAAGGGATCTATTTAACTCAAGTAATTATCAAAAATCAGTGGAATTAATTTTATAACCTTCTGAGAAGAAGGGGACACTGTCTTATTTTACTTGATTCCATATTAAGCCTGGGTTTCTCACTGGATGGAAGAGCGATTCCCTGTGTCTGATTGTGAGACTTCGAAAAGTTATTTTGCTTCTCTTCGCCTAGGTACTTACCTGTAAAAAGGAGACAAGGATGCTTACCTTGAAGGGATATCCTAAAGATGACATGACTCAGTATATGTAAAGAGAACTGTGCAAGGTCTAGAATGTAGTAGATTGCTAACAAGCAAGTCTCTATTTCTCCCTCTGTTAGTGCTTCTCCAGTGATGTTAACTTGGGTAGAAATTTGGTTCCTTTAACTTGTAAGGAAATAGAGCGTGTGTCAAAGCTTAAGTGACAGTCATTAACCTGGCAGAAAAAAATCCGACCAGCATGGCATATATACCACCATTTCCCTTTCTGCAAGAATGGCAGACATTACTAATCGATCATCGCTCTTTTCACTTGAGTTTGGACCCTGTCCCAGAATCTTTTCCAGGAGAGCATTTGAGAGCACCACTATCAATCCATCAAATTAGGCATACAGGATGAAAGTTATTTGCCAACCCCTAGTGTAAGCTTAAAAATAATGGAGTTTAGCACAAGCTCTGCTTCTCAATAAATATTTAATAAATGGATGACTAAAGGATAAATGCAGTGAGGATATTTAATGCTGCTATCATCTGTGTCTTCATCAGACAATCTTGTTCAAAGATCAAACCCAAATTCCTCCAAGTTCCTCCTCCCAAAATGTGTATCTTCCTTTAGTAGTAGAAGGCTTTGGAAGGTACTTGGAATGCTCATAAATTTAGGTACAAAGGAGCCTTCTCTGGAACTATCCTTGGGTTCTACATCCGTAGATTCAACCAACCACAAATAAAAAATATTCGGGAAAAATATGTAAGAATATAACAAAAAATAATGCAAGTGAAAAAATACAGTATAACAACTATTTACATAGCATTTATATTGTATTAAGTATCATAAGTAATCTAGAGATGATTTAAAGTATACTGGCAGATGTACATAAGTTACATGCAGACACTATGGCATTTTATATAAGGGGTGTGAGCACCTATAGATTTTAGTATTGGAGGGAGGGGGCTGGAACCAATCCCCCACGGACACCGAGGATGACTATATATGGATATATTGTCATCTTGGGAGATTAAAACTCCATTGGTGATAGCATTTTTATCCAGTGTTTGCTGCACAGAAACTTCTTGGAAGTATAAGTTATCTGAAGAGCTTATTCTGGTGATGAAGGAGAAATCCTTAACTGGTAGGACATAGCTGACTATTTTCTGACCAGGAGACACATCTCAAAACTGTATGTCAGGAGGCTTCATCAGAGCTGTAATGCCAAGCTGATGATGATCTCCTTAGGCAATTGGTTTTAGCCATAGTAATGACTGCCCTTTTAAAGCAAAAAGACCAACATCTGACACCAAGTCTGCAATTGCAAGCATCCCATGCTATTAATCACTGCAAGATTGATGCCTGGTCCAATGTTTGCTTTTTGCTATTGTAAACTTAAAAGTATTAGTTATGTTTATACAATTATGAAAACCAAATTTATTTATTATAAGTGCAGAAAATTTGAAAGAAGAAAGGAAAATCCTCCATAGTTTCACCACCCACCGAAAGATGGTCAGTATTAAA
Source organism: Pongo abelii (assembly GCF_028885655.2). Taxonomy (NCBI): domain Eukaryota; kingdom Metazoa; phylum Chordata; class Mammalia; order Primates; family Hominidae; genus Pongo; species Pongo abelii. The sequence goes on from NC_072003.2 coordinate 19,067,269, forward strand.
GCCTGGGGCATTTCTCTCATCATTTTTATGCATATTTTAATATAATTATGTTTACATATCACATATAAAGAGTTTAGCTCCTGATTTTTTTTGTTTAACTTGATGACATGGCATTTCTCCATGTTTTTGCAAACTCTTCATGAACATTTTAGTTACATAAATATTCCAATTAGTGGATATGCCATAATTTACTTAACCATTAGACAATATTGTTGAAAGTTAGATTGTTTCAGATGTTTTGCTATTGCAAAGATGCTATGATGCCTATCTTTGCATATAAGGTTTTTTTTGTGTGTATAGGAATGTTTCCTTGAATTAGATTCTGATCTTTCTCTGTTTCTGAAATATAAAATATATAAAGTATATGCAACTTAAGTACAGAGCTCAGCTAATTTTTACACATGTATACACCAGTGTACCACCACCCAAACCAAGGTTATATATCATTTCCAGCACCCCCAAACAGTTCCTTCTATGTTTTGTTGATTGATTGATTGAGACAGGGTCTCTTTCTGTTGCCCAGGCTGGAGTACAGTGGTGCAAACATGGCTCACTACAGCCTCAACCTCCTAGGCTCTAGCAATCCTCCTGCCTCAGCCTTCTGAACAGATGGGGCAACAGATGTACTTGTTAGCTCAGCTATTTTTTTTTTTTTTTTTTTTTTTTTTGGAGAGACTGGGTCTTGTTAGGCTGCCCAGGCTGGAATGACATGATTTTTAAACAAACACGTAACAGCCTACAGAAAAACACATCTCTTTCTTTGGCCTAAAAAATTAGCAGTGTCTTACCTGACCCAGAACCTCATCACTGTGTCTGTGTTAGATTATAGCAGTATGAATGATAGCTTCCTTAAGCACCACTGTGACATCTCAGCATGCTGGATGTCCCTCCCAAAGCAAGCTTTTCAGAGCTCTTTCCACTGCCTGTAAAAGGAACCGTTGTGGGTGGGGGGCGGTGCGATTCCAACACCACAAATGAAATGGAGTCCTCTTCCCCCACTGTCCTGGGTATACTGATGAGAAAGTTTAAAGATAGCACCTATTTTCCTCCCAGTATATAAATGACTTTGGCAATAGCCAGCAATTTTCTCTCTCTCTAACAATTTTGGAACTTTTACATGACAACTTACCATGGATAATACTGTGAATTTTAAAGTAAAATGTCCATATAGGCAAATATATCCATATAAATAAAAGGTAATAATGAATACAAATAAATACATCTCATAAGACTCCTCTGATCCTTTCTCTACTCTAATCCTAATCACTACCACCACCACCACCACCATCAGTTTTGTTGAGGTCCTACTCTGTGCTAAGGATTATCTGTTATTGACACACATCACTTCATTTCATTCTCACAACAACCCTCTCCCCATTTTACAGATAGGGAAACTGAGGCCATGTGCCATACAAGGAGTAAGTTTTGGAACTGAGATTTGAACCCAGCACGGTCTGCCCCCAGAGCCGGCATATTTCATCACCATGTGTACCTTTGCTAAGCTAGTCACATGCCCCTTTGAAGTTTTAGGTGATGGCAGTTTACTGATCTCCCATTTCAATTTCTGACAGTTGACCTATTTGAAATGGTATGTACCCATTCACACACAAACACACAAAATCTGTACTTGATACTCTTGGTGGAATAGGACATCCTATGCTTTGCATAGTTAATAAATGTAATTGTAGTGGCATTAATATTTTCTTGGCTTTATTGAGATATAATTTACATACCATAAAACTCACCTGCTTTAGTGTATTTATAGAGTTATGCAACCATTACCACAACCTAATTTTATTTAGGTCATTTCCATCACCCCCAAAACAAACAACGTACCCATGGCAGCCATCAGTCTACTTTCTGCCTCAATAGGTTTGCCTCTTCCGGACATTTCGTATGAATAAAATCCTACAGCATGTGGTCTTTTTGTGTCTGGCTTCTCTCCTGAGCATAATGATGTTTTAAAGACTTGCCACGTGGTAGTGTGAATCAGTACTTCATTCCTTTACTTTGCTGAATAGTAGTCCAGTGTCCACTGTGCTACACTACACTATGCTACGCATCTTAGCACAGGTCCACTATGCTACACGTCTTTCTCATGCTTCCTCAGTTCATAGGGCTCACGTTGTTCAAAATTGTCTTCTCCTTTCTGAGGCCTCTCATAACCTCCGCTACCTCCTTTCATAGTTTATTCCGAAAGTGCTGCTTTTTTTTTTCCTCTATCACCTCTGAATTCTTCGTTTGTTTTTTTAGGTTACATGAATAAGTTCTTTAGTGGTGATTTCTGAGATTTTGTTGCACCCATCACCTGAGCAGAGTACCCTGTACCCAATGTGTAGTCTTTTTTTTTTCTTTTTCTTTTTTTTTCTTTTTTGAGACAAAGTCTCGTTCTTGTCACTCAGGCTGGAGTGCAATGGTGTGATCTCGGCTCACTGCAACCTCCACCTTCTGGGTTCAAGCAATTGTCCTGCCTCAGCCTCCCGAGTAGCTGGGATTACAAGCACATGCCACCATGCCCAGCTAATTTTTGTATTTTTAGTAGAGACGGAGTTTCACCATGTTGGCCAGGCTGTCTTGAACTCCTGACCTCAGGTGATCCGCCTGTCTCAGCCTTCCAAAGTGCTGGGATTACAGGCATGAGCCACCATGCCTGGCCCCAAAGTTCCTCACTCTGCCCCCACCATTTCCCTGGAGTCCCCAAAGTTCAATGTATCATTTTTATGTCTTTGCATCCTCAGAGCTTAGCTCCCACTTATGAATGAGAGCATTTAATATTTGGTTTTCTATTCTTGAGTTACTTCGCTTAGAATAATGGTCTCCAATTCCATCCAGATTGCTGCAAATGCCTTTATTTTGTTCCTTTTTATCACAGAGTAGTATTCCATGGGAGGGGTGTGTGTGTGTGTGTGTATGCCACATTTTCTTTATTCATTTGTTGATTAAACCAAATATTTTTATTTTTTAAAATAAAAAAACCCATTGTTTTATTTACATTAAGATTTTACTCCATTTAGATTAACACAAATTTTTTTTAATGTTTTTTAATTTTTTTTTTTTTTTTGAGACCGAGTCTCACTCTATTGCCCATGCTGGAGTGCGGGTGGTGCCATCTCGGCTCACCGCAACCTCCACCTCCCGGGTTCAATTCTCTTGCCTTGGCTTCCCAAGTAGCTGGGATTACAGGCATGTGCCACCATGCCCAGCTAATTTTGTTGTGTTTTTAGTAGAGACAGGGTTTCATCATGTTGTCCAGGATGGTCTGGAACTCCTGAACTCAGGTGATCCACCCACCTCAGCCTCCCAAAGTGCTGGGATTACAGATGTGAGCCACCATGCCCAGCCTGGATTTTTTTTTTAATATATGGTATATTATAGGAGTCCGACATTATTTTCTTCCAATGGAAAATCAGTTGGGCTAGCAACATACTTAAAATAAACCATATTTCCCTACCAGATTCAAATATTGTCTTTGAGTTCTGTTATATTGATCTATTTATTTCTAAACTAGCAACATATTTATTTGTTTATAGTTGACTTTATGGTATATTCTGATATATGTTAAGGCAAGTATATGTCTGCCTTGTATACATATATGAGTGTATGTTTGTATTTATTTCCATTTGGTCATTCAAGTGTATTCCCTCCTCCATTTGTTTAATCCAATCTCCCTTTTCCCCTCCACCCACCATTAAAAGCAAGCTGTTGATATTTTATTGATATTGGAACTTGAAGTTAATTTTATTGATTTTTGTAAGATTTATATTTTATATCAACTTGCCCATGCAAGACTTAGCTTTTATTTTCATTTGTGTGGACCATGTTTTATGAAATTCAATGAGATTTTTGGGCATTATTTTACAAATAGTTTTCTTATAATTCCCAAGTCTTTTTTCTTAAGTGGTCCCAAGTTATTTTATAGTTCATGCTATTGTAACTAGAATACTCTTCCATCTAATTTCCCGCCATATCCATTTCAAGGTTCTTATTGCTAGTATAGAGAAAGGTTATTAATATTTGTATACTTCTACTGTTTCCAGTTCCCTTACAAATTCTTATTGATTCTAGTAGGGTCTTTTTTTTTTTTTTTACTAGAATCTATCAGGTTTCTTTAGTATATGTGATGGTAAATTTTAGGTGTACCCTTGAATGGATTAAGGAAGGCCTAGAGAACTGATAAAGCATTGCTTTTGGAGGGTCTATGAAGGTGCTTCCACAGGAGGCTGGCATGTGAGTCAGTAGATTCATTGGGGAGGATCTACCCTCCAAGTGTGCAGGCACCATCCAATCAGTGGGGAGCGCAGGTGGAACAAAACATGAGAGAGGAAAGAATTTCCTCTCCTTTCCTTGGAGAAATGGACAGTCTCTTCTGGAGAAGGGAACACTCTCCTCCTCTCCTTCTGATATGATTTGGCTGTGTCCCCACCCAAATCTCACCTAGAATTGTAATAATCCAGATGTGTCAAGGGTGGGGCCAGGTGGAGATAATTGAATCATGGGGGTGGTGTCCCCCATACTGTTCTCATGGTAGTGAATAAGTCCATGAAATCTGATGCTTTTGTAAATTGGAGTTCCCCTGCACAAGCTCTTTCTTGCCTGCTGCTGTATAAGACGTGATTTGCCCTTCCTTGCCTTCACCATGATTGTGAGGCCTCCCCGGCCAAGTGGAACTGTGAATCCATTAAACTCCTTTCCTTTATAAATTACTCAGTCTCAGGTATGTCATTATTAGCAGCATGAGAACAGACTAATATACCTCCTCTCCTCTCTCTCTCATGGAGGTGGGCAACTTTCTTCCTGCCCTTCAACATCAGAACTCCAGGGTATCTGGCCTTGGGACTTCATGACTTACTCAATGCCCCTTTCGTTTCAGGCCTTTGGCCTTGGACTGAGTTACACCACCGGCTTTTCTGACACTGAGGCTTTGGACTTGAATGGAGCCATGCTACTGGCATCCTAGGCTTTCCGGCCTACAGACAGCCTGTCCTGAGACTTAGCCTCCATTATCATCAGAGCTAATGCTGCTAATAAAGCCCCTCTCATGTATCTATATCCATATCTATCTATAGTTATAGCCTGTTGGTTCTGTATCTATGTAGAACTCTAATATAGTATACAAGCAAACCAACAGCAAAAAGAGAGTTTTAGTTTTTCTTTTGCAATACTTACAGATTATTTTATTTTCTTATCTTAATGCATTCACAAGAACTTTTAAATCCTTTAATTTTTGCCATTTTGAGTAATTTTTTGTTCGTTAGCCTGCATTATACTTAATTTCCTTCTATTAATGGTTTACTTGGTGATTTCTTAGGAATGACTCCCAAGTGTAATCAAATGGTTTCTCAGCTTCATCTTTAATAGAGTAATGGAATTGGTGGATTATGTTGATACCTTACCCGATTCAACCCAGACTTAAAGTCCTGGAATAAACTGCTTGGTTATAACACATTATTCCTTTGATGCTGGTAGTTTATTCAAAAGATTCATTTTTATTCATAAGTAAAGTTAACTTATAGTTTTCTTTCCTGGTGCTATCTTTACCAGAACTGAGGGTTTTTTTTGTTTTGTTTTTTGTTTTTGTTTTTTAATTGAAAAGCTCTGCATTCCTTTCTATGGCAGGGGCTAGCAACCTTGTGATAAAGGAAAAACTTCAGGCAAATTAAATTTAAAGGAGTTTAATTGATCCATGAATGATTCGTGAATTGGGCAGCCTTCCCAGCCAGGGCAGGCTCAGAGACTCCAGCACAGCCAGGGGGTGGAAGAAGGTTTGTGGACAGAAAAAGGCAAGTGACGTACAGAAGATGCAAGTGAGGTACAGAAACAGCTGGATTGGTTACAGCTCATGTTTGCCTTATTGAACATGGTTCAAACAGTTGGCTACATTTGATTGGCCAAAACTCAGTGATTGTCACAAGTGGAAGCTATGGTCTGTTTACACCTCCACTTGCTATAGTTCACCAGATACAGAGAAACCTTTAGGCCAAACTTGAATACATAAGAAGACAGCTTTAGGCTACACTCTTTTTAACACCTGGCTTGCACATTTGTATCACCTGGAGAACTGTTTCAAGATGCTGATAGCTGGCACACACCACACCAGCTGAATAGATATTTCTTGGGGTGGGATTTCGACATCATTGGTTTTAAAAATCTCACTGGGTGACTCCACCACGCAGGCGAGTCTGAGAACAACTGTGTACAACTTGGAATAAGTAACATTGGAGCCATCCTTTTTATTACACATAAGGTTATATTCAACTCAGCTTTGAACCTCTCTGATCTGGTAAATTTTCCATCTCTTTCTGGTCATTGGTTTCTCCAAGTTTTCTGCCTTGTCTTGGGCCATTTTTAATGTTTATTTTTTTCCCAAGAAATTAGCCACTTAATCCAGGTTATCAAATGTATTGCCATAGAATTGCATGTGATATTCTCTTCAATTTTCCTTTACTTCTGTGATTTTTGGCCAGGTTTTCTTTTTTACATAGCTATACTTTTATTTTTATTTATTTATTTTTTTTCTAAATCAGACCTGCCGGGGGTTTAATCTGGTGTTTCAAAAAATGAGCTTTTGAGTTGATTTTTTTACTTTCTGCTGTTGTTTGTGCTTTCCATTTCATTACATTCAGTTTGTCATTATTATTTTTTATAGATAATTTCTTTTATTTTCTTATTCCAACCTCTGGGCTCATACGTTTCTTCATTGTCTTATTAGTCATTCTTTATAATGAAGGTTTTGCAGTCTATTAATTTTCCTCTGACTACAGCTTTTGTTGTATTCTGTTGATTTTGTGATATTCTCTTATTTATTGCTCTTTTAAAAAAGATTAAATTCCATTATCTAGGGTGGTGTTTCTCACTTTTTAAGTTATTAAAACAAATAAAATAAAATATTTATAATATTGGATTATGATTACAGAGAATTTGGCTTGAGAAAAATCTTTTTTATTTTATTTGTAGAGGTTTACTTTATGTTTAGGTATATGACAGATTCCGTGGATATTAGAAAATAATATTTACTTTCTGTTACGGTAAGTGTTTCTCTATGTATCTATTAAATTGAGTTTGTAGGTTGCAGTGTGCAATTTTTCTATGTCCTTACCGATTTTTCTTTCTATTTATCTACCTGCTATGGAAAAGAAGCATATTGATTTCTTCAAATATATATGTATTTATTTTATCAAGTTCTCATTGTTTTTCTAACAATTTTCAGATCTTGTATTTGATGTTACTATGTGCTGAGTGCTGCTTCGAGTGCTTTTTAACATTAATTCATATATTTAAGCCCCCTGACAATTGCAGGAGGAGGGTACCGTGTTCCCCCAGTTTTGCAGATGAAAAAGAAAGGAGAAAATGAAACAATCTCTCTAACATGCCAGAGCTAGTAAGAAGTACATGGGAGATTCAAATCCAAGTGGTTTGGGTCCAGGGTCTTGTTCCCCCACTGTTGCCCTGCCTCTGACATCAACAGCACAGTTGGTGTCTCCTCTTCTTGCCAATGGCTTTTTCATTACATGGTTAACATAGGTTCTTGTTTCTTCTTCTTCTTCTTTTTTTTTTTTTTTTTTTTTTTTTGAGACCCTCTGTTGCCCAGGCTGGAGTTCAGTGGCATGATCATGGCTCACTGCAGCCTCAACCTCCCAGTCTCAAGCAGTCCTCCCACTTTAGCCTTCTGAGTAGCAGGATTGCAGGTGCACAGCCACCACACCCAGCTACAATGAGTTCATGTTCTTTGCAGGAACATGAATGAAGCTGGAAACCATCATCCTCAGCAAACTAATACAGGAACAGAAAACCAAACACCACATGTTATCACTCATAAGTGGGAGTTGAACAATGAGAACACATGGACACAGGGAGGGGAACATCACACATTGGGGCCTATCGGGGGGTGGAGGGAAAGGGGAGGCAGAGCATTAGGACAAATACATAATGCATGCAGGGCTTGAAACCTAGATGCTGGGTTGATGGGTGCATCGAACCACCATGGCACATGTATACCTATGTAACAAACCTGCATGTTCTGCACATGTATCCCAGGACTTAAGTAAATTTTTTTTAAAAAAAGAAAAAAAATTAATTTTTTGTAGAGACAGGGTCTCACTATGTTGCCCAGGCTGGTCTTGAACCCCTGGGCTCAAGCCATATTTCCACCTCAGCCTCCTGTTGTGCTGGGGTTATAGGTGTGAGCCACCACACCGGATCCTTCTCTGTCTTCTTATGTGACCCCTTTGGTGTAACTCCAGTCATTGGGCCCCAGGTGAGTCAGGATAATCAATGCTGTTTTCTGCAATGTCTTTGTACTCTGACTTCAATTTCAATTCATCAACAAACATTAATCGAGCTCTTACCATGTGCCAAGCACTAAGCAGTAAGCAAAGCAGACAAAACCTTGCCCTTATGGGCTTTATAATCTAATGGGGTCAGACAGACAGACAACAATAAATAGAATAAGTGAACAAGGTGGTCAGTGCTCGGAGAGCAATAAAACAAAGTCAAGGCAATTGGGGGTGCTGGCTGAGGCACTGTGATTCCACTGGGATAGCTGGGAAAGGCTTAAATGAGAATGTTACCGGCGGTGAATTCATACGGGTCTGCAGCAACCTCAATTCTTGCCTCCACAGAAGAAAGAATTCAATTGAGGAGCATAAGCCAGAAGGAGAGACTGAGGCAAGTTTCAGAGCAGCAGTGAAAGTTTATTAAAAAGTGTTAGAGACTGGGTGCGGTGGCTCACGTCTGTAATCACAGCACTTTGGGAGGCCGAGGCAGGCAAATCATGAGGTCAGGGGTTTGAGACCAGCCTGGCCAACATGGTGAAACCCCATTTCTACTAAAAATACAAAATATTAGCTAGGCGTAGTGGTGGGCGCCTGTAATTTTAGCTACTCGGGAGGCTGAGGCAGGAGAATCGCTTGAACCTGGGAGGCAGAGGTTGCAGTGAGCTGAGATCATGCTACTGCACTCCAGCCTGGGGACAGAGACTCAGTCTCAAAAAAAAAAAAAAAAAAAAAAGTGTTAGAGCAGGAATGGCCGGGCGTGGTGTCTCACGCCTGTAATCCCCGCACTTTGAGAGGCCAAAACAGGTGGATCACCTGAGGTCAGGAGTTTGAGACCAGCCTGGCCAACATGGTGAAACCCTCTCTCTACTAAAAATACAAAATTAGCTGAGTGTGGTGGTGCATGCCTGTAATTCTAGCTACCTGGGAGCCTGAGGCAGGAGAATCACTTAGAACCCAGGAGGGGAAGGTTGCAGTGAGCCAAGATCAAGCCACTGCACTCCAGCCTGGGCAACAACGGAGCGAGACTCCATCTCAAAAAAAAAAAAAAAAAAAAAAAGAAAGTGTTGGAGCAGGAATGAAACAAAAAACGGTACACTTGGAAGAGGACCCAGCAGGCGACTTGAGAGATCAAGTGCGCTGTTTGACCTTTGACTTGGGGTCATACACTGGCATGCTTCTGGGGTCTTGCGACCCTTCTCCCCTGATTCTTCCCTTGGGGCGGGATGTTATTTGGAGCAGTGGCCTGCTAACGCCTGGAGAGAAACATGCTGAGTGTGCTTACTGGAGTTGTACACATGCTCAGTTAAAGTGTTCTTCCCTTACTAGTGAAATGTCACTAGGAGGTCATATACCAGTTAAACTCTGCTATTTTGCCTCTTAGTGTGCATGCTTGAACCTACTTGCCCAACTCTTGAGATCTTATCAGGAAGCAGCTGATCACCAGTTTCAGGTATTTCTGTTCATTGGGAAACTGCCTTTCCCTGGTGCTGGCTGCAACCAATTATTATTTTAGAGAGACAGTTAACAGCCGCCTGACCATGGTTGCCTGACATTTCTGGTGGTGGGGGAGGAGCCCTCTCCTGCCCTGTTCGTGTCTGATTAGCTAACTACTGTAACTAGAAGATGACACCTTCTTCAGAAGCTTGAAAAAGGCAGGGAGACAAGGTAAGGGAGGGAGACAGGCAGATATCTGGGTGCACAGCATTCCAGACATAATGAACAACCAGGGCAATGCCGCCAGGTGAGCACCTGCCTGGCGTATTTAAGAAACTGAAAGGAAGCCAGGGTGATGGAGGGGTGTGAGGAAAGGGCAGGAAAATAGCTTGTGCAGGTGAGAGAGATGCTGGGGGCTGGATGGTGGGGGCCATGCAGGCTCTTATAGGAACACTGGCTTTATTTCTAAGAGAAATGAGGATCCCCTTGATGTTGCTGTTAACTAATGAATGACAACACTGCAGCTAAGTTTAATCAGGTTTTCTCTGGCTGCTGTGGAGAGAACAGAGCAAGGTTGGAGGCAGGGCTGTGAATTAGGAGGCGACTGCGGAATCAAGGAAGAGACAATGCGGCTTGGACCTAAGTGATGGCCATGGGGACAGTGAGATGTAATCTGATTTGGGAAATATTTTGAACATGAAGCCAACAGGATTTGCTGATGAACTGGGTGTGTATTACGAGCAAAAGACAGGAGCTGTGATGACTGAAAGCTCTTGATATGGAAAAGCTTTTGGTGGCATGAGCTGGGAAGGAAGTTCGAGAATTCCATTTTGGATATGATGTTTAATACTGTTAGGAAATAATTCTCCATGGGCTGTTTGTATTTCTGGACATTGTGGCTTTCTATTCTGGATGACTTTTTTATTTATTTATTTTTTTTTTTGAGACAGGGTCTGACTCTGTCACCTTGGCTGGAATGCAGTGGTGCAATCTTGGCTCACTGTAACCTCCGCCTTCCGGGCTCAAGCCATCCTCTCACCTCAGCCTCCTGAGTATTTAGGACTACGGGCACAGCCACCACCTCCAGTTAATTTTTTTTTTTTTTGAGATGGAGTCTCTCTCTGTTGCCCAGGCTGGAGTGCAGGGGGGCAATCTCGGCTCACTACAACCTCCACCTCCTGGGTTCAAGTGATTCTCCTGCCTCAGCCTCCCAGGTAGCTGGGATTACAGGCGTCCACCACCACGCCCGACTAATTTTTTTGTATTTTTTTCTAGAGACGGGGTTTTGCCATGTTGACCAGGCTGGTCTTGAACTCTTGGCCTCAGGTGATCCACCCGCCTCGGCCTCCCAAAGTGCTGGGATTACAGGTGTGAGCCACCATGCCCGGCCCCAGCTAATTTTTGTATTTATTATAGAGATGGGGTTTCTCCATGTTGCTTAGGCTGGTGTTGAACTCCTGGGCTCAAGTGATCGGCCTGCCTTGGCCTCCTAAAGTGCTGGCATTACAGGCATGAGCCACCATGCCTGCTCTCCGGATGACCTTTTCAAGACATCAAAAGGCATATAAACTTTATATTTGTATTGTGAACAGCCTTAGTAGGCAGAGATAGTGTCTCCCTTCTGGGCAGAGGGCAGATTTGTTTGCTATTCAGGCTAATAAAGATAATGTCTCCCTCTGGGGCAAAGGTTGAGCAGATTTGCTTGCAGCTCATTATAAAATACAGGGTTTTTCTAGACTCCAGGTTTCTCAGTCATGTGTAGAGCATCTGCCTTAACCCCCTCTGCACCACCCCAGAGACTTGGTGGGGGATGCAGGGAGGGAACTGATGCAAACATGAAGCTCATGCTGCTTGCTATGAGGTGGGTAATAGGATCTTTTGTCTCTGATCCAGGAGTCTCATGTCTTCTGCCGGAATTCATGAAGCTATGGCAGAATACCTTGTTAGTTTGCAAGTAGGGTCAAATCCCCAGCCGCTTTTTCAGTTCTTGACAGAGATGTCTATTAGACATCCAAGTGGTGATGCTGGGTGAGCAACTAGGTGCATGAACTTGGAGTTCGGGGAGGAGTACAGGCTGGAAATATAAACATGTGAATTAGAGGATTTCTTTACAGCCATGTATCTGGATGGTGGAGAAGAAAAGTTATGGAATTAAAGCCGGGGAAAAGCCAGCACAGAAAATTGGGGTAAGGAAGGAGAGAGGACAGCTGGAAGAGAGGGGATTAACCAAAGAGGCTGAGAAGGAACAGCTGTGAGATAGGAGCGACCCCAGAGAGCAGCATCTTGGAAGCCAAAGAAATAAATAAGGAGGAAGGAAGGGACAACTGTGACCTTTGTTGCATTAGGCTAAGTAACTATTGAATCTGGTAATGAGGTCACTGATGAGCTTAAGAGCAGCTTGTGTGTGTGTGTGTGTGTGTCTGTGTGTGCGTGTGTTAGAAGGGCTTAGGAGAAAATGGAAAGGGAAGAATTGGAGATATGGTGAGCTAGACAATGCTTTCGAGGAGTTTTCCTGCAAAAGAAAGAGAAACACGAGATCGAAGCTGTAGAGGGCTGTGGGGCCAGGAGAGAACTTTTTTTATTTTATGTTTTTTGAGATGGAGTTTCGCTGTTGTTGCCCAGGCTGGAGTGCAATGGTGCAATCTCAGCTCGGCTGAATCTCAGCTCACCGCAAACTCCGCCTCCTGGGTTCAAGCAGTTCTCCTGCCTCAGCCTCCCAAGTAGCTGGGATTACAGGCATGTGCTGCCATGCCCAGCTAATTTTGTATTTTTAGTAGAGGCAGGGTTTCACCATGTTGATCAGGCTGGTGTCGAATTCCTGACCTCAGGTGATCCGCCCGCCTCAGCCTCCCAAAGTGCTGCGATTACAGGCATGAGCCACCACGCCCAGTCAGAACTTTTGTTTTTAACCAGAGAAATACCAGGGAATTCAAATGCTAGAGGAAATGCTGCTCTCAGGAGCAAGAACTGATGATAAACGAAGGAGAAAATGGAAGTGTTGGAGTGATGTCCGCAGATAGGTAAGACAAGGTGGGGTCTGTTTGGCAGATGGAGGAGTGGGTCTCAACCTGGAGCCTAGAAAGTTCATTCACAAAAACAGTCTGCGACACCGATGTGGAAAAGTGGGGAAATTAAATGGTAGGAGCTTGGTGGGAACTCTCTTCTGCTTCCTTCCCCCTCCCTTGTCAACCTAGGAAGCAAGGTCCTCAGGCAAGTGGGGAAGGAGGAAAGTCAGAGGCAGAAGGGGAGAGAGAGCTGGTGGCTTCATGCCTGGGAGAGTGACAAGACCAGCAAAATGCAGCGAATGAGACAGCATTGAGGACCCACTTGAGGCTCATGGCCTTAGAGGGAGAACCTGTCCCTTTATGGTGGCTGTACAGTGTAGCACTCAGGAGCTGTGGCAGTTATGCTTCTTACCATGTGGACAGCATTGTTCTGCCAGGAGGGAGAATTAATCAAACAGGCAGAAGGAAGCAGAGCAAGAGATAAAGAGGGTGACTTCTGTGTTTGGGTCCCCGGTTCCAGCTCTTCCCAAATCCCACCTCTATCCCTGAGCTTCTTTCAGTTAGACTGTTTCATTCTATCAGACATGTCATTGTACCAGCTATAGAGACAGAAACCCAGCCTGAGTGGCTCCAACTAATATGGGGCTCATTCTTGGGTGTGAAGAAAAGTCTAAGGATGGGCCGGAGACAGCAGAGCACCAGGAACCCAAGCTGCTTCTTTCTTTCTGGCTCACCACCTATAGTACTGGCCTCTGTCCTCATGGTCACAAGATGGCTGCTGGAGCTCCAGCTATCCTTTCTACATTCCAGTCCAAAAGAATGGGAATGATGGCTGGGCACCGTGGCTCATGCCTGTAATCCTAACAGTTTGGGAAGTCGAGGTGGGCAGATTGCTTGAGCTCAGAAGTTAGAGACCAGACTGAGCAACATGGTGAAACCCCCATCTCTACTATAAATACAAAAACTAGGTGTGGTATCATGTGCCTGTGTCCCAGCTACTTAGGGGGCTGAGGCAGGAGAATTGCTTGGGCTTGGGAGGTCGAGGCTGCAGTGAGCCGAGATTGCACCACTGCACTCCAGCTGGGGTGACAGAGTGAGACCCTGTTTGAAGTTAAGAATAGAAAAAAAACAATGGGAATGGCAAGGCACAAAGGGCACTGAATCCCAACTTATTTAGGATCTTCCCTCCCACCCCAAAGGATTTCTTGGGAGCTCTACCAATTGTATCTGCTGTCCTCTTTCCGATCACTCCTAACTTACAGGAAGGCTAAGAACCGTTGCTTTTGGTTTGGGCTCATTGTCACCCCAACTAAAATCAGAATTCTTGACCAAACAAGAAAGGAAGAATGGGTATTTGAGAAGCAGCTAACAGACTCTGGCATATCAAACAGGCTTCCAGTGAACTCCTGTTTTCCTTGTGGAATAGAGTTCTTAGAGGGCAGGTGCAAGGAGAGCCTTGTAAGGGAAACACAGAGGCTGTGAGTCCTCAGAAGGTCAAAGTGCTGGGACAAAACAAAGTCAGATCATCTCTTAAGCAATGTGGTGCTTTCTGAGTTTCTTCCCTCCTCCCCATCTCCCACCCCCGCTCCCAACACCCTACACTTAGCCTTGTGGAATAGAATTCTTAAGGGTGCAGGTAAAAGAGATTTGAGAGACACAGAGAGAAGTAGCAATAGGTGCAGGATGGGTTGACATTGGGGTGCAGAGAAGAAGCTACAAACAAGATGGGAGAGGTGATTTGGGGACTACGGGGCTCAGCCTGCCGACTTAAAGATACAGGGGCTAAATAGAAACATCTGTGGCATACAGAACCTTTGAGAGGGGTGAGGAGGGTAAAGTTAAGAAATTAAAAAAGTATTTGGACCAAAAATATTTGAGATCTAATACATCAGTTGCTCTCAATTCTTCTTTGGTAAGATGGATATTTTTAACTCTTTTCTTTTTTGGTGAACTTTTTCCTAACCCATTCCATAGCTCCCATCATGACCATGCAAATAGTTATTACTAATCACTTTAAGAAAATCCAAAATGCCCAAAGAATGACAAAGAATTTAGCATCATTTATACATCACACATTTGAAAAATGGATCTACAGTTATTTGTTCAGTCAATAGATGATGCTTGATGCATAAATGGAATAAGAGTTATTAAACAATCGTATTTCTTGAGAAGGTTATGAACACTCCAGTGTCATTGTCTGGGTAAGGTCTGCCCTGACCAGCCTGTTTCCCCTTGTCCTATTTTAGTCACTCTAGCAAGTCAGCTTCCTTTTCTTTTTCTTTCTTTTTTTTTTTTTTCTTTTAGAGACAGGGTCTTTATCTGACACCCAGGCTGGAGTGCAGTGGTGTAATCTAGCTCACTGTAGCCTTGAACTTCTGGGCTCAAAGAATCAAGTAGCTAGGACTACAGGTGAGCACTACCACACCTAATTTTTAAATTATTTTTCTTTGTAGAAAAGAGGTCTGGCTATGTTGCCCAAGCTGGTCTCAAAGTCCTGGACTCAAGCAATCCTCCCGCCTTGCCTCAGCCTCCCAAAGTGCTGGAATTACAGGCGTGAGCCACCATGCTCAGCCTCTTTTAATTTTTTTCATAGCACTTTTCACTCTCTGATATTACTTGTTTATATATTTGTTTGTCTTGACCTGTCTGCCTCCTTAGAATGCAAGCTTGATGACAGGAGGGACTTTCTGTGTCTTATCCGTGGATGAATTCCCATGAATCCCTGGCATGAACACTGTCCTAACTATTGAATCAATTCTCAACAAACATTTGGTGAATGTGATTGGTTGAATTCCTCAATATACGGCTTGGCACCTAGTAAGTGCTCAATAAATGTTCACTCTGATTGCTGTCATCGTCATCATTGTCATCCTTGTAATTGGCACAATCATAAATAAGCCCATGGCCCCAGGGGTTAGATTAGGCACCTATAACACATATAATCAACTTTTTTTTTCTTTAAGATGGAGTCTTGCTTTGTCACCCAGGCTGGAGTGCAGTGGCACAATCTTGGCTCATTGCAACCACCACCTTCCAAGTATCTGGGACTACAAGCATGCACCATCATCCCCGGCTAATTTTTGTCATTTTAGTAGAGACGGGGTTTCGTCATGTTGGCCAGGCTGGTCTCAAACTCCTGGCCTCAAGCGATCCGCCTGCCTCGGCCTCCCAAACTGCTGAAATTACAAGGCATGAGCCACCACGCCCAGCCCACAATCAACATTTAAAGAAAAAAAATGTCTGCCAGTGTAGTCTGAGACTTGGACTGTGTCCCCTTTTCAAACATCAGAGCCTTGCAAGGGTAGCACAGAGGCTGTGAGTCCTCAGAAGGTCAAAGTGCTGAGACAAAACAAATTCAGATCATCTTTTAAGCAATTGGGGCTTTCTGATTTTCTTCTCTCTTTCCCATCTCCCACTCCTGCCCCAACACCCTACTCTTGCAAATTGATGTGATTTTCTTCTGCACACATGATAGGCGCCCTCTCCACATAGGACCTCGCTTTCCTTTGCTGTCTCCAGATTTTTTTTACAGGAAACTCTGCAGTCAGAGGAACATTATTTACTACCTAGAGCTCCCTCTGCTGATGCATTGGGTAGATGATTAGCCTGGAAGGCTGCAGATTTCAGCAGAAGCACAGCTGGGCTCGTGGCGGGGTTTGTAACCTGCCTACGCCTGTGGTCTGATCAGAGGCTGTTTCTTTCTCTTGGACTGGGGAAAGAGGTACAGGTGATGCCTGTCTGTCTATGACCTCTCATGTTGTGGGTGGGGCTCCAGGGATGTTCGAGGTCCTGGCTCCTCTGACCTTGTGCTTGCAAATGCTTATTGGAGAGACCCTGAGATTCCTAGTGGGCTGGGAGGGTGTTCAGCGTACCACTCACTGACACTCAGAAACAGGTGACCCACCTGTTCATGATTTCTGTCTCGATGCAGAAATGAACTGTAGGGGGGATTTTTTAATTTTTCAAGAGCAAAGTCAGGGTCAATTTGTAGAGTCTGGGTAAAAACAGGCTCTAATAAACCAAAAAGAAATAAATGCATGATTGAAATTTTAAAAAAGAATCTATTTGGCTAAATTTAACTCTTAGGCTGAAGTTTATTTAAATGCTGAAGGCATGTCCAGCCCTAGCTCTCTGGCACCTGAGGCAGGAGCATTGAGGCAAGGGGAGAACACTGCTTTACAGACCACCCTGCCAATGTAACCAGGCTAATATTCCTTGAACACTAAGATTGGCCGGTGCTATCATTTTGTATAAACTATATGACACTCTGCTATATACACTGCCCCATTTCCCTGCCTCCAGCCCCCCAGCCTTAAAACATACGTATTATTTTTCTTCACTACTTACAGTTGAGAGTATCGAGGTTTGGTGACATTAAGTAACCTGCTTAACATCACACAACTAACAAGTTGCCAAGATGGTGTTTGAACTTGGGTTCCTTGAACTTGTAAGCACGGGGTTCCAACCTACCAGCATCCCAGGCTCATTCCTACCTGCCCCATAGATCGGTGTTCATTCCACCACCAAAATTTATTCAGTGCCCTGCACTGTGCAAAGCACCAGAAAAAGTAGAGATGAATGAGACTTGGTCCTAACCCTTGGGGGTATGTGCAATCGTCTATCAAAGTCGAGGATGAGGTTTTAGCGCTACTTTCTCCAGGCAGCCCTGGATACCTTTGGACACTCATAATTGGCAGTGCCCTACTGTTATTAATAAAAACTAATAAATAAAAATAAATAAATAAAAATTAATAATAAAAATTTAGTGGGTGTAGTGATGTGCACCTGTAGTCCCAGCTACTTGAGAGGCTGAGGCCAAACAATTGCTTGAGCCTGGGAGTTTGAGGCTGCAGTGAGCCATGATTGTGTCACTGCACTCCAGTCTAGTCAACAGAGTGAGAACCTGTCTCAAATAAATGAAGAAAAATAAATAAAACACATATCATCTAACATTTATGGAGCACTTACTATGTGTCAGTCACTATAGGAAAAAGCCTTTCTTACAGATTATCTCATTGAATCCTTATAAGACACTTATGAGAATGGCCCTTTTATCAGCCTCATTTTACAGACGAGAAAACTGAGGCCTCGAGGTAAACAACTGATACTTAGAAATCCGAGTCAAAAAGTAGCAGAGCTGAGTAAATCTGGGAAATCTGGCTCTTAACCATTTTGCACAGTGACTCGGCTGTGGCTGCCCCCTCCTCTGACCCCATCCCACGCCTGTCTTGTTCCCTGACCTCTTTTGACAGCTCCTTGAGCGAGAAGAACCCTGTCCCCCTGGCCTCCCACTTTCTCTTACAGCCCCGAGCTCAGTGCTGGGCACACCTAGGAGCTGAAAACTATTGATTAACTGATTTACTTCCCCCTTCACTGGAAAATGGCGATGAAACAAGATTTGGGGTGGAGGTGGGGAGGGAATCCCGCAGATCAGTCTGGGGCGTCTTTAGAGCTCTGGCTCTTGGTCAAGCAAGATTAGGAACGATATTTTAAGAGCAGAGTTCCTTAGGAAATCTTCTACACGCCTATATTTTGCTTGCCTAGCATGATGCCCGGCACATAATAGGGTCCAATACATCTTTGTTGAATGACTGAATGAGCTTTAAACATTCTAAGGAATCTCACTGCTGTTGCTAGGGCTGCCGCTGGAGTCTCAGGCAGTGCTTTCGGCTCTGTTTTATACATCAAGCTCTGCCTGTCTCGCTTTTACACCACAGTGGAAACCAAAGCCAGGGTCCCTTCGAATGCAAAGTGGCTGCTTTTGCTTGGAAGACATGATGCCTGGCCCCTGCTCCCAGGGGTTCTGGCACTGCCCAAACCAACTGCGCTCCCTGGTACTGAGATATATGTGCATTTCAGATTCGTCAAAATTCACGCCCTTCTCCCACTCCAAGCCACCTGCTGTTCTGATCTCATCTTTGCCTCACCTCCTTACCCAAAGATTCTTGAGGTGCAGGAAGACAGCTCCAGTGACCCCAGAAGCTTGCCTTCCTATTCTCTGATCTTGGGTGATTTTTCATCCTAAAACCATCACATAAGCTGTTTATGGCATCCATAACCCGCCTGGAACCTTAAACCTCTTTCTTGCGTGGCTTTTTATGAGTCTGAGATAAACAAACAACTCTCTCTCTCCAGGGACTTGGAGCCCAGATCCTTAACCTCACTCCTTAAGCCCATGGCCCCTGAGGGAGCAGAGCCAGAGGGTGGGCCCCAAAGGACTGTGGTTAAATGTGCGATGTGGAGGAAGCAGATAACATCATTGCTGCTAACGGAGAAAATGCGGCCAGAGACCTTGAAGCAAAGATGAGCCAGAGGGCAGGGTTGCCAAGAGTCTCCAGAGCAGCCTCTGCTGGGTTGAGAAGCTCTGCTGAGACACTAAGAGAGCGTTCTGGCAACATGTGAAATCTTGGGGGCTGTCTCCTCCAATCCCTCATTTGGCACTAAAGAAATCTAAGTCCTGGGAGGGGAGGTGGCTTGGCCAAGGTCATATAGCCTCGGGGAGGCTGCGTGGAATAAATGATGGAATCTGTTCCCTGTACCCGCTTCTTCTTTCCCATCAGACCCTGATCTCTATAGGGCATCCAAGTCATTACAGGGAGGCTGGCTTCACCCCAATGGCAGAGGTGAAATATGGGATCTTGGCCAAGTTGATCGGCATTTTCTAACTCCCTGGCCACATTGATTGGTCTCGGAGTGACCCAGAACTTAAGGCTGGTCTAATCAGAAAAAAAATCTCTGAACCTTTGAGGAAAATCCTGGGAAATACTGACCCTCCTTTCCCTGGGCTCGAAATGAACACAGGATACAAAGTGGTCGCAGCAGCTGAGGCCAGGCATCGTGTGACATCAAGAGGGAATAAGGTAGACTCCATGGAAAGCAGAGAGGAGAGATGGAAAGAAAAAGAATCCCAGGTGATAGTTCTGAGTTGCTGGATCAAACCTCACCTGAGGCCTTTCCTCTGCAATGTTCAGCTACATGATCCAGTAAAGTCTATTTTTAAGACAGACAGGGCTGGGCACAGTGGCTGATGCCTGTAATCCCAGCACTTTGGGAGGCTGAGGCAGGCAGATCACTTGAGGTCAGGAGTTTGAGATCGGCCTGGCCAACATGGTGAAACCTCGTCTCTACTAAAAACACAAAAATTAGCTGGGCCTGGTGGCACGTGCCTGTAATCCCAGCTACTCGGGAGGCTGAGGCATGAGAATCACTTGAACCCAAGAGGCAGAGGTTGGAGTGAGCCAAGATCACACCACTGCACTCCAGCCTGGGCGATGGAGTGAGACTGTGTCAAAAAAAAAAAGATAGACTAAGTCTTATTACTGTTAGTAATAGATGTTATTGCTTGTAAACAAAATATCCCCAACTGATAAACAGATGACTGGTGGCCCTAGAAACTTGCCTCTGGTCTTTTACTCCTGGTTACGGGTGCTGGGCCCAAAGGGAAGACCTCTGTGCCTGGCTACATGCCTGGCTAAGCTTTAGATACAACTAAGGTTGACTGGTTTGGAGTTTAGAACCCCCACTAGCAGACATTTTATACTTCCCTTGTTCAGGCAAGTGGGTTGGCTAATTACATGGGTTCAGAAAGCATTTTCTTGGCGCTTACTCCCGTCCTGCCCTCATGAACCCTTAGCATTTTTGCACATCTTTACAGCAATGCTTATCTCACTATATATATATATGTTTCTTAGATGGAGTCTTGCTCTATCACTCAGGCTGGAGTGCAGTGGTGTGATCTCGGCTCACTGCAGCCTCTGCCTCCCGGTTTCAAACGATTCTCCTGCCTCAGCCTCCCGAGTAGCCGGGATCAGGGGTGTGTGCCACCACGCCCAGCTAATTTTTGTATTTTTAGTAGAGACGGGGTTTTGCCATGTTGGCAAGGCTGATCTTGAACTTCTGACCTCAGGTGATCCTCTTGTCTTGGCCTCCCAAAGTGCTGTGATTACAGGCGTGAGCCACTGCGCCCAGGCCTATCTCACTATATTTTAATGATTAACATCCACATCAGGCTTCTCTAGACCTCAGGCTTGCTGAAGATGAGATTAAACCTCATTCACCTTTGGATGCGTGCACCCGGCCCAGTGTCTGACACAAGCTTTGTATTCACGGATGCTTCTGGAGTGGATGAAACAATCTCTTCCCACTCCCTGCCTCATTGTCTGATGAGCCTTCATTACGCTCCACTTTTTTCCCTTTGTAAATTAGGATGAGGTGAAAAAGCACAGCAGACAAGATGCAAAGCATTCACGCCAAGTCCTCAATTCACAAACTGAGGATTTGATCTGCTGTTGTATTCCCAGAGTGCTAGGTCCTGTATGGGACACTAGCTCCATCCCATATGCTCACTGTTCTGCGCTGCTGTGTATAAAGCCCTGGGCAAGAGGACAAGGGAGGGAAAAACCGGAAAGACTGAGTCAGAGAAGGCTCGGGATGAAATTTGAGTCCATTGGGATCATTCTGCCTAAACGACAGAGGAGAAAGCTTGGGCCCAGGGAGGAGTCCTCCTCCTCCTGGCTCAAGGTCACCGGGACAGACCCGTCAGGATGGGAAAGAACTCCACTTTCAAAAGCAAGACCTGTTTCCCCAGGACCTGGGCCCTGTGCACACAGGAAGGCGGACTTCAGGATGGAAGGGGAAAAGGACATGCTGGGAGGCTCCGGGGCCAGTCTTTGGGGCTTGCATCCTGCGAAGGTTGAGTAACTCCACGGGTCTCCCTTTTGCCGCTATACCACTTGCCAACTGGGTTTGGAGTCTCTTGGCTTGTGAGTCCTCAGGGACCAGAGAAGTGACTCAGTGAACACTTAGTACATCGTTGGCACCGGGGATTGTGTGTGATTCAGGAGTCACTCACAGAGCTTGTGCTGATTAACTCCAGAAACTCACCCAAAGCCTCCTCCCCACCCCTTCAAGCCCAGGATGAAGGGATCAGACTGTGGCTCTGACACTCCTGAAATGTTTCTCACGTGTCCACCTGCCAACCGGTCTGGTACCGACAGAAGATCCCTGGACCGCGAACTCCGGGGCTAGGAGCTTCCTCCACGCACTGCCTCCTTCCAGCGGCCCACATGGAAAACAGGACCTCGGGACCCCCTCTCTTCCTGACCTCCCCTGGATTCTGAGCGGGCCAACCCTCAACCAAAGCTCCCCTGTTTCGCTGCCCCCGTCTCTCTTTTTCCGCCTTGGGAATTGTCCCCCTCGCCCCCTATCCTACTCCCACTATGTCCTGGGGGGTGTCTGTCTTCTCTGATCGCCCTCACCCCCTTCCTTTCCCTCCTCCTTTTCCTCCCTCGGCTCCGCCCCCAGGCCCCGCCCTCTCCGCCCCGGCCCGCGTCCCCCCGGCCCCTTCCCCATCACCCGCCCCTCCAGCGGGGACAGGGGTGTAGGGAGGGGCCGCCGCGCGGGCCAGGCGCCCGCCCCTCCCTGCGCGCCCCATCCCCGAGCGCGCGCCCGGCGGCCCCCTCCGCAGCCTCCCCGCTCCCGCCTCCCCGCCTTCTCCTCCTCCTGGTGACGTCCGGGTCCCTGCCCGTCTGAAAACTCCGCGCCGCGGCGGTGGAGGCGGCGGCGGCGGCGGCGGCAGCGGCGGCGGCGGAGGAGGAGGAGCAGCGGCGAGCCGAGGCGGCGGCGGCGGCGGCGGCCCGAGCGGGAGCCCGAGCGGCAGCCGGCGGCCGCGGGAGCCGCGGGGAGCGCGGGGGCGGCCCGGAGCGCGCCGGGGTCCCCGCGCCCCGCTCACCCGCCGCGCTCCGAAGATGGTGGCGGCGCCGTGCGCCCGGAGGCTGGCCCGGCGCTCGCACTCGGCGCTGCTCGCGGCGCTCACGGTGCTGCTGCTGCAGACGCTGGTCGTGTGGAATTTCAGCAGCCTCGACTCCGGGGCCGGGGAGCGCCGCGGGGGCGCAGCGGTCGGCGGCGGGGAGCAGCCGCCCCCGGCCCCGGCCCCGCGCCGGGAGCGCCGGGACCTGCCCGCCGAGCCGGCTGCAGCCCGAGGAGGAGGAGGAGGCGGCGGCGGCGGCGGAGGAGGAGGACGGGGGCCCCCGGCGCGGGCGCGGGGAGGCGGCCCCGGAGAACCGCGGGCACAGCAGCCCGCCAGCCGGGGGGCACTGCTCGCCCGGGCTCTGGTAAGATGCCCTTTCGGCTCGCGCCCCGCGGCGAGGGAGGGAGGAAGGCAGCCCGACCCCACGCGCCCCTAGCCCTTGAACTCGGTCATCAGACTGGGACTCTGCAAGCCTACCGACTCCACATCGCCTCTTGCCCCGGGAAGCCGGGTGGGGTCCCTGCCAAGGCTCAGGGGTCGTGGGCTGCCCCTTTCAGAGTCTGAACACGGACCCCTTGGGGTCTGGGGGAAGTTATCTCCAGTGGGGGCGCTTTGGGGGTTACCGGAGCCTGGCTGGGCTCCTGTTCCCCATCACTCTTGCTGGGGACCCCAGCTGACTTGCTCCGTGCGTGTAGGTCTTGGTGCCTGGCTCCCTGCCTGAGTGAGTGGATCGCGCCGGATCCTCAGCCGCTGCTCCTGGGCGGTTGTCGCTGCAGCATCTCTTTGGTTTTTGCCGAGCTGGGTGCAGACAGATGAGCCCTCTGTGCGTCCTGGCCTGCGATTAGGGCTGAGCTGGGCGTCCCAAGTCCCCGACCATGCCTCTGAATCAATACTCAGTCCGGGGTGTCTGGTCTTACTTTGGGTCTTCTGTTTCTCTTCTCTGGATGTTTGAGCCTTCCGTCTTCACCTTCTCTGTCTCTAACCTTGCCATCTCCCGTGCCCTCTGTGACTTTATCTCCTCCCCATCTCCAGTTTCAGGGCATGGCTCCTTCTCCTAGCTGGTTGTCTCTGTCTCTCTGTCTTGTTGCGGCCGGTTCGGGTCGCCAGCTGTGTGTCCGACCACACCGTCAGGGCTTCCACTCCTATGGGATTACTTTGCCCTTCGTGGGTGTGAACAGTCAGGGCTCTGAAACTGTTTCTTCCGCAGATCTGGGGCCATCCGGGTGGCTGGGTGGGGAACTGACTTGTCTTCCTACCCTGTCCGTAACTTCTCCAGGGATACCTTTCCCACCTTCTCTGGGCTGCCTTGCCCAGCCTACTGAGCTAGGAGCAGGAGCACATGGGGCAGGAGGCCGGAGTCCCCAGTTCAGAGCCAAGGTCTCAGTTCCCCAGGGGCGTGAGGTCTGCCTTAGGGAATAGCCAGTGTGTTGTGTGTCTGTTTCTTCATCACACTGCTTGTCTGCAAGGATTTGCCTAGCCGCTAAAGGATATTAGACACCAGGGGGATGGTTTCAGGATCCTGAAGACTGAATGCATATCTCTATCATTTGTCACTTTGGAAGTCCTCACTGAAGACTGCCTTGGTACACAGCGTGATGCTTTCTGAGCTGCTAAACTTCTTCGGAGTCTGTGCGACCCTTTCTGCCGGAGTGCAGCTCTTCATGCCTGAGAGCTGAGCCAGTCCCAAGACGTGATGTGATGGCATTTCACGTTGCTGTGTGGGTAGCAGGGAGAAGTCTTTCCCTCATTTGCGGGGAGAATAGTGGCGTGAGCTGCCTGATGGAGAACCAGAGCATTCTAGTGTCCTGCGATCTCTTCTTTACAGAGAGGGGTACTCTGAAACGCTGCCTTTGAACTCCTGGAGTTGATAGCGATGGGTTCCCGCAGAAATGCAATTAGAAGTTCTTTGTGCATCCATCCAGAGCCCGGGAGGTGGGGTGGGAGGGTTGTGGGTCGTGTCCTGCTGGTCCAGTGTAGGAACGTGTAGGGGAGACGTGGTGGGGGAAGCCTGGGGCTTACTGTATCCTTTGCATCTGGGGGTTCATAGTGGGTTCAGGAGGTACCTTTAGGATGCACATAGCACCTGTTGAAACAAATGAAGAGAAGGAAGGAGGCAGGGCTGGCTGATTTTTTCATAGGTCCCCGGCATTGTGAGCATCCACCCCCAACCCCTCTCTGTGTGCTCGGCTCAGTGTTTTACTCTCTCATACCCAGCTCAGCCTCTGAGAGGTCTGCGGTTGGGGAGGTAGGTGGGAACACACTATTTTCCCTTTTGGAATTGCAGTTCCAGCAGCGGAGTTGCTTTGCTTTTCTGAAACTCTGCTTCCAACTGCAAGTTCAGTTACTCTCCCCAAACCTGCATGTCCTAATGTCTCAATTTCTTTACCTTCCAAGATGGACATTTATGTATTTTTTTTTTTCTTTTGGTTCTCTTCTCTTCTTAGTAGCTGTCTACCATGCTCTTGACTGTTGTCGCTCGGGGCTTTGTATTTTATTTCATTTGCTTGTCTCTCTCCTTTCTTTTCTCTCCCCCCACACCTACTCCATGGCCTGCTAAATCCTGAAATCACGGTAAGACAGGCTGGCTGGAGCCCGGGGTCTGTCCTACTCTGACTGTGCCCACCCAGTTCCTGCCCTTCCATGGAGCTCCAGGAGACCAGAAGGGGGCAGGCTGTTCCCAAAGTCTGTTATAGCTGGAGCTTGGGTTGCAGGCAAGGAGAGGACCAGACCTTTTCTCAAGCAATAGAGGCCCTTGAAAAGTGCAGTTTGTTTCCAAACCCTGCCGAGGCTGCCAGGATGATGCTTTGGAGGGAGATTCAGGAGTGGGACATTTAAAGAAACAAATCCCCATGATTTTCCAGATGGCTCTTGTAGAGAGCTGGTTAGACACATGCTTAGAAGAAGATGCTTTAGCTCAGTGCTCTGTTGCAGGCGGGGATGGGGTGGGTGGACAGCCTTGGCTCTTGCACGTAGAGGGAACCTGTGTCCTGGGTTGCTGGTGGGTGTGTTGCAGAGTGTCAGGCAGGCATTGTGTATAGGGCATTTCTTAAGCCAGATCTTCCTCCTTCCTGATACCCACAGCCTCAGAGCATTTGTCCTTTTTATGTTTGGGGAGCTGCGCTTCGGTGGAAGGCCCTGATTGTATTTTTGGTGCACTTAAGAAGCCAAGAGGAAACACCCCGTTTCTCAAGTAGACAGAGTCAGAGGGCATGTCCATAAAAGATTTGCAAGCTCTCCTTTTCCTCTCAGCCTCTTTCAAAGCTCTTAAATATTAGAATTATTGGGTGGATTGCAGCTGTTTTGTGGCTGACACTGATTCCTTCACTGGGTCTCCAGTAAGCTGTGGATTTTACTGTCATCTCAGAATTTAAGAAACAGATGGACTGCCTTATAAAGGGAGGAAAAATATTGGGAGAGCTGTCACAAGGATCAGCCTACAGGTTCTGAATAGATTTTGGAGAAAATGAAAGAGAGCTGTGTGTGTTAATATAATGAATGTTTATTTTCTTTCCCTTAGTGACTCTCTTCTTGAAGTCCCCACATTTATTGCTCATGTTCTTAGATAAACTGTTACTCAGTAAGTTTCATTTAAGAAATCTAATTTTTTATTACCCTTCCCACCCCCCCGCCTGCCGACCTACATAAGCACACAAAGTAGAATGGGGTTTCTGTATTATCCGACCCCTTTGAAATGTTGATTTTTCGGCAGAAATTCCTCATGCTTCACATTACTCAGATAACTCAGGACTCTTTTAGACATCAGCAGTGACTTTGAAAGATCAGTTCACTGGCTTTAGATCACCTTTGCTTCTAACAGCCTTGGAGGCGTAGCTTTTCTTCCTATCCAGATGTTCTGAGACCACAGGAAACAGGGTATTTTATTGATGGTTCGTTTTTTTTTTCACACTTTCAATGGAGTTTTATTTTGTTTGAGCGACGCATTACACTTTGTATACAGAAATATGCATCATTGAATAATATTTATCTTACTGCAAATGTTGCCATCTGTTTAAATCATATACTGGAAAATGTTAAAATAGATAAATAAAAGTAGAAATAATATACATAGGTATAGATACGTTTGTAATATAAATTCTAACATATCTGTATATTCACTTTCCTTCCGGTCTTTTCACACTTTAGACATTCTCTTCAGTTTATCAATTCATTTTTTAAAAATCTTCCAGAAGGTTGGGTGGTCAAAGGCTTGCTATTTTTCACCTAGGAAGCCAGCCATGACGTAAGTTCTTATTTACTGGTGACTGTTCGATTTCGATTCATGGTTTTAATAGAAGAGGAAATTTGGTGGCTTGAGTTAAAGCAGAGATTTGACATCATCGCGTCATTGTGTATGTGTGTGTGTATCCTCAGAAAGCAAAGATATCCTTAGGGATATCTCTGAAATAAGAGTCTGCCCCCCACACCCCGCTCCAGAGCTGTTTATGATCCATAAGGTCATAAATCCATGTGTATGAGTGTTTCAGTGCAGAAGAACTTAACACGCACACCTGTTGGACTGCACAGGTGAGGTTGAGAGTCTTATCTTTTGACCAGCGCCACCTTAAGAGCTGCCACTTATGATCTCTCTCTTTGCTTTTCCTTTGCATTTCCCCATTTCTACGGACCCAGATCCCCATCTACCAGAAACAATGAGAAAATGCCTTGGGGAAAATAAAAAATAACTAAAAAACAAACTCGATCTTAACAAAACCTGCATTCCAAGGAAGGGGTGTCGGAACAGGAGAAAACATCCCAAGAAGTATGTGTGAGGCCCCAGCACCAATGAAAGAGGCCTCTGTTGAGTACCCTCAGGCCTGACATACCTGGGTTCACCTTCTGGCTCGGCCCTTTCTCATGCCCCAATCTTGGGCAAGTCACTGTAATTTCGGTCTTCTGTGAATCTGAGCTACCTCATAGGGCTGTATGAGGATGAAATGTAGCAATATATGTGAACTCATGTGGGCCTGTTCCTTAATCAGTGCTCAAAAGTGAGCTGTTCTTAAAAGGAAATTGGTGGTATGTTTGAAAATAAAGAATTTCTTGCAGTTATTCATTTTCCTGCACAGCATAGGGTGCGAGTAAATCCAAGGCAGTAGAATGAATATAGCTGTTTCTGTGTGAGCGGGATGGAATTTGGTAGAGGAAGGAGTACTGACATTTATTGAGTGCCTGCTGTATGCCAGGCATCATTTAGGTATTTTGCGTACATTAGGTTATTAAATGCTCACCCCCCCCCAAAAAAAACACAAAAAATTTCCAGGAAGGAAGACGGTATTACACAACTGATAAAAAGTTGAAACTAAGGACACCCGGCTAGAAATCGCTGGTCTTATGATGGCTTGTTACGTGGCAGGAATAATGGAGGGATTTGTAAATATTACCTTACTGTCTTACTGATTGCTCCCAACTTTGTGGGATAAGACTTTTGCTGTCCCCAGGAGGAAACTGAAGCTCAAAGAAGTGAAGCTGCTTGCTCATGAAGTTCACAGAGCTGGGGAGTAGCAGAATTGAGATCCAAACCCAGGCCTGTCCCTTTCCAAAGATGCCGCCTTTCTGAGTTGCATTTCTTTTGCATGGTTTGTTGAAAAACCCTAAATGCAACCATGCCATTCCCAAAAATCTTTTTTTTTTTTTTTTTTTTTTTTTTCCGATACAGCGTCTTGCTCTGTCATCCAGGCTGGAGTGCAGTGGCGTGATCTCGGCTCACTGCAACCTCCGCCTCCTGGGTTCAAGCAATTCTTGTGCCTCAGCCTCCTGAGTAGCTGGGATTACAGGCGTGCACCACCACGCCTGGCTAATTTTTGTATTTTAGTACAGACAGGGTTTCACCATGTTGGCCAGGCTGCTCTCGAACTCCTGGCCTCGTGATCCGCCCGCCTCAGCCTCCCAAAGTGCTGGGATTACAGGCCTGAGCCACTTTGCCCAGACCCAAAAATCTTTATTCTACTTTTCTCACTTCTTGTTGTAGATTCCTAAAAAGTTACCAACCCTAGAAAAGAAGCAGACATGCAATTTACATTGAATCAGACCCCTAACTCATGATGCAAATACAAGGGTAGTAATAATGATGATAAAAATAATAATAATAATGGCTGCATAGCCGTTATGATGTGTTAGGTGGTTTTAAAAATGGATACATAATAGTTTTACATATTTTGGGGTACATGTGATATTTTGATAGGTTCATATAATGTGTAATGATTAACTCAAAGTAATTGGGATATTCATTACCTCCAACATTTATCTTTACTTTTTTGTCAGAGACACTGAAATTCTTCTCTTCTAGCTTTTTTTTTTTTTTTTTGAGACAGTTTTGCTCTGTTGCCCAGCCTGGAGTGCAGTGGTGCAATCTTGACTCACTGCTACCTCTGCCTCCCAGGTTCAAGCAATTCTCCTGCCTCAGCCTCCTGATTAGCTGGGATTACAGGCACCTGCCACCACACCTGGCTAATTCTGTTTGTATTTTTAGTAGAGATGAGATTTTGCCATGTTGGCCAGGCTGGTCTTAAATTCCTGGCCTCAGGTGATCCTCCTGCCTCGGCCTCCCAAAGTGCTGGGATTATAGATGTGAGCCACTGTGCCTGGCTCTTCTAGCTATTTTGAAATATACAATAGATTATTGTTAACAATAATCACCCTACTGGACTACCAAACACTAGAGCTTATTCATTCTATCTAACTGGATTTTTATCCTTCCAATCAACATCTTCCTCCCCACTCCCCTAATCACCTATCTACTCTCTATCTTCTTGTCATCTACTTTTTTAGCTCCTACATAGGAGTGAGAACACGTAATATTTGTCTCTAAGTGCCTGGCTTATTTCAGTTAATATGATGGCCTCCGGTTTATTCATGTTGCTGCAAATGACAGGATTTCACTTTTTAACAGCTGACTAATATTCACTGTATGTGTATACCACATTTTCTTTATCCATTCATTCATTGATGGGCACTTAACTTGATTTCATATCTTGGCTATTATGAAGAATGTTGCAGTAAGCATGGGAGTGCAGATAGCTCTTCGATTTATTGATTTTCTTTCCTTTGGATAATTAATTCCTTTCCTGTGTAGACACAGTAGTGGGATTGCCAGATCATATGGTAGTTCTGTTTTTAGATTGTGAAGAACCTTCATACTCTTCTCCATAGTGGCTGTACTAATTTACATTCCCACCAATGGTGTATGAGGGTTCTGTTTTCTCACATCCTCACCAGTGTCTGTTATTTTTTATCTTCTTGATAAAAGCCCTTTCAGGTGGGGTGAGATGATATCTCATTGTGCTTTTGATTCACAGTTCCCTGGTGATTAGTGACGCTGTGCATTTTTTTATATATCCATTGGCCATTTTTATGTCTTCTTTTGAGAAATATCTATTCGGCTCTTTTGCCCGTTTAAAAAATTGGACTACATGTTTTTTTGCTGTTGAGTTGTTTGAATTCTTTATATATTTTGGTTATTAATCCCTTGTCAGATGGTTAGTTTGCAAATATTTTCTTCCATTCTGTAGATTGTTTAATTTGTTGATTGTTTGCCGTGCAGAAGCTTTGTAGCTTGATGTGATCCCATTTGTCTATTTTTGCTTTTGTTGCCTGTGCTTTTGAGGTCTTACCCAAAAAAATTCTTGCTCAAGGTCCTGAAGTGTTTCCCCAATGTTTTTTAATCTGGTCGTCTCATAGTCTCGGGTCTTAGATTTAAGTGTTTAATCTATTTTGATTTGGTTTTTGTATATGGTGAGTAATGGGACCTAGTTTCATTCTTAAGTTAATCCATAGGTAATTGTTATCCCGTTTTTCCAGCACTATTTATTGAAGACTTTCCTTTCCCCAGCATCTGTTCTTGATGCCTTTGTCAAAAATGAGTTGATATGAAAGTGTCGGTTTATTTCTAGGTTCTCTATTCTGTTTGCCAGGCACTGTTTTAAACACTTTTTGTGCGTGAACTCATTTAATCCTTCGAGCTGTGTACTATTTTCAACAGTCAAGAATTGAACTTGAAATTGGCTAGAGAGGAGTCTTGAATTCAGCTCTCTCTAACCAAGGGAAAAGGGGAGGAGGGGGCAAGAGGATATTGTTCAGGGTTCTTTGGCCAGGGAAAATGGCCTTTCTTTCAACCACAACAGACTTCCTGTTGCCCCATTCCTTCAGACTGCTCTGTGGTTGGCCCACTGGGGAGCCCACCACTTGTACCTGAGAGCCGGGGTCTGCAGCACACTGGAGAGTTATCTCAATAAACATGCAGTGCGGATCATCTTGTGGACACTTCCTTCCGCCTGCAACAGAAACGATCCGTTTGCCCGCAGATGCTCATCAGATGGTGCCCATGTGCTCTCTGGGTTCGGTTGCCCCCTCCCCGATTGGAAGCCAGAGGCATCACAAAGAAGATGTGTGTGGGGTGGGGTGTCACCTTAGCCCTGAACCTGGACACTGGCATTATTAGTGTCAGGAACTGCGAACCCAGACACCCTGCCAGATGAGGAAGGGGTGGGACCCATTCTCAAGCTTTGTGTGTGTGGACGAGGGTGTCTCATCTTTCAGGGCCACCTAGGGGCAATGAATGGATTTGTCGTGTCCCAGGCCTGGTTTGTCCCAGCCAGGTGACTACTGCTTATCTGGACATCTAATCCAGGCTAATGTGTCAGTGGATGCTAATGAGGTAATGTGGTAAGAGGAATTTGTTTCTCCTCCCAGGGCACACTTTGCCATAAGTTTTGGCCACAAGGCATGTGGTTTCAGTTTAAGATGAGTTTGTGGGGCAGAGAGGTTGATGCAAATGTTCCCTACCCAGGAGGCACAAACATTGCAACTGTGGTGATGATGAGGCGCATTTATTGAATGCACCAAACACTGTGGAAGGACTAAAGAGACATTCTTTTATTGAATTCTTGTAACATCTGGCAAGTTAAGAGCTATTATTTTCATCTCTGTTTTACTGATTGAAATAATAAAAACTAAGGCAATAAGTTGGATGAAAATTAAGCAGATGTGAAGTGTCCAAACTAGGAATTGAAGTTGGGTGGTGTCTCCAAAGGCTGTGTTCTTAGTTAGTCTACCCAATTCAGAGTCAGTAAGTCTGTTGACTCTAGCCCCTCATTTTCCCCTTCCCTCCATCCATTTATGCATGCATTTGTCCATCCATCCATCCATCCTTCCTTCCATCCATCCATCCATCCATCCATCAGTCCATTCATCTATTTATCTGTCTGACCATCCATCCATCCATCCGTCCATCAGTCCATTCATCCATCCTCCATCCATTCATCCATCCATCTGTCCATCCATTTACCCATCCATCCATTCATCCACCTATCCACCCATCCTCCACTCCTGCAGTTAGAAGGTACCAGTCCCTGTGTCCAGCACTGGAACTACCTTGGTGAACAGGACAAATGTGCCTCCTGTCCTCCAGGAGGACCAGTCTAGCAGGCAAGAGTTAGAGCCTGTGCTGTTAAGTGGCCGATCTCTAGGGAGATCACTCTCACATCCTAGCCTGGTTCATTGCCTATACCCTTTCCCATGGTGACCTCTTGAACACACAAGGGAGGTGTCCTCTGGGAAGGTCAGGGCAAGGAGTAAGTAGTATGATTCAGAGCCCTGGGAGCCCTGAGGTTTCTGCCATCCCAGAACTGTCCATGAGGCCTGGGCTGCTCCGCTCATGGGGCCCAAGCTCTTCTTCTTGTAGCTGAAGAAACAACCCTGGAAATGATCCAGGGGAGCAGATGGGCAGATGCTGTGGGGCCTGCGAGGCAGGTCATGTGATGTTGAGGAAGAAGACAGTGGTCTGACATCATCGGTGGTATGGCACTTTGCCTCTCTGGAGCTCAGTCTCCTCTTCTGAAGCACAGGGGCCATGATGGCACCTACTTGGCAGGGCTTGATGGTGAGGCACAGCTCTGGGTCATGGTCAGTGCTCTGCTCTGCCCCCTGATGCAGCCACGTCATAGGAGATGTTTGCTAGAGCCAGGAGGACTTTCAAATCCACGGCCCGTGCGTGGGTTTGATTTTGTCCACATGGTGTGTTAGAATAAATAGGCCCTGGAATTTAAAGATTAGGGTATGCCGTGAGACAGTGTAGATTTTTGGAATTCTTTTAAAAGTCATAAGATCCGGCAATACAGGGTCCACGGTGCTTGCTTGGTGTTAAACAGCCAAGCTGAGGAATGGTGACACTGCAGACCCACTGGGTCCCCAAGAGTCCCCCTAAGATCTCTCCTGTCACCTGTGCCACCTGGCTGGCCCCTCTTGGCTGTTGAGTTTGCAGCCCATTTAGAAGACCTCCATGTTCACTATGAAGACATAAAAATGAGCATCTGTGGTTACCCTATTCCCGTGTGGCTTATTCACTGCACTTATTTGCCTCTGACTGCCTGTGCCTTGCCCTGGCATGATGGGGTCTCCGTCCCCGCCTAGCTGGTGGTGGAGACCCAGAATATGCAAATTCTTATAAGCACGAGGCCATCCTGAAGGCAAATGTCCCTGACAGAAATAGAATCATGCGTTCCGCAATTTGATAAACCTGTTTCCCCTCTGCAGGGAGTGTGAGTGACAGCCTCCTTTGAGTCATCTGCCCCTCACTCTGGGTTTCCCGTGACCTTGTCCCCCAGTAACACGCATTGGGAAGTTGGGAGTCTTTAGAGACAAGGGGGAGGTGGAAAAGTAGAACATTCCTGAGCACCTTGGCTTGGTCCCAATGCTGTCAGGGACAGACCGTGACTTTCATCTCTGTGTCTTTTTGGCACTTCATCAGATGATGCTAATAAGCCTGCCTCCCTCCCCGGGTTGTGAGGATTAAATTTGATAAACAGATGAGAAAGTGCTTTGAAGCTCAGAAAGCCCCATGTGAATGGAAGATGGGGCTCATGTCTTCAAGTAGCACAGTGTGGGAGTGTTCAGACGGGGTTGTCTGCGTTCCTTCCTCACAGCGTCTTGTAACCCATGGGGGACAGGGAGAGAATGAATGAGTGAGATCCACTGGAAATTTCCCACCTACTCATCCATTCATTCATCAGATATTGGTTGGGGTCTGCTGTGTGCCAGGCTTCATGCACAGCGCAGGGAAAGACAGATGTGACCCTGCCCTCCTGCTCTTTATGGTTTGGGGGCAGGATGACCTCCCAATAAAAACAAACAGGAACATTGCAAAAAATCAGATTGTTACAAGCGCAGTGAAGGAAACCATTAGGGAGCTGAACGAAAAGAAAGAGCTGTGGATAAGCATTTGTTTTGGATGGGTGGATTTATTTTACTTATTTGGGGGTAAGGATTTATTTTGGATCCTGCCTTTTACCTTAGTAGTCCTAAACGAGCCTCAGGAATCCAAAATATGATATAGACGCCAATCGTGATGCACCAGTGGTTGGAGGTGCTACAGGGGCAGATATTCTGTAAAAACTCTTTATAAAAAGTTACTATTCATATCTGTACAACATTTATTAACTTCTTAAATTTATTTGCTAATTTATTGAGACAGGGACTCCTTATGTCACCCTGGCTAGAACGCAGTGATCTCAGCTCACTGCAACCTTGACCTCGCAGGTTCAAGCAGTCCTCCCACCTTAGCCCCCTGAGTAGGTGGGACTACAGGTGCGTGCCACCATGCCCGGCTAATTTTTGTATTTTTTGAAGAGGTGGGGTTTTGCTATGTTGCCCAGGCTGGTCTGGAACTCCTGGGATCAAGTGATCCTCCCACCTCAGCCTCCCAAAGTGCTGGGATTACAGGCGTGAGCCACCATGTCTGGCTCATTTCTTAAATATTGCCTGCGTTCTTTTAGTTGCTTTTTTCCCAACAAAACCATATGATGTAAACATTACTCTAAATGTACAACTTGATGAATTCTCACAAACTGAACACATCCGAGTATCCTAGACCAGGAATCATAGCACCGACAACATCCCAGATGCACTCTCTTCTTCTTGGGTGAATATTTAAAGAAATTATTAATCGCTGTATATTTCTTTAAATGTATATTATGGAAAATACAGAAATATAACCAGCCAATCAAAATGGCAGCTTCAACACTCTTCTTGTTTAATATGCAGGTAAAGTGGCATTTAAGAAGACGTGGGTTAACAAAATGAAAACACATAAGCAAACTCTAACTGGATTTCAAATCCTGCTTGCAGCTTGGTTGGTTAATGATGATCAAGGAAATGCTGAGATGGCCAAGGTTTGGTCAATGTCAACTTAACCAGTTTGAAGAGTCTTTGCTCCTCTGGTAAACAGCTATGCTGTTTTGTTCTGAAGTTCAAGCAGGAAGGATTGAAGTTAGATATTAGGAGGAACTGTGTTCTGGGTCCATTGGAAAGGGATTCCCCATTGGAGGTCCTCTCTGATGTCTGCATTGCTCCCACAGTTCTGGAAAGTAATGGCCCCACAGCTCCCCATGCCTGTCTTCTGTGACTGAGTTCTGGACATTTCATGTGCATCTTTTGGATTCACTGTGCATTTGCTTCATGTTGAGTATTTGTACTCTATTCCCCCAAGTGTTGGACATGAAATTAGCATGATGAATGGGTCCCCAAATGGGCCAGTAATGACTACATTAACTTAACCCTGAACCAAGACTCTCCTATTCAGAACCAGAGTAACAGAACCGCACTACAACGTTAGCAGCAATTCAGAAGGGCAACGGAGACAAGTAATCATTGCATAATGAGCGAGGGGAGAAGCAATAAAAGCCGGGAGCCCAAGGACGGCATGATAATTTTGCAGAGTCTCAGCTCTCAACCAGACTCACGTTCATAAAATAAACAAATGTTTTTGGTAATGGAAAGCTAATGTATACATTATTTAAGGATAGTATTAAAACCAGATTAGATGGATCAAGTAATACAGCAGTTACCTCATTAAGGATCCTTTGGGGATGTGAAAAAGTTGTTCTTTTTTTTCTTCTTCTTTTTTCCTTTTGAAATGGGGCTTTATTAATTAGAGATGTAATGGGAAATCTTATTTTTTTTCCCAGACTGGTGGCTGTTTTCTGTTTATTTTTTAATGGAGGACTATGCTTTGCAGATGTTCTCTTTGAAATAAAAGCCTATTCATTGTCTCTCTTTTGCACTTTCTTTTATCCCAGCTCAAAAGGGGCAGCTGTTGTGAAAGACACTGAGAACCCCGTTTGCTTGTCATCAAGTATTGCAGATGATTCCGTTGTGGATGTAAAATGCTCTTATTGCCTGCTTTTTCTTGTGATCCTATTGAGGGATAGTTTTCAAATTGTGACGTCTGATTTTCTCTTGTTTAGAAGGTGAGTTAAAGACAGAAAGCAGGGAGAGATGTTAAGCTAAACATCTCCTAAGGAAGGATGTTCAGTGAAAGACTGGGTGGTTTGGAAATGGGTAGAAGTTAGGTTATTCATTCTTCTTCAGCCTAGAGGCTGACTGCTGTTTGGCTTTCTTTTAGAATTAAAGCAAACAAAAAATGCACAACAGCAACATTTGGAGGAAACTGACTGTTTACTGGAGTGAGCAGGCAGATACAGCCCTCCAACGAAAGCGGGTGCTAGAAAGCAGCGATGGGGAATACGTAAGCCAGAAGGAAACCTAGAGCTTTGTGAGTCAGGTCTGGGCTCCACATGGAATAATGGCAGCATAGGGTCCTCTTCCTCCTTCTTTCTTAATTAAAGAAAAGGTAAATTTTAAAAATCAAAACTTAAATTAGTAGCCAAAATCAATGATTTCCAATCCAAATCAAATTTAGAGCGCCTGTTAGGAAATTTGAAATTCTGATCTTCATTCCCAGAGGTAACCATTTGAGTGAGGGAAGATGTGGCTGCCCCCACTACACAGGCCCACCAGGTCACTTTGCTTATCTGTGTTACCTACAAGATGGCTGTTGGGATTTGAGTTTGCAACTTTCAGAATGATAATAATAATAATTGCCATTATCTATTAGATGTCACTACATGGCAGGCACTGTGCCGTACTGAGCAGCGTCTCCTAGATTATCATTTTAATTATTATATCAGCCTTATGATGTGGCTGCTGATAGTATTCCCATCTACAGATGAGGAAATTGAGGCATAGAGAGGCGGTCACAGAGCAGACTTGGAATTTCACCTCAGCCAGTGTGACTCAGGAGCCTGTGTGTCAAATGCCATGCACGTGCCGCACAGAAAGATGTAACCAAACAACACCCATTGGGTTTTCTTCAGAAGGACACTGCCAGAAAGTTGGTACTGTTGCTGGGCGTGGTGGCTCATGCCTGTAATCCCAGCACTTTGGGAAGCCTAGGTGGGAGGATCGCTGGAGCCCAGGAGTTCAAGACCAGCCTGGGCAACATAGTGAGACCTCGTCTCTACAAAAACATAAAACAATCAATCAGCTGAGCATAGTAGCATGCCTGTAGTTCCAGCTACTTGGGAGGCTGAGGTGGGAGGATCACTTGACCCTGGGAGGTTGAGGTTGCAGTGAGCCGTGATCGCACCACTGCACTCCAGCCTGGGTGACCGAGCAAGATCCCATCTCCAAAAAAAAAAAAAAAAAAAAAGGTTTGTACTGTTTGCCCAGTGCAAAGATGGAACCACTGAGACCCAGCAGTGAGTGAACTGAATTGTCCAAGATCATACCACCACATAAAATGCAGAGTGACTTATTGCCTGTTAAAAAAGGTTGAGTGTGAAACTGACTGTGGACGTGGGCATCTATGAAGCTGGAAATCTGGCTCTGGTAGAAGTACCCTCACACTGATTCCCATCCTCTGTGTGCACAGAGTGAAGCTGAGGTGACGGCCTCCACCTTCCATCCATAGTCTTGCAGCAGAGAGGTAGCACCTGACACGTAATATTTTGATAAGTTGCTGATTTGTATTAAAATAATAATTACAGCGATAATTACAAGCACGGATTTCACTGAGACTCCGCTGCTGACGGTGAGAAAAAATAATTAATTGCGTATTCTCTGGAAATCAAATGGAAGCCAGACCTGTCCTTTTTCCTTTGTGAGAGTCCAACGCAGGTTTTGCTGTAGGTTGAAGGCCATGTATTTTGCCAGATGCTGTTTATGTTAATAGTATTGATGGCAGATTTCCATGCGAGGAGTCGCTGGTAATTGGGTGAACATCATCTTTATGCACAGACGTCGCAGAAAATAGCCTGGCTGGATTCTGATGGTAGCACCATCCCTTAAACCATGAAACAAACTCCACCCTGGAAGTAAACACAATAATAGAGGAAAACAATTAAAATCTACCTTTTATTATTTATTTATTTATTTATTTGTTTAGAGATGGAGTCTCACTGTGTTGCCTAGGCTGGTCTCGGACTTCTGACCTCAAGTGATCCGCCCACCTAGGCCTCCCAGAGTGCTGGGATTACAGGTGTGAGCTACTGTGCCCAGCCATTATTATTAAATATTCTTAAGTACTCTAGCATTGCAGGGTACCTGGCCATCATGAAGAAGTCATAGCTAATTTAATTTGATTGCTCTCGTTCTCTTTACACTTCTGTTTTTGAAGCTGATTGAATTGTAAGCTACTTTATTATAACAACTTGCTAAACTTCTCTTGAAGTAG
Organism: Pongo abelii; assembly: GCF_028885655.2. Taxonomy (NCBI): domain Eukaryota; kingdom Metazoa; phylum Chordata; class Mammalia; order Primates; family Hominidae; genus Pongo; species Pongo abelii. The sequence goes on from NC_072003.2 coordinate 19,105,234, forward strand.
AACATGCATGAGAAAGAATGCAGAAATCATGAATAAACAGCTCCAGAAAGGAATCACGCCCAACTAACCAGCACCCGAATTCAGAGCCCACCAGCCCCCGGGATCCTGGCCATGTCCACTCTGACCCCATGCCTCCAAGGATAGGGTCTCTATCGTGACTTCTAACCCCACCAGGTACTTTTGCCTCTTTTTAGAAATGGAATCATATAGTCTGTACTCTTTTGTGCCTGGTTTGTTTTGGTTAACATTGCATCTGGGAGTTTTATCTCTATCCAGGGTTGGCGAACCCCAGCTTGCAGGCCAAATCTGGTCCTTTGCCTGTTTTCATATGGCCTGTGAGCTAAGGATGGATTTTATGTTTTTAAATAGTTGTGGGAGAGAGGAAAGAATGATATTTTGTGATGCGTGAAAATTATATGAAATTCAAATTTGTGTCCACAAATTGACTGGGCATGGTGGCTCATGCCTGTAATCCCAGCACTTTGCGGGGGCCGAGGTGGGTGGGTCACTTGAGGCCAGAAGTTTGCTACCAGCCTGACCAACATGGTTGAAACCCCATCTCTACTAAAAGATACAAAAAAATAGCTGGGTGTGGTGGTTGATGCGTGTAATCCCAGCTACTCGGGTGGCTGAGGCAGGAGAATCACTTGAACCTGGGAGGCAGAGGTTGCATTGAGCCAAGATTGTGCCACTGTACTTCAGCCTGGATGACAGAGTAACACTGTGTCTCAAAAAAAAAAAAAACAAGTTGCGACCATAAATAAAGCTTTACTGGAACACAGCCATGTCCATTTCATTTATATATCAGCTATGGCCGCTTTTGTGCTGTAACAGCACAATTGAGTAGCTGCAACAAAGACTGTATGGGCCCTAAGCCTAAAATATTTACTGGCCTGTTACCAAAAAGTTTGCTAACCCTATATCTATATTGGTTCATAGAGTTGTAATTGTTCATTTGCATTATTTCATTGTGGAATATACCACAATTTACATATCCATTCTGTTTATGGGCATTTGGGAAGTTCCCAGTTTAGGGCCATTATAAATAGTGCTGCTGTGAACATTCTTGTGCATATCTTTCGGCATACATATGCACACACTTCTGTTGAGTATATACCTAGGAGCGGAATTAATTTAACTACTTTTTTTTTTTTTTACCAATTGATTTGACAATTATATTTTAATTTGGAAGTCTTACCTTTCAGAGTAGGAAGTAAAGCACAGTAAGACTTTCAGATTTTGAAACTCTGTAACAAGGCTTATTTTCCTAATTAGTCTTGCAAAATTCAGAGTCCATAGAAACAGTTTCTTAATTGTCCATTGTTCTTCCATTCTTAGTCCCTTCTAGGCTGTTGGGAACAAGCCTGATGTCAACTGCTTTAGTTGCTTTTGGGAATGGTGCCATCGTTTAATTTCTTATACCAAAGCCATATTGTCCACAGCGCTCTTATCTTTATTCAGCAAAACAGGTTTGGCAGAATTAGGCGTTTTTTTTTCTAGACGTCACTTTCTGCTTTGATTGACTTCTGTTTATCTCTGGCTTTCTGGTTTTCTTGCTGGGAAGCAGATGAATATAGCCCTGTGTCCCCAATAAGATCTCTAGCCTGCAGTAGTGTGTGTCATTTTACATTGAAACTCTGTGCTGAAATATCCCTTTGGGGACTGCATATGCTGTACCCGGCCACAGCATCGGAGCACGGAGACTTCCCCGGAGGAGCTGCCTCGGTGTGCATTGTCAGCACTGTTTAGAAATGCAGGATCCTGCGTCGGTTTCTGAATGCCGGTCACTTCCCATTTGCTGCTCCACTTTTTGGACACTAGTACTGACAGGGTTGGGAGAGCAACAGTAGGATACCCTAGGATTCACCCATCTTTGAGGTTTGCTTGGTACTGGCTGAAAAATGACTTAATATCCTTTCTGGGGCTTGTCAGAGTCCTGTCAGTTCCTCTCCTAAGCCAACCCAGTTTACCAGGAGTAAAGCTCTAGCTGTTCTAGGAGCCTGTCTTCTGATTCTGCCTGGTGCAATGAACAAACTTAAGGAATGTCACAAGAGAAGATGGCCAGCTGCTGGTTTAGTATTACTTTTGGAATGAAATTTGAATTTAGCGCAGAAAGGATTCGTGGACTTGAAACCCTTGGTCTCAGCTAAAATCTTTTCTATCTGACTCAGGATCTGGAAGCCTCAGTTTTCATCTTTAAAAAAGGGCTGCAAAGCTGCAATGCTATTGTGGTTATGATTCCAGGGTGTGGAATTCCCAGATATGAGAAACTTAGCCCTTAAATTCTGGTAGTTTGCCTCCTTTCCCTTTAGCTTAATGGGTTGTGTTTTTCTGTTGGAATATTTACTTTTGATAAGGTAAGACTTTAGAATTGTAAGTATTCATTGAAACTCTTTACAAAGAGGGGTGTGTGTGTGTGTGTGTGTATTCTAGGGGAAGAATTTCTCTTTTTAAAGACTACTTTCTAGATGTTCTAACATGTGCTAATTACAACTGATAGTTAACTTGGTCTAAAAAGAAACTTAATAGATTTCAAAAGTAGAAATCTTCCAGGCTTCCTTCATAAAACAATAAGATATATTGAAAATTAGCCTCTAAAAGACAATCACATAGAAATTTAAACAATCGAAACTCTTCTAAGTAATTCTTAGATCAATGAATAGATTAAATTTGATTTCAGATTATATATTGATTAGCAAAAATGAAAATACTTCATATCAAAACTTGAGATAAGGTTAAAACTGTGCCCAGAGGAAAACTGGTAGCCTATTTTAAAAGCACTTTAGGTTTTGACGTTAAATATGAAAGAGTAAAATAATTAAAATAAAAGTCCATTAAAAAAAAATTGAGGCTGGGATGGTCTGGAACTCCTTGGCCTCAAGCCACCCTCCTGCCTTGGCGTCTCAAAGTTTTGGGATTATAGGTGTGAGCCATGGTGCCAAGCCTGAGACCCTGTTACTAACAAAAAAAAAAAAAAAAAGAAAAAAAACAGAATAAAACAAAAGAAAGTAGGAAAGGGACGTTAATAAAAATAAAGGCAGAAATTCACAAAACAGAATGCAAACACGATAGTATTAATTCATGAGATCCTTTAATGACCCAACCATACAAAGTGCTAATTTCGTTCCTCTTAGGGTTAGAATCTATGAATAGGCTGTAGGTTCCTTAATTCTCAATACTTGCTCAATGCTTCTCTTACAGCAATTGAGTAAGGGAACCTGTCAGTAGCAGGAGGCACCGCTGGTTTCATGTTATTAGGATGGGTGGGTTAGGGGAACTTATCACTTAGCCTGCCTACATCAAAGCAAAGCACACTTCATGTACCTTTTCTCTGCTGATCAATATCCTCTCATTTTTAAGAATAGTGGAGAATGGCAGGGTAGCTTATCATTTTGTAGAATACCTTTAGTGTCCTGCAGGTTCCCAGTGAACTTTCTCCCCAGTTTTCATGCCTTCCTGTGTCTTGTAAAGCCAGGGTTCTCCTCATTACTGAGTGCCTTGTTGGGGTGGGTTGGGCTCTGGGGAGCAGGTCCCTGGGGTGACGAGCAAGAGTATTCTATCTCACTAAGCACAAGGCTACTCCACAGCAGAAATGGGAAGCTGACCTTGTTGGTTTGGAATTGACTTTGATGTCCTCCCAGCAATAGCCATTGATAATCTAGTGTGTGTCACATAGTAGAAGTTTTCTATGAATGCATTGCTTTATAGATGTACTCAGGATGTTTGCAGATACTTATTCATTCACTCAACAGATTTTACCAAGAGCCTACTAGGTGCCAGTCACTGCACGGGAGCTGGGGTTGGAGCAGTGGACAAAACGGGGTCCTTGACTTCCTGCAGCTCAGGTTCCGATGGAGGGGACAGTGAGTCAGGGAGAAGGGGAGGGTCATCTGGGAAGGCTTTTCCAACAAGGTGACATTTAAGATGAAACAAAGAGAAGATAGTTGGGCATGGATTGCGGGGAGAGGAGGTAAACAATGTGGTCATTATGACAAGGACATGAAAGTCATTTGGGAAGAAGGACAGGAACAAGAGCCTGAAGGAGCTTCCAGGCCACCGTCAACTGTTCTCTGGGGTGAGGTTCCCAACAGCCCTGCTAATGGGTTCATCATCTCTGTTTTATTAAAACCTAGAAAAGTCGACTGGTTTAGAAATTACATGATTTGGAGGTAGAACTTGAACACTTGCAAAAAGTTGATCACTTTCTTTGAAGACAAAATCACTCTGTCCAACAACCTTCCCAGAGTCCCTCTGCAGTTGTTATCACTCCACCTCCAATGAAAGAACATTTGTGCTTTGCGTGCAACGGCTTTTTCGATTTCCCACCTGCCCCTGCAGAATGATGATGTCCCCAACTCGGAACTTCTCTCCCTCATCTCCATGTCAAAACTTACCTGTCTTTGGTCCTGTCCTAAGGTGTTTGATTTTGAGGGTGGTGGTGTCTTACATTTCCCTCAGCTTGGTAACACTGATCTAGAGAGATGGCAGATGGGGGCTGCGTGGCCTGGCAGCAGTGTCTGTCTGTGATGGCGGGCTGTGTTGTGCTGGAATGCCTTAGTCTGTTTACGAAGCAAGACAAAGAGATCTGGACTTTCAGGAGTCAGGATACCTGGATTCCAGAACTGTTCTGCATCTCGCTTGGTGTGGCTTTGGGCTGCCTGCCTTTCAGGGTCTCTGTTTTTCCATCTTTAAAATGGTCTAAGGGATTCTAGGTCCCTTGTGCTCTGAACTTTTAGGTCTCTTTGGGTTACTTGTGCCCTGATTGCATGTGTCTGTTCTTCCAGCTGTGTGTATGACCCACGTGTCCTTTCCCACCTCCATGTGTACGTGGCTGTTTTGGTGTGACTGTCTGCAGAAAAGGGTCCTTTCCTCCCAGTACCTCCCCCTTCTACCTAATAATAAACTCTAGAATCCTTCTCACCTTTTCTTTTTTTTTTTGAGACAGAGTCTTGCTCTGTTGCCCAGGTTGGAGTGCAGTGGCGCAATCTCGGCTCACTGCAACCTCTGCCTTCTGGGTTCAAGCGATTCTCCTGCCTCAGCCTCCTGAGTAGCTGGGATTACAGGCGCCTGCCACCATGCCCGGCTAATTTTTGTATTTTTAGTAGAGGTGGGATTTCACCATGTTGGCCAGGCTGGTCTTGAGCTGCTGACTTCAAGTGATCTGCCTGCCTCAGCCTCCCAAATTGCTGGATTACAGGCATGAGCCACCGTGCCCAGTCCCCTTCTCGCCTTTTATTAGTAGCTGCCGTCACCATCATAGCTGGTCTTGGTTTCATTAACTCCATCAGGTTATTCCCAATGGTGGAAACAGTGAATGGCACACGGTAGGTGCTCAGTAAATATTTTTGTTTCCTTCAGAAATTGCCTGAAAGATCAGATGAGGAGATGTCTTAAAAGTTAGAGCTATGGAACCCCACTTTAAGATGACATTTTAAGATCCAAAGGCCAAAGATATTCTAGAACAAGGAATCATGCCTTGTTCCATAGGTTCTTGTCAGCTCCTCACCCATACTGATGGCATCTTAAGGTCCACCTGTGTTCTTAGTAGTTGATGCGTAGTCCTGTTGATGATGATAAATAATAGTAATAGAAGCTACCATTTATTAAGCACATACTACATGTTAAGCATTTTATATTTAATGCTTCCAACACCTAGTGTTGTGAGCATTGTCAGAGTCACTGTTTTATGGACAGAGGAAGTGAGGCACAGAGAGGGGAAGTAACTCTCACAAGGTTGCACAGCTCCCCACAAGCCCGTGTGCATAACCACCACGTCACTTGATGCTAAGTCCCCTTGATGGGACTGAAGACCAGCCAGACAGGGGAGGCGCCCTCTCCCAGGTGCTGGGCCTGCCCTGTCCCCACAGCCCACAGGGGAAGTGTCCACAGCTGCAGGCCTGGCAGACACCCAGTTCCCTCCTCCCCTCTCCAGGGGCTGCTGTTCTCCATGCCCGTGGAATTGCTGAGATCCTGCAGACAGCAGTGAGAAGCTGGCTGCTGTCGTCAGAGCCTTTCCCCAGGACGGGGCTGTAGACTTGGCCCCAGCCCTCCTTTGGCCTGCTCAGCTGGCCTGGAGTAGCAGGAGAGAGTGGAAGAGAGACACGAACTTGCTTTCATCAGAGGGAGCCCAGGGCGTGCTCTGTGGGTTCAGAGGAACTTCCTTGGGCGTGTGGGTGAGATCAGGCATGGCATGACACTTACATGCCACTTCCTTCTTCACCAAAACGTCCCTCTTTGTCTCAGTTGGGGAATGAAGTGCAATGCAGTAGAGAAGCACGGGGACTTGGCGCCAGGGTGCTGGAGTTCGCAGCCTGGCTCTGCCACCCAGCAGCTGTGTGACTGAAGTCTTTGTGCCTCAGCTCCTTCATCTGTAAAATGGGGATGATGATGAACCCACTTCAAAGGGTTGTCAGGAGAAATAAATGAGTTAATATATGCACTTCATTTAGCACAGTGTCTGGGCCTGTATTAAGCACCATAACATGCTGCTGCTGCTGCTTCCTCGTCCTCCTCCTCTTCCTCTGCCCTCCTCCACCTTCGTCCCCATCCCCCTCCCCCTCCCCTTCGTCCTCCTCCCCCCTCCCCCTCCCCTCATCCTCATCTTCCATTATTATTATTACTGTTGATTCTTGTAGGAGGAGTAGGAATTGGATGAGGGAGAAGATTTGCCTGGTCAACTCTGCCTCTTCCTCTCCCTCCTTCCTCTGGAGCCGTGTGGGGACTAGACTGTGTTGCTGGCTGTGTGGCCTGAGGTCAGTCATATAGCTTCTCTGTATGCATTTTCCCACCTAAAATGAATACAGCAATTGTAATAATGGTAATAATGATAATATGCTTCATTTTAAGATGCACATTTTTTACTGTGTCGCCCAGGCTCACAGCCATTTTATTTTATTTTATTTTTGAGATGGAGTCTCTCTCTGTCGCCCAGGCTGGAGTGCAGTGGCCCAATCTCGGCTCACTGCAACCTCTGCCTCCTGGGTTCAAGCAATTCTCCTGCCTCAGCCTCCCAAGTAGCTGGGATTTTAGGCATGTGCCATCACGCCTGGCTAGTTTTTGTATTTGTAGTAGAGATGGGGTTTCACCATGTTGGCCAGGCTGGTCTTGAACTCCTGACCTCAAGTGATCCACCCACCTTGGCCTCCCAGCATGGCAGCATTACAGGTGTGAGCCACCACATCCGGCCAAAGATGCACATTTTTAATATTTAGTAAATAGCATTTCTGAAATCTGGGATGAATTTTACAGTTGCTGTGTATGTTTCCTTAATGTTTCAGCACACACCCTTTTGCTCCCAAATTGTTATTCAATCAATGATGCATGTCACAAGTGACAGGGTCTTACGATGAAGCACAGAGGCCACGGTGTCCACAATGTGCCAAGCAAGGTACTGGGTGTTTTTTAAATGCCTCATTTTTTAAAACCCTTACTGCAGCCCCAGAAGTAGGTACTCATATTCTCCCATTTTACAAATGTGGACATTGAGGCTTAGAGGGTGAAAAAGTGGCTTTCGTGGAAGGTCGCTTGTTCACACAGCAGAGCTGCTATCCAGCCACCCTCCATGGGTCTTACGACATAGGCTGAAACTCTTTTTCCAAGAGCATCCCATAAGCACCTCTCTCCTTCTCCCTGGGATATAGGAATGTGTTCCTAAAGACAGCTTCAAGCTTTTGGGATGGAAATGCTAGTGGTGGTCTTAAAATATGAGCCCTTGCCAAGTTCCAAATGTCTTTGACCATGAACTCAGCAGCAGGATGGCAGGTCTGGGAGACCCTCCCAAGTCATGCTTTGTGCAGGATACAATGTTTTCAGAGCCTAAAGCGTTTTATAAAATAATGTGAGATTTGTCCCAGAGCCTGGCACAGGGTCTAGAATACTTGAGTCCTATTTTCCAGTTGGATTAAACTAAGGTCAGACATTCTGCCCTGAGCCTGAAATGTATCACGCGGGCTGGGAGCAGCCCCTGGCTGTCAGGTCCCTCCCAGGCTGCAGGCACCCAGGGGGCTTCCCATCTGTCTCTCTGTCCTGTGTTGAGAGTGATAGTGGTTGGTGGGCTTTGGGAGGGTCTTAGGGAAGAGAGGAAAGAAACAGCAGGCCGCCTGACAGTTTAGAGCAGGGCTGTTGGGCAGAGTCCAGAAATTATCTTGCTAACAGTGACAGTCTATGAGTTTGTGGGGAAGCGAGGTCGTGAATAATTGATTGCTGCTAACTGAGTTGTGAAAACCATTTTCGGAGATTCCAATGTGGAGGCTCTCCGAAGGAGGGAGGGATGGAGGGGAGGAGGGGGTGGGTGGGAGAGTACATAGGGATGAGAGCATCCTCTTCCCTTGAGTCCAGGGGTCCCTCTGGGGCTCCCCTGTGTCTGGTTCAGCGAGTTTGGCTGCAGTCCCCCGTGCTTGGAACTGGCCTTGGCTGACCCTGGGCCCTGTGAAGGGAGCGGGTGGCCTCGGCTCTGGTTGGGTTGGGCTGTTCCCCGCTGAGGGTTGGTTGAGTCTCCAGGCTGAGTGGGAGTCCCCAGACTGTCACCAGTTCAGAGCAAATCGTTTGAGTCTTTAGAAGGAGTTCCTTGTAATGCAGACGATGGGGTCTTCTCCTACCTCCTTCCAGCCTGATCACCTGCAGAATCGAGGGAAGACATGGGTGTTTCTGAAAGCAGGTCTCACTCCCAAGACTGGGAGGGGCACTGTGTTTTCTGAATATGACGCTCTGGGGCTTGTTAAGCCGTTTTTTTCCCCTAGAAAAGGCAGCATCACCTGTTGATGGGAACCAAGAGCCTGGGTTTGAATCCTGGATTCACCCCTTCCTAATTGGATGAGCTTGGAGCAGTCAGGTTACCTCTCTCTGCCTCAGTGTGCCATCTATGAAGTGAGGATGACAGTGGTCCCTAATTTGAAAGGTTATTGTGAAGATTCAATAAGTGAGCATTTAAAGATGAAGCACATAAATACATCTATATATCTGTGAGACTGCTGTTGTCTCACTTAGTCATCTTTATTTATTTATGTATTTATTTTTGAAACTGTGGAGCATGGCTTGATGAGCAGCTCACAGAGGCTGGATTTCTCCCTCAGCCGGACACCTTTGTGCAGTGCCCAGCCTGCACAACTGTGCTTGGCAGCCCTTTATAGGCTGTCACCTATATTAAATAGCAGGTGGTTGCTCTCCATAGAAATCTTGCTCTCTCATTTTCAAGCCTGAAGAGCTTTTCTAGATCTCTCATATCTATAGGTGCTCACCCAAGCCTACTGTTTGACCGACCACCGTGGCCCAAGCCTGAATTTCCGGCTGGGAGTTGGAATAGACTCTTCAGCATCCCTCAAGAGGCAGGGTGCAACACATCACCACAAGGCCTGGCACCTGAAGAGCGGTCTCCCTGCTGGTGTCCAAACTTCGTAAGAGTTCCCCCTCTTTATCCTGTTAAAAATAAACACCGTTTTCTTCACTCACTTCAGCTGCTGAATGGTGCCCCGGAGAACAAGCGCTTGTGTTTCCTCCCAAGGGCTCCAAAGGGAGAGGAATAAACAAACTATAAACAGCTGTTTCTCTGCTGGTGACAAGATTCAGACAATAGACCCTCCATGCGTATTAATCAGCTGCCTTTTTTGAGGCGAGTTTGCATTGAGGCCACAGAGGAGCCTCCATGCTGGGGCGGCACTGGGTGGAACTTCCTGAGCCAGTAGTAAGAGTCGTTCAAAAGAGCCCAGCCCAGGCCTCCATGCAGCCCAGGTGAGCCTGGGGCCTCTCTAGACAGATGTTCTGGCAGCTACCAGGAAGGGCTCCCAGCCTTCCTTTCTGGTGACTTCTTGAGAGAGGCCCTTGGGCAGAAGAGTGGCCTCCAGCCGACTCACTCTATGTGGTCACCTCTTTATTTGACAATGGATGGTGCTCACTCAAATGCCATTCATCTGACAAATATTAATATTTATTCAGCAGCCTCTATGTGCCAGGCACTGGGCTAGGTTCTTGGGACGTATCAGTGAACAAGTGTGGCTGATGCCTGTAATCCCAGCACTTTGGGAGGCTGAGGCAGGAAGATCTCTTGAGCTCAATCTCCTTGAGACCAGCCTGGGTAACATAGTGAAACCCTGTCTTTCCAAAAATCGATTAGCCTGGCATATTGGTGCCTGTGGTCCTAGCTATTTGGGAGGATGAGGTGAGAGGATTGTTTGAGCCCTGGAGGTGAAGGTTGTAGTGAGCTGAGATCGTGCTGCTGCACTTCAGTCTGGGTGATAGAGTGAGACCCTGTCTCAAAAAACAAATGATGTCCTCCCTTCATCCGTTCATTCTTCTAACCCATTTTTATTTTACCAAATATTTAGTGAGCACCTACTATGCTCCAGGTGCCGTAGCCAGGCTCTAGGGACACATCAATGAACATTTGAAAGTGCATGTCTGTCCTTTATCCATTCATTCCCTCAATCTGTATTTTGACAAGTACTCATTGAGCACCTACTATGTGCCAGGCACTGCACTAGGTTCTTGCGACACATCTGTGAACATTTGAAAATATATGCCTGTCCTTCATCCATTCATTCCTTCCAATAATATTTATTTTAACAAATATTTATTGAGCGTCTACTATGTGCAACATGCTCTCCTAGGCACCTACAATAAAATGGTGAGCTGGGCATGATGTCTTGTGCCTGTAGTCCCAGCACTTTGGAGGCCAAGGTGGGAGGATCACTTGAGACCAGGAATTCAAGACCAGCCTGGGCAACATAGTGAGACTCTGTCTCTATAAAAAAAAAAAAAAGAAGTTAGCTGGACATGGTGGCATGTGTCTGTAGTCCCAACTTCTTGGGAGGCTGAGGCAGGAAGATCACTTAAGCCCAGGAGTTTGAGGTTACAGTGAGCTGTGATCACCACTGCAGCCTGGGTGACAGAGTGAGAACCTGTCTCAAAAAGACAAAAAAAGTAGTGAACAAGATAGAAAAGGTCCCTATGCTCCAGTACTGAGGGTTAGACTGTGAATTATAAAAATATAAATGGGATTAGTTTAGGTGGCAATTAGTGGTCTTCTAAAAACCACTGTGTATTAGATGGTGACTATGGTGGGCTGAGACTTGTTTGGCTGGGATGACCAGGGAAGGCCTCCTTGAGGAGGTGATATTCACACTCACACCTGAACATGAAGAGGAAACATTATGAGGACCTCTGAGGAAACAGATTTCCAGCTAGGAGGCACAGAAAATGTGAAGGCTGGAGGAAGCATGGGATTCAAAGAACTGATGAACGGCCAGCGTGCCTGGTGGTCATTGAGTGAGGGGAGCCTGGTGGGGGAAAGGAAGAGGGGTCAGCGGGTGAAAATGTGGGGAGCTTTGAGATTGAGACCAAAGCAAGGAGTTTGGATTTTATTGAGAGTGTCATGGAAAAGTATTGGGAGCTCAAAGCAGGAGAAGGATCAGCTTTGAGCTTTCAAAAAGAAAACCCTCTAGTGTAGACATGATGACAAAGTGCAAAGCAGTTTGGATTGTATCCTGGAACAGAAAGAGGTGTGTGTTTATATAATGTCCCACTCCTGCTAGATAGGTTAAGACCCATGGGGTTAGGTGATTAGTTGTATCACTACATTTCTAATGCCTGTCATGTAGCAGGAACTTAATATATACTGTATCGGTCCATTCTCACACTGCTATAAAGGTACTACCTGAGGCTGGATAATTTATAAACAAGAGGTTTAATTGACTCACAGTTCCGCATGGCTGGAGAGGCCTCAGGAAACTTACAATCATGGTGGAAGGCAAAGAGGAAGGCAGGCACATCTTACACGGCGGCTGGAGAGAGAGACAATGCAGGGGAAACTGTCAGTTTTAAACCATCAGATCTCGTGAGAACTCCCTCACTATCATGAGAACAGCATGGGGAAAATCACCCCCATGATCTAATCACTTCCCACCAGATCCCTCCCTGGACACATGGGGATTACAGTTCACGATGAGATTTGGGTGGGGATACAGAGCCAAACCATATCAGATACTATATCATATATGTTTATATTTTATATCATACTATATATACATACTATAAAATGATGATAATATAGGTAGCAAGTACTTACTGAGCATTTGCTATTTGTCAGGTACATGCCAATTCCTTTGCTTCAATTAACTTTTAATCTTTGCCACCCTGTGAGGTAACTACAATTTTCATACTTATTTTACAAAAGCATTTAAGACCCTTGCCTGAGGTCACAGAGTTGAGTCGAGATTTGTACCCAAGCGGTCTGCTCCAATGCGTCCAGTCCTCAAATGCTGTGCTAACTCTGCCTCTCATAGAGTGAATGCAGAATGAATCAATAATTTGTATCATCTTTGCTGATTTAAAGTAACACACATTCACTGAGAATCATTTAGGAGATGAATATGTGAAGAAGAAAATCTAAATCCCCTGTAATGCCACTCTCAGTTTAGTTTTGGAAGAAGGTTAAGCCATGAAGTTGCTAATTTGAGTAGGAATAAGGTGATCTTGTTTTTGTCTTTCCTCCAAAAGAATGAGGATGCAGAAAGCTGGGCTCAGGAGATGGGGAAGAGGGAAGAGAGCTGCAAAGGCTTATTGGAGAATGCTCTGCAGTTCTTCCCAGCATCCCCTGGGGTGGTCCTTGCACCCTCTCTCAAGGCAGGGGAATCCACAGGCTCGTTGAGAATCCAGAGCTGTGGGACCTCCAGGGTCTAAAAATGCTCCAGGCAGCCTGTGGCAGTGATAAGTCTGCAGAGAGTTGAGGCTCCTCAACTTAAATATGTGGGGCAATATGTGGTGTTCATCTCATTCAGAACTGCCCTCACAGACAACCCAGAAGAATGACCAAATATCTGGGCACCCCATGGCCCAGTCAAGTTGACACCTAAAATTAACTGTCATGGAGGTGGGAGGTGGGTGGGCAAAAATCACTTTAACACTTTTGATTCTGATCTGCCACGAGTTGTAAGCTCTGCACTATCAATTTGATAACAGCTTTTTCAGTCAGGGTTCTCCAGAGAAACAACCAATGGGATGTATGTGAGACACACGCATACAGTTTCATTATAAGGAATTGGCTCACACAAGTATGATGGCTGAGAAGTCCCAAGGCCTGCAGTGGCAAGCTGGGTCCCAGGAGGGCCAGAGTGTTGTTCCAGTCTGAAAACCAGCAGTCTCAAGATCTGGGAAGGGCCAATGTTTTCATCTGAACTCAAAGGCAGGAAAAGACAGGTTTCCCAGCTCAAGAAGCCAGGCAGAGGAGGTCACCATACATGGGGGTGGATCAGCCCCCAGTTCAAATGTTAATCTCAACCAGAAATATCCTCAAAGATACCCCAGAAGAATATCTGACTGAGTATCTGGGTACTCTGTGGCCACGTCAAGTTGATACATAAAATTAACCATCGCAGAAGGGGATGGCAAAAATAACTTTAACGCTTTGACATTTAAGTTCTGGAAGCTCATTTTTGGGTCACGTGTGGAGGGTTATTGTAGAGAGCTGGATCTTTATCCTCCTTTTGATAATGATCCTATCTTTATCCTCAGCCATTATCTGACACTTAATGTTGCTGAGGATTTCCTGAGGGAGACTTAATCTTATTCAAGATCTGTTCTTGCGATTGCTACTTAGAGTAACTGGTATGAAAAAAAATCATGCAATATTTTGAAATTTAAGGCAGGACTTTAAGGAATTAAAACAAGAGTCCAAAGTCCCAATTCCCTTGAGGCCAGGAGAAGTAAGTTGGTACTCTAGGACAGGTGCAGGGCGATAGGGAATGGTGAGGACTTTGGTGGACAGAAGAGCAGAGGCAGTGGACTGTTGCTTCTTGGCCCCACTGCCTGTGACTGTAAGAGAATCAGGTCCAGGGTTATCCATTCTTTCAGGTATTAAAAGCAACCAGAAATTTCCATTTTTTTAGTACAATCTTTGATAAATATTAACAACTAATTCAGTTTTGTGTTTTTTCAGTAACACACTGTGTGGCCAAACAAAACATTTCAGTGAGCTGGATTTATCATAAAGGTCTCTATATAACCACTTATGAATTAAATTATGATAGTGATAATAACAATAAATGATAATTTTTCCTGTAGTCCCAGCCACTCGAGAGGCTGAGGCAGGAGAATCGCTTGAACCTGGGAGGCATTCTGTCGCCCAGGCTGGAGTGCAGAGGCATGAGCTGAGGCACTCCAGCCTGGGTGACAAAGCAAGAATACATCTCAAAAAAATAAATGATAGTTTTGACAAAATATCTAACATTTGTTTGTTTCATTGTGTGCCTGGCACTGCTCTGAGTCCTTAACTATATTATCTCATTCAGCCATCAGAATATAGGTAGGCACTAGTTATGCCCGTTTTACAGGTGAGGGTCAGTACCATGCTCACAGCCACGCCATTAGTAAGTGTTGGAACTTAGCTTTTCTCATTCAGCCACCTTTGCTTTAGATTTCTATGCAGTGCTGACTCCCCGACCCAAAGTGTGAAACTTATCCCTACTGGACCTCTCCAGCCTGGGTTATCATAGATCATAGCAGAGAGCAGTAGTCCATGGAGGATATTACACTAGGAAGCTTATATTTTATTTAGGCAACCATAAACCATGCTAATCACATTCAAATACAAATGCATCTATTCCTTTCAGTGACATGTGAAGTGGAACTTAGTATCCAGATTCTGCAGATGAACAGATAAGATTCCATTTCTATTTCAAGGCCACACAGTTCATTAGGGGCAGAGGGGGCACTGGAACTCAGGTCCACAGGCCTCTGAGGCTCATGGTCTGCTACTTGTCCATGTAATTAAGATCAAAGAACGAGAAAGAGCTGATAGAAATGGCTGACATTGAATGCAGTTGTGCTGCCTGTAATTATGTGTGTATGTGTACATGAAAATTCTCATCCAGGAAGTCATTCTGATACTTACCACTTATTGTTTGCCTGTATGAGTGAGCAAGCAGGGTGCTCTGGTTCAATGCATCTCTTGAATCTTTGCTTTCTCAATGAATATGTGTTAATTGGAAAATGTTACGAAGGTTATCAGTTCATTCTGCATTCATGCTGACGGCCAGATCTTTGGTCTCATCTGAAAGCTCTACTGGGGAGGATTCACTTACATAGTTGTTAGCTGGCCTCAGTTTTGCATGGGCTGTTGCACCAAGGGCCCCAGTTCCTTGCTGGCTGTTAGTGGGAAGCCTCTTTTAGGTCCTAACCATAGGGAAGCTCACAACATGGCAGTTGGATTCCCCAGAAGCCAAGGATCTAAGAGAGAATATGGGAGAGACAGCATCTAAGATGCAGCTAATAAGCTGCAGTCTTTTTATAACCAAACCTTGAATGTGGAATACCATCACTTCTGTATTTTTTCTGTTTATTGGAAGTGAGTGACTAAATCTGGCTCACATTCGGGATGGATTTGGGTGGGAGTGGGGATACTGGAGTGGGTATCCTTGGGGCCATCTTAGGAGCTGCCTACTACAGGTACCCTGGCACAATTTAAATAGCATTGACTCTTATAGGAAGTGGTTGAGTCAAAGAGGAAGTCTCGGTTTGTTGTTAGCACATCTTTATCACCTTTCTAAAACTTGTCAGTTTCCTTTTTTAACAATGGAAAGCAGACATTCAGAACCTACAGCTACAATGTTTTCCAGCCAGATTACAACAATACCATTCCTCCTTTCTTTTCTTTCTTTCCACATTGTCTTCTGTTTAGGGCTTGTGTCAACTCATTTTTCATTTGGGACGCAGGTATAAGTTTCTCTTTTAAATATATTCAAATAAACATTGCATAAATAATAGCACACAATATATGCAGATATGGCAAAATTATGTAGGTCTTTGGAAGGATGACTGTAATTTGGGGAGCCACTGTTTTCAACTATCCAATAAGAAGTGACTGTTTCTCTGGGAGTGGCTGGTTTTATTTGGTTTCTGAAGAGGTTCTAGAGGGTAGCAAAAAATCTTTCACCCTTCAGTCCATCAACTTTGGGGATGACTGGAACTCTGTGTGACGAATTCTGAGACTGCATCTGAGTTTAAAGGCAAAGTTCTGCAATCAACTAGCCATGTCTGCCATGGATGCAGGAGGAAGAAATGGTGCCACGTATGCCATGTACCTGCCATACTTGATCTAAATCATTGCTTCACTAACTTTTAGCCACTATGATGATGACAATGATTTGATAACAGCTTAAATTTCTGTATTTACCAGGCATTGCACTCATCCTTATGACAACTCTTTAATTTCAATGATCAGATCTAATTTATAGATGAGAAAACAGACATGGAGGTGTACTGACTCATACAAGATCACTTAGTAAGTGAGCTGTTGAGCTTGGATGCTGATATGGTTTGGCTCTGTGTCCCCACCCAAATCTCATGTTGAATTGTAATTCCCAATGTTGGGGGAGGGGCCTGGTGGGAGGTGATTGGATCATGGGTGCGGATTTTCCCCTTACTGTTCTTGTGATAGTGAGTGAGTTCTCAGGAGATCCAATGGTTTAAAAGTGTGTAGCACCTCCCCCTTCACTCCCTGTCTCCTGCCACCATATGCTTGCTTCCCCTTCACCTTCCGCCATGATTGTAAGTCTTCTGAAGCCTCCTAGCCATGTGTCCTGTACAGCCTATGGAGCTGAGTCAATTAAATCTCTTTTCTTCATAAATTATCCAGTCTCAGGTAGTTCTTTCTAGGGATGAGGGAGTGAACTGATACAGATGTGAACGCCGGTAGTCTGATTCAGGCGCCCATGCTATCAGTGTCTACCTTACATATAGTCAAGTATCCGACAGCCCTGCACTCTTATGTAGCGTATGTTTAATCTGGCCTCCACTTAACATTTACCTTGGCCATAGTTGCCCCCAATGAGGACATCAGTGTCCCATACAATAGGCTTTTTTGGTGAAGTACAACAGTAGTGGTTATTCATGCTGTCTCTTACCTTCACAATTACCATACTGAATGAAATAATGCCTATAAAAATGCTATGGGATGGGTCAGCCACCAAACCAAAGTTAGGGGAGAGCACTGTTAACGTCATCATCTTCTTCCTGTTTTCCTCTGTGATTAGGTTCGTCTCACAGATGCCTGATCTCATCTGTGGGGAAATTCTAGAATTGCAGACCTTTTTAAATATTCTCTGCCTCTGGCCATTAAGGGCCCCTTAATGGTTTTGGAAACCAGTGCTCCATCCTTCTACCCATTGGGAAGGGTTTTCGTCTTTTCCATTTCTTTAATCCTTTCTCTTTTCCTGAAAGTTCCATTGGCATTTGATGTGAGGGTTTTTCTTCTTTTGATAGTTTGTAATTTTGGTTCCTCTGCAAACCTCAAGAATTCTGTTGGTAAGTATGTATGATCCCGTCCAGAAAGGCTGACTGCACCGTGTGGCAACCAGTATTCAGCCTCTTTGCTGCAAATACTGCTCAGTGTGATTTAGCTTTGAGGACATGATGCTGGAGTTCAGGAAAGTGAACTTCACTTTAAGTATTTTTTAAACTTGCCAGATTTGTGTTCCTAAACACTTTGGAGAGCTCCTCCTGCCTCCCAGAACAATTTTCTGTAATTGGTGCATGGGGAGAGGTATTTTGAAGGAGCGATCTGATTCCTCCTTCCCTCTCTTCTCTTTATCTAAACAACCGCTCCACGAACAGTAGGCTGTTAGTCTTGTTGGACCAGGTGATAGCTGTCCAGGGTGGCGTTTCAAGGGAGATAAAACTCCGAGCGTTGCAAGGTAGATACAAGTGCATTCCAAGCAGATGTGGGTGACATGGTGCACGTTGGCTTCACGTGGGACCATTTCCTGGAGCGGCTCCAATAAACATTTGGTACAGATAAAGATTGCTTGTCCCCAAATGCCTTCTTGGCTTCTGTGGAG
This sequence comes from Pongo abelii, assembly GCF_028885655.2. NCBI lineage: Eukaryota > Metazoa > Chordata > Mammalia > Primates > Hominidae > Pongo > Pongo abelii. The sequence continues at coordinate 19,123,059 of NC_072003.2, forward strand.
CCAAATATGATTGGAGGCGGAGGATGCCGGGTTTGAAAAGTGGGTTTCTGTGGCCACATGTGGGAGTTTAGCCCAAGGGAATGGTATTAAAGTGGGAAGCCGGCAGCTTGTACCCTACACGGGCCCAGATGGTTCCAGATCTCTTGCCTTCGTGTCTGAGATGTCTGGATTTTGGCAAGCATCGTTTTTTTTCTTTTTTCCTTATCATAAACTTTGGTGTTCTTTGAGTAAAGTGTTCCAAATGTAATCTAAGGACTGAGAGCCTCAGACAGATGGCCTGAGTTTAGAGCTCGGCTTCACTCAGTTTTCGGATCTGTGAAATGGGACCTATACTGTTTACCTGCCACAGAAGGTTCTCATGAGGATTCAATGAGCTAATGCAGGTGGATCATTTCGCACAGGTCTGGCCCCCAGGAAGGACTCAAGAGGGTCAGCAATTACTATTGTTATCATCACCCATTTCACTTTCTCTCTGGGAAACACATATGTTACCCAGTGAATGGAATAAGTCTTCACTTCTCTCATGCCTATGTGAGCCAAACAGTTCCAGAAGACCTTGCTCTTCTGTATTGTCAGCGTAACAGAAATGCTAGTTTAATAAAAACGAAAGCACCAGTGGAGATGTAAATTGTGTTTCTGAACTGTTATGTAATTCTCTGCTGCATCTCATTTAATCATATTGTATTGAGGTCATGACTGAGCTCTCTGGTCATTTGAAGTAGATTCCCTTTTGGACTTCTGTCCCTAACTCTAAAAAATTCCTCCGGGTAAATTTCTGCTTTCCATTTTTATGGAATGATCTCGTTCCCAACCCGTAGCTTAAAAGCTGAGTGTGATTGCAGTAGCTTTAAATAAGATGATCAAATTCAGTTTCACCAATGCTGGCTGGGCCCATACCATGTGCCGGCCACGCCCCTACTATGTGCCAGCCACGCCCCTACTATGTGCCAGCCACCGTGGTAGTGCTGAGGTCAGACCACAGCAAACTCCTGAAAGCAAGGCGATATCATGGCAATGAGTGGGGACTCTGGAGCCAGACAGCCTTGGTTCAAATCCCTTTACCCCTACCTGTCTATGTGACCTTGGGCAAGTCACTTCATCTCTCTGGGCCTTGACATGCTCATCTCTTAGACCGTGTAATCATCTTTTCTCACACTGCTAATAAAGACATACCCGAGACTGAGTAATTTATAAAGGAAAGAGATTTAATTGACTCGAAGTTCTGACATGACTGGGGAGGCCGCACAATCATGGCAGAAGGCAAACGAGGAGCAAAGTCATGTCTTACTTGATGGCAGGTAAGAGAGCGTGTGCAGGGGAACTCCCATTTATTAAACCATCAGATCTCATGAGACTTATTCCCTACCATGAGAACAGGATGGGGGAAACGGCCCCCATGATTCAGTTACCTCCACCTGGCCCCGCCCTTGACATGTGGGGATTGTTACAATTCAAGGTGAGATTTGGGTGGGGACACAGCCAAACCATATCAGTGGAGACATTACTACTACCTCCTGCCTTTAGTTGGAAGTAAATAAAGTCATGCATTCTTCATGCCTCCTATAGTACATACAAATTCTTCAGTAACTGCACAACATCTACCCCAGCTGCTCACGGATGATATAAGATGAAAATAAAGTCAATAAGAGAATCCTTAGAGGATTCAGCCCTGGAAAGAGGGCACCAGGTCTTTAGTATACCAGGTTCCCTTTGGCCACCTGCTGGAGCCTGGCACATAGTAGGAACTTTGTAGATGTTGATTGAATCAATGAAGACTCCTTAGACTTTTTTTTTCTTTCTCATCAGGAAGCATTTACCTTCACAAGCTCTGAGGCCCAACTTAGATGTAACCAAACCCACAGCCACCTTCAGGCAGGGACAGAGCCTGAAATAGCCCAAAGGGCCCTCATCACGTACACTTCTTCGTTTACTGCAGCTGCCGTTGCCTTTTTTAAAAACTTGCTTGTGTCGTAGAAGAAAGTGACCAGATACTGGATTGCTGGGTTCTTGTAGGGGGTGAGGGGAGAGTGTGCCTTGGTAAAAGAAGGTTCCAGAAGGCCAGATGGCTTTCCTTTAGCTTTACATGGGGCTCTGAGGCCCACTGTCAGCCCCTTTCCTTGCTTTGGAGTCTATTTATGTGAAAAGTCAGTGAACGGAGAGTTCTGTGTGTGCTTCCAGGACAGATCCCAGGAGGATGGAAATGGTTCTTAATGTACTGACACTTCAGCCTGGTGTAACCCCTGACTGTTGCATATGGTGCGTGCCACGCCGGACCTGAACCATGTACCCAGAAGGCATCTTACAGGCATCTCTGCCTTGTTGCCTGGGAAGTAAGTGGCCTGTCCAGCCCTGCCAAGAAAGAGCCAGCTAGGAAAGATGAACTAAGGTGTGTGCCATGAGTGCCTGGGCCAAGCGTCACTGAGCACCTCCTGTGAGCTAAGCATGCTTCCTCCTTTCATCTGCATTAAAACTCCACACCTGTGTTGGGATTGCTAATTCCATTCTTCTTCTTCTTTTTTTTTTCTTAGAGACAGGGTGTTGCTCTGTTGCCCAGGCTAGAGTGCAGTGGTGCAGTCATAGCGCACTATAACCCTGAACTCCTGAACTTAAGAGACCCTCCCACATCAGCCTCCCAAGTAGCTGGGGCTACAGATATGTGCCAACACACCTGGCTAATTTTGTAATTATTATTTTTGTAGAAATGGGGTCTTGCTATGTTACCCAGGCTGGTCTCGAACTCCTGGCCTCAAGTGATCCTTCTGCCTTGGCCTCCCCAAGTGTTGGGATTACAGGCATGAGCCATTGTGCCTGGCCCCATTGTTTTCTTAAATGATTAACTTCAGGGTTACAGAGAACTGGCTTATTTAGGGTTGCTAAGCCTGATCTGTTTTGTTTATAGCTCACTTTTCTTGATAATTGTTTTGTTTTCAGAAATTACAAGTAATGCATCTTCATCATTGCATACTTACGAAAGACAGAAAGGCATTGTGTGGATAACAGACTTTCTCTGGCTGTTGCCAGAAGGAAGAGGGATGTGGAGCGAGGTGGTTCCTGGAAGGAAATCCTGTAATTTACTAGCAGGTGATGACACGCTTGTCACCATCTTCTTTGTGGATGGGACATGCTTCATTCTGGCCATTCCCAGAACTTTTCCCAAAACATCATTTGACATTGATGATGATGGAGACAATCTGCAAAGGTTGGTTCCAGGGCAGAGGAGGGAGTTTCTGAGCCAGAGTGGGTCATTCCCATGCTGTCCACTTAGATAAAGCCCTGGCTTAGAAAACCCCAAACACACTAAAGTGGATACTGTAATGGGATTTATGCAATACTCTATTAAGGGCAAACCCAGTCCCATAAATACATGTCCGAAATTCAATCTGCCAAATGAAACGTTAAAGGCGCCAAATGGATTTCTCGAAAGGATCAGAGCTAAGATGTAGTTTGCCTGCTCTTGATAAGCTTATCCAGCTTTGCCACTGGGAATGAAGGAAGAAAAAGGGGGGGTGGGGGAAGGAGTTAAGGATTTTACTGTATTCTCCAGTATCTTAGATATTTTCTTTTTCAGTGAAAGGGGAGAAGGAGATTATCAGACCTCTGGCCGTGAAGCTAGTGTTCCTGATTCAAATACCTTTGAGGCTACAGAGGAAATGCTATTAAGTCCATCGCTGGAGCCCAAATTCCATTCTTCAGACCCCAAAGCCTCCTAGGCGGGGTTCCTTCTGTACCTGGTAGGCTCAACTACCCAGAACCCAGATGACCAAGGTCATGGCTGGACCCACTTGTGGGGCATCCCAAGTCCTAGTTTCTAGCCCCAAGTTCTGCCTTTGACCCTGAGCTGGCTGCTACCATCATGCGTGTTTGTGGATTCTGAAGTGGGTTGGGGGAAGACGGCCACTGCAGACACTGTGGATCATTCTAGGCAACGCTTCCCGACTGTGCTTCCTTACTTTTTATGATTCTCCCATCTGCTGGAAATATTGTTTTTCCCAAAAAGGGGATGTTGCAATAGCTCAACATTTCTTAAGATTTTCTTTCTCCATTTGGAGGCAAGCCAAAGGTATATCACTGGAGTTTTCATTTCTTTCCAAGCACATGGAGTTTTTTCTGCCATCAGAGTGTGACCTCAAAAGAGTCACTTTTCGGGGCGACAGCGTGGTTCAAAAGACATGGCTTGTTGGGTGGGCATGCGAGGTTTTGGGCGTGGCTGCGTGTGAGGCGAGGTGAATTTGGCTCTCCACCTAGCAAGTTTTCTCTTCCTTTTTTTTCTAACACAGCTGATGGGCTGAGCCTTTGTCATCATTACCCTCTCTCCTGATTCCCATTCTCCTCAAGGCTTAGGTCTTTAGAAGCTCGTGGGCTGGGATTGGGTTGGGATTGGAGGCTGTGGGTTTGGAGGCATCTTCGAGGGCACTGCCTGTCTCTGCCCGAGTGATGCTCTGACCACAGATGAATTCATTGTAAAAATCAAATACAGCGTTCATTGTAAAAATCAAATACCTGGTCCTTGTGTGTGTGTTTTTTTTTCCTCTTTTGACAAGACAATTGATGTGCCATCTCCAGCGTATCTGCTTGGGTCGGAGGACTTGCTTCAGCCTCCTCTAGAACAACCAGCGTGTCTTTGGGTTTATTGCAGTATACAGGATCTCTGTTATTTAAGGACTAGAGAGGTGAGAGATGAAAAAGGGAAAGATACAATGGGAACCATTTTTTTAAACAACTTTATTGAGATATGATTTACATACTGTAAAATTTACACATTTCAAGGGTTCTATGCAATAATTTTTAGTAAACTTACTGACCTGTGCAACCAACACCATAATCTAGTTTTAGGACATTTTCATGACCCTGATAAGACTCCTTATGCCAATCAGAGTCCATTTCCAGGCAACCGCTAATCTGCTGTCTCTATAGATCTGCCTATTCTGGACATTTTATATAAATGGAAGCATGCAATATGTGGTTTTTGCACCGGCTATCACGTGATGTTTTTGAGGTCTATGTATGTAGTCGTATATTGCTGAATAGTATTCCACTATAAGGATATACTGCATGTTATTTACTGATTCACTGGTTGATGGACACTGGGTTTTTTCTGCTTTTGGGGCTGTTGTGAATAATGCTGCTATGAGCATTTGCATAGAAGTCTGTGTGCAGACATATGTTTTCATTTCTCTTGGGTAGATTCCTGGGAGCAGGATTCCTGGGTCACATGGCAAATTTATATTTAACTTTTTAAGAAATCGTTGAACTGTCTTCCAAAGTGGCTCTGCCATTCTGCATTCCTGCCAGCAGTGTTTGAGTGGAACCAGCCTTTTTTTTATCTTCTTATAAACTGGATGGTGAAGAGGTTTATTAAATACCGCTGTGTGTGAAGTACAACCATTGGTATCTGCCTGTGGGCAACAGACCCTCACTGGGGCCTTGATAACACACAGGAAAAGCCTCCACACTGGTTTTCACATTAGCTCCCCCGGAAAAATTCAGAGCTTCCAGACCCCAGAAGGATCCGCAGCCATGGCTCCTTCTCCCTTCCACCCTCCAGTCTTGCTAGCCACACACTCCTGCAGTCCATCTCCTTCCAAAAAGGATTTGCTTTTATAAAAAATGCTCTGTGTCACGCTGTTGCTAATTTAGCAACTTTATTGGACAACGTGATTTACCATCCGTGGCCTGCCTTCGAATGGATTCATTTACCTGCATTGATTGCTATATGTCGGTGTTAACTGCCACCAGAAAATGCACAGCAGTGCTTAAAAACGGTGTAGCATTTTGCTTTCTGATAATGACAGTTAACTCCATCCTTGATCACCAATGACATGGTATTCCCCTTCTGAAGATACACTTAAATTGCATAACTCTGTTCCTTGGTGATGAAAAAAAAATTACTATTCTATACTGTGTTCTGCTAAGTGCTTCTTAAATTTGGCTTCTTTAGTAGGTTTTCCTTCTTTTCTTTTCTGGGGGTGCTCTTTTGCTTCTCAAAGTGGGGTCCTTGGACACGCAGCATCAGCATCCCCTGGGGACTTGTTAGGAATGCAGAATCTCAAGCCTCACTTGCGACTTTCTGAGTCAGAATTTGCATTTTCACAAGATTCCCAGGCGATGGATGTGCACATGAAGTTTGAGAAGCACCGCTCTAAGCCATGGGTCAGCAAAATAAGGCCTTGAAGGACACATCCAGTCAGCTCAGTGTTTATACAAATAAAGCTTTATTGGAACACAGCCACGCCCACTCATGTATGTGTTGCTTTTTGTGGCTACTCAGCATTCCACTGCAGAGCTGAGTAGCTGTCACAGAGACTTTATGGGCTGCAGAGCCAAAAATGTGTATTCCTGGATCTTTACAGAAAATGCTTGCCCACCTCTGCTCTGGAGATGGTTTTATTTTTATTTACTTTTACATAGTTTAAATTACTAGCTTTTTCTTGTTTAGCTTTTCTCATTTTGCATTTATTTTACATTTTGGGTCATTCTACATTTCTTTTTTCAGCTAAGTTATGAGTGCTGTTCAGCCCCAGTTTACTTTAGATACTGTCTCTTAGAATGAGATAATGAAAATTAAAAGAAGCTCAGGCTTCAGGTTCTGGTCTACAAACTAAAAAGTTTTGAGGATCCCTGAGGTGGCTGGTTAGTTAGCTCTGTTTTTATGTCATTTTATTTTTTGCAAGCAAGGGGGAATTAGGGTGGGGGAAAAAAGAATTCCTTTGTCAAATCATAGGGTCTGGTTAGGTTGGGAAAATACAGGGAGAGGAGCCATGGGAGGCACCCTGGAAAGGGAAGCAGGCAAGACTGGGGGCCCCTCCAGGAATGGGCCTGCACTTGGTTTAATGTTCTGCTGCTGTCATCTTGAAATTTATAATTTTTGAACAAGGCACCTGTATGAGTTTGGTTCTCCAGGGAAACAGAACCATGTGCAGGCTGAGTGTCTCTTAACCAAAATGCTTGGGACCAGAATCTTTGCGCATTCTGGATCTTTTCAGATTTGGGATATTTCGTGTTATACTTACTGGTTGAGCACCTGTAATCTGAAATTCTGAAATCCAAAATGTTCCAGTGAGCGTTTCATTTGAGCATCATGTTGGTACTCAAAACATTCTAGATTCTGGAGCATTTCAGATGATTGGATTAGGGATGCTCAACCTGTGTATTATAATCCCAGCACTTTGGGAGGCTGAAGTGGGCAGATCACTTGAGGTCAGGAGTTCAAGACCAGCCTGGCCAACATGGTGAATCCCAGTCTCTACTAAAAATACAAAAATTAGCTGAGCGCGGTGGTGGGCACCTGTAATCCCAGCTCCTTGGGAGGCTGAGGCGGGAGAATCACTTGAACCTGGGAGGCAGAGGTTGCAGTGAGCCAAGATCACACCACTGCACTCTAGCCTGGGTGACCAAGCAAGACTCTGTCTCAAAAAAAAAAAAAAAAAAAAAAAAATTATGGGAATTGGCTCCCATGATTATGGAGTTTGGGAAGTCCCTGCAGCTACTTTCTGCAAGCTGGAGACCCAGGAAAGCTGGTCATGAAATCCAGTCCCAGGCCAAGGGTCTGAGAATCAAGGGAGCCAATAATGTAAATCCCAGTCTGAGCTGGAGAAGGTGAGATGGATATCTCAGCTCACGCGGTGATGCAAGAAAAGTAAATTTCTTTCTCTTCCTTTTTGTGGGCCCTCCATCTACTGGCTGATAACCACCCACATTGGAAAGGGCCATGTACTTTACTGAGTTCAGCAATTCAAATGTTAATCTCATCCAGAAACACCTTCACAGATGCACCCAGAAGTCATGTTTAATTTGGGCACCCCGTGGCCCAATCAAGTTGACACACAAAAGTAACCATCCTCGCCGCCACTTTTGTTTGACATGAGGCCCTGCAACTTAATGTAGCCATTTCTGGAAGATGGTGATTGGAACAAAAGAACTTAAGAATTCGCCATCCCTGGAGGTGAGAGCAACATACTTGCCGTTGAGTTAACCTGCGGCAGAATTCTCTTGGGCCAGTGATTTTATTGCTCTGTCGCATTTCTCATCAGCAATTCAACAGGTTTCTTGGCTGTCTTTCTCTTACCTTACTCTGTGGCAAGGGAAGAAAGACCATTTTTAGTGATTTCTTGAATTAAGCAGTTAGAGACTTAAGCCTGCTTGGGCAGAGGGGGTTTCAAAGTGAATTTCAGATTATCTCCAGTTAAGGATGGTGTTTGATACTCACAACTTGAAGGTAATTACTTTCAGGAGCATGTATGTTGCTCCTTTCCCCCTGCAGAGGTAGAGTGAGAAATGCTGCTTTTCAAAGATGGGTGCTTCTTAAAGAAATTGGGCTCCCATCCCCTTTAGGTTTGAGGTCCCTGAGTCTTTTGAGCAGTTGGGGTTTTTAGGCCACAGGTCCCTGTGGAAGCTTCCCAATGGCCCTGCATCCTCCTGATCCCTATGGGGAGGCATTTCATCCATTGACCCTGCAGGTAGCTGATTGAGTCTGAAATAGCAGCCTCCCAGCCCAGCAGGGACCAGAGTAAAGGAACATTTGCTGTAATTTCTTTCCTCCTCCCTCTCTGAAAGATTGTTAATCAGGAACCTTTTGGAAACAAAAAATAAAAGGAAAGCAAGAAAAAAGAGACCTAGTTTGGTGAACCCAATGGAAAACTACCACACGGCTGAAAGCTTCCCGAAACCCCTGGCGGCAAGGGGATGTCAGTTGGTGAGTGGGCTAGGGCTGCAGATGTCTCAAAAGCTCAGACACATTGATGACAGGAGATGCTTTTAGCACTTTTGGAGAGACCAAAGGACATTTGATGATCATCATTATGACCGTAAATAATTATGCATTTGTAATCAGAGCTGTGACCATTTATTGAGCATCTAGCATGGGTCAGGTCCTGGGCCAAGTCAGGTGCATCTCTTAATTCTCTCAACAGCCCCTTAGCCTGGCTCATTTTATAGACAGGAGTCTGAGGCTCTCAGATTTAACATGGTCAAGAGCACACAGCTGGAAAGTGACAGGGTCAGGTGTAAGCTCTGCTGCCAGAGCTTGTGCTGCACCCTCAAGCTGTCCTCTGTCCTCACTGTCCCCGTCAAAAGCTACTCCAGTTCTGGCACAGTGGCTCATGCCTTTAATCTCAGCACTTTGGGAGGCCGAGGCCAGGAGTTCAAGAGCAGCCTGGCCAACATGGCGAAACCCTGGCTCTACTAAAAATACAAAAACTAGCTGTGCATGATGGTGTGTGCCTGTAATCCCAGCTACTCAGGAGGGTGAGAATTTCTTGAACCTGGGAGGCGGAGGTTGCAGTGAGCCGAAATCACACCACTGCACTCCAGCCTGGGCGACAGAGTGAGATGCTATCTCAAAAAAAAAAAAAAAAAAAGGTCCTCCAGACCCCACCTCTCCAACCAATAGTACTATGTCAGGAGTTGGGTGTGGATTGAAATTAATGAGATTCCTATAGGTTGGAACTCTAAATAATTGTTTCCCAGAGTGTGGCTGAGATGATTCGAGGTGTTGGACAGGTGAACATGTAAAAAAAAAAATAAAAAAACTTTTTGTATTTAAATGCAATGTATGTAGCTGGCTTAGCTGTGATTTTAAAGTGAACTAATGGTTCCTTTTAAAACACGAATGTAAGAGAAGAAACAGTGAGTCTTTTAAATACAAATAAGAGTGTGGGTAGGATACATGTGGATGCTGATTCAGCTGTTGTAGAAGCATCTTCTGTGCACATTTGGAACAACCTTGTGTTGGGGATGTGGGGTGACGCATTTGAAAAGCAGAACTTGAAGCTGGGAGTGGTGGTTCACACCTGTAATCCCAGCACTTTGGGAGGCCAAGATGGGAGGATCACTTGAGTTTGAGACCAGCAAGGAGAACATAGTGAGGGTCTGTCTCTACAAAAAATAAGAAATCAGCCAGGTGCAGTGGTGCACACTGGTAGTCCCAGCTACTCAGGAGGCTGAGGTGGGAAGATTGCTTAAGCCTGGGAGGCTGCCGTGAGGCGAGATGGCACCACTGCACTCCAGCCTAGGGGGCAGAGCCAGACTCTGTCTCAGAAAAACCAAACAACAACAAAAAGCAGAGCTTGACTTGGAGATGTTGTTCGTGGTGGCAAAGAAGTCTTGAGCCAAGCGTCAACATTTTAGACTTCCTTATTCATGATGGTGGTGCTGTCATCCCTTCTCTTCCATGGACATGATTTCACCACTTGCTGCCCAAATCCCAGATGCCTTCGCTGCCTTTCAGAATTATTCATGAGTGTTAGCAGGAAGCCCTTTCCACAGCTTGTGAGGTTCCCCATCACATGGGCTCCACCTACCATGATGCCTGATTTTGTATCATTCACCACCTAATTACGCCCAAGCCACACTCTCCTTTCTCTGTCTCTATCCTGCCTCAGGGCCCTTGCACTTGCTCCTTCTTCTGTCTGGGATGCTTTACCCTATATTTTTGCGTGGCTGACACCTTCTTAGCATTCTGGTCTTCACTCAAATGTCATCTTCTTACAGTGGCCTTCCCTTTTCACCCTACTTAAAGTTTTTCCTCTCTTCTTAGTCATGTGAGAGGTCTGCGAATGTTTTCTGTAAAGGGCCAGACAGGAAATATTGTAGGCTTATGGGCCATAGGGTCTCTGTTAAACCTACTCAGCTCTGCCATTGTTGTGCAAAAGCAGTCAGAGGCAGTAACTTAGTGGGCATGGCTATGTGTCAATAAAACTTTATTTACAGAAACAGGTGGTAGACTGGATCTGACTCACTGGCCAAAGTTTGCTAATCTCTGCTCTGTGGTATTGCTTTGTTTTGTGTATTTATTTATTTTTTGAGATGGAGTCTCACACTTTTTCCCAGGCTAGAGTGCAATGGTGAGATCGCAGCTCACTGCAACCTCTGCCTCCCAGGTTCAAGCAGTTCTCATGCCTCAGCCTCCTGAATAGCTGGGATTACAGGCGTGCACCACTATGCCTGGCTACTTTTTGTATTTTTAGTAGAGTCGGGGTGTCACCATGTTGGCCAGGCTGGTCTTAAACTCCTGACCTCAGGTGATCCATCTGCCTCGGCCTCCCAAAATGGTGGGATTACAGGTATGAGCCACCGTGCCCGACCGTAATGCTATTGCCTTGTTTTATTGTTGTCATAAATTTATCACTATCTAAAATAATCTTGTTTATTTGTATGTAACTTTTTCTCCCCGTATCTAGAACATAAACCCCATGAGGACAGGAATCTGTCCTTTCTTCTTGTTTAATGTGGTATCCTCAGTCTCTAGCACTTAGTATGTGCTCCATGAATATTTGTTAAACAAATAGATATTGTCATTCATGGGATTCCTGAATTTATTCATTCTCCAGACATGCATTGCTCACTTACTTTGTTCCTTGACTTATACAAAACATCGGAAACAGATCTTGTGGCAGAATACGCATATAGACACAGAAGTGGTCGTGGTACCACATGACGTGCTAAACGAGGTAGGAAGTGGCGCAGGGTGGCAGGACATTAACTCTCTGGAAGTTAGAGGCGGCTTCTTGGAGTGAGCTGAGTTTGAAGGATGTATTTAAGGTATTTGGTAGGAAAGAACAAGGAGGAAGGGCATTCTGGATGCAGGGAACAGCCTGGGCAAGGCATGGAGGCAGGAACCAGCCTGGCTGTGTGCTGGGGAAAAGAAAACCATTCAGGGTGGGATAAATAAGCCCAGGTGTAGCAGCAGATAGAATGAACAGCAGCAGGAAGTTGGAGACCCTATTGGATTACTTTCCTATGAACAATTAACAAAGGGCCTTCCTGAAATATGGGCTTGGGTGCCATGTATTTAAATGTGAGCTTTGGTTTCTGGGAAGCAAAATGTTACATTGCTACCTAGAAATGTAAAAAGAATTCTTTGTCCATGGGTCTGGTGAAAGCTAATACACCTTCTTGGTTGATTTAGCCTCAACTATCTAGAGTGGGTCGACATTTGGAAGGGAGCTACGTGGTGTCCTATATAATTGGTAGGTCCAAGAGAAATGATTTCTTGGCTCTTAAAATATATAGACGGTGTTAATGAGCAGCCTTCTGGGTCTCACCCTGCAATGCATCTAAATGCCATCAGTTGTCAGCGGGGAGTTAAGCACACAGCAAAGGGCAGCATCTGGCTGTGGAAGGAAGTGGGGGGAATTGTAAGCGCTGAGTAAAATTTTATTGAGGTGGGCCAGCCCTGCTGTTTACGAGGTGCTTCAAGGGAAATCATGACCCACAAAGCTAAAGACCGTTCCTCCTTACCACCCTGGCGACAGGAACCGTCTCCAAGACTGCAGGGAGTCCACCTCCAACTTCTAAGGCTTGGCCAAACCCTAATGAGGCTGGAGCCAAGTTTAAGGGTGGAGGCTGATGCCACAGGAGGTTACAGGAGAGGGAAACAGATGCTGATTCAGCACCTAAAATGTGCCGGGTGGTGGTGATGTCTGTACCTACCATGTGGTACAGTGTCGGGGTGTGTGTCCACGTATCTTTTTTATTTTTTATTTTTCAAGACGGAGTCTTGCTCTGTCGCCCAGGCTGGAGTGCCGTGGTGCAATCTCAGCTCACTGCAACCTCTGCCTCCGGGGTTCAAGCAGTTCTTCTGCCTCAGCCTCCTGAGTAGCTGGGATTACAGGCACCTACCATCATGGCCAGCCACTTTTTGTATTTTTGGTACAGACAGGGTTTCACCATGTTGACTAGGATGGTCTCGAACTCCTGACCTCGTGATCCGCCCGCCTTGACCTCCCAAAGTGCTGGGATCACAGGCAATGAGCCACCGTGCCCGGCCGTGTCCATGTATCTTATTTTCTTGGTGTTTCTACAGCATCCACATAACACTCCCCAGTCATGGTTTATTTACTTCATATTTTTCTTTGCATCCACTCACTTTTTACTTAGCTCAACCTAAGCTATAATGTCCATAAAATCATGGTCTTCATGAAGCCTATCATCTTCTAATACGTCAGCATAAATACATAAGTATTGGAATTTGTAATGAAAGGTTTGTTCATGAACCGCATGGAATAACTTGTGGGTGCCATTTGTAACCTACTTGGCCTTACCTTGTTCAGTTCTCTCAGGTTTGCTAGAAGGTGTCCTTGCTTTCATTTGGCAGATGAGGAAATAGAGAAGTTTAGACAGTCAACATCACACAGCTAAGAAGTGACAGAGTCTGGATTGGAACACAGATCTTTTTGGGTTTTAAAGCCCAAGTTATTTGCATCAGCTTTTCAGAGGAAGTAAAGGGTGGATGATGACCGAGTGTCTCCTGGGTTGGATGGACAGATTGAGAGCTTGTAAGAACAGGCATAAATGGTTAGATGAGGCCAATAAGACTTCCTGCCCCTTCTTGGGAGGCAGAGATGGCTTCGGCCACTGTCCTGTAGGTTCCCATGGATTTTGCTATAGGACTTGCTTATATTGTGAGAATTGTTCCTGGGGCACCACTGCTGTGGCGTGATGAGCCTGTAGTCATCTCATGAAATAACAGTAATCCTTTGGGAGGCCGAGGCAGGCAGATCACCAGGTCAAGGGATCAAGACTATCCTGGCCAACATGGTGAAACCCCGTCTCTACTAAAAATACAAAAATTAGCTGGGCATGGTGGCGCACACCTGTAGTCCCAGCCACTCAGGAGACTGAAGCAGGAGAATCACTTGAACCTGGGAGGCAGAGGTTGCAGTGAGCTAAGATTGAGATTGCACCAGTGCACTCCAGCCTGGTGACAGAATGAGACTCCATCTCAAAAAAAAAAAAAAAAAAAGAAAAAGAAATAACAGTAATCAACATTGACTCCTGCACAAAAGCCCAGGAGAGCGAGGTTGTAGGGAGGACAGCACATGGCATTGTACCCACAGAGCCACTGCACAGTCCCAAGGATGACAGGGGGCCCCTCCTTTGTATTGCAGGTTGATTGGTATTCAGCCCTCAAGGAAGTGCCCTCGAGGAAAAAAAATCGCCTTAATGGGTTCTGAATGAGCCCTACTGCCAGCCATTGTTGGAAGGCCACAAGGAGGAGACTCAGCTGCCCCTGAGGAGTGGCGGTGATGGCCCAGTGCAGAGCTGATCCTGTGTTTTGGGGCAATTTCACATAAGATGAAACATCAGGCACTGCTGGGGAGGCCTGCCGAGATGGGCGGCCCCACTGGGCAGTGAAAGCACCTGCTCCAGTTTAAGGGTGGAAGCTTGGGGCAGAGGAATAAGGGACCAGATAAAGTTGGCAAGCCCAGTGAGGTGTCCAGGATATTAACAGGGAAGAAAAACCTCATTTGGCAGCGGTAATCACATTGTTCAGTCAAATTCTTAGGTCATCGTTATTGAAAGTCCCACATTTGGATGACTGTGCTTGGATGTACTGCTAGTCTGTATGGGGACTTTGCAGGGCTAAAAAAGTCAGCCTCTTAGCAGAAGACCAGAGCTCACCGATGCAGGGTTTGGTGAGCAAAGCACTGGTTGGATTTCAGCCCCTACTTGCCACTTTGCGGTACACAAATTATACAACTATTTGCAGTGACCCCAAAGAAGATCTACCTTGTGTTTCAATAAAAAATATCTGTGAGGCCAGGCACGGTGACTCACACCTGTAATCCCAGTATTTTGGGAGGCCGAGGTGGGCGGATCACCTGAAGTCAGGAGGTCAGGAGTTCTAGACCAGCCTTGCCAACACGGTGAAACCCTGTCTCTACTAAAAATACAAAAATTAGCTGGACGTGGTGTTGCATACCTTTAATGCCAGCTACTTGGGAGGCTGAGACAGGAGAATCGCTTGAACCCAGGAGGTGGAGGCTGCAGTGAGCCAAGATCTCAACACTGCACTCCAGCCTGGGTGACAGAGTGAGACTCTGTCTCCAAAAAAAGTAATAAAATAAAAGTGAAATCTGTGGGCCCGGCACAGTGGTGCATACCTGTAATCCTGGCACTTTGAGAGGCCAAAGTGGGAGGATCACTTGAGTCCAGGAGTTTGGGACCAGCTTGGGCAACATAGTAAAACCTCATCTCTACGAAAAATTTTAAAAAATTAGCTGGACATAGTGGCACACACCTGTAGTCCCAGCCACTCAGGAGGCTAAGGTGGGAGGATGACTTGATCCCAGGAGGTTGAGGCTGTAGTGATCTATGATCATGTTACTGCATTCTGCCTGGATGACAGAGTGAGACCCCACCTCTACAAAGATTAAAAAGTTAGCCAGACATCACGGTGAAACCCCGTCTCTACTAAAAATACAAAAAATTAGCTGGGTGTGGTGGTGGGCACCTGTAGTCCCAGCTACTCGGGAGGCTGAGGCAGGAGAATGGCGTGAACCCGGGAGGCAGAGCTTCCAGTGAGCAGAGATGGCGCCACTGCATTCCTACCTGGGCAACAAAGCAAGACTCCGTCTCAAAAAAAAAACACACAAAAGTTAGCCAGACATGTAGACCTAACTATTTGGAAGGCTGAGGTGGGAACATTGCTTCAGCCCAGGAGTTCAAGGTGCAGTGAGCCAAGATTGCACCATTGCATTCTGGCCTGGGTGATTGAGTGAGACTTGGTCTTGAAAAAAAAAAAAATGTTAACAGTTCTCTGGTATTCCATAATAAACTATCTGAAAACTGAGTGACTTAAAACATTAATTTTGTTTTGTTCCTGATTTTGTGGATCAGAACATTAGGAAGGGCTCTGCTGGGAGGTTTGTCTTGGCTCCACGTGGTGTCCACTGGGGCTGGAGGATCCACTTCTAAGACTTTTTGGTTCGTCTGTCTGGTGCTTTGTTCCTTCTTGACCCCTCTGTCTGTTTCTCTCCAGGTAGCATCAAGCATCTTCCTGTGGCTTGATTGTCTCACAGCTGGATGGCCTCAGGGTAGTGTCACTTCTGATGTGGTGGCTGGCCTCCAACAGGCAGGAAGGTGGAAGCTGCCAGAAAGTTAAGGGCTACACTTAAAACTGGCACAGCATCACTCCTGCCATATTCTGTTGCTCAAAGCAGTCACAGGGCCTGTCCAGATTCTAAGGACAGGAAAAATAAGTCCCACCTCTTGAAGGGATGGGGGTGGCAAAGTCACCTTGCAGAAGAGCATATGGGATAGGAAATATAGCTGCGGTCATCTTTGGAAAATGCAGTCTGTCACTCCTTAATTGGCAGGGATTTTTCAGGAGCCTCATGATGATTCTCCTGTCTTGGACTGCCTTAGAATCCCATAAAAAGAATAATGACAGACAAAGCACAGGCATGTTCTCCTAAGATCGAAATATATGTCTGCGTCTTGATTTTCCATGGCTTCTCCATGGAGTCCTAATGATTGTGCTGTAAGGTTACTCTAATAAGGTAAACAAGCTTGTGGAGTAGAAATAATCCCAACACAAGTCACAGCTGCGGCAGAAGGGAAGAAGATATTAATACATGCATACCTGTGGTGGTGCAAGAGTGGTTGACTCGTGTTTGGTGTTTGGTGTGGGCCCAAAGACAGGAGGATCTCGCTTGGACCAACTCATCTCCCATCCAAGCATTAGAAATCTGAAGTGTGTTTTCTTGCGTCCGGCAACAAAGATTCAGTTGCTGAAATGGAGACAGATTCAGACAGTAAATTGATGTTTTTGGTTGGAATTTTCTTCAAAGCTAAGCCCTGGGGTCATTATTGGACATTAGTCTCCCTTTAAAAATATGGTATAATAAATGACATGCACACACATTCAATAGAAAGAACATTTGCACCCTTAGTGAAAAAATCTGAATAATTAGCCTAGTACATTTTTTTGGGTAGTGCTAAACTTCACAAAGAATAATAGGAAGAGAGGTTGTATATTAATTATATTTGGAGAGGAGTTGCCTTGTTCTCTTGAAGTGTTCCAGATAGAAGAAAGCTTGGCTTGCAACCGAGTCCTGGCTACTTAGCTATGACTATGAGCAGGTACCTACCCTGTGTCTCCCTTTATTCACCTATAAAATGAAAAAAATTACCTAATCCTGGGACTCTTTTAGGTATGAAACAATGCAATACAGTTTTTAAAAATTGCTTTGTGAGTTCAGAAGTTCTTTACCTATTGAGCCATTATTGCTAAGAATAATTAGCATAGCACGTTTCTGTTGCCTAAGAATTAACATTAGCCATTACTTCCTGGCTCATTTAAAAATATAATTTATAGGATCTATCATTTCTTGAAAATACAAAATTAAAAAATTTGTTGTATAACTCTAGCATTACCTAGGGTTTGGGCACAAGCTATAATTTGGGCACTTGTGGCTTATATACACATTAATTAAGTTATTTTTGCTAGTTTTGGATAACATGGGTAGCACTTTCTAAGATGAAAGGCTTGATCCTACAAAGACAAAAGAGTAAGCCATTAGGTGATATTTTGCTGCTTTGAATAAACTTCACCCATTCATTGAGCCCTATTGAATGGACTAACAGTACTGAGTGGATTTCTCTCCTTCCAATAGATTTTAGATTCATTATTTATCAACAAATAGTTCTTTGAGGGCCAATGAGGGGAAATTATCCTTGCTATGAGTGACCCAGTGGTTTCCTAACTCCTGTCTCATGGAATGTTGCCGCCTTCATGAACTAGCCAAGGTCATTCCATACTCAAAGGAAGCAGGCTCCCTCTCTTTCAATTTACAGAAGGAAAAAGAGGTCCATGGATTAACTTTTCCGTATATTAAGTGGTTTTTTTTTTGTTTTGTTTTACTGTAACTTTTTCTTATATTTTAGAAATCTAAACCCATTTCAGCATGTGAAAATGCAGTGAAAGATGTTGTCTAAAATGCAAAATTAAAATACCAAGAGTCATTTCAGTTGAAGGCATTGCCTGTTTCATTGAGTTTACAAACTACGTGGCTACTGCTAAATTGAAAGATCACTGTATCATGCTGTGTACTGGGATGGGCGAATCTGGCCCACTGCCTGTTTTTGTAAATAAAGCTTTATTGGAACACAGCTATGCCCATTCATTTACCTGTTGTCTATAGCAGTGCTCATGCTATAACTGCATAGAGGGCATAGAGACCCCTGAGCTATGTCAATGAGTGTAATGACATAAGAGCAGTCTATCTTTTTTTGTTTTTGTTTTTGAGACAGGATCTTGGTCTGTCACCCAGGCTGGAGCACAGTGGTACCATCGTGGCTCTCCGCAGCCTCAACCTCCAGGTCTCAAGTGAGCCTCCCACCTCAGACTCCCGACTAGCTGGAACTACAGGCATTCACCACCATGGATGGCTTCATGAACTAGCCAAGGTCATTCCATACTCAAATCAAAGGAAGCAGGCTCCCTCTCTTTCAATTTACAGAAGGGAAAAGAGGTCCATGGATTAACTTTTCCCTATATTGCATGCTTACTGCTAAATTGAAAGACCACTGTATTATGCTGTGTACTAGGGATGGGCGAATCTGGCCCACTGCCTGTTTGTGTAAATAAAGCTTTATTGGAACACAGCTATACCCATTCATTTAGATATCGTCCATAGCAGCGCTCATGCTATAACTGCAGAGAGGGCATAGAGACCCCTGTGCTGTCAATGAGTGTAATGACATAAGAGCAGCCTGTCTTTTTTTTGTTTGTTTGTTTTGAGACAGGATCTTGCTCTGTCACCCAGGCTGGAGTGCAGTGGTACCATCATGGCTCTCTGCAGCCTCAATGTCGAGGTCTCAAGCGAGCCTCCCACCTCAGACTCCCAACTAGCTGGGACTACAGACATTCACCACCATGGATGGCTTATTTTTGTATTTTTTGTAGAGACAGGGTTTTGCCATATTGCCCAGGCTGGTCTCAACCTCCTAGGCTCAAGCAGTCTACCCACCTTAGCCTCCAAAAGTGCTGGGATTATAGGTGTAAGCTACCACACCCAGCCTCAAGCTACTTTTTTTTTTTTAACTCTGAACTTTTTCCAGGCATGACAAGCAACCAAAGCTGCCATTTTGTTTTGACATGGCTCAGTCTGAATATTGTATTCTTCCTCCCAAACCTGCATCAAATATGATAGGCTGGAAATAAAATGGTTTTATTGTTTTTAAGGGAGCATTAGGTTATGGTTAAAAAGAAAAGAGAGGAGGAACTTGGAGTTATATAAACTGGTATAAATCCAGCCTCCACCTTAATCTTTTCACACACTGAATTCTTTGTCTAATCCATAAATAATATATTTATTAAGCATCTAGTCCTAGCTGCTGCCTAAGGTGTGTACAAGCTGAACAACTGTTCATTATACTGGATCTTATAGGGTTCTGATCATCTACTGCTGTGTAACAAATAGTTCTCTAACTTAATGACTAAAACAATGCTTTAGTATCGTCTCTCAAGGTTTTGTGGGCTGACTAGACGTGGCTGGATGGTTCTTTCTTGGATTTCTGCATATGTTACTGACGCATATGGGCTGGGCTGTGATCATCTGAAGGTTTGGCTGTGGCGGATGCTCAAGGTGTCTCATGCACATGCCTGGCAGTTGGTGAGGGTTGTTGGCTTGGAGCTCAGCTGGAGCTGTTGGCTGCATCAGATATGGTCTATCCTGTGTGTCTTGGGCTTCTTGCCACATGGCGGCTGGGTTCCAAGAGGGAGTTTCCCCAGAGTGAATATTCTAAGAGGTCCAGCAGGAGCTGCAAAGGTATGTATGTTATCATTGAGGCTTAGAATTCCCAGAACATCACTTTCACTGCATTCAATTGGTCAGCTGAGTCAGTAAGGCCATCTTGGCTTCAAGAGGAGGGGAATAAGACACTACCTTTTGGTAAGGGCATGTCAAAGAATTTGAAGCCATCTTGAATCTGACCCATATGCCTACGGTGGTGAACTAGCACACGACGGCTTCTTTGTTAAATTGTAACTTTGAAGAGTCCTGATGCAGAAGCAGCAGTCTTGATGATGAGAGAGCTTTTGATAGAGTAGTTTGGCCTGGAAAAAGCCCAGAGGAGGCTCTGGGAGATGAGTAAGCAGGAATGGGAAGGTTAAGTAGTGTTAATCAGGTGAAGAAGGGAGGTCAGAGTAATCCAGGCACAGGAAACAACCTGTGCCAAGGTCCTGGGGCAGGACTGCAAAAGGATCTAGACTAGACTAGAGCTGAGAGAGTGAGGGGATTGTGATGGAAGCTAAGGGTTAGTAGCCGAATAATGAAGACCAAACTTCCCAAGCTTCTAAACTTCATTTTTCTCCCATGTAAAATAGGATAATATTTACTATACGAGGCTGTTGTGAGGATAAATTAAGAGAGTCAGTAGAGCCTTGCACAGTGATGTTTTCTTTTCTCCTGGAAATGACTGTGAGTCAATGGAAAAAGCATACCACCTGACTTCTTTTTGGTATTCCTATCATACTCATGACCTCCTTCCTCCAGGGTCAAAACTGAGCTTACAAGTTATGCCTTCAAACTTGCAAGCTATCCATAAAGTCTTACCAAACAGTTAAGTGTAGTCCTGGGACTTGTGAAGGGTCCAAAACGGATCTAAACCGTTGCCTGGTTATTATTTGATTATTAAAGCAACACCAGCCACCTCGTTAGCACTTGTGGGTACTCTAGCAGCACCAAGGTTAAACGTCTCTGCTGGCTGTCCGTGCTCATTTGCATGGCTTCCTCCTCTCCCCCACATCTCCGGTAGTTAATGCACATGCTCACTCTCACTTCCTTGTTCAAAGTTTCACCACGGTGCAGATGCCTGCCCCTGGCAACCCCTGGTGGAGGCAGCAGCTGAGAATTCCGTAAATCTGTCCTGCTCTCCTGCAGAACTCAGAATCTAAATTCTAGCATTCCAGGAGCTGGGGAGGGCAAAGGCTGTTGACATTGACATGCCAGCAGGAGCCGCAGCTCCTCCAGGGTCATTTTGAAAGCCAGAGTCTGCCGACGTGTGTGGCAACCTCCTAGCTGCACAGGCTGATTGTGATAGGGATGTGCCCACTGGACCCCAGAGTCCCCTCCTTTCTCAGTCCCTCCCAGGTACCGTCTGTGCTTTCGCATCTCAGGCCCCGTGTGAGGAACCAGGACACATGGCCTTTCATAGGGAGCTCGCAGTCTGCTGAGCTAGGGAGTTTATACTTTTCCCCAAATAATTCCCCCAAATGAGTGGGGCCCATCCTCTCCGCTAATGAGGTTACGGCAATGCCAGTTTCTATTCCATAAGCACAGGCTTCTTTTTGTCCCTGAAATAGCATCGCGGTGGAGTCTCACAGTTTATCCCAGAAGGGATGTGGGGTGCATTATTTGCCAATGTCTGGAGACATTTTTGGTTGGCAGGACAGGGCAGGAGCTGTATAGGCATTTAGTGGGTACAGACCAGGGGTGCCACTAAACATCTTATTCTGCAGAGTGCAGGACGGCGCCACAGCAAACAGTGATCCAGCCCAAACTGTCGGGAGGGCCGAGCTTGATAGGACCCCTGCTCTCCTCTCATTGCCTGCTTTTCTCTTGTCACTGTGTCACTGCCATACTGACTTTCTGGTAGTTCCTCAAACATACCCAGCCCTGTCCCATTTGGGGACCTTCATGCTTGCTGTTCCTTCCAGAATGTTCTTCCCCATAGAAGCTGTCAGTAATTCTTGATCCATGATCAGGGATCCATTTGATTCCATTACACCCTTTATTCAACACTTCCCGTGTGTCTGATACACTGCATGCACAGCAAATGGAATCTCGTATTCCTGCTCACCACAGCAGCTTCTCCTTTTCCTCCATAGCTCTCATCCCCATCTGAACTCTCCATTTATTTCTGTGGTTTTTTTTTTTTTTCTTTTTTTGAGACGGAGTCTCACTCTGTAGCCCAAACTGGAGTGCAATGGTGCTATCTCAGCTCACTGCAACCTCTGCCTCCCAGACTCAAGTGATTCTCCTGCCTCAGCCTCCTGAGTAGCTGGGACTACAGTCACGTGCCACCATACCCAGTTAATTTTTTGTATTTTTTTAGTAGAGATGGGGTTTCACCATGTTGCCCAGGGTGATCTTGAACTCCTGAGCTTAGGCGATCCGCCCGCCTCGGCCTCCCAAAGTGGTGGGATTACAGGCGTGAGCCACCGTGCTCGGCCTCCATTTATTTCTGAGATTACCCCTCAATGACCTCTTTCCTGCTGCCTGTAGGATTCAAAAAGACTCGGATTCCAGCAGTGTTGCTCACTGCTGTGTTCTCAACTCCTGCATCAGCTCTTGGCATACAGTAAGCACTCAATATATATGTGTTGCAGTTGGGGGGATGAGAAATGGGGGAGATTGAAAGTAGGGAGAGGAGAAGAGAGTTTTTGGAGTCAGAAATCCTGGCTGCACGCACCAATTCCAGCTTTGTGTTTTGGGGGAAACCTGCTTAACCTCTCTGAACCTCAGTTTTCCCTTCTGCAAAATGGGAATGAAGATCATCCAGCCCCTGTGAGGGTGGTTTTTGGTGTTTATACCTCAGGCTGTGTGTGCTGTGTGTCAGACACACTGGAAGTGCTGAATAAAGGGTGTGATTGTTTTTCTCTGCGGGGGGTCTGGAGTTCTGATTCCCTTGGAGAAGGCAGAGTAAGGAATCATCGCAGTTACCATCCACACAGTGCTCACCACATGCCAGCCCAGTTGTGTATTCATGAGCTTTAATCTCACAGCATCTTGTGTTGTCCTGGTCCCCGTTCCGTAGCTGAGCAA
Organism: Pongo abelii; assembly: GCF_028885655.2. Taxonomy (NCBI): domain Eukaryota; kingdom Metazoa; phylum Chordata; class Mammalia; order Primates; family Hominidae; genus Pongo; species Pongo abelii. The sequence continues at coordinate 19,145,609 of NC_072003.2, forward strand.
ACGGCAGTTCAAGGTGGTGAGGGGCTGCGCTGGTACACACAGTGAGGAGGTGGTGGCAGGGGTGACCTTCAAGCAAACCCAGGCTGCCTGGCTCCATAGCCTTAACCAGGACACTCGCCACTCCTCTAAGATTTGTTTTTCATCTCCTTTTGCAGAAATGCCCTTTTGCTCGTTTCTCATTATGTGTGTCAGGGCTTCCTGTGGGTGCCCAGTGGAGTGTGGGAGGAAGCAGAGAAAGCAAAGCGCTTACAAGGAGACTCATCCATGGGTCCGTCCCGTTTTGTGCCTGGGTCTTAATTTATAAAGATGTCTGATAGCCAGGCATAGTGGTGTGCACCTGTGGTCCCAGCCACTCCAAAGGCTAAAGCTGGAGGATTGCTTGAGCCCAGGAGGTCGAGACTATAGTGAGCTATGATTGTGCCACTGTACTCCAGCCTGGGTGATAGAGCAAGACCCTGTCTCTAAAAAATAAATACAAATAAATGAAGCCCACCAAATAAATAAATAAATAAATAAATAAATAAATAAATAAAGGTGTCTGGGTGACAACACAGCTAGGTCAAATAAATAGAAATAAATAAAGCCCACCAAATAAATAAATAGAGATGTCTGGGTGACAACACAGTGAGGTCAATGCCCTTGAAAGGAAAGTTTAGTGTGACTCAGTTTCCCTAGAAACAAGAGGCACAGCATGCTTGCAGGGCCACAGCAGGAGGCCCTGGTTTTTTGGTTTGGAGGCAGAAGACAGGAGTATGGAGAAAATCTAGGCCAGAACCTTTACTGGGGTTCCCACAGGAAAGGTGAGGCAAGGCAGGGCAAACAGTTTAGGATTGACTGGTTTGAATAATTTCAGGAGGGCTTTGGGCTCTAGAGGGGTCTCTAGCTGCCTGCTACCTGGCCCCAGGATGGTTTCGGGCAGGGGAAAATTGGCTTGGTGTGTGAGAGTTTGATAAGGTGATGGCTGAGGGGGTATAGACTCTGGGTTTGTTGGTTTGCATATGAGAGGCTTGCTCCTGGTTGAGCCCTTTGCTATCTCTAAGAACGGGCTAGAACTGGGAGGGGATGTCTTTCCCCAGGTCTATAAGATCCCTAATGCTAGAGCATCTACAATACAGAAAATGTGTCATCTCAGCACTTTGGGAGGCTAAGGCGGGTGGATGGCTTAAGCCCAGGAGTTCAAGACCAGCTTGAGCAACATGGCGAAACCCCATCTCTACAAAAAATACAAAAATTAGCCAGGCATGGTCGTGAGCACCTGTAGTCCCAGCTACTCCGAACACTGAGGTCGATCGAACCCGAGAGGTTGAGGCTGCAGTGAGCTGAGGTCGCACCACTGTATTCCAGCCTGGGTGACAGAGCGAGACCCTGTCTCAAAAAAAAAAAAAAAAAAAAAAAAAGATGACAAAAAATAAGAAGGTGTAGTTGAACTAATTGGCCATGTAACGAATGGATGGCAAATAGACAAATGCATTGTCTATGAAAACACACATAACACCCCCTTCCTTGCTCATGTGTGGGCACCCAGCGTGACTGCTTAGAGTCCTTGCAGGGTGTGAAGCCAGCCCAGTGTCCCCTCAGTGCACAAGTGTGTGGCATTGAAGCATGCCTGTATGCCATCATCAGATATGTTACTTCTTTTTTGAGTACCAGGTCCCAGGGGGCACAAATAGGATGACTGTGGCCATACCTCTCTTTGGGCTGTATTCATTGACTGCCTACTGTGTGTCAGGCACCAGCCTGGGCACTGAGCATACAATGGTGAGAAATTAGACGTAGTTTCTGACCTCATCCAGCTTGTGGTCTGGACTAGTCTTGAGGAAAAGGTGGGGAGTGTGGCTATATGTATTATCTCTCCAGACACACTTGGCCTATGCTGGTCGCAGAAGTCAGAGGCTCAGCAGATATGAACATTGTGAACATGGGCTGGGCTGCAAATCAGGTTCAGGATTTGACCAGTTACACATTCTTCTGATTCTCCCCAGCAGTACTGCCATTAGGAAAACATCTCGGAAAGGAATTAAGCATTATAACTGTAGATACACCCTTGTTGAAGTATTCCTCGTTAGGGAAAGTAAATCTCCGTTAGGTCTCCTTGGGACTCAGTCAGTTGGGCTGCCTTCCAAGATGGTGGATGGTGATCCACTGGGAGACCTAGTGTAAGAAACTGTCCTGTTTCCATTGGGAAATCAGGAAAAGAACTTAGAATCTTTAGAGCCTCTTTGCCTCTTTTCTTCCCCACCCCCATACCCCCAAATGCTTCAAAGTAAGACTCTTTCCCCTCCCCCCGCCCAATCCTTGGTGTTTGGTTTGAATTTGGTTACCACGGTATTTAATCTGTTTACATGAGTTTTATTTTGGCCTCTAACTACAGAATGAAGAATGTGGTAGAGTCTAGGCTGAGTTAAGCCCAGAATTCTGGAATCCTTGGTATGTGTTTGGGGTTTGTGTGTGTTTGTGTACGTGTGTGCTCCAGGACCCCCTCACGTGGACCTGGTGCTGTGTGCCAGGTTCTGCCCTGTATACCTCTGCACCCCCAGGAGTGCTATTCACATAGTTTCTCATGTGAATCATGCTCATGGACCTGGGCTGCACGGTGGCTGTGAGAATGCATACTGTACCTCACCAGGATCTTCAACCCCAGGAGCTGTGCAGAGCATTTTTGGGGGCTATTTTGGGGCTCAGAGAAGGAGTTGTGGGTATACTTCTTACACGTGCCCTTCAAATCAAGTTGATATAAGAGGTTCTGGACACTTGCTAATTAAAACATGAATATTGCAGTGTGGAAGATCTTCTTCCCCCTTTTATGTCCCCTCTTGCCCCACCAAGAAGTTTAAATGGGCTTTCTGAAAATGTGCCCAGAGAAAGACAACATCCTTTTCACCGTAGGCCTCCTGGCCACCTACTGATTGAGAGCCGGATTGTGAGTCAGCAGTAGGATTTGCGAGTTAGCAGCTGAATTAACTGTGTCCATCAAAGTCAGTAAGGTTACTCTTTTGCTCATCAGAGGCCTTCAGGGCACCGGAGTTTCTTCTTGGACAGTTTCCGGAGCCCCTGACTGTGGTTTAAAACCAGGCAGGCATCTGGTCATTCTCCCACGATGAAGGTGAAGCTGAATGTACCACAACTGCTCTTGTTGAACTACAACTATTAAGAGATCAGAGGCCCCAGAAAAGTCACTCTCTTGATCAGTGACCCCCAAACTCAGAGGCAACCAAGGGGTGTTTTCAGCTGCTGTTTGGAAGTGATTGTTCTCAGTTCATTGTTATGAGGCCTCATTGTCACAGGCAAAAGACTTCTTCAAAAAATAATAAACTGCCTATTCATTGGGAGAAACGACAAGGAATACCGTCTAAGCAATTTTTTTTAGTGACTGGGCATTTTTTTAGCAGCCCAAGGTGATAGTAGCAGCATTCCTTGCAGAATGACACAATGCAATGCAATTTAGATATAATTAATTAATTAGGGAACAAATTGTATTAAGTAGGTAGCTCTTTGCTTTAATGGCAGCTTATGAAGAAACTACCACCATGAAGGGGGTTGTAATGTTATTTTAGCTTTTATTATCAACATCAACAATAGCACTGATACTTTTGTACAAACTCATATTACAAGTACTATGTTCAGTGCTTGGTTTAAATTGACTTCTGTAAGTTTCACAACTGGTCCATGAGGTGGGTGCTGTTATGAATAATATTCTTAGATGGGAGTTGAATAATTTTCCCAAGGTCTTCCAGCAAGTAAGGGCTGGGGAGCAGGGTTCAGACCCAGGCAGGCAGGTTCGAGGGCCCCGGTTCTTTACTGCTGGATGTGTTAACACACCTGTTTATTAGACCATTGACAGCAATCTGTAAAATATGCAAGAAGCTTGGTGCTAATGAAAGTAATGGCAGGCTGCCAGGCATGATGGCTCACGCCTGTAATCCCAGCACTTTGGGAGGCTGAGGTGGACAGATCGCTTGAGGTCAAGAGTTCGAGACTAGCCTGGCCAACATGGTGAAACCCTGTCTCTACTAAAAATACAAAACTAGCCGGGCATGCTGATGTACACCTGCCATCCAAACTATTCAGGAGGCTGAGGCAGGATAATCGCTTGAACCTAGGAGGCAGAAGTTGCAGTGAGCCAAGAGCACACCACTCCAGCTTGGGTCACAGAGTGAGATTCCATCTCAAAAAAAAAAAAAAAGTAATGACAGGTGATATGGTTTGGCTGTGTCCCCACCCAGATCTCATCTTGAATTGTAACTCCCACAATTCCCATATGTCATGGGAGGAACCCAGTGGGAGGTGATTGAATGATGGGGGTGAGTCTTTCCTGTGCTGTTCTCGTGATAGTGAATGAGTCTCATGAGATCTGATGGTTTTGGAAAGGGAAATTTCCCACACAAGCTCTCTCTTCCCTTGTCTGCTGCCATGTGAGATGTGCTTTTCACCTTCTGCCATGATTGTGAGGCCTCTCCAGCCACATGGAACTGTGAGACCAATAAACCTCTTTTTGTAAATTGCCCAGTCTCGGATGTGTCTTTATCAGCAACGTGAAAACAAACTATTACAACAGTCAGTGGAGAATCAAAGCTTAGTGTACCCGCTTTTCTCTCTATGTGCTTATGGCTCTAATACACCATAATAAAAGTATCAATACTTTTGGATTTCCTGAAAGAGCAAGTTATGTGGGGAAACCAGCCTGGTACAGAATCCATTCTGGCGAAAGGGGCAGCCAGCAGCGGTCAAGGATTTGGGTCTGTGCCTGGTGGTGGCAGTGTGAACTCATTAGCAGCAGGGACAGAGTCTGTGCTGGTCAGTGTCCGTGTGGTTGGGACGTGATCTCCCACAGCAGAGTCTCCACATTTGGCTTTGGTTGTCCCAAGCATCCTATACATCATCTGGCATCATTCAGGACATTCCTTTTATGCCTGAACTGGGGAGCATGGAGTCTTTTGTTTGCAACCATAAAACTCTGTCATACACATACCCTAAAAATGTGTCTCAGCTGGGTGTGGTGGCTGACACCTGTAATCCCAGCACTTTGGGAGGGGAATGCAGGTGGATCACCTGAGGTCAGGAGTTCGAGACCAGCATGGCCAACATGGTGAAACCCCATCTCTACTAAAAATACAAAAATTAGTCAGACGTGGTGGCGGGCACCTGTACTCCCAGCTACTCAGGAGGTTGAGGCAGGAGAACCACATGAACCCGATAGGCAGAGGTTGCAGTGAGCCGAGATCACGTCACTGCACTCCAGCCTTGGCAACAGAGTGAGACTCCATCTAAAAAACAAAAAAAGTGTCTCAATACTTCAAAACCAATTGAGTAATGTTAATGGACTTTCTTTCTCAAATGTGTGGCCACTCCCATCTTTTCTCCTGACAAAAGGAAATAGGAAGATAGCAGTGGTTCAAGGTCAATGTTATGCACATCATTGCTGAAATATGCACATCATTGCTGATTGGCTTGTGCATGAGGAGCCTGGAGGAACTGTCGAGAAATAGCAGGTCCAAGCTGCTAGGACTTTTGTGTTCTTGGGTCTATTGTGTTTATTTCAATTCCTCCTTGCCTTCAAACTGCCGGCCTCTCTCAAATCCCTTCTTATTTTCTGCTTTCCAGTAAACTTCAAAATAGAACTAAATTGCAAGTTGGAGCTTGACCTGTTACTCTTTCTAGCATCGAAGGAGGAGGTTCTGGTACACTTTGGCAGCTTCCTGCTCCTTCTGTTCACTTTTAGAAGAAGGTCTTTGTAATTTGCATCTTTTCCCCCTGACTAAGGCCTTCTTCAGTTTTGACACGTGTCATTATGGGCACATTGTTTGGACCAGTTTCTGGAGCCTCATTTGGGTTCTCAACGCTGTCTAAATCTGGCCTCTGAGCTCAGAACAGACCTGGGAATGTCACACAAAGTCCTTCTGATGCCACCCCCACCAATATCTAACACTTGTTATTCTTTTTTTTGTTGTTGTTTTTTGTTTTTTGAGATGGAGTTTCACTCTTGTTGCCCAGGCTGGAGTGCAATGGCGCAATCTCTCGGGTCACCGCAACCTCAGCCTTCTGGGTTCAAGTGATTCTCCTCCCTCAGCCTCCCGAGTAGTTGGGATTATAGGCATGTGCCACCACGCCCAGCTAATTTTTGTATTTTTAGTACAGATGGGGTTTCTCCATGTTGGTCAGGCTAGTCTCAAACTCCTGACCTCAGGTGATCCGCCAGCCTCGGCCTCCAAAAGTGCTGGGATTATCGGCCTGAGCCACTGTCCCTGGACTATTCTTTTAGCAGCTAGAAGCACATCAACCAAGGATATTGTGGTGCTAGGCAATGAGTTTTGAATACACTGGAGGAATTTTTCCAGTTTGAAGCTGAAACTAGGTAGGAAATTTAGGAGTGAGCAATTGTAAGTATCCAAGCACAAAACTCGGAGTGAGTCTGAGCCATGAGAAAGCTGATATTGACTTTAGAAGATCAATATTGTGATATTCCCAGGGCTTTGCCTCTTAGATATCATGAGAATTTATAATATGTTCACACTCAATGATTGCTTACCAAGCGTGTCACTGCACTTACTTAGCATACACTTTGAAAAGCAAAACATCATTTATTCCTTAAAAAGAACTCAGTGTTGTACCCATTTTCCAGGGCAGGTGATTGAGGCTCTGAGAGGCTATCATCGTATGTTTTGCATTACTATAAAGGAATATCTGATGCTGGGTAGTTTATAAAGAAAGAAAGTTTATTTCGTTTATGATTCTGATGGCTGGTAAGTTCAAGATTAGGCATCTGCATCTGGCGAGGGCCTCAGACAGCTTCACTCACAGTGGAAGGTGAAGGGGAGTTGGCATATGCAGAGATTGCAGGTAAGCAAGAAAGCAAGAGAGAGGGAGGGGAAGGCCAGGCTGTTTGTAAACATCCAGCTCTTACAGAACTAATAGAAGGAGGGCATTGATCTATTCATGAGGGATCCACCCCCAAGACCCAAACACCTCCCATTAGACCCCACCTCCAACACTGGGGATCAAATTTCAACATGCGGTTTGGAGGGGACACACGTCTAAGCCATAGCAGAGGCCAAGTTGCTATAGGGCACAGAGCCAGAAAGTAGAAGGCCCTGGGTTAGAATGCAGACCTGCCTGAATCCCAAGGCCATACTCTTCCTTGAACACCATACAGTGGTTATTTCATTAGGGGTCGCACAGATGGGTGGGGAGCAGGCAGAGAAATAAAAAAAGAGACTGAGTGCTGCTGTCTCATGCCTATAATCCCAGCACACGGGAGGCTGAGCAGGAGGATCACTTGAGCCCAGGAACGCATGTCCATACTGGGCAACATAGCAAGACCGCATCTCTATAAAATATATAGAGGATTTATAATGTGTCCACATTTAGTGATTGCTAACCAAGCGTATGCCACTGGGCTTAGCAGGCACTTTGAAAAGCAAAATATCTCTTATTCCTAAAAATAACGCTGTGTTATACCCATTATATATATACACATATATATAAATTTTTTAAATAAGAATAAATAGGCTGGATGCAGTGGCTCACGCCTGTAATCCCAGCACTTTGGGAGGCCGAGGTGGGTGGATCACCTGAGGCCAGGAGTTCAAGACTGCTGGCCAACATGGCGAAACCCTGTCTCTCCTAAAAATAAAAAAACTAGCTGGGCGTGGTGGCAGGGGTCTATAATCCCAGCTACTTGGGAGGCTGAGGCAGGAGAATCGCTTGAACTCGGGAGGCAGAGGTTGCAGTGAGCTGAGATTGCGTCGCTGCATTCCAGCCTGGGTGACAGAGCAAGACTCTGTCTCAAAAAAATTAAATTATAAAAATGAAGAAGCAGCAAAAGGTTTCAAATTAAAAGGGTGACTTTCAAAAGACCATATGACTCTGTGGGAAGAGACATACTAGGTTCTTATGTTTTATTTTTCTGTTGCATACCACACCCAACCCACGGCCTCATATATTCTAAGCACATAGAATAATTTGTTGAAGGAACATTGAGTGAACAAGGAGAAGAAATGGCCATTTCTTCTTTTTTTTCTTTTGAATGAACCCTTTAGCTGTTCAGCATCTTCCTCGTTTAAATGGGTGTTGTGGTCCCTTTTGACCCCCAGCTTCTGAGGCCTGCTGGGGAAGGTTGGTGTGAACACAGCTCCCCTTCCCCAGGGCCTTCTGGTCTCCACGAGTCTTCCCATCTGCTTTCCAGATGATCAAATGACTCATCAGCTCCCTGCAGCCTTCCCAAACCTGCTTTTTTGTCTTCTCCGCTCTCTTTCCCAACTTCTTAGGCAGGACTCTTCTGGCTGTGAGTGACGGAAACCAACTTAGTCTAGTTTAGGCCCCATGGGGGAGCTTACTGGCTCCCAGATGGTGATTCACAGGAACCCTGGGAGAGACCTCACTGGAGCACAGAGAGGGCAAGCAGTGTGCTCTGAGTCACACAGCTGTTCATTATGGGGAGGATTGGGAAAGCTTAAGAATTTTGAGAACAAGCTACATGCAGGTGGTGACTATTTATTTGACTAACGTATTCCCAGTGCCTAAAACAATAACACTCATCACATAGTAGGTGCTCAGTAATATTTGTTGAATGAGCATGTGAATGCATGAATAGTGGAGTCTCTTTTATTTTTATAAAATAGAGCCTCACTCTGTTGCCCAGGCTAGACTGCAGTGGTGCAATTTCAGCCCATTGCAGCCTCCACCTCCCGGGTTCAAGCGATTCTCCTGCCTCAGCCTTCCAAATAGCTGGGATTACAGGCATGCACCACCACGCCTGGCTAATTCTTGTATTTTTAGTAGAAGTGGGGTTTCTCCATCTTGGCCAGGCTGGTCTAAAACTCCCGACCTCAAGTGATCCACCCACCTCGGCCTCCCAAAGTGCTGGGATTTCAGGCGTGAGTCACCAGTCCCAGCTGAATAGTGGAATCTTAAAGTCTTCATCCCCCCTCTGTATGGATAGGAAGTAACTGAGGGCAGGGAGGGGAAATGGAGGAATTCTTTACGTCACTGTGCCCTTCTTTTCACTCTCATCATGCATCAGGGGCCCCAGGGCCTGGCTTCTGCTAGCTTCAACCCTGGGTTCTCTTCCTACCTCGAGGTTGTCTCAGCCTCTGCAGGTGACAGACAGCCTGCCTGCCCCAGTCTCAGCCTGGACATCTCCCGGCTCATGAGGGCCCCACAGTGAATGGGCATCATTCAGTTCTTGCATCAGACTGGCTCGGCTGACCACAGCAAGCTACGGCCCCTGAGGAAGATGCCAGGAGCCGGGTTTGCTGCCAAGGGCTCCCTGATGCTGTCCCTGTGATTCCAACTCCCCGGGGCTCCCAGCGGGTGAGAACAAGGGCTGGCTGTGGCAGAGTTCTCGTCTTTGGGTGGGGTATGTGGCGAATGGAAAGTCAGCCGCTCTGGCCTCGTGGCTTGGCTGGTGCAAGCGCGGATGCTTTATAAAGTGACTTTTCAAGGCCTTCTCCCTCCACTGGGCCTTGGCAGCCACGCTGTTTCTCCAGAACTGAGCCGGCCTTGTGTCTGTTGGGAAGAAAGACGTGAAAATGAGGGCTGGAGCGGACGCAGGGCCCCGATTCCAGGAGAAACAGGGCATCATGTTGTACTGCTGCCTGGGGCAGAGCTGACAAGCGCCACATTCATTCCTTAGCAGGAGTTGGCTCCCTTTGTGGTATCAAATGCCCCCTCTGCACAGCCGCGACGTTGATCAGCAATGTCAGCTGTGTAGAGAGGTGGCACGGGGTGGCGAGGTTGATTAACCAGGGGCAGTCTAAATGCTGTTTTTCTAATCTGAGTCATCCCTCCAGAAAGTTATGTGCTTGTGTGTGGCAATATTACAAGTTTATGTTGTATTCTGTGTGGAGGGCACCCCTTGGAGGTGTGCAAAGAGGCAGCCCTTATTTGGAGAAGAGGGGCAGGTGCACGTGGTTACAGCTCTCTGCACACGTTTATGCCTGTCTTTCTATCCCTATGCTACGTTTGCATGCCTTTTGTGAATGTACACACTCTGAATGTTTTTCTTTTTAAATTTCTATTTTTTAGAGACAGGGTCTCAATATATTGCCCAGACTGGTCTTGAACTGCTGACCTCAAGTCGTCCTCCCGCCTCAGCCTCCCGAGTTCTTGGAATTACAGGCAACCGCCCTGTGCCTGGCCAACTCTGACTGTTACTTGTGCATCTGTTGTTGCATGCATGAGTGGGTGCGTGTCTTCCTAAGACAGAGAGGCTTCCTGGATTCGAATCATGGCTGTGCTTCCTATGCACCACGTGATGAATTCCCATCAGCCTTGGTTTTCTCACCTGTATAATGGGGATGATCATGGTTCTTACCTCACAGGACAGTCTTGGAGGTTAAATGGGGCAACACCTGGCCCCAGGTCAGTTGTTGACGTGTGTCAGTTACTGTGGCTGTTACGGTTTTGACTTTGCAGGCCTGCTAGTATGTCTGTGTGACCTGCTTCATGCCCTCATCCTCAGCTGTAACAGTAATTGTGTTGGTGTTTTCTCTTGCTTTATGAACAAAGGATCCAGTGCTCTGAGTTCTGAGGAGGAAAAGGGACAGGATCTGAGACTCTCTTGGTTTCATCAGGGGCTGTTCAGCTCGCTGTGTCCCACCTGGATGGGGGAGGAGTATCCGACCCTCCCTGGGCCCTGAGTTCCTCTTGGGTCACTCAGGCTTGTCACACCTCCTCCCTGAGCCCCCCCAACCACACATAGACACACACACATACAGTTACGCACCTTGAATCTGTCTGACGTTGCTGCGGTTTCTCACAAGGGGTTTAAATAATTCTCCGTGGCTGTGGTCTGAACTGCACAGAGAGAATCTCATTGTCCCTAACCTGCTAGTGGATGCCTCCCACCTGGCCTGACCTCTGGCTCCAAAGGGTAAGTCCAGCGTTTCAAGCTGCTCTTCTAGCCCCTATGAACCTGAGGTCTTAGAGGACGGCTCTCAATGGAGAATTGTGTCTGGAGTAGAGACAAGGGTGAGGTATTCCCAGATGGGCATTGAGGAAAGGGCCTTTTGCCTCTCCTGCTGTGAACAGCTTTTATGGCTCTTCTTCTGCAGTAGAGTAGTGATACGGTTTGGCTGTGTCCACACCCAAGTCTCATCTTGAATTGTAGCGGCCATGATTCCCCCACGTGTTGTGGGAGGGACCCGGTGGGAGGTTATTGAATCATGGGGGCAGGTCTTTCTGGTGCTGTTTTTGTGATAGTGACTGACTCTCCTGAGATCTGATAGTTTTATAAAGGGGAGTTTCCCTACACAAGCTCTCTCATTCTTTTTTGTTTGTTGCTCTGTAAGACGTGACTTTCACCTTCTGCCATGATTGTGAGGCCTCGCCAGCCACGTGGAACTGTGAATCCAGTAAACCTTTTTTTCTTGATAAATTACCCAGTCTCCGGTATGTCTTTATCAGCAGCGTGAAAACAGACTAATCCAGGTGTTAAAATCGCGGGCCCTGGCGGAAGATTTGTAGGTTCAAAGCCAAGTTTTGCCGCTTACTGGTTGTATGACTTGGGCAAGATGCCTGCCCTTTCTGAGCATGTCTCCTCATCTGTCAAATGGCTATAGCTGCATCCAAGGCTGGATATGAGGATTAAAGGGAGTTATTCCCATAAAATCCACAGAGTCATCCTTGGCATGCAGGAAGCGTTGGTAAGTGTTAGCTGTGGCTGGCTTATTACCATCAGTTACTTGTTTGTCTCTGTGTATTGTCTTCATATTTGAGGTCCTCACTCTGGAAGCTGGGATGGTGGTCATTCTGCACAGGCCTTTGACGTCATAAGCACTTGGTGAATATTTTGTTCATTTATCTATTAATTCATCAGAAAATAGGGTATATCCATCCTGGGTAACAGAGTGAGACCCTGTCTCTACAAAAAATTTTAAAAATAGCCAAGTGTGGTGGAAGTTGCCTGTAGTTCCAGCTTTCCAGGAAGCTGAAGCATGAGGATTGCTTGAGCCCAGGAGGTTGAGGTTTCAGTGAGCTGTGATCATGCCACTGCACTCCAGCCTGGGTGACAGAGTAAGACCCTATCTCTTAAAAAAAAAAAAAAAGAAAAAAAGAAAAAAATAGGATATAGTAAAACAAACACCCATGTATGTAGAATAAGACAAGCTCAATATCAAGAGAGCTTAATGATGGACATTTTCACCTTCCATTTAGGTGTTTGCCATGGAGACGAGAGAGAGCTTCTTTTTGTCCATGTCTTGAAGGAGGAAATGTATGCTCCAACAGCCCTCAAATAAAGCCCTCATAGGTTTGAATCCTATTTTTTCCACAAGCAGTTTATTTTGTATTTTCTCATGTTGTAAACTATCTTTTAAAAAACGTTATCCATAACCCACCATTCCAACCCAATTGCAATTTTCACATCTTCGGTTTCTTTCTGTATTTATCTATACCCATTGGTTTTAAACTGTGTACACTTTGTCTTTTTCATATTCAATATTGCTTTGTAAACACTTTTTTTTATTTTTGTTTTTGAGACAAGGTCTCTGTCGCCCAGGCTGGAGTACAGTGGGGCAATGAGGGCTCACTACAGCCTTGATCTCACCGGCTCAAGGGACCCTCGTGCCTCAGTCAGTCTCCTGGGTGGCTGGGACTACAAGGTGTGCACCACCATGCCTGGCTAATTTTTTGTGTTTTTTGTTTTTTTTTTTTTTGGTAGAAACAGGGCTTTGCTATGTTGTCCAGGCTGGTCTCCAGCTCCTGGGCTCAAGCTATTCACCTGCCTCAGCCTCCCGAAGTGTTGGGATTACAGGCGTGAGCCACCATGCTCAGCCTGGAAACACTTTTAAAGCATTTCTGTCATCTCTATGCTGATCCTGCTAATTAGTGCATAATTCACCACTGAGTTGATGCACCTTATTTAATGTCACCGTTGCTCAATTGTTGAATGTTTAGATTTTTGTTGATATTCTAAATAAATAATGTTGTAAATATATTTGGGCCTATGGCTTTTATTTTATTTTCTAATTATTTCTTTAATAATTTTTTAAGCAGGAGCTCACTGGCCAAGAAACATTCCATAAATGTTTAGTGCTCCTAAATGTTGTGGAAGTTGATATAATAATAATAACCATAGCCACTAACCCTTCATTGAACAACTAGGCCCGGCATTATCTGAGTGCTTAGCATACATTTTTAAATTTACCCCTCCCAGCTCCTTGAGGTGGGGATGTTGTTATTCCCATTTTACAGATATAGGAACAGAGACAAAGAGAGGTGAAATTACCTGCCCGGGAACATAGAAAAGGATGTTGAAGAAGCCATCCCTTCCCTCAAAAAACTCAGTTGCAGAACACTACACATAGTTACGTCGGTAAGCTCAAAGTTGCCCTGGCCAGTTCTTGTGCCTTTTCCACAACTTCACCTTGCAAATGCTAAATATGTGCCCATAAGTATATCTCCCTGTATAAATTTAGGCAGAGATTGAACTTGCAGGAAGTCCCTCTGGCTTTTCTGGAAGACTCTCCCACCCCGGGTGGCTCCATTCCCAGGAACCTCAAGGCAGAATGGTGGAAGTTTGGGAAAATGATCTGAAGTCCATTTCTCTTGCTTCCTCGTACCTTTTCCTTTGTAACATCCTCCACCCCAAGGGCCCAGTGTCCCTATGCGCTATCATCTCCCTTCCAACCTTTCCAGCCGTGATCTCTGAAAAAACTCATCCACACTGAGCTAGAGCTGATTGGAATTCACTCCAGGGAGAGTTGCATTTTGTCAAACACTAATGTTAAAGAATTGACTCTGAAGAATAGATTGTAGACGGGTGTGTGTGTGTGTGTATGAAAGAGTGAGACAGAGAGACAGAGGAGAGCAGAGCTGGATTATGTCATTCCCCTGGCTGTTACTTCTGTTTTTCTCCCCCACTTTTTTCCTCTTCCCAGTATAGGGTTACTACTTTCCAATATAGGGTTGATTCCCGCTCGTCCTTCAAACTTCAGATCAGGTGTCCCCTCCTCCCGCTGGCCTTCCTCGCTCTAACTCCACACCTTGTTTCTTTCACTCGTGGCTTTCATTACGAGCTGACTTTGAAGGTTGATGGGTTGATTCATTGCCTGTGTCTCCTCCTAAACTGCAAGTTACGTCCTTCCTTCCTTCCTTCCTTCCTTCCTTCCTTCCTTCCTTCCTTCCTTCCTTCCTTCCTTCCTTCCTTCCTTCCTTCCTTCCTTCCTTCCTTCCTTCCTCCCTCCCTCCCTCCCTCCCTCCCTCCCTCCCTCCCTCCCTCCCTCCCTCCCTTTCTCTTTTTTTGAGATGGAGTCTCTTTCTGTCACGCAGGCTGGAGTGTGATGGCATGATCTCGGCTCACTGTAACCTCCACCTCCCAGGTTCAAGTGATTCTCATGCCTCAGCCTCCTAAGTAGCTGGGATTACAGGCGCGTGCCACCACTCCCAGCTAATTTTTGTATTTTTAGTAGAGACAGGGTTTTACCATGTTGGCTAGGCTGGTCTCAAACTCCTGACCTCAAATAATCTGCCCACCTCGGCCTCCCAAAGTGCTGGGATTACAGGTGTGAGCCACGGCGCCCAGCCCCTGAACTGCAAGTTCTTTGGGGACAGTAGGTACTATAATCTGTGTTAGTCACTGAGGTACCTAGAATCTAGCATAGTGCCAGGCACAGGGTCAGCTGCACCCACTGTTTGTTGATTGAATGCTTGATGTGTCTCCCAGCATTCCTTTCACCGTCAGCGCCTGTCCTTCCTGTCTACCTGGCCGAAAGCTGCCGTTGCCAGGAGAGAGTTTGAAGCTGTGATTTCCTTGTTGCCAAATAAATGAGAAGCCCGGTGAGGGCCAGTTAACCTGATGGCTGCTGTTGGAGAAGTCTGCTGGCTGGATCCTTAGCGATTGTGTTGAAAACACAGCCACTCTATTTTGTTTTCCTTTCCCAAAGAAATATTTGCTCTATCTCTGGCAGTGTGTACTTTATTATAACAGAGCTGGAGGATGTTGACCTGAGAAGTAAAAAAACATGGTTTCCAAAGAGACTCTGTCAGTGGCTTAAAATTAATAAACGTGCAGCTGTGGGTGGTGGTGGGGGCTGGAGTGGGGGGCGAGGGCCGGAGGACAGGGGTGCAGAAGTGATTAAACTGCTCCCATTTTGCCATGGGGATGACACTGCTTTTCTTTTAGTGGCGGGTTAAGGGGATGAAAATCTGAATTGGCGTATCTTTAAACAAGTTATTACTTCAGCTGTGAGATAATTTGTTGAGAAAATGCCATTATTTTTCCAATATAGGTCCTTTGGACTGTGCAACCGGGGCGTGATGCTGGCAGCTGCGGTTGCATGTAGATGCTAAAGCATCATGGAGCGGGAGAATGAACTTCAGGTTAAAGCCTGTTTATTCTTAAATAAATTGAGTTTTCTGTTTTCCACGGTGTAATGAGGAGGGAGCAGGGCTTCCCTCCTGCTCTCAGTGCTGGAGTCCTGGAGTTGTCCACACCCCTTCCCTCGATGCTTAGGATCCTTCCAACAGCACCAGAACCTCTGGGGACTCTCATTCTGCCCAGAAAGGCTAGGGAGAACCCAGGTCTTTACCCTTTGTGGGGAGGAGCCTCGAAGATGGCCTTGAGCATCTCAGCCTCCATTGCCATGCTTCCCAGTGACCTTGAGGATGTCATCTGTTATGGGTTGAATTATGTCCCCTCTCCTGCCCCCAGATTCATATGTTGAAGTCCTAATTTCCAGTACGTTGGAAGTTGACCTTGTTTGGAAAGACGGTCATTGCAGATGTAATTTGCAAAGATGCAGTCATACTAGAAGTGGGGGGGTCCCTAAGCTAATATGACTGGTGTCCTTATAAAAAGGGGGCATTTTAATTAGCTGGGTGTGGTGGCATGCGCCTGTAATCCCAGCTACTCGGGAGGCTGAGGCAGGAGAATCACCTGAACATGGGAGGTAGAGGTTGCAATGAGCCAAGATTGAGCCACTGCACTCCAGCCTGGGTGACAGAGTAAGACTCTGTCAAAAACAAAACAAAACAAAACAAAAAAAAAACAGTGGGGGGGGGGGCGGGGACATTTGGACATAGCCATGCACACAGGGAGGACACTTTGTGAAGGCGAAGGCAGAGATGGGCATGATGTATCTACAAGCGAAGGAACATTCCAGATTCCCAGCAGACCACCAGAAGCCAGGAGAGAGGCATGGAACATTCTTTCTCACAGGCTTCAAAAGGAACCAACCCTACCAACACCTTGATCTTAGATTTCTAGGCTCCAGAAATGGGAGGCAATACATTTCGATTGTTTAAGCCATTTAGTGGTGCTTTGTTATGGCAGCTGGCAAGAAACGAATACATCATCCAAGGGCCATGGTTCACCCATCATCTACTCCCCGAAAAAAATCACTCATACTCACTCAAATCCACATCTCCACCTGTGCCCTGAGTAAGTCCTTAAATCTGCCATGTAGGCCACCGAAGTTTCAGCTGTCACTGCCCTTTAGTCTTGCAGAAACACAGTCGGTCTTACATTGTTACTTTACAGGTAACACCCTCCCTGTGACATTCTGAGCCCCAGATGGGGAGCTGGGCCTCTTTCTGTGTCTTGATTCCAGCAGGCACTTAAGCAGTGCTTGTTGGATTCAGTAGATTTGCCCACTCTGACTCCTGAGATACATCCACTTCTAGTCCTTACCTTTCTGGAGTTCTAGCCTCTTGCCTTGTCAGTCCTTTGGTGACCGTATGCCCCTCAATATTTATGTGGCCTCCGTGGATCCAGGGTCCGCATTTTCCAATCTGGACTTGTACATGTGAAAGAGCTGTTCACGAGATCAGCAGTTCGAGCCAGCCTGACCAACATGGTGAAACCCCGTCTCTACTAATAATACAAAAATTAGCCGGGAATAGTGGTGCATGCCTGTAATTCCAGCTACTCAGGAGGCTGAGGCAGGAGAATCGCTTGAACCCGGGAGGCGGAGGTTGCAGTGTGCCGAGATTGCACCACTGCACTCCAGCCTGGGCAATACACTGTCTCAAAAAAAAAAAAAAAAAAAAAGCTATTCAAACTATGGAGTGCCCTAGTAAAATCATAGCAATGACTCATTCCGCTGTTTGTATGTCTGAAGAGGGACAGTGAGCTAGACTCAAAGGCTCAGGTTCCAGTCCAGCTTTATCATTTACCAGATGGCTATCCCTAGGAAAAGTCACTTCACCTCACTGAACTTTGGTTTTCTCAGCTTGCCTTGTCTGCCTCCTGGGTTGGCAGGGAACCAAGAATGTGTGTGAGAGGACTTTGATAGCATCAGAGCAGAGGCTGTAGACATAGAGAAAAGGGGGGAATGAAAAGGTTCTGATGGTGATCTGGAGAACAGGTACCCCAGCAAAAGGGGTCTGCATGGGAAGGGTGGGCCCAGGGTTGCCAGATCGTCAGAGTTTTTAATAGAAGCCGGAAAGGCGGTTTATTATGATGTATCCCAGCCATCCAATGTTGTCTCAGGTGTTTTTAAGCACCACAGGTTCATATCAAATTAGATTGCAGACTGTTTCTGGGCCCATGAGCCACCATTCTGTGATGTCTGCTGTAGGATTTGATTCAGATAGAGGTCGACGGCAACGCTTATTTCCTTTCTGTTACCCAAACCTGCCAATCCAAGCATCTTCCTCAATAACTCTGAAATGCAAGAGTCAATATTAACCAAAGAAAAGTTACATTGTCACCTCCTCCAGGAAGCCTTCCCTGATCACATCCCTACTGAATTGAATTGGATCAGAGGTTGGCCAGCCTTTTCTTAAAGGAGCAGATAAGAGATATTTTAGATGTTGAGGGCCCTTCAGTCTCCTTGGCAACTACTGAACTGTGACTCTGCAGCCGGAAAGCAGCCAGAGATAACATGTAAACAAATGAACGTGGCTGTGTGCCAATAAAACTTTATTTGCGAAAATAGGCCACGAGCTGAATCTGGCTATGGGATGGTAATCATTTCCTGATCCTCTAGTTAGAGCCTTTTTTTTTCTTTGAGGTGGAGTCCCACTCCGCCCAGGCCGGAGTGCAGTGGCGTGATCTTGGCTCACTGCAACCTGCACCTCCTGGGTTCAAGCCATTCTCCTGCCTCAGATTCCCGAGTAGCTGGGATTACAGGTACCTGCCACCACGCCCGGCTAATTTTTTATATTTGTAGTAGAGATAGGGTTTCACTGTTTGGCCAGGCTGGTCTCATACTCCTGACCTCAAGTGATCTGCCCGCCTCAGCCTCCCAAACTGTTGGGATTATAGGCGTGAGCCACCACGCCCAGCCTAGATAGCTTTTTTATGTACTACCCTAACACCCTGAATTTAGCCCCTTATCAGCAGTCTACTGCCACAACTAAGAATAAACACATTTATTGAGCACTTACTGTGTGCCAGGAGCTGTTCCAACCCCTTCATTTATCTTTACTCATTTCTCACAGTGAGTTTGTGTGGAAGGTGCTGCTGCTATCCCCATTTCACAGATGAGAAGACTGAATCGCAGAAAGGTTAAGCAACATGCCCAAGGTCACCCAGCTGAGCTTTCAGACTCAGAAGCGAATAACACTTTGCTTCTATGGCTTACCCAGCAGATATTTCACGTCATCTCTGTATTTCCTTGATGCCCAGCACAGGGACTGGCTCTTAGAGCGCTCTTAGAGCGCAGGGACTGGCTCTAAGGTTGTGCCCAGGAGTCACTGCATGAGTGACAAGCATTATTTCTGGTTTTGCAAACCTGTACAGGAGGGGTATAGATACAAACATTGCTTTGTAACCCTTTCTAAATAGATTCGGAAAGTCGGCCTGGGAGAAACTTTCCCAAGCCAGACGCCTTTGTTTTTCTTGCGTCGAGAATTTGGCAGCTCTGGCTTGGACTTGCACAGGGCTACTTTTAAACATCTGGTTCTCTCAGCAGCCCTAAAATCCAACAGCACCCGTAACAACTTTCATCTCTCTGCCGTGGTGCCTTGTGAAACATCACAGCCCCCCTTGGCTGATGGTAGGAATGGTGAACAGAGTCTGCTGTTCACCAACCAGCAGATGAGAGTGACAGAGAGGACACTCTACATCTGAGTCCTTCCCCGAAGGGTCCCTGAAGAATTCCATGTCAATATGGTAAATTGATTCCGATTTGAAAAGCGCCTCACAGATTTCACTGTATTTAAAGGAGTCCCTGACGAGAATCCTTTATACTGTGAATGATCTCCTGGTAATTGATCTGCTTTAGAAGTTTGGCTTCAGTTTAACAGGGGCACCTGTGTTGTTCTGTACTTCTGTGAGCAGAGCTCAAAGTATTATAATGAGCAAGAATAATTATTATGATTATTTATAGGGAGTCGTTGTGATGTGCCAGGCACTTGTGACATATGCTTTGTTTTATGCGATTATTTTTATTTTTTTAGAGATAAGGTTTCGCTGTGCTGCCCAGGCTGGAGTGCAGTGGTGCGATTATGGCTCACTGCAGCCTTGAATTCCTGGGCTCAAGTAATCTTTCTGCCTCAGCCTGCCAAGTAGCTGGGACTACAGGAATGCACCACCCTTCCATTTTTTAATATTTAAGAGATTGGTGCAGGTGGGGGGTGATATGATTTGGCTCTGTGTCCCCATCCAACTCTCATCTCGAATTGTAATCCCCATGTGCCAAAGGAGGGACTTGGTGGGAGGTGATTGGATGAGGGGGGAGGTTTTCCCCATGCTGTTCTCATGATAGTGAGTTCTCATGAGATCTGATGCTTTAAAAGTGTTTGGCAGTTCCCCCTTCACTCTCATTCTCTCCTGCTGCCATGTAAGATGTGCCTTGCTTCTCCTTCCTCTTCTGCCACGATTATAAGTTACCTGAGGCCTCCCCAGCCCATGCGGAACTGTGAGTGAGTTAAACCTCTTTTCTTTATAAATTACCCAGCCTCAGATAGTTCTTGATAGCAGTGTGAAAATGGACTAATACAGGGGGGACGGGCAGGGATCTCACTCTCTTGCTCAGGCTGATGTTGAACTCCTGTCCTCAAGTGATCTTCCTGCCTTGGCTTCCCAAAGTGTTGAGATTACAGGCATGAGCTACCATGCGTAGCCCAACAAATGCTTTATATACTCTGTTTCATTTGTCCTTTTCAACTCCTCTAAGGGGTAGGTGCTGACCTTTTGCCTATAGGTGAACTGAGTCCTAGAAAGGTTAAATTGTGTGCCCAAGGTCACATAGCTGGTCAGTAGCACTGCTGGGATTCAAACCCAGGTGGTCTAGCTCAAGGGCCAGAGCTCTTCCCACCCTCCTCTGTTGTTTTCTCTAAGCGTGGTGGCTTTATTTATCTCCAGAAATGCTGTAAGCTCAGGTGCTTCTTGCACCGTGGGTGAAGTTGTGCCATATGTCAGTGAGGATGGACTCCTGCCTCCAGGGCACTGCGTCCAGATGCTCCCTATTGGAATCACTGGGCCATATCAGCTCCTCTGAGAGAGCAGAAGGAAAAAGCTGGCAGGGTTGGACTTGGTGGATCCTGTGGAGACCACCACTGCTCCCATGGAGAAGAGACCTCCACGAAGGCACAGTAGAAATCTGTTCTCCGTGAACTGCAATGATGATCGCTGCTGTGGTGGGTGACATGAGCCACCCATGTACCGTCCATTGTGGTGGCCAGCAGCCACATGGGGCTATATCAGGAGCCCTGGAAATGTGGCTAGAATAGTGAGAAATTGAAGTTTTACTTTTATTTCATTTTCATTAATTTAAATTTAAAACCTGATACCCAATTCAGTTATTAAATATATTTGGAACTACTTGGGTCTGAGAATTTACTTCTTCATTTGACATTTAAAAAAAAATCAATTGGCCTGGCGTGGTGGCTCACGCCTGTAATCCTAGCACTTTGGAAGGCCAAGGTGGGTGGATCATGAGGTCAGGAGATCGAGACCATCCTGGCTAACACGGTAAAACTCTGTCTCTACTAAAAATAGAAAAAATTAGCCAGGTGCGGTGGCGGGCGCCTGTAGTCCCAGCTACTTGGGAGGCTGAGGCAGGAGAATGGTGTGAACCCGGGAGGCGGAGCTTGCAGTGAGCCAAGATGGCTCCACTGCACTCTAGCCTGGGTGACAGAGCAAGGCTCCCTCTCAAATAATAATACTAATAATAATTAATTCTTTTGAGATGGGGTCTCCCTATGTTTCCCAGGCTGGTCTTGAACTTCTGGGCTTAAATAGTCCTCCCACCTTAGCCTCCAAAAGCACTAGGGTTACAGATGTGAGCCACCACACCCAGAAGCATATGACATTTTTCTGAACTCTAAAGATGTAGCATGTATTGCTGATGAACATTTAGCATCTGCATTGAGATATGACAGCATGATCTCACTTATCAGTGGGAGTGGGAGCTAAATATGTGTACACACAGGCATTGAATGTGGAATGAGATAGACACTAGAGACTGTGAAGAGTGGGAGGGTGGTTGGGGGGGATGATGAGAATTACTTCATGGGTATAATGTACACCGTTTGGATGATAGTATACACTAAAAGCCCACACTTCACCACTCCACAGTTTATCCATGTAACAGAATTGCTCCTGCACCCCTTACATTTATAGAAATAAAAAATAAATACATTGAGGTATGCCGTCATGTAAAATACACACCATCACCTTCAGATCCACCTGCTCACATCACGTGCTACGGTTGTGGTTTCTTCTGCAAACCAAAGTGTCTGCCACAGGCCTCAATCAGTTTAGAGGTTTCTTTTGCCAAGGTTGAGGACATCCCCAGGAAAAAGGGATGAAAGTCGCTGGAGGATCTGGCCTGTGCTTTTTCCAAAGAGGGCTTTGAGGACTCTGTATTTAAAGGGGAAAAAGTGGGCAGGAGGGGAAGGAGGAAAGAAAGAAAAGAGGGAAGGTAGGGAGTGAGGTGAGAGGTCACATTCTTATGAGGCTTTGATTAACTCTCACCGAATCCACATCTTGCATTTGAAAGGAGGGGGTAGGGGAACAGTCATTTATGTGTTTGTCTCAAGCTCAGTAAATCTGTATTTTACATGGGATAAAGTAAACATAAAGTGGAGGGAAACGTCAAATATATATTTTATCTTGAGGTGGGCAGGGGGACGATTTCAAGTCTTGTCTTTGTCCCATACCTCTGAAGATAAGCTGTTAATTTACATTGTCAGGGCGAGGGAGGCCACCTGGAGAGATATGTGGCCTTCTGTCTTGCAGCTGTCTGTTTAGGAACAAAGGGAAAGGCAGTGTTTTGCATGACTCAGTTTCCAAGCATAACTCTCCCATTTGGCATAGTGAATTTGGGGTCCTGAGACAGAAGGGGTTTCCTTTCTCCTTCTGATGGTCGTTTATTCATTCAATAAATATTTTTTAGGAGTACCAGCTAGTGTGCACGATGAGGATGCAGCAGTGAATAAGACACAGAGATCAAACAGACCAAAAAAAGTAGAACCTATTAACATGAAATGTTATACATGGGATTAAAATAGGAGGATGTGTTGAAGAGGGTGGTCCCAAGAGAGCCCTGAGGGAGGTGACATTTGGCCCTAGACCTCAACGACCAGGAAGCCATGTGAAAACTTGGATGAAAAGCCTCCCAGGCAGAGGGAAATGGCCTTGAGGCGGCAGAGAGTATGGAATGTTCTAGAAACCTTTGGCCATCAGTGCTGGAGCACAGAGGAAGAAGGAAGCATGGTGTCAGATGAGCTTGAGGAACAGGCAGGGGTAAGATCCTATAGGGCTTTATGATCAAGGAGAGAAGTTTAGATTTTATTTCCAGTGAGATGGGGAAGTCATGTAGGATTTACAAATTGCTATGTTGTGTGTTCTTCAGTTTATGATTTTATAAGGGTCCCTGTATTAGTCAGTTGTCATGCTGCTAAATAAAGATATTGAGACTGGGTAATTTATAAAGGAAAGAGGTTTAAGTGACTCACCGTTCCACATGGCTGCAGAGGCCTCGCAATCATGACGGAAGGCAAATGAGGAGCAAAGGCCCATCTTACATAGCAGCAGGCAACAGAGAATAAGCCAAGTGAAAGGAGGAATCCCCCCTTATAAAACCATCAGATCTCGTGAGACTTACTCACTACCATGAGAACAGTATGGGGGGAAACTACCCCCATGACTCAGTTATCTCCCACTGGGTCCCTCCCACCACATGTGGGAATTATGGGAGCTACAATTCAAGATGAGTTTTGGGTGGGGACACAGCCAAACCCTGTCAATGCCTCTGGTGGCTGCTGGAAGAAGAGAGGACCCTGGGAGTAAAGGGATGTTGGGATCCAAGATGACTGGGACTTGGGTTAGCATAGTGGTGGCCAAAGTCAGAAGTGGACAGTTTGTAATTGCCCAGTGGGCTTATTTTGCCCACTGTCCAGATAGGGCTGATTTATCAAGACAGGGGAATTGCAATAGAGAGAGTTTAATTCATGCAGAACTGGCTGAATGGGAGACTGGAGTTTTATGATTCAAATCAGTCTCTCTGGAAATTTCTCTGGAAATTTTGAGGCTAGTGTTTTTCAAGGATAGTTTGGCGGGCAAAGGAATGGGTGCTGCTGATTGGTTGGGGATGCAATCACAGGGGTAGGTGGAAAATGGTCCTCTTCTGGTGAGGACACAGTACTGGTTGGTGGGTCTGGGTCGAGCCATCATAGTCAGAAATGTAAAAATCTTCCCCTAGTCCGTATCAAGTGTTAAATAAAAGAAATGCAAAAACCTGAAAAGATATCTCAAAACGCCAATCTTAGGTTCTACAAGAGTGATGTTATCTGCAGGAGGAATCAGGGAAGTTGCAAATCTTGTGACCTCAGGAATAATGGCTGGGAATCCTTTACACTAGCAGAATTCAGGGTTTTTTGTTTGTTTGTTTGTTTTTGTTTTTTTCTTTTGAGATGGAGTCTCGCTCTGTCACCCATGCTGGAGTGCAATGGGGCGATCTTGGCTCACTGCAACCTCCATCTCCCAGGTTCAAGCGATTCTCCTGCCTCAGCCTCTGGAGTAGCTGGGATTACAGGCACCCACCACCATGCCTAGCTAATTTTTTGTATTTTTAATAGAGACGGGAGTTTCGTCATGTTGCCCAGGCTGGTTTTGAACTCTCGAGCTCAGGCAATCCCCCCGCCTCAGCCTCCCAAAGTGTTGGGATTACAGGTGTGAGCCACTGCCCCTGGCCAAGGCTCCTTTTAATCCTTGTAACCTAATGGAACTACATTAGCTTTACAAAGGTGGTTTAGTTTTGGGGAAGGACTGTTATCTTTTAAAGTATAAACTAAATGTCTCTGAAAGTTAGCTTGACCCAAGCCCAGGAATGATCATGAGCGGTTTGGAGGTTAAAGGCAAGATGGGGGGTTAGTTAGATCAGACCTCTTTCACTGTCATAATTTTCTCACTGTTACCGTTTTTGCAAAGGCAGTTTCAAGTTCTGGACATACTCTGTTAACTTACCCGTGAATTGGAGATGTGTTGGCCACAGGGGCCTGAAGGATAAAGAGGCATTGAAGGTGTCTGCTCCATGCTTGGCTTGAACACTAGGGTGGGTGGTTTTGCTTTCGACTTAGGCACCTTCTTACCACTCCCCACCCCGAAGTATTAATTTCATTCCTCCTGTGTCTGTCTCATTCTTGCTGGCAGCTTATTCATGTACATACAGCCGCAGCTTTATTGGATAAGCCTGTTTTGAGTGGGGAAAGAGGAATTTGTTCTCTTTTGGTTCGGCTCAGGGCCCTATATTCCTTGTACTCGCCTCCCCCTGTTGAGTTTGTTTCTGCTAATGGAAATAATGTTCGGATTAAGAACAGATCTCTTAAACCTAGAGTTGACTTCCCTGACGTTTTATTCCCCCCTCCTGCTGCTTTGTGAGGAGATGCTGAAGATGCCAAAGAGGTGGGTGGGGGATGAAGTGATTATTTATTTGTGTGTAAATGAGGAATGGTGACTAAAGCAGGTACAGGGCACGACCTGAATCCTGCAGGAGCCACACCTGACACGATTCCCTTTCCCGACTTCAGGCTCTAAATGAATTTCTACTTGACTAAAAATACCTCAAGAGCTGGGTGGCAGCTTAAGCTGTCGGTAAATTTAAAACAGGTTTGCGTGCCACTGATTATAGCAGAGGATAAAAAGTTAGTGGAGAATTTTGTTTAACTCCCGGTTCTCCGTCCTGTCTTGAAGCCTACACCCTTTGATTCCTGGATGGATTGCAGTGGTGGGCTGTATATTTCACTTTATTTTTCTTTGAACTTTTCAATGGCCAGGGACTATGTGTGTTTTAGGCTGAAGACCTGTCTTGCTTAAGAGAAGATGATGTAAAAATGGCCTGGGGCTGATTAGACAGAAAGTCCAGTGTGAGTCAGAAGTGATCTATGCCTGGCTGGCTAAACAGATCCACTCTGGGGCTGCATATTTATTTGTGAGACACCTCCAGAATGTCTGTCCTCCTTTCTTAACCTTCTGCCTCTTACAATGATCGTTCTGTACCATCCTGCAGGGAAACCATAATTAAACAAAAATAGTAGCCAGGCGTGGTGGCGTGCACCTATAGTCCTCGCTACTCAGGAGGCTGAGGTGGGAGGATCGCTTGAGCCCGGGAGTTTGAGGCTGAAGTGAGCCAGGATCGTGCCACTGCACTCCAGCCTGAGTGGCAGGGTGAAACCCTATCTCTAAGAAAAATAAAAATGATAAGAACTAAATTTGTTAAAGGCTTTCTATGCATTGACACATTGAATCTACACAGCCACTTTCTTGGGCATCAACAATGCTGAATTTTACTTGAGCCCTGTGCTCCTGCAAAAGAACAAAGTTAACCTTTGTACATGAGATCCTTAAGATCTCATGGTAAAGCACCCTCCGTAGTGTGATTTTTCCTTTCTTCCCTTCGCAATAATCCTTTCCAATGATGTTTTTCCTTACTTAATCCAGATTAGTTTTTTCTTTAACAGTTCATATTAAGTATGATGGTCTCTATTTTGCAGAGGAGGAAGTTGGGGCTCAGGGAGGTGGTGACAGGCAGAATGGGGAGCTCTGGTCTGTCTGAACCCAGAGACCGTGCTTGTTCCCTTAACTAGTTCCCGAGGCTCTGTTCATGAATTGTAGACTTTATCTGAACTCTCTCTGGTCCTCTACATGCTTACCATCTAATCAGAGACACAGACAGTACTTGACTCACAGTGGGTTTGACTTACAACTTTACGTTGGTGTAAAGCGATGTAACTTCAGCAGAAGCCTTACTTCGAATTTTGAGTTTTGATCTTTTCTCAGGCTAGCGATGTATTTGGATATTGTGTTTTGTGTTTTAGCATCCTGTCATGTCTGCAAAATGTCCGTGTACAGTATTCAACACTTCATTATAAACTAGGCTTCGTATTAGATGATTTTGCCTAATTGTAGGCTAATGTCAGTGTTCTGAGCATGTTTAAGGCAGGGTTGGCTAAGCTGTGATATTCGGTAGGTTAGGTGCGTTAAATGCATTTTCAACTTAGGCTATTTTCAGCTGACAGTGGGTTTATTGGATGTAACCCATTATAAGTCACGAGCATCAGTCTAAGATACTGAGTCATGGTTTGTGTAGCATCTTTGTTTTATAGCTCTGGGAAAAGAGAAACTCATGCAATATCACTGTTTTTTATGCATTTGTGTATTCCTCTGAATAGAATCTTCAGGAGGAGAAAAATCTTGGTGTCTACAGCAGAAACAGGCACGCCAATGTTGAGCTTCCAGCCTGCGTGGTTAGGAAAGGTTCTTGGACCAGGCAAGACTGGAGCTGCTCCGAGGAGAAGGGGTTCCATGTGGAAATTGCAGGACTCACATATAGGGTATTATTGGTTAGAAATGCATGGGAGTGGGAGAGTCCAGGGAGGGGTAGCAGCGGTTCCCTTGCCTGCCAGGCAGCCAATGGCACCTTCTTCTCTGGGCAGTGGTGAGCCATTGCAGGTCTTTGGGCAGGAGAATGTCATAATGACAATGATGATAATAATGATCACACTGATAATAGCCTGTGCCTCGTGTTTTTATAACTCCTCTCCCAAGGTGCCCTTCTCTGGAAAGCTGGGAGTGCTTCACAGATGTTACCTAATTAATCACTAGTGCTTCCCTGCTGAGGGAGGTGGGGGGTGGCTAATATCCCCATTTTTCAAAGGAGGAAAACCAGGCAATGGGAAGCTCTCAGGTAGTCTAGTGAAGCAGTGTGGGTTCTGGGAGAGACCCTGCAACAGTTAGTTGTTCTTTCTCTCTTTGCCTCCAGACCCACAGCCCACCTTTCGGGAATAGAGTGGCTAGGACACATTGGTTTGTGCATAGGGAGGTACAGATAAGAGGGTCTCTGCATGAAGGATGGAGGAGAGGAATCCATACACTGAGTGTTTAGAGATGCTCGAATATGGACACCTGGGGGTCAGAAGAGGTCACTTCTGGCTTTGGGCACACCCTAGACCTTGATATCCCCTTCTTCTGCTCCCTCAAAGATGTCTCTTGGGGCATTTATCATCCTCCTCTGAGTCTGTTGACCTCCGTGGCTGTTCTGTGCCCTCCTTGAGGCAAGGATCTTACCTTTTATAATCTAACCTTGGTGCCAGGTTCATGCGCTTTGGCTTGACTATTAAAGTTGCCATCTTTTGACATGGGTGAGTCACTTCCCCTCTCTTAGCCTCAGTTTCTTCATCTGTAAAAGGATGATGACAACTACACCTGCCTTATTGGGTTACTGTGAAGATTAGATGAGGTAATGCATGTCATATGCTCAACAGTGCCTGGGACGTTTAATAAATTATCAGTGCTCTCATAATAGGGGCTTACAAATATGAACACGGGATTACTGCTCTAAACTGGTTCGTGGATACAGACGTACCTTCTTGAATGCAATTGACATAAACGGAAATTGGAGTAGGAATCAGCTTCCTTGAAATGGAATCATTTCTCCTGTTGATGTGTATTGTAATTTTAAAGAAAACATATGCACTTTTTCATTTCTGCCTGGGTGTAGTCAAGCTTTTGTTCCAAGTTCCTGAGCCCCTCCACCTCTCCATCAAGTATCTAGTAATCCATAAACAAGGCTTAAGCTGCTATTTAAAGCAACTCTGCTGTTAATCCGTTTGTAAAAGCAAATCCTTTGGGAATGTGAATAACCTCCCCCCCTCCAGCTCTTTCCTTTTGAGCTTATTGTGTAAATTCAGGTTTTTCCTATTTTATTTCTTTTAAGGTAGTGTTATCCATGACTGAGAGTCAGAGATTCAGAACTGGGAGATTGATGGAATCTTGGAGTGCCTGGCCCAACATCTTCATTTAAAAGATGGGAGATGAGGACCTGGCGAAGGGGGTGCTTTTCACATCTGGGTAGCAGTAAAACTCAGGCTTAGCCCATGTCTCCAAAAGTGTTTCTCAGCTGTTACGTAAGTGATTTAATTGTCATGTATTTATTTAAAGCGATACCGTTTTTTTCCCCCTAAATAATAGTAATGCAAGTAGTATTCATATTGTGTTGGCTCTGTGGCAGGCACTATTGGAAGCACTTGCCTTGAATTAACTTTACATGTTTTAAGTCATTTACCCTTGAACAACCTCTCTATTCAGTAGGCTCTATTGTTAGTGCTGTTTTGCAGATGAGGAAACTGAGGCATCACGTTGTTAACTCACTTGTCCGGGGTCACACTGCTCATAGGTGACTGTCAACTCCAGAGCTCATCAATTACAGGTGTCTCTCTATTGACTAAATGCATGGCCGTAAAGCTTTATTTTTAAAAGAGATCTATTTCACTACAAGGTAAGAGTTGGTTGAAGAAAATACTAAGTTACTGGATTGGGTGGTACAGAAATATGGCAAAAACCGTGAAACTAGGTGCACGGGCATTGGAAGTTTGGAAACGTTACAGAATACCATGTATTGTGTCAAAAATGCATTTGCAAATTTTCAGGAAGGGCTCGTTGGGCGCCAAGGGCTACATGAGGTGCCAGAAACAGACAAGTAGCTGGAAACAGACCAAATCAGACAAGGCTACTGCCTTCGTACAGCGTATAATCTAGCTGAAAAGAGCGCACAAGAGAAGAAATAATAAGATATTATAGCCTCTGGAAAATGTTCCAGGGAGGCCAACAGTGGAGTACATAGGCGTGTGTGTGTGTGTGTGTGTATGTATATATGTGTGTGTTTATGTGTGTTATGGGGACAGGGGCAGGCAGTGGGGGCCTCTATTTACTAGGTTCAGTTGTCACATCTACGAAGAAGTGACACTTCCGATAAGACATGAAGGTGAGTGACATGGACAGGTTTGTCTCTTCATCCGATCATGTCTTTCTGCTCCGTCATCTCCTCTTTGGGAGTAAATGCAGAGAACTGTCAGTCTGTGAGCAGTTTTTACCTCCTTCAAGGACTCTGCAGGCACCTAAAATCAGGAATTCCTCCAGACGCGATGCTGGGAATAGGACAGCACTAACTGTCACCCCTCTGTCAGCTGTAGATTGAGAAGTGCTGCCACCAGCGATTGATTTTTTGCTTTCTCCATGAGAGAGACAGCAACAACAGGGTTAGTTTATTACTAAACTGAATCATTAATTCATCTGTATCTTTACATACTGGTGCTGTCAAAGAGAAGTCAGATGAGTTTGGAATGCAGATTTTTACTCACCCTCGGAGCTGCTCCCTGCTTTTAGCTAACAGCTTTGCTAAATAAAACAGCCTATTTCTGGCCAACTTCCTTCCCTAGGGCAGGAGTTGCAAAGTTAGATGTTTTCTGGGCAGGGTTGGTAATGAGAACAAGTGTCCTGGCCACATGGGGACTGGGCACTCCCACACCGCATCTGAAGTAGACAGTGCCTCTCAGATTCAGTCAATTCAAAGTATGAACCCAGTGAGGCCAAATCTAATTTTTCAAAGAAGGTTAGACATCCAGAATTTCAATGCACAGTCTTCCTGAGGTTCGAACATTGGCGGCTAATTGAAAAATTTAAAAACGCTTTGCAGGTCAAAACAAAATATATCTGAGAGTCAGATTCAGCTAGGGAGGTGATCAGTGGGTGACCTCTTTTCTGAGGGCCCCTGAAAACCGGGTCTGGCCAGCCGAGGGATAGAACGGGCCCAGGGTCTCTCAGAACTTGGTGGGACTAAAGGAGAAGAAATTGGCAAAACCACCTACTTACCTGGGATTGGTTGTACAGCATCATCTCCTACCTGCTGATTTGCTTTCGTTCTGATCCTTTGGGGCCAGGGCTGGAACTGCTTTATAGAAGCCCAGGTTCTATGCCAAGTGTTTTACATACATTATTAGCCCAGGTGATCCTCCCAGCAACCCCCAGAGGCAGATCCTAATGTTATCCTCATCTTATGGAGGGAAACTGGAAAGCTTTAAGAGGTTAAAACTTCACTTAGGGGCCGGCGCGGTGGCTCATGCCTGTAATCCCAGAACTTTGGGAGGCCGAGGCAGGCGGATCATCTGAGGTCAGGAGGGCGAGACCAGCCTGGCCCACATGGTGAAACCCTGTTTCTACTAAAAATACAAAAATTAGCCAGGCGTGGTGGCGGGCACCTCTAATCCCAGCTACTTGAGAGGCTGGGACAGGAGAATCACTTGAACTTGGGAGGCAGAGGTTACAGTGAGTCGAGATCTTGCCATTGCACTCTGGCCTGGGCAACAAGAGTGAAACTCCATCTCAAAAAAAAAAAAAAAAAAAAAAAAAAAAATCCACTTTGGATCACACAGCTATGATAGAAAGTAGCTGAGTTGGAAAACACACCCTGGCCTGTTTCCAGTGCCCAAGACATTGAGGGATGCTCACTAGTCTCTTCCTTTGACATAAGCCAGTTCTTGATTCAGCTCTTAAAATGTAAATGTTCCTTTTGTTGAAATCATTCATCTTATCATTGCCATTGCAAGTCAACAGTTGCCGAGCCAGGACCATATGTCAGACACCCTGTTTGGCTCTGGGAAAACAAGTGGATAAGACCCAGCCCCTGCCACAAGGAATCTTGAATGTCATAGTGGAGTGAGAAAGATGGGTGCTTAGAGAGAAGTAATTACAGGGTAGAGTCGTGGTGGCGGTGACCGCAACCAGCTAGCTGAGGAGGGAGTGGTCTACTTATCTTCGGAGGTCAGGAAAGGTTTCCAAGAAAACCGTCTTGAATTGGGAAGGATAAATATGAATCCTCCAGGTGGGCAAGAGGAGAAGGGATTCCTGGCAGAGAGAATGGGCCGTGCAAAATGAGGAGGAAGATGTGAAGCTGCTGTGCATTTCCTGTGTTTGTGGCTAGTGACGGTGGTTTAGAAGGAACGGTCTGTCCCTGCGCTTGGGATTGTGACTGTGCCTTTCTCACTCTCTCCATGGGAAGCCTGGCTTTTCTCCTCCCACCGAAAGGAAAGCCTCTGCCTGCAGCTTGTTGGAAGTGAGTATGTGGGTCTCAGCACAGGCGGCAAGGTGTGACTCTGTCTTGGGAGGTGGGACTGGGTAGTTGTTTGAAATTTGTCCTCTGCAGTCAAACCTCCTGGGTTCAAATCCCAGCTTTGCCAGTGACTGTGACTTTGAGTATGTTGCTTCACTTCTCTGTACCTCAGTTTCCTCACCTGGGTAATGGGGATGGGAGTTACACCTTCTTGGGGTCTCTAGGAAGTAATGCACTAAAGTGTCTGGCACGAGACGTCTGGGATAGTGAGCGCCAGTATGGGGACCGTTATCTGGAGTATGGGGACTGTTATCTGGAGCATGTGCGTTGTGCCCTCAGTATCCTGGTTGACTCCAGACACATGCTCCAGACTGTTATATGGAGCGTATGTGTGTGCCCTCAGTATCCTGGTTGACTCAAACATAGATAAGGGGGCATTCAGAGGCAGTTACACTGGCTCCTCTGTAGGGCCAAGTTCATCTCCCATGTGCTGTGTTGGCTGCACTCTTGGCTGGCCTGCCCCAAGTCCTGAGATGCCAACCTTTGTGCCGTGCTTTGATCTCCAGGCTGTGCTCTGCTGACACAGTGACACTGTGCAATCCACTCTGTGTGGGGTCCCATTAACACTGAAATTCAGTAATATTAAATAGAATTAGAAATGCAATTCCACATTTGTAACAGCCACATTTCAAGTGGTGGGCAGCCACGTGTGGCTAGTGAGTTCCACTGGGGTCAGTACAGACAGAGACTGTTTCTATCATCACAGAAAGTTCTATGGGGCAGCAGTGCCTTGGACAATTCCTGGGACCTTAAAATGCCTCTTGCTGAAATGGGCCCACCGTGGAGCTCTCCGTGTACCTGTGATGATGTGCAGTGATACTTTCCACCCCAGAAAGATGGAGAGGCCCAAATACCAGCATCTCCATTTGCCCCTTCTTGCAGCCTTTTGGCCCAAAGTGGCTTCTCTCACTATGAATCTGGTCAAGAGAGTGCCCAGCACATAGTGAGTGTCCAGTGACAGTTGAGGGAGGGGCACGGCACAGTGGGTAAGAGCATGGACTCTGGAATCATCCCTGCCCTGGTCCCAATTCTGGAAGGTGGCCTCTCTGTGCCTCAGTATTGTCATCTGTTCAATGGGGAAAATACCAACGGATGCTTCATGGGCTTGCAGTGAGGATTAACTGAGATAAAGTTGAAGTGCACTATTAGCCCACATCTGTTGCCACTGTTAGTTGAGTAAATGAATTCATTCCTAGAAATCTTAATTTCTCCTTCTGTAGTGTTTCCTTGGATTTAGAATCAATTTCATAGACTGTCAGAGCTAGAATGTTAGACATTTTCTATTAATAATTCAATCTCCATTTATTTTATTAAGATATTGCGACCAGGCACAGTGGCTCACACCTGTATTCCCAGCACTTTGGGAGGCTGAGGTGGGTGGATCATTTGAGGTCAGGAGTTCAAGACCAGCCTGGCCAACATAGTGAAACCCCGTCTCTATTAAAAATACAAAAATTAGCCAGGCATGGTGGTGCACACCTGTAATCCCAGCTCGGGAGGCTGAGGCAGGAGAATTGCTTGAAACTGGGAGGCAGAGGTTGCAGTGAGCCGAGATCATGCCACTGCGCTCCAGCCTGGGTGACAGAGCGAGACTCCATTTCAAAAAAAAAAAAAAAGATGTTGCCTTTTATTTCTTCTTTTTTTTTCTTTTTTGGTTGAATAGCATGAAATAAATAAAATTGTCCAGCTTTATTGAAATGTAATTGGCTTGTGATAAATTATGCATATTCAAAGTGTAAAATTTGATGAGTTTTGATATTGGTATCCACCTGTGACATCATCACCCCAAATTATTGGATATAATGAACATCACCCCCAGGATTTTCTTATTTCTCTTTACAATAACTACCTCCCTCTTCCCCAGACCCCATCCACAGGCAACAACTGATGAGCTTTCTCTCACTCTAGATTCATTTACATTTTCTGAGTTTCAAACATTGGCGATTAATTGAAAAGTTCTAAAACGCTTTGCAGGCCAAAACAAACAAACAAACAAACAACAACAACAAAGTATAGCTGCTCACTGTCCACTCTCACCCCCAGCCCCTGGAAACTGCCATTCTTCTTTCTGTGTCTATGATTTTGACTACGCTAAGTACCTCCTGTAAGTGGAATCACACAGTATTTGTCCTTTTGTAACTGGCTGGTTTCTCTTAGCATAAATAATGTCTTTGAGGTTTGTCTCTGTCACGGAATGTGTCAGAATTTCCTTCCTTTTTAAGGCTGACTAGTCCATGGTATGTGTATATTGCATTTGGTTTATCCACGCAGATCTTCCAGGAGGGACACTTGGCTTGCTTTCCCCTTTTAGCTACTGTGAGTGATGCTGCTTTGAACATAGATGTGCCAATAGTTGTTCAAGCCCCTGCTTTTCACTAGGTTGTGAATCCAGAGGAGAAATTGCTGGATTATATAGCATTCTACATCTAATTTTTCTATATTTAATTTTTTGAGACGCCACCTTATTATCCCTCCATCTGTAAGTGACACTTGCTTTTTAAATATAACGAGTATAAGCATGTGATAACAAAATTCCCCCATGAGAGAAGGATATAAAATAGGAGACTTCTCCTTCTTTTCCAGTCTCTCTCTTTAAAGGAATCATTGCTAACAATTTCTTGTATATCCTTCCATGGGATATACAACCACTTTGCAGAGTTACTGAGAGTCAACTGCTCCGTCTGCTAAATGGGCACATCTTGCTCCAACCGCCTCTTTTTAGTTTTATTTATTTGTTTGTTTATTTATTTATTTAGAGACAGAGTCTGGGTCTGTCTCCCAGGCTGGAGTTTAGTGGCGTGATCTCAGCTCACTGCGACCTCTGCCTCCCGGGTTCAGGCGATTCTCCTGCCTCAGCCTCCCGAATAGCTGGGATTACAGGTGTGCACCACCGTGCCTAGCTAATTTTTGTATTTTTAGTAGAGATGGGGTTTCACCATGTTGGCCAGGCTGGTCTCGAACTCCCGACCTCAAGTGATCCTCCTGCCTTGGCCTCCCAAAGTGCTGGGATTACAGGTGTGAGGCACTGCTCCCAGCCCTCCAACCACCTCTTTGCATTGTTGCCAGAAACAAAGGAAAATGCAGACAAAAGTGTGTATTTCTTCCAGAACCTTCAGAGGCCAGCAGGTCTTCCTAGAGAATTCAGCCTAAGCAGTCTTTCAAATACAAATACAAATGATGGTCTTTGGAAAGACCAATATTTTCAAAAGTGTCTTGAGAGTGAATGGCTCTCTGGATGTAAGGTGTGTGTATGTGTGTGTGTGTGTGTGTGTGTGTGTGTGTGTGTGTGTGAGAGAGAGAGAGAGAGATATCCTTCATTTCATAGATGGGGAGACTCAAAGCCTGCCCTGGCTTCCTGTCATTCCCTAGGATGACATGAGGCCCAGAAGACACCAAGATTCAGAATTCACAGCAGTGCTTTTGTACAGCTCACTGTCCTCTACCCTCAGCTACCCCACAACATGCCCAGTGGCCTGGCTGGGCTGGATCCTGCTCCCACCCACCACACCTTGTCTGATTTCTCTCCCACATCCTCCTGGGGCCAGGTTCCCATTTTCCTGCCACCAGTTTGCTGAAAAGCCCCGGGGTGTCTCTGCCCCCAGGCAGGCTGGGCTGGCCTCACAGAGGTTTTCGGTCTCTTAGTCAGCCTCCCTGATTTAAAGCCGCCTGTCAGATGTTGGAGATTAAGTTAGAAATCAGCCATTTGCGCTGAGTTTTGGAGAAGCTGCTGCCAAATGGGAACTCCTGAGTCTTTTCTTCTATATATAGTCTTTAGGGTGAGCTAACTGAAGTTAGCAGGGTTTATTTTAGGAGGTGTCTCCTTGGAGCGGAGTGTGGTGGGTTGGGCTGCCTGCCCGGGGAGCATTTGAAAGATTGCTTAGGCTGACATCCTGCAGGAAGATCTGCTGGCCTCTGACAATTCTGGAAGAAATATGCACTTTTTTCCTGCCTTTTCCTTTGTTTCTGGCAGCAAAGCAAAGGAGTGGTTGAAGGGCGATGTGCCCATTTAGCAGACAAAGCTGTTGAATCTCAGTAACTTTGCAAAATGGTTGTGATAAAGCGGAGGTAAGACAGGTCCTCTCATTCCTTATTTTGTATCCCTTGTGGTAAAAGTTAAGTTCATTGAAATATTCCGTCTGTGAAGAAATATTAAGAAAGTAGGGGATGGAGTGGGTTTTAATCTGCGCTTAGGAGAATATGGGATAAAGAGCTTGGACTCGAGAGTCATTCCTAGGTTCCAACCCCAGCTCGGGCTCTTACTGGCTCTGCAGCACTGGGCCAGTTACTTTTCTGCCTCAGCCTCAGTTTTCCTGGCTGTAAACTGGTCATAATTTGCCTTACAGTGTTGTCGTGATGGTGAAAACGTGAGTTACAAAGAGTTAAGGCCAGTGAAGTACCTGGCACCTAATACATACTTCATAAATGGCAGTTATTGCTTTATTTGAAGAAAAGGAAACTTTTAGCAACATATTCCTAGAAATTACCTCAATTAGAAGAAGACATCTTGCTAGAATACTAACTAGGATTTTAGGTTAAATTATGCAGTCATATATTAAAAGGTCCACCTTTTGGGAAATATCCATTGACTGGTGACCTGGCAGAAGGAAACCTCAGGCTCATTTCTCTGCAAGGTCCTGGCCTCTTTGAGTAAGCCCGATTGTCATAATCAAGATGACAGTGTATATTATTTAAAAGGTGATTATATTAAAGCATTTTTTGGTGAAAAAAAAAGTCTTGGAACAAATAAATACCTATCTGGTATGGGAACTGCAGTCTCTTCCTCTCTCTCACACACACCCATGCATATTGTCCCTTCAACATTCGTGCCATTTGTTGTGTTTAATTATAGGGGAAGTGAAATCCTCTCCAGAGTTGCCTACTAGTTAATTGCTGACGTTTGTTCATTCTCTGGACATTTATTGAGAATAAGCTCTGCCCCATGCCCAGTGGAGGAAACCCCCGTGACATTTGAGTACTGTGGACAGGTTTGACCTATTCCAATTCAACTAGAGAGAAAGAAGCAAGGGAGAAAAAGAGCAATGCAGATCATCTGGGTATCTTCTTTGTCCTCCAAAGCCTCAGTTCTTCGCTTTGTACAATGAGCACAGCTGGATTTAATGGGCTGCAGGTTCTTTGCTGCTCTTTGAGGCTGAAACTCAGGGGAGGTAAAGAAATTCTTTTGCTTGTTCTCAACTCCAGTGGGCTGATCCAGAGCTGCTTGTTCACCCTCCTCCTTCTAGATGAGATGGTTCCAGCGTGAATGGGGATGCTCCAGTGCTTGAAACTCACAGGCATCACGTGGTTAAGCTAGAAATAGAAAATAAGTCATGTCTGGGTTTGGAGGACTCCCTGACTATTCTGGTTATGTTTGGAACAGAGCATTTATGAGAGGCTGGACTGAATGGATGGGATCATAGCTTCCATTCCATGGAAGGCAGGGTCGTCCAGCCTTCCTGATGGGAATGTATTTTTTGGGTAGGGGTGGGGTTGGGGTGATAAGCATCTTGGGGAGTGAGCTACATAAGCCATTCTCAAAGCTCTTCCCCTGAGAATAGAGCAGGCTGGCTGTCCCGCCGAACAAAGAGCCTGGACGTCTTGAACCACTGCAATGATGGGAAGATTCTGCCATCCAGACTATGGGAACTCTATCGCCATGTCTAGCTGAGGACAAGGGGTTGGTGTCTGGCCTCATGAGGTCCCAACAGGTCTGTTTGATGGGCAGGTTAACAACATAGGCACTAGAACCAGGTCCTTCTTCCTGGCTGGGGGATCTTGGGTGAGTTATTAGTTAATCTGAGCCTTGACTATTCCATCTATAAAAACAAGACCCAGAATAGTACCTACTTTGTGTGTGTGTGTGTGTGTGTGTGTGTGTGAGGCAGAGTCTCACTCTGTCACCTAGGCTGGAGTGCAGTGGTTCGATCTTGGCTCACTGCACCCTCCACCTTCTGGGTTCAAGCAGTTCTCCTGCCTCAGCCTCCTGAGGAGCTGAGATTACAGGCATGTGCCACCATGCCCAGCTAATTTTTGTATTTTTAGAAGAAATGGTGTTTCACCATATTGGCTAGGCTGGTCTCGATCTTCTGACCTCAAGTGAGCTGCCCGCTTTGGCCTCCCACAGTGCTGGGATTACAGGTGTGAGCCACCGTACCCGGCTGGGCTTCTTTCACTGATCTCCACCTGTTCTCCAGGAATCACCTTCTCCCTGGCAGTTACAACTGGGTGAAAAAGAATTTAAAATCCTCATTCTTTTACAGGGGAGCAGAAGACGAAAGAGTATGTCTTTCCCTTTGTCTCCCACTATACCCTCGTGTAGCTCCATCATAGCAATTATTTTAGACGGTTAAAATAAAAACAATTTGGAAATGGTGGGAGGAGGAAGAGGCAATGATTTATTTGGCGTTTACCATGTACTTGACACCCATTATCTCACTAATTCCTCATAACGACTATATCATGTACATACTGTTACTGTATTATTATCCTCATTTTATAAATGAGGAAACTGAATTACATAGATTAAATAAATTGCTTGAGATCCTACCTAGTAGTTGCCAAAACCCTGGGCCCCTAATCCCTATGAAACACTTCCCCGTGCTAATTATTGTCGTCTCTGACACCTGGCTAGCTTGTGCGCTCCTTAGGTTGGGTGCATTTTTTTTTTTCTTTTGAAACAGTCTCGCTCTGTCACCCAGGCTGGAGTGCTATGGTGCGACCTTGGCTCACTGCAACCTCCACCTCTCAGATCCAAGTGATTCTCCTGCCCCAGCCTTCCGAGTAGCTGGGATTACAGGTGCACACCACGATGCCCAGCTAATATTTGTATTTTTAGTGGAGACAGGGTTTCACCATCTTGGTCAGGCCGGTCTTGAACTCCTGACCTCAAGTGATCCTCCTGCCTTGGCCTCTCAAAGTGTTGGGATAATAGGCGTGAGCCACTGCGCCTGGCCAGGTCCCTATTCTTTAACAGAAAAGACAAGTCACCAAATCTGTTTTAGGCCCTTCAGATGCAGCTGTGAGCAAAAGAGACATCACCCATCCTCTTGAGCACTGGCTTCTAGTTTGAGTGGCTGGTACCCTGGGGAAGGGTCTGGAAGGACACAACCTGCAAGCTTGGCTGGCTGTGGTTGGCCTGCCTCTGTCCTCTTAGGTCGGGGTTTCTCAGCCCCACGCTATAGATGTTTGGGGCTGGATAAAAGATCAGCTGACCTGTGCATTGCAGGATATGGAGGGAGCGCCATCCCTGTCTCCACCCTCTAGATGCCAGTACACGCTCCCTTTCAAGTTATGACAAACGTGTCTCTAGACAGTGTCAAATGTTCCCTGGGGGACAAAACCACCCCCTAATTGAGAACCACTGCCACCAGGTCGTGAAAGCACAGTGGGATGGGCCCCTCTAAGCCCTAGGGCAACGCTGGCTGTGATCCACAGTCCCACTTCCTTCTCTGTAAAGTGGTTTGATACACAGGTCAGGGTTTATTAATAGTACAGGCTCTGACGCAAGCAAAAACACTCAGTGATTAATGCTAATGGTAATGGTGGTGGTGCAGTGATGACCGTCCCTTTTCAACATTGCCACCTCCCCCTGCACATACATCGTAGGGACACCAGTGGCTCCAGTTGTTCAAGTCTGGGCCTTTGCCTGTGGTGCCCCCAGGGCATGGTATTGAAAGGCCGGGCTTCTGAAGCATGGAAATGTGGTTCCAGGCTGCCTGTCCCAACAACAGACCCATCCACCTGGCCGGTGGGGATTGATCTGATGGGCACGAGGCCCCAGGAGCATGTTCCAGGCCTCTCTGGAGCATGGACTGCCCTTGAGCACCAAACTTGACCAGCCTTATCACATCTTACTGTATTTCCTTTTTTGTAATTCGCCAGAGAGGCTTGTAAATCAGCAGCCACTAGCAATTCCTGCTTTGTGGTGGCTGTAAGACCTAGAGCAACTTGTTTTTCCAGACCTCTAGTCTAATCTTTTCTATGTGTGTGTGTGTGTGGGGGGGTGCGTTTTAAATGTTATCTTGAACAAGAAAACAGCTAAAATTTTATTTTTTTTGCATTGCGACAGGGCTTTTGCCCAGGGATCTGTTGGATGGGCCGGTTAACAATATAGGCACTAAAGCCAGGTCCCTCTTCTTGGCTGGGGGATTTCGGGTGAGTTATTAGCTAATCTTAGCCTTGAATTTTCCATCTATAAAACAAGACCCACAATAGTACGTACTTCATAGAGATGTTGTGAGGATTAATTAATGCTTATAATGCTTCTAAATGGGCTTAAAGCACTACCTAGTCCATAGTAAGTGCCTAAGAAATGTTATTATAGGATTTGAAGTCGCACGGATTGGAACTTGAATCTTGGTCTCTGCTCCTTACCTGCTGTGTGACGTTAACAAGTGTCTCTGCCTCTCTGAGCCTGTGTCTGCCTTATATTAATAACTGTGGTTGTTGCATGTTGAGCCACCAATGTGTCCAATGTGTCTGGGATATGCCTGATTTTTAGTGCTGAACGTCCCATATCCTCAGTCCCAGGCAAGCTGGGATGCTTGGTCACACTGGTTATGGGGTTGAAATAAACCATAGCACCTAGCACATTGTAGGTGTGAGTAAATGGAAACATGCCAGAAGTAGTCAGTCCCATTTGGTTATGTGTGGGAGGTGGTGAGGGGATGTTTTAGCTACTCATTTGTTTCAGCCTACAAATGCTCATGCCATTTTCCTAAGCCATAGAACTCTTGCAAATTGACGTTTTCTAACCTAGATTGATTTTTTTTTGTCCTTCTATTTTAGACAGAAAAAAGATTTTTTTTGACTTTCATGTTACAAGATATCACCTCTTGGTTTTTTTTTTGTTTGTTTTTTTGTTTTTTTGGTCTGTAATAACAATACTGAAGGCTGAATAATTAGTATGGCATGGTAGGTAGTAGCAACATAATGTCTTAGACCGTGTGGGTTGTATCATGATCCCTAAAAATGGGGAATAGGAATTATTTGAGACTTATTTTGAAAATCTTCAGTGTGCTGATTCACTGAGTTGGTTTTCAGAAGTACCTTTGGATCTGATTATGTAAAAGCCAAATATTATAATCTAGGGAGTAGGACTGAAGGCTGATCCTGATGAAGATTCAAATCGACCTACACGTGAACTTTGGCAGTGACTCCCTGTTGCTCTTTGGATAAGACTCAAGCTCCTTCCTAGCGCCCAAAGGGACTCCCTGACCTGCTGGCCCCTACACCAAATCCTCCCACTTTATCTTATGCTACTCACCTTCTCAATGTTGATCCTAGATTCAGACTTCCTTTCTTTGTATCCTCAAAATTATGAGTGCCTTCCCACCACAGAGCCTTTATTCATGCTTCTCCTTCTGCCTAAAATGCTTGTCCTCTCCTCTACCTTGGACAAGTTGATTCTCACTCATTCTTTGGCGGCCAGTTTAATTCTCCCTTTCTGAAAGAACCTGTCTGATCTTCTCTCCTGGATGAAGTTCCTGTGTTTTCTGTCCCTACATTCTCACCTTTGGCAGCATTTATCACAAATCTAACTAAATCACCAACTTTGCAATCAGTTGTTTGATGTAAGATGATGGAATCAATACTCCCTCTAGCTATCTTGTTATAGATACCTTATGTGACCATTGAGAAGGAGACAGTTGTTGAATTTTATAGGTATTACGAGAGGCTGGAGAATAGTGTTCACGAGCAGTGTTCTCGAGCCAGATCTCCTGAATTTGGTCAAATTCTAGCTCCAAAACTGTGCAGTTGTGCGACTTTGGGCACGTGGCATAACCTCTCTGAGCCCAGGTCCCTCATCTGTAAATAGAGGCTGATAGGAGTCCATTCCTTAAGGGCAGTTGTCAGAATTAAATGAGTAAAATATGTCAGTGCCTAGCACATACTATATGTTGGTGTTGATGGTAACAGCCATTATTATGAGTTCTACAACTAGTAAAAATAATAGTATTCATCATCTTGAGAAATTCCACCAGCTAGCTTAAAAGCATGTTGCTGGAGAGAATGAAACACATGTACTATATGGTAACTTTGTTTTATTCACAAGTTTTATGGCTGTAGAATTGTCTGAAGCCTCAGTTTCCTCATCTATAAAATGGGGCCAGCATTATCTTCCCCACAGAGTTGGTGTGAGCATTCAAAAAGCAGCCTCTCAAGCCTAGGTTGAGGCGCATAGTAGGTGCCTGATGAACGTCAGTGGCCCGAGCACTGTAGACACTGATTACTGGTTTCTCAGACGCCACAGCTTGGGATGCCAGAGCTTTTGCTTGGGATCTGAGAAGCTGGACTGTGAATATGGATGCCAACAACAGCCCTTCAGAGAGCATTCTGCTTCTCTGTGATTTAAAACGAAACAAAACAAAAAATAATATTGGACGATCCAAGGTGCTGGTTTTATATGGCAGCTAATGAGATAGCAGGGCAAGTAACTGGAGAATGTATT
Organism: Pongo abelii; assembly: GCF_028885655.2. Lineage (NCBI taxonomy): Eukaryota > Metazoa > Chordata > Mammalia > Primates > Hominidae > Pongo > Pongo abelii. Next base: position 19,187,390 of record NC_072003.2, read on the forward strand.
GCTTATAGGCACAATAAATATAGCTATGATTATATATTAGCAGCCCTCAAATGGCCCATAATGCGGTGAGTACATGTGAGGTCAAGAACGTGTTAGAAAACAGATGTTTGTTGTTAGTACTTATAGACCACACTTTTTAAAAGAAATACGTATTTGATGATTATTATGATCAGACATTGTTGTAAGTGCTTTACAGATATTCAGTTAATCCTAATAACAGACCTGGGAAGTAGGGATATGTCATTAGTATTATTCCTACTTCGCATATGAGAAAACTGAGGCACCAAGATCTCAAGTAATTTGCTCAAGTTCAAACGGAAAATAAATGAGCTGGCATTTGTACACAGAGACTCTGGTACAAGTTTCCATGTTCTTAGCCACTATTCTATGCTGAAGTCATACGGAAGAACATAATGAATGGAAACGGATAATTGAATGTAAAATACCCACTTTCTCCTAAAAATGGGCCAGACCAGCTGTCCTTGGTCCTGAATTTGACAGGCCTTTCCATTAATGGAACTTGTTCTTGAACGTTAGCGTTGGGAGAATTGTAGTCCTCACACTGTTGGAAACTATCTAATGTATTCTGTCTGCCATTGACACTTTGCCCCTCTAACACCCTTTCCCCTAAACTGATTTTCTTTTACCCTGTTGGAATGTGAGTGGTTTACTGTACCTGCTGAAAGCAGGGTCTTAATTAGCCTTAATTTTTGAAGTCTGCACCTGTAAACTGTGTTGAAAAGATTGAAAAGATTAGTGCACTAGTAATAAGATAATTGTCCCTGAGAAATGCTGTTAGCATGTAAACACAGTTAGCATGTGAAATCAGAACAACTGTAATATTTCCCTCGTTTAGTGTTTAAAGATGCTCCTGCATGAATAATTATAACTAAATGCAAAGTGCAGAGATGGGATGCTGCATGTTTTTCCTGCTTCTATTGCAGCTCAGAAATAAAACTCTGCATAGTGGAATCTCGTCTGAAGCTAGCCTCCCCTCCCCCACAGCCGTTTGAAATTAGTACCAAGAGTGGGGTAACTTAGAACAGAGAGAATTCCAAAATTAGGGATACTCGGCAAACAAAATCTACAGATCCCATAGCAACTTTTTTTGGGAGGTGTTGAATGAGAGAGACCACACATGCATACCTGTATGTGCATGTGAATGCTCACAAATGTGTGTGTACACACATGCATATTCACACACATACACTCTCTCTCTCTCTTTCTCTCTCTCTCTTAATATACAGAGCTGGAGAAAACTAGCCATGGCTATACACAGCAGAAGCAGATGTGATAAACCTCATTTTACCCTTTTAGACCTAGAAAGGTTGCAGTAAAATATGCTGCACCTGCCACCACATGAGGTCCTTCCTTCCTTCTGTGGAGTTTTTGCATCCTTTGATAAGTTGGAACATACTTTAATTTTATGAAATTAGTACATGTAGTACCTTCCTAACAGACCATAGCTCATCATATATGCTACATATCCTGTAAAGACTAACCTTTCTGCTTCCTCATCTCAGACGTTAGCCAATCAGTAGGTTGAGCTTGTCTCCTTCTCCTGTGTCATTTATACCCCAAACTCTTCTTTATAGGGAGGACTTGCCTTGACTTACAGTAAGGAAAACATCCTACAGCTCAAAAGTTGGCTGAGTTCTCAGCATACATCTCTCAGATTCCACCTATAACATGAGTTGGGTTTCCGTTGATTTTGGTTCAACAAGAATTTACCAAGTGCTTTCTATGTGGCAGTCTTAGGACTTCATTAAGCATAAAAACAAAGAAGATAGTCCCTGGTCCTGGGGAAGTGGGACTAGTTGTCAAAAGACTATGTAGCAGGGGCTGATGAGAAGACAGTACTCTCACCCCTATCCATGGGAGTCAACTTTGCTCTCTGCCTTGTATTCTTGTGTGTGCGTTCATAGGTGCTTCTTGAGTTAAATTATTCTTGGACTTTGCAGCCACGTTACTTTACAACCAGTCTATGGTTCATATCCCGTCCTTCTCTCTAACCTCAGGTCCTCCAGCTGAAAGTGCTGGGCTTAGCTTAGGACCCACTAAACCAGAGATTACAAACACCGATGCCCACAGCAGCCACACTGGCAGCCGTAAGTGAAGGACACGTGTCTGGGGTGGGGACTGCGGCAAGCAGGAGGGCCTGTGACACTTCTAAGAGAGATGGCTGCTTCCCAGTGCCAGAAAGGCAGTCCCTTAGGAAGATGCTGGATTTGTGTAGCTAGGTCTGCTGATTTTTTCCAAAAAATGCCAGAACTTTGCAGTTTTATGGGAAACCTCCTGAATGTGAAGTATTGGCATCCTATGTAGGTTTTTGTTGTTCTTTTTAAAACATTGTGCAGGCTGAACAAACTATGCCTGAGCTGAATACTGCTTGTAGATTCCAGTTTCTGTTGGCCACCTCTGCAGTCAGCCCATGAAGATCGTGTTCTCAAAGTGCTGGCTACACAGAGGCCACTGCTGAGTCACTAGGGTTACTTCCCACTACTTCATGAATGTGTTCAATGTGAGACCACACACTTTACCTTGCATCTTGTTTCTCCAGCTCTTTCTCATCCTGCCCTCCCCGCAGATGTCTCAATGAAGTCCCTGGGAAAGTAACACTTACTCTCCTGAATACAGCCTACAGTTCCACCAAGCGTGGCACGCATGTGAGCGAGGGTCCCCCAACCCCGCCCCACCGCAGAAAGCGTGGAAATAAAAGCGGATCGTTCGTAAGCTTTGGATCCGCCAAATGGGACTTAGCACAGCGTCGTCTCCTGCGTGTTGATGATCAACTTGCTTGGGGGATCTCAGGCTCTTGCCTGACCTTGGCACGAGGTCTGGCAAATTTGGCTTTCTGGGTGTAGAATTGATCGTTTCGGAAACAAAGCCATTGAGACAGAGTTGAGGAGAGTCCTCTGTTCACGGATGAAAGGAGCTCATTGTACAAAATTGGTGTGTCCTGGACCCCCTTCCTCTGGCCCCCTCCTGTCGTTCCCTTCCCCCACAGCTGGGGCTTTGTAAGGGTCTCGCAGGATGTTCTATCCCAGGCCATACTTTCTTCCCATCTTCCTGCCTCTGAGGCTGCCCTGAACAGAAGGAGAGCTGGGCTTGGAGCCCCTGTGCACGTTTTTGGCTCCTCGGGCCAACTCTGTTGTCGTGGGTGATGAGAGCACTTCCTTCCGAGAGAGCTAGGAGAAAAACAGCCAGGCTCTTCACAGGCAGCTGCCCAAGGCGGCTGTGCAGGAAGAGAAAACAGTGGGTGCTAAGAACATCTTCCTGTTCTGCCTTCTGCACGGGCACCTCCCTCCTGGGTCACGGCCCTGAAAAGTCAAGACTGTTGAGCTAGAGGAAGATGCTCCTGTGTGTATTAACCTCAGTGCTCAACTTACTTATGGATTATTTGTGTTTTTCTGTTTCTGCTGTGAAGTCATGGGATCCCGAACTTCTCTTCTTGAGGTTGGCGGGTGAGGGTTGGAGTCATGTTCATGGAGTAATATGGTACCTTCCTTTGTGGGGGAGGGGGGTAAGATATGGTGGTGAACGGATAGGGAGGTCATAAACTTAGATGCTTTCAGGGCTCAGCCCAGGTGGGCAGGGTGGGGTTGTGGCAAACGGAAGGGGATGTGCCTGCCTTAAGTGGACCTGCTTACCCAGTGGGTCAGATCTTTCCACATTTCACAAAAAGCCACTAATCAGAATATCGTGACTTCACCCTAAATTTTAAGTGCTGGCACCTAATTTTAAAAAATGTATTGTTCAAAAATTAGCCAGACTTAGTGGCGTGTGCCTGTAATCCCAGCTACTCAGGAGGCTGAGGCAGGAGAATCGCTTGAACCCGGGAGGTGGAGGTTGCAGTGAGCCGAGATCACGCCACTGCACTCTAGCTTGCGTGACAAGCGAAACTCCATCTAAAAAAAAAAGAAGAAGAATTTTTGTGCACCATGCAGATCACACCATACCACAACCACGTGTTTTGGTTACCTTTTTTTCTTTTTTTTTTTAAACTTCTCTGAAGATATTAAGGTTAAATGGGCCTGGCTCTGTGGCTTTCAACCAAGTCTTGAAACTCTCTGAGCCTCAGTTTCCTCCTATATAAATTAGGAACAGTACTACAGGGTATTCATAATCCAGGAACAAGGAAATATATAACGTCATCAAGAGAAAAAGCAAACTGGGCACATTGACTCATGCCTGTAATTCCAGCAATTCAGGAAGGCAAGGCAGTAGGATCACTTGAGACCAGGAGTTCAAGACCAGCCTGGGCAACATAGGAAGACTCCATCTCTACAAAAAATGAAATATTAGCCAGGCATGGTGGCACAGGCCTGTAGTCCCAGCTACTTGGGAGGGTGAGGTGGAAGGATTGCTTGAGCCCAGAAGTTCAAGGCTGTGGTGAGCCATGATTACATCACTGCATGCCAATCTGGGCAACAGAGCAAGACCCTATCTTTTTTTTTTTTAAAGTAAAAACAAACAAAAAAATAATCTATCTTTCCAGTCTTTATGGCCTTCTGGGAACAGCCACTTCATGAGGATAGAATGTGGGTTTACTGAAGTAATGCCCATAAATGGTGAATTATGGTATCTCGTAAGGACTTAACCAATGATAGCGGTCTACTGGGCACTGTCATCAAGGCTGTCATCTTCATTGTCACTATCATTTCATTAAGAAATATTAGAGGAGGTTGAGGGGACAGGCTGCAGGCAGAGTCCCTCCCCTGCTGAAGCTTTCTGACTCTATCCTGACTCTAAATGTAGAAGGCCCATCTGTCCCCTGCAGGGCCACCTTCCAGCCAGGTGTTCTCAGCGTCTCTCTTCTGTCCTAGGAAGGCAGCTCCACATCCCGAGCTGTAGCCTGGGACTGCAAAGCTCTCCACTCCCCACCTCCTGGGATCGTTTTTTCCACCCCCCATAGTTTGTGTCGGCAGTTCTGTGTGTGTGGCCTTTTGGAGTCATTCCAGACGCGAAGCACTGCTGAATCACAGTTTTCCTGTATCTTCGAACAAAAGATGTCCTGGTCAGAGGCTCTTGTGAAGGAGCAAAAGAGGAGGAAGTGAAGAAAAGCAGGGAGGGATGTGCATAGAAATTTATTTTGGCAAAATGGGATGAACTCCAGATTTGGTATCAAAAAACTGAAATTCTACACTGAATTTTAATCCAAACTGTGTGTAGCCCTTAGGAAATAGGCCTTTCCTCCTGGATCTCCCATGCCTCACCAGACAGTGGTGGGTTTGATTCAGGTCAGGGACGGACATCTAGGGAAACTGGAATCTATTAATAATATCTGCTCCTCGGGCCGTATTGAGAATTTGAGGCCAGGTGGACTGCTTAGTAACAGCTGCCTCGGGCAACTTATTGTGAAGTCGCTGCATAACTGGTCTACACCTCTAAGTGCTTTTCTTGAACTCACGATTTTGGATTCTGGAGCTCAAATCTGAACTATTTTCCTGTGGAACAGAGAACTCACCCAGCAGTCCCAGAAGTCACATAGTATCATTGGAACTCCAGACAATGTCTGTGGGACACTTGGCAGTATTGGTTCCAGCTGGGCCACCTGCCATCTTGGTGACCACAGCAAGTGGGTGCAAAATTGATAGGTGCTGTGGCCTGTGCCTGGGAAAAGCTAATTATTGGGATGAAGTATAGATGTGGCTTGTGTTCCCAGCTCCAGGAAGATGTGTGTTCAAACACAGCCTGGGTGGCCACCTTTAGAAAGATTTGCAGCATGGTGGGATTTAGCCAGCACTTCCTGTCTGGGCCGTGTCGGGTTGGGCCGTGTAGGGTAAAGGCTGCCTTCTTGGCACGTGGCAGGTCTTGTTTATGGTCTGAAATGCCTCTGAGCTGTGAAAAGCAAAACGCTGTAAAGTGTCGCCAATTGTCTTCTAAGAGGAACTAACATTGGTGGCCCACGCACTCTGTCAGGACTGAGCCAGGCTCTGGTAGAACATCTCAGTCAGTGCTCCACAATGAGTGTGAGATGATGATGGTGATTATTATTACCATTAACCACTGGAACTAGTGAAGTAGTCAACCTGAAGACTCACAGCAAGGAAATGAGAACATCTAGTATGAGGAGCACCTGATCCAATTCAGTGCTCCTTATGGCTTCTTAGTGCCAGATGCTGATAGAACCATGAACTGTGGTTTAATGATTCCAATTCAAGATATGGTTGTACCACTGGGAAGCAGTGTAGCTTAGTGGTCCAAAAGGATGCCCTGTTTCAAATCCTGGCTTCACCACCCACTAATGAATGACCTTGAAAAAATTACTTCTCCTTTGAGCCTCAATTGCACCATCTGTAAAATGGGGCTTTTGATGCCTGCCTCCTGGAGTTGTTGTAAGGTTTGTTTGTTTGTTTATTTTAAGACACGGTCCCCGTCTGTCACCCAGGCTGGAGTACAGTGGCACGATCTTGGCTCACTGCAGCCTCTGCCCCCAGGGTTCAAGCTATTCTCGTGCCTCAGCCTCCCGGGTAGCTGGGACTACAGGTGGGCACCAACACACCCAGCTAAGTCTTATATTTTTAGTAGAGATGGGGTTTCACCATATTGGTCAGGCCGGTCTCGACCTCCTGACCACAAGTGATCTGCACCAGCCTTGGCCTCCATGGATTACAGGCGTGAGCCACCACACCCAGCCAGTTGTAAGACTTAAATAAGATAGTATTTACAAACCCCTTACAGTAATACCTGGCATTCAGTGTGAGAACAATGTTAGCTGGTATTTTGATTATTGTCAATATTGACTAGCTATGTGACCTTAGGCAGTTTGCATTAATATGGGGGTGATAAATTCTGTTGCTTGCAGTAGCCAGGCCAGCTACTCAGTCTGGAGCTGTTTTCTTGCAAGAATACACATACAATGTTGCTAAATCTTCTGTTCTTAAAGGAGACGTGAGAAATCTAGATTTGCATGTGAAGTATCCTGGTTTTAAAACATTGGCAATGATTTCAAGTATTTCATCAAGGCTGCAGGCCAAAAAAAGCAAACCAGCTTGAAGCATCCACAGGCCACCAGTTGGGCATTCCTGTCTTAACGCTCTGTAGCTCAAGCCTCTAATCTTTTCAGGTAGGTTTCTTCAAAACCTTGTAATTCTAAGATGGTAATTCTGTGTACTTTTTAAAGAATTACAAAACCCCTTGAGGCGCACACAGAACAAAGTATTATGTACAGGAGTTTAGATTTTTGATAACCATTTGTGCTCAAGGATACACATACCAAGCTGGAGAAGCATTAAGATAATTCCCGAGTTTCCATGAGTCTGTGGTTTCTCTATCGTCCAAGGCTGTGGGTGACGAATTACCATCTCCAAGGGCCTAAGCTTCATTTTAAGGTTCTATTGCTCATTTCTGGGGCCTGGGCTAAAAAATATTGAATGAATGTAGGATAGCAAAAAGACCAGCTTTTTAAACTTTTAATACAAAAGAGAGAAAGCGTGCAATCCACCCAGTTTTAACTGCCAACGTTTCTGTAAAACATTGAGAATCCTCTTGTTATCTCTGTGGGGTTTCTGTTTTCTCCCCTGAGCCCTATTTGAAGGTGAGTTCACATTTTCCAACAAGGTAAGGGCTGTGTGATTCTGGCCTGCATTCACATTCCAAATGCAGTCTTTTTTAGAGAACAAGGTCACCTCTGTATCACTGGCATCCCTCCCTCATCACCCCATGCCGCCTGCCCTGCACGTGCCCAGCCTTCGTCTTAGGAGCCACTGTGAAATCCCATGGGGACATCTGAAGAGAAAGCCCCGTCATGCAACACCTTGGTTGCTGCAATGAGAACCTAAGAAGGAGGAGTTGAAAAAGAGTCCCACTTCCCTGAGGAGGAAATGCTGGAAAGTGGAGGGTGGTAGCCAGGTTTTTAGGGCAAGGCAGATCCCTTCACCACAGTGGGGAGAAGGGAACACTTTGCACCCATCCTGGAAATTTCTTGGGGGTGCAGAGCGTGAACACCAACGCTCTTAAGAGTTTCGTGCATGCATCCGACACTTGATGGCTGGCTGGGGATCAGAGGCAGGAATCGTATTCTTTGTCAGTTTGGAGGCTTTTTTTCAGTCTTGCATTACACATGGTAGAGTTTAGGTATCACGTAGAGTCTCTCCAGTTCAGCGTACATAAGAATCCCCCAAGGGTGTTTAATAAAAATGTAGATTCCTTGGACCCTTGCCCAGAGATTCTGATTCAGTAAGTTCATACTTTTGATTAACACCAGGATATTGGTTAAAGGACTAGTTTCTGGCAACTTACAAACTTGCTTACTGCTCCTGGCTCCATTCCTGATTAGCCCTGTGTTTTTGAGCGAATTATTCTCTGAGAGTATCAGTTATCTGATCTATAAAATGGGGATCATGATACCTCCCTTGGCAGCGTTGCAGGAATTTCATATGCTTGGCACAAAGTAAGCATTCAAAACGAATTAGCTAAATGTGCTCATTTCACTGCCGTCACGTGACATGGGTTGCATTCGTGTCTACGGTAACTTACCGTTCAGAAGGCTTGTGGTTTAGTAGGGTTGAGTGTAGAGGAATATGTCTCAGCCTTTGTAAGCCTGGAGGAAGAAATCATTTTTGAGGTTGTAACTATGTACAGTATCTGTTTTTATTTAATGTTCATGACAACTCATGATGGCAGTGGTATGCTGTGTTCAAGACAAGGAGGAGACTATCTTAGAAGGTTTCCTGGGACAGTATGGGTTTATACCTGTTAAGCTTGTATAATTATTAATAGTATCCCTTACAAAAAGGTCCCAGAAAATCTGTTTTCCACTTTGTTACGGTAGCTCTGTTGGCAAGTATAATCCTACCTGTTTACGTGGGATCAGTGAGAAAAATAAAGCTCACAGAAGCTAAGGACTTTGCCCAAGGTCACAAGTGGTGCTAGGTGGTTGTTATGGACTGAATTGTACCCCCCCACCCTAATTTCATATGTTGAAACCCTTCCTCCCCCAATACCTCAAAATGTGACTATTTGGAGATAAGGCCTTTACCGAGGTGATTACATTAAATTAATGGGGCCCTCATCCAATCTGACTGGTTTGTTTATAAGAAAAGGAAATTTGAGCCAGGCCTGGTGGCTCATGTCTTTAATCCCAGCACTTTGGGAGGGTGAAGCAGGCAGATCACCTGAGGTCAGGAGTTCAAGACCAGTCTGGCCAACATGGCGAAAGCCCATCTCTACTAAAAAGACAAAAATTAGCCTGGCATGGTGGTGCACAGCTGTAATCCCGGCACTTTGGGAGGCTGAAGCAGGTGGATCACTTGAGGTCAGGAGTTCAAGACCAGCCTGGCCAACATGGTAAAACCCCATCTCTACTAAAAATATTCTAAAAAATTAGCTGGGCATGGTGGCAACCACTTGTAATCCCAGCTACTTGGGAGGCTGAGGCAGGGGAATCGCTTGAACCCAGGAGGCAGAGGTTGCAGTGAGCTTGGATTGTGCCACTGCACTCCAGTCTGGGCCACAGAACGAGACTCCATTTCTGCCCCCCCAAAAAGAAGAGGAAATTTTGACACATAGATACCAGGGATGCATAGAGAAAAGGCTGTGTGAGGAAACAGTGAGAAGGCCACCATCTCTACAAGCTAAGAGGAGAATTCCAGACCTCAGAAGCCACACCTGCAGACACCTTGACGTTGGACTTTCAGCCTCCAGAACTGTGAAAAGATAAATCTCTGTTGTTTAAGCCACCTCGCCTGTGTATGATTATAGCAGCCCTAGCAAACGAATACAGTGGTTATGTATGGTTTGAACCCTGGGGTGACCCCTAAACCTGCAGTCTTTTCCCACTGAACAATTCATCTTTGTCCTGCACCAGGCCTGCAGCTAAGTGACAGTGTCCCTTTAGGTTTCTGGCTGGGCATTCAGACTTGGCTAGAGCTGGACATTCTCCATCAGGCTCAAGTCATGAGTAAGTTTTCATTCGCTGTGATCTGCAATCTGAAGAAGAGTTTCTTAGATTTTCCAAGTTATCTGGTGATTGGATGATGAGTGACAGTGAGACACCATCTTTTGATGGTGGAAGATTCCCAGTTCTGGCCTTAATTGGAGGGCTCTTGGGGAGAGAAAGCACCAAGCCAGCCTTCTGAAGTGTTCCTTGGGAGCGTCTGTGGAAGAAGGTGGCATGTAAATGTCCATTGTCTATGTTGTTGATTTGGTGGGCTTCACGGAGACATCTGGCTCTGAAGGCATGAGTCCCAGGGTCATTATCTCTACACCAATGTGATTGCCTAATACCGAAGAACAAGCGCTGTCTTCTGAACATCCTCAAAGCAAAGGGAAGAGAACACGCTTTCCAATGGCTGAGGCTTAGCTCAGGGCTCAGAATCTGCCAGGAGAGCCAGATAGGTTTGATGCATGTGTGGAATGATAACGAACAAAGTCCTCCTCCTCTCTCTACTTTCTTTTTTGGGGCTTAATTTCTTGTTAAAATTACGCCTTTGGCCTTGAGCCTGGCTTCTTGGTCTTACAAGCAAGACTTTTGAGGTGTTGACAAGTTTCATTGCTCTAAGACCTGTAATCAGGCTCTTGCCTCTTATTTAAACAGTTAGCTTTGGGAATAGCAGTGCACACAGAGTCACTTTAAACTCATTTCTGTCTCCCTCATGGTGCCTGCCATGCATAGAGCTAGCTACTAAATTGGAACTTAGTAAACACGTGTAGATTGATTTAGCTAACTTTACACGGTTCCTTGCTGTGGCAAAGTGACTGTTTTGTTTCTAGTCATGATATGTGTGCTAATTTCTGTTCAACCATGTCCACTACCTTTTTAAAAAAGACAGATGGTAAAAAAAAAAAAAAAAAGATTCCGGTATTTGTTAAGGTGGTACTGCTTATTTGCTATAAGTATTCTTGATTTTGATAGACATTATCCAAAAATTGTAGGGTTATTTTGTCTAAAGTAATAATGTATTTTCCAACAGAGCTCTTGTGAAAGAGTGGAACCCAGTGTTCTCCAGTGTAAGATGCTGGGATCAAATCCAGGCTTTCAACAGCATCTGTGTGACTCGGACAGGTTACCAGTGTCTCTGGTCATCAGTTTCTCCATCTCTATACTAATGATAGTGATAATGATAGTATCTACCTCTTAGGGTTATTACAGGGGTAAACGAAATGATACATGCATAGAAGTTAAGCCCAGTGCCTGGAACATAGTAGTGAGAACTTAACAAATGTCATTTATTGCTAGTATTCAACTGTTCAGAACTTCAGTCAAGTAATATGCCCATAGGACAAAGTTAAGAATAAACCAAAGGAATGAAAACTGTATGTATTTTCAGGCAAAAGGATTCTGAGTAATCATTTCCTGTCATGTTGTGTTGGTATCTACATAATAAATTCAGAAGGACTGGTATATTGGGCACACGGGATTGAAGGCTAATTCAGAGGCATGCAAGATCCTGATGGTCAATGGTCACTTATTTCCTTGCTTGATGTAATGGTACAGCTAGCACACAGGGCCTGGCACCTAGAAAGCCCTCTATAAATGATCGCTATTAGCTGTAGTTATTTCAGGTTCCTGGGATGCATTTGCAGAGTTAGAGAGAGAGCATGTGTTATTTAGGTTCTGAGTCTCTGAGTGTTGGTGACAACACTTTTTGATCTATCGAGGTCAGTGTTTAGAAAGTGTATCAGTTACTGCCACAGTAATGCTGTATAACAAATGACTTCAAAACTCAGTGGCTTGAAACAAGAAGCATATATTTTCTGTGTGTTGGCAGGGGGTTGGCTGATCTAGGCTGGGCGTGGCTCCAGGCTGTAGATTGTGTACAGGTCTGTTTCACGTGTCTGGCATCGTCCTTGGACCAGCAAGGTACTGGGGACATGATCTCTTGTGGCAATGGCAAAAACACAGTAGGCCACACTTCATCACCTAAGCATATTTCAACCTTCTGCTTATGCCACATCTACTAACCTCCCATTGGGCAAAGCAGTCAAATGGGCAAACCCAAGCTTAAGGGCTGGAGAAGCACACAGCAAAGAACTGCCGAGTCACATGACCAGAGGGCATGGATCTAGGAGCTGTGAGGAATGAGGGCCACCAATTCAGTGCACCTGGTTCCCCATTTGACTTCCCCAACTGAGCCATTGCAATAGATGATAGGAAAGGGCTTTCCTTGTTGTAGGCGGTTCCATGGTTACTGGTACCTGCATTAAGATTCTAAAAGCACTCCACTGTAGCATGCACGTGCATTGTAAATTCCCCTTTGGCCTCCAGGAGGCTTTCCTCTGATGGACAGGAATTTACTCTACTGTAAACCAAAGAGGCCCAATTTAGACAGACACGATGGATTAGGCAGACAGCATCATTGACCTGGTTCCACTTCGTTAGCCTTTCCAATTAAGGAGGATGTTGCTGAAAGCGAGACCTCACAGATATATAGTCATACCTTGAATCCTCTGGACTGAGGCTCTTTAGGGAGAGTCTTCTATTTCCAGTGCGTGCAGAGGGAGGAGAACATAATAATGTTGGCAAGTGAAACCCAAGTATTAATGATGTGGCCCCTTGTGAGGACTTTATCTTCTTCCCGGTTAGTTAATGAAGATGCTAAATGGATAGCATTTGTGCTTTTGCTTTCCAGAATCTTCTGAATCTTGGATCCCTCACCATGCACTGATAAGGTCTCTGATTTTGGAACATCAAATAGAGAGCTGATGCTTCACTGTGTCTAGAGATCAGGCTCTTGATTTTGTCAACACAGTTGACAGAGATTTCCCGTGACTTCCCAAGGAAAGTCTTGTCCATTGGAGCTGCTTTTAGGGGTCAGGATGGCGTTCTCCCCTCTTCAACCTCTTGGAGATTCTAAGCAATGAAGCATAAGTCTCAGACAATAGCCAAATGGTCTGTGAAGTACAGCTTAATTAATCTGGGCATGCACCCAACACCCCAGTCTGGTGCTTTGCTAGGACTTGGCTTGGAGATTGAGGCTAATTTTGAGGCTGAGATGCAGCTTCTTATCTTATAATCAAAATCGAGGTGGTAAGATCTGAATGGACAGACAGACAGACACAGACTACTCTGACCTGAACAGCAGATGTTGCATGCTCTCGCCCACTAAGCACGTACCAGGTCTGACTCACGCTGCCACCCACAGACCAGGAGGATGATCTTGCTTCCCAAAGACAAAAATGGGTCGTGCCCCAACACAGGGAAACAGGAAGTACAGAGTAGACTCTTTCTGCATGCGAGTGATACGAAACCTGCCTGATCAAAAGAAAGTTGCTCTATGAATGTCAGGTTTTACCAATCCTAGCTGCCACTTCTTCACCCCTGGGAAGGAATCAGTAAGGATTTGAAGAGACAGGCCCAAAACAGCTCCTTCATGACTTCCCCAGATTCCTTTATAGGTCAAGGCTGCAATGTGGGGAGACGGGGAGAACATGTTCCCCTCCATGTTTTCTTGGGTATGAGGAAGACTCAATGCCTGGGGGAATGTGAGAATTAGAGTGGGATGTTCTCTTGGCAGTTTTCTTTCAGTTACACCAATGGAGAATTACTGGGAGTTGGACTCAGAATTGGAGTTGGGGGACGACGAATTCCTCTTCGTAAAGGACAGAGCTGAGCAGAGCTCACCATGTTTCTGAGATCGTGCCTCTTACACTCCTCAGAATTGGGCATCATTACAAAGATACCATAGAACAGTCATCAAGACAGTGAATGGCAGCTCACCTAGAGAAGGGATTTAGAAAGTTCCAATTTCCCTGCATTTCCTTCATGTTCACAGTATGGGACAGTGGGCTGCTGCTAACTTATTTGCATGGCTTCCTAAAACCCCGTGGTGGAAAATCTGCTAAGAGAAAGCAAAGCTTCAAACTGGATGTGTACTTCCGGGCCCTAAAATCATGCCCATTCTCTGTCAGAGGAAGCTTGAGGTTGTTTTTCCCAGAATTATAAATCCAAGATGATTAAGTTCAGAGCAGACGTGGTATAGACAGAAATAGCCTTCATGTGCTGGGTTTCCTGTTTTCTTTGGAAACCACTCACTGGACATCACCACCTCCTCCCATCAGTCTTTTCCTCCTCCTGTACCCTCCCTGTCTCTCCTCCAACCCAAAGGGTTCATGCTTAATGACCCGAGACAGTACCACCAAGCATTCCCAGTCAATCGGCTTTTGTAGAGAGTGAATGAATAGGACATTTCTCTGGCCTTCTCTGTCCTAAAAAAAGACCTTCCCCAGCCCATTGGAATGTGCTCCTCAAACCAGAAATTAAGCTGCTCACTCTCATTCCTTGCCTTGTTCTTTCCAAGATCAGACACAAATTGATGATGGCCTTGTCCCTAGTCAGGACTTTATATTCTTTCTGGTTTATTCCTAATCCTCTTACAGAGCCAAACTCTTCTTATAGAGGGTTTGGATGCACGTTGAGCTATTTGGCAAGGGTGTCTTGTTTCTTTTTTCTTTACATTTTGTTGTTTTGTGTGATCTCCATGTGGGCATTTCCTTCACAAAAACTTCAGCTTCTTTCATCACTTGTGCGTGAGAGGAAGTGTTGGGGCGGCCTGCAGACTGGGCCAAGCTGTCCTGATGTCTCTGTAGAATGGAGGACACAGGTTGGGCTGCCCTCCCCGTGGGGTGGCTTGAGCACTGGGGAAATCAAGCTTTGTTTGAAAATGATGCTGGGAGCTTGGCGTGGTGGCTCACACTTATAATCCCAGCACTTCGGGTGGCCGAAGTGGGAGGATCATTGAGGCCAAAGTGTTGGAGAACAGCCTGGGAAACATAGCGAGACCCCATCTCTACAAAAATAATTTTTTTAAAAAGCCTGGCATGATAGTGCATGCCTGTAGTCATAGCTACTTGGGAGGCTGAGGTGGGAGGATCACTTGAGCCCTGGAGGTCGAGGCTGCAGTGAGCTATGATCATGCCACTGCTCTCCAGCCTGGGCAACAAAGCGAGACCCTGTCTCTTAAAAAAAAAAAAAAAAAAAAAAAAAAAAAAAAAAAAACAAGAAAGAAAGTGATGCTGGGATAGTAAGTTAACTTTTTTCCACTCCTCACGTGCATTTTCTCCTTTCATCCCACAGGATCCACACCCGAGTCCGCTCATCACCCTGGAGACTCAGGTAAGTACCTTTCCTGTCTTGACCACTTATCTGAGCCTTGATATTCCAGCTCTCGGGGCGACTTGTCCCGTGGCTCCGAAAGGCTGGACAGGTCCATGGCTGCCCCTTGTCCCATTTGGATGTGTGTGTGCCTACACATGTATGTATACACACTGGCATATAGTGTACACATGTGTGCAGTGGTGTGGGTGTGCATGGGTGCACATTCGCACCCAGGTGTCTGATACCCCCTCCCACCTGTGGCAAGAACCATAATCATTTCTTTTGAGTTTTCCTCTGTCCTTCGCTCCTGCCCAACCATCACGCAGAGGTTCATGCAAAGGAGAGAGGAGACAGAGGAGAACCGTGAAGTGGGAAGATGCTACTCTTTGATGCCTGAACTCGGAGGACTTTTATTCCTTGGCGGTGAGGGCAGCATATGGAAGGAAGTTGCATCCTTTCATCTGCTTGCGTGTTAGGCCGTTCTGAGGAATTGTGATTGCAGTGGCGTTTCCGTGTGTGGAGGAGGATGACCAGCGGGTCTTGTAAGGGAGGGCACGGCCCTGACTGTCTGCTTTCTGCCTTCCTGGGAGCTAGGACAGTGCAGCAGCTATGAGTGTAGGCCTTGGAGTTCAACAGAGCCAGGTGGAATTCCACCTCTGTGTCTTCTAGCCCTGCGACGTTCGTGGGGCCACATAATGTCTAAGCCAGTGTCTTCCCATCTGAAACGTCATCCCAGTGATAGTGCCCACCTTGCAGAGTTGTGGTTGAGGGTCACAGGAGATGACGTTTATAAAGTCCGGGGTACGTGCTAAGTGCCTGTGAGTGGTAGCTTTTTTTTTTTTTTTTTTGAGACAGTCTCTGTTGCCCAGGCTGGAGTGCAGTGGCACGATCTCGGCTCACTTCAAGCTCTGCCTCGCCGGGTTCACGCCATTCTTCTGTCTCAGCCTCCCCAGCAGCTGGGACTACAGGCGCACGCTGCCACGCCCGGCTAATTTTTTTGTATTTTTAGTAGAGACGGGGTTTCACCATGTTAGCCAGGATGGTCTCAATCTCCTGACCTTGTGATCCGCCCACCTTGGCCTCCCAAAGTGCTGGGATTACAGGCATGAGCCACCGCGTCCGTCAAGTGGTGGCTTTTTAAACCAATAGAACTGTTACCTTTCCTGCCGGATCTGAAGGGGATGTTTCTTATCTTTGGATTAATCATTTCCTTGGCTCTTTGGGTTTGGCTGACAGTAAAGAGAGAAGATAGACAGGACAGGCCTCATTCAGAGCCCCACAGTGAATAGCTTGCAAGCGTCAGACACAGTCAAACCTGTTCGAACCTTTCAAGGCTGAATGACAGCTCGGAAGTTTCAAGGGTTTCTGGGGTGCACCGGAAAAGACCACCTGCTCTCCTGGCCTTTGTCCCCTCCACCGTGGGTCCTTGCCCTCTCCTTGGCATCTCTGCTTGGGTTCTCCTGAGAGGAATAAGGAGACCCTCCTTGCTTCCTCCCTGATGGGGAAGGCCAGCAGATCTTCACGGTTTCTTTGTGCTTTTCTGTCCTTGGATTCTCTGGCACACAGGTGTAGCCCCAGGGCTGACCAGGCACCAGTGCCGGCAGGGAAGTATAGAAGGTGCAGCTTTGAGGAGGAAAAGGATTCAGTTTCCTCTGCCTGTTTGGCTGTCCTCTGGCTTGGTTTTGTCTGTACTTAACACCTTGACCACATTTGCCTTATGTAAATTTCATCTATTCTATAAAGTCACCTAAAAATACATTTTTCCTTAACGTAACTCACTTTGCTTTCAGAAATAGACTTACCTTAATCTAATGGTTCTAAACCAGGGGGTGATTTTGATTCCCAGTGGTTATTTGGCAACCTCTGAAGACATCTGGTGGTGGTCTCATCTGGTTGGGGGGTTTACAACTGGCATCTAGTAGGTAGAGACCCAGGTTGCTGTTAAATATCCTACAACACACTGGAAAGAATTATCCGGTCCTGGGCCTGGCACGGTGGCTCATGCCTGTATCCCAGCACTTTGGGAGGCTGAGGTAGGCAGATCACTTGAGGCTAGGAGTTCGAGACCAGCCTGGCCAACGTGGTGAAACCCCATCTCTGCTGAAAAAATATACAAAACATAGCCTGGCATGGTACTATGTGCCCGTAATCCCAGCTACTCGGGAGGCTGAGGCAGGAGAATCACATGAACCCAGGAGGTAGAGGCTGCAGTGAACCAAGATTGAGCCACTGCACTCCAGCCTGGGTGACAGAGTGAGACTCAGTCTCAAAAAAGAATGATCCAGCCCTAAATACTAATGGTGTCGAGATTGAGAAACACTGTCTCAAGCAATAATATTCGTGGAACCACAAGTTTGAAGTACTAGTTATATATTTTTTGCACAACATTAAAATAAATATTAAACTGTGAAAATAATGTTCCTGTAGGCACCCTCTGATGTCACCTAAACTTCCTATCAGAGATGTGTGTGCTACCGTTTGTCTCTCCCCAGTCTACGCCATGGACTATGAGAGAACTTCCAGGGTGTGTTTTTAAAATGATGGTCCTTCTCTTCGTTATCCTTCCCCAGAAGGATACCCTATTAAACTTACGAAAACCCATGGGCAAACATCTGCGTCCGGAACTCTGAAAGTCAAATCTTATCTCCTGGGAGTGGAACAGCAGAATCCCTGGATGGTTCTGTCTTTGACCTTCCTGTATCCTTCACTCTGGACACCACCCCATCAGCCCTTCAAAACCCTCATGGGAAAGAGGAGTTGCAGACCATTTGCTTTGGCCAGCACCTGAGGCTTCCAGCAGCAGCTCCTTACACAGTGACGACTCTTAAAGTCCAATCTGTTAGCCCAAGGGCCCTGAGCCTCCATCTGCAACCAGCAATGGCACAAGGTAGACTGTCAGCATTTGTGCTATGCCACTGGAGAAGGGCTTCAATTTGTCTGCAAACAATGCTCCATCAGTCTCATTTGGTTCCCTGTCTTTGGGGAGCCTGGGAATATTGTTCTCGCTCCCCGAGTTCTGATTTCCCATGTTAAAGAGATGTTGGAACCCAACCAAAGTGCAAATGTTTCTTTGTGACTGTTGGCACAAGCCCGTGGCCAGATCTGACTTTGTGCTGGGCCTCAGCCCATTGTGAGGTGAATGATGGGATCCTGTTCAGCTGCCTACAGGCAGGTCAGACAAGGGGGTCAGGTCCCTTTCTGGCAGGAAGTGGTGCCTCAAATGTTACCCATATGCCATGAACAAGATGGCAGATGTGGCCAAGCTTGGAAGAACCAACTCTGCAGAGGTTAGGTGACAGATGTGCCCTGAGCCCTGGGTCAGTTCCCACTTTTCCCCCAGTGCACTTGGCTTCTAAGGACAGCATTGCCTGCTCCATCTTGAGCCCAGCTGTCACAGGTTAGCCTGCCTGTTAGATTTCACCGAGAGCCGTGTTCTTGCACAATGCATCAGCCGCTTTGCTTGCCCAAGACCTGGCCTGCATTAGAACACTGGGCTGTGCAGGGGCCCTTTTCTTCAAGCATCCCTCTCTCCCTCGTGTGAATTGCAACGGTCCTCAGCCATCGCTTGGTTAATCTGTCCCTGTGCAGCTGTTCTGAGTTGGGGGAGATGGATTGATTGGCTGCTGAGGACTCCTCTAATGCTCTTTGCCATTAGCACAGCAGAGCTTTGCATCTGTTGGCATCAGCAGGACTCTCTGCTTAACGGCCAGATTAATAGAATGAGGAAGCCGTGGAAGGTTTAAATCCCTGGTGTCAGCTTCCCCCCTCAGCAGGCTGCCCCTGGGGAGGCACCAAGGAAGCCCTGACTTGCAGTGGTGAATGCTCCTCTGGTCTGCAGATGGTGATTGCCAGGGGATCAGATGACCTAGAAATGAAAAAAAAGAAAATAAAAAAGGAGTTCAGTGAGTGGCTTGTTGGCATTATTCTTATCCCCATTCTTACTAACATTTACCGTTTGCCAAGAACTGACTTCTCTCATTTTATCCTCAAATGCCATAGTTACACAGGTGTTTGTGTGATACCCGATTTCCACATGAGGTACCTAAGGGTCAGAGAGGCTAAGTAACTTGCCCAGCGTCACACAGGAAGCAGATAGTATTGATGCACATTAGACTCAGGGTTGCATGACATCAGAATCTTATCTTCTCAACTGCTTTCCTATTTTGCAAGAAAATAAAGTTGCCTTGACTAGTAGAAAGATTTGCTAACGTTCAGGCAAAGCTGGAGAAATGGGCTTGGTATATGCAATCCAACGTCCATAGATAGACAGACAGACAGACAGACAGTGCTTAGCACAACTATCCACAGACGTACTTAGATATATGGGTGGAGAGATGCATGATGGGTAGATGGATAGAAAGATTCAATGCTTTGCGCAGTGAGTTGTCTTTGACAGTTTGTCAGAGGGCTTGGGGGTAAAATGGTTTAAGCAATGGACCCGAATGAAAATTTATTTTAAAAGAACAAAAGCGAAACATGTCCCTGCACATAAGTAGTGTTTTGATACATTTGAATCCATATTACTTGATTCTCTCTTTCTCTTCGATCCCCAAGACAGTTGATCATTTCTGAATCCACTCCAACTGGCAAGGTCTCTTGTCATTAATTTTAGTGTCTCTGCCTCCTCCTGCCCTCACTCCCCCCACCCTCAACAGGCTGTCTGTCAATTAGCTAATGGCCTCCACTCAAACACTGAGATACATTGGGAGATATAATAAAGGAGCTCTTTTGCAGAGTCAGGATTTGTCAATCTGGGTATTTGTGAACTCACCTAGAGTTAGAGGGAAGCAGGTCTTCGTTTATGCTGAGAATCCCCCTCAGGACCTGGAGATCGAAGGCATCAGGAGGAAAACTCCCAACTTCTCAGTTTTCAGAACCAACCAGATACTTGAATTTCTTTGATCAGCTAACTTGGGGTAGAGGGAAGGGAATGACATTCACATGATTTAAAGATGGTGCTGGGGCCATGATGATTGTGAACAGGGCTCCTGTAGAAAATGAGTAGTGATGTGAATGGAAGTTAATACTTGAGAAATTATATCTATGTAAAGGGATTCATCTATTTCCTTATTCCATAAATCGCTGTTGGGCCATGTGGAGACAAGGCCTTGTGCTAAATGCCAAAGATAGAGCAGAGAAAAACAGAAGTTTCCTTGCCTAGAAAGCATCCATTCTAGGAGAGTCAGATGAAAAAGGTACAAATAGATATTAATAAATGCATCCATAACTTCAGATAGTAATAAATGGATGGAAATAAGACAAACATGTTTGTAAGAGAGTGACTGGGTAGAGTGGAGGTGGTTGTAAAATCTCCCAGGTAGTGGGGAATCTGAGCTGGAGAGATGAGGTTTGAGCTTCTGAGCCCAGGAGGTGAAATGCGCTGAAGAGCTTACAGTTAAAAGTTAACCTTGCAAGAAGACCCAATGACAGAGTTCTGAATTTTTTGCATAGTATGTCTGGGTTCCTATGAAAATAATGCCAGTTATTCTTAGATTCAATTAAGGCATTTGCTCCTCCAGTGCTTTTGTGTCATTATAATGTCAAGATGAATAAAGAATTACTTTATCAGGCAGGGGAGAAAGAAAAGGACCAAGGAGGCAGGAGAGAAGGAGAGAGGCTTAAATTCAGGGCCATCCAGTCAAACTAATGTCTGATGTGAGCATTTGGCAGGCTGAAGGAACTTTAGATCTTAGCAATGTTATGCTGAGCTGGGGGCTGATGTCTGAAATTTGGCTAATAGCTAATTAGCTGACTGATGTTCAACTGAACTTAAACTTCAGTATAAACCAGTAGTTCTCAACTAGGTCAATTTTGACCACCGAGGAGACATTTGACAATCACCTGAGACTTTTTCCTTTTCTTTTTGATAGAGTCTTGCTCTGTCACTCTGTCAACCAGGCTGGAAGTGCAGTGACTCCATCTCGGCTCACTGCAGCTTCAACCTCCTGGGCTCCCACGTCAGCCTCCCAAGTAGTTGGGACTACGAGTGCATGCTAATTTTTGTAATTTTTGTACAGGTGGGATTTTGCTATGTTGTCCCAGCTGGTCTTGAACTTCTGGGCTCAAGCAATCCGCCCACCTCAGCCTCGCAAAGTGCTGGAATTACAGGCATGAGCCACTGTACCTGGCCCAGCATTTGTGATTATTATAACTTGGGGGTGAAGGATGCTACTGGCATCTAGTGGGTAGAGATCACGGATGCTACTAAACATCCTATAATGCACAGGAAAGCACCCCCCCTCTAAAAAAAAAAAGCCTCAAATGTCAGTAGTGGGAAGGTTAGGAAACCCTGGAGTAACCTCGTTTGTTCTGAGGACAGTTTATTTTACAAAGACACTTCCAGCCATACAATTGCGACTTCCTTGTTTGTTCTCTTGTTTATGTTCAGACATCACCCTTTCTGGTTTAAGTTCAGACTTCAGCCAGCTGTAGGCTGTGGTTGTGACACATTCATCTTATTTATTTATTTATTTATTTTGAGACAGAGTCTTGCTCTGTCACCCAGGCTGGAATGCAATGGTGTGATCTTGGCACACCGCAACCTCTGCCTCCCAGGTTAAAGCAATTCTCCTGCCTCAGTCTCCTGAGTAGCTGGGATTACAGGCATGTGACACCACACCTGGCTAATTTTTGTATTTTTAGTAGAAATGGAGTTTCGCCATGTCGGCCAGGCTGGTCTCAAACTCATGACCTCGTGATCCATCCATCTTGGCCTCTAAAAGTGCTGGGATTACAGGCATGAGCCACGTGCCTGGACGACACATTTATCTTCTAATGTGTCCAGACCTGCATTGATATGACCGACCCTGGGTACACAATGACCCATGATACACAGGAACATGTACATCATGTGTTTAAAAACTGGGTTCTGTTGGATCATTATGGGAGAAGAAACCTCATCAGGAGATGGTTTCCTAAGAGATTTATGGATTAATAGTGCAAAGAATATGCAGAGTTAAAAAAAATTTTTTTTTCTTACTCCAGCTACTTGGCTGGGGTTTGGAGGGGGGTTTGCCAAGGTCTCTGGACTGATGGAGAAGATCTTTCAAATATCTTGATATTTAGGCCTGGTTCTTCTTTCAGGGATAGATCACAGGCTCGTTTGTGCGAACTTCTTTCTTGTGAAGCTGTTCCCCACTCCTGGGATTAAAGCAATTGCTGTCTCCTCTCCGTTCTTCTGGCTCTGGGCTTCGATTAACCTTTTCCTCCACAGAGAGCGGTTTTTGGACTAATCAGGGAGCTTCTGAATGGCTCTTACCTGAGTCTCCAGCCCATTAATTCTTATGGTGCCCAGCATCTGTTGAGAGGATGGTGAGACTAAATTGCTTCTCAGCCCATATGTTTTTTTCCCCCGTCAGCCTCCTTATGGGAGAAGAACCTCTCTGGGGCAGAGAAGGCTAGTTTGGGGAGGGACCAGATGGCTTTACTATAATCTTTTCCTCTGGCTGTGATTTGCTGCCTCTCTAGTTAGCCCTGGTGGGGCAGGGAGGTGACCAGCCAGACCACTGCCTGGACAGAGACTTGGCTCAATGGACAGGGAGTCTGGACTTGGAGCATGGAGTCGTTCTCAGGGAGGATCTGCGGTCCCCTGACCATGGGATCCTTTCTAGTCTGTATGACTCAGGGTGAATGATGTGATACAACATTCCGCAAATAGCCAGCAAGTTCCCCAAAGTGCAGCCACATGCCCCGTTTCGAAAAATAGATCATGTTCAGATCACCATTCCTCCCTTCTTGTTGGGAGTGGACTTCACCCAAGGCATTGAAAGTTTGAATTTAAGCCCTTAACTCAGAACACTTAAAATGATCACTCTTGGCTGGGCGCGGTGGCTCATGCCTGTAATCCCAGCACTTTGGGAGGCCAAGGCGAGCGGATCACGAGGTCAGGAGATCGAGACCATCCTGGCTAACACAGTGAAACCCCGTCTCTACTAAAAATACAAAAAAATTAGCCGGGCGTGGTGGCAGGCACCTGTAGTCCCAGCTACTCGGGAGGCTGAGGCAGGAGAATGGCGTGAACCCGGGAGGCGGAGCTTGCAGTGAGCTGAGATGGCACCGCTGCACTCCAGCCTGGGTGACAGAGCGAGACTCTGTCTAAAAAAAAAAGATCACTCTTGTCAATAATGATTACATACACTGAACAGATGTTTCATTGAGATGGGAACTGTACATTGGACATGCATTCATAAATTTAGCACTTTTATATAACATGAATTAAGCATTTATACTGCATGCGAGGCCCTCTTCTAAGTTAAGTTCTTTACATGGATTTGCTCATTTGCATTTCACAACTATCTCATATGGGAAGTGTTACTGTCATCCCCGTTTTACAGATGAGAA
This sequence comes from Pongo abelii, assembly GCF_028885655.2. Classification (NCBI taxonomy): domain Eukaryota; kingdom Metazoa; phylum Chordata; class Mammalia; order Primates; family Hominidae; genus Pongo; species Pongo abelii. The sequence goes on from NC_072003.2 coordinate 19,210,770, forward strand.
ACTGAGGCTCAGAGAGGTTAAGTTACTTGCCCAACAGGTAGCAAAGGCAGCAAGATTTGAACCTAGCAGTTTAGCTTTCATATATTGGAAAATAACCCCGGGAGTTACTAACTTTAACCCCATTTTACAGAGGAGCCCGCTAAAGCCAGAGAGACCAAGTTTCCTTTTAAAAGTTGTACAGTCAGTAAGGTGATAGAACCTAAACTAGAGCCAGGTGACAAATGAAATACTATCTCCTTCCCTGCTATGTTGCAAGATAGATATAGATAGCAATAAGATATAGAAAGAGATTAGAGATTAGATATAGACAGATTTGACACAAAGAATTGACATAGAGATTTGATATCTATTTATTGATGCAGAGATTTGATATGTATTAGATGTGGATATAGATTAGATCTCGCTTGCTATAGATCACTCACTTGGCAATCCAGAGCACATGGGCTTGGAAACATCTGTCCGTACAGAGTGGATTCTAGGATGAGTAGCTGAAGCCCCAGGCTGTGGCAGGGTTTGCCCTGCAGACGGTGAGCACAGCAGTGGCACCTTGAGGAGGCCGTGCTCACATTTCCCTTCCAGCACACGCATCTTCTCTCAGGGCACCCCCACCGCCATTCACTTCAAGCACTGAGGCAGAAGCCCGTGGTGCTGCCGCTGAGCAACAAGGCAGTGTGGCTGGTTTTGCATTGACTTACGAGCCGGAGGCTCAGCGAGGAGGCATCACTAACATTTGGCATAAATAGCACATGCACCAAGATCTTTGAAGCTGAAGCGATCTTCTCCTTGGGGTTTAGGGGCAGGGCGGTGCATACCGCGGAGCTTAAAAGAGAAGGTTTCGATGCTAGAATGTTCAGGCTGGGTTTGCAGGTTCTAGTTAATGGGATCATTCAACGAAGAAAATTGCTTTCACAAAAGATAGCAGCACGAGGGAGGTCCAGGTGTATGAGGGATGTAAAAATCCATAGACAAGGCCCAAACTTGGGGAACGTGAGAGCTGGAGGGGTGATTGCATGTTTTCTATGTGCCTGGGATGTTGCTCAACACTTTATATGTGTGACCTCGTTTCCTCATAACAACATCCCTTGGGGAAGGTGCTCTCACACCCTTCCTTTGCACCCTCAGTGAAGACACTGAGGCATGGAGAGGCTCAGTCCCTGGTCCAAGACCACAGAGTTCTGGAGTGGCATTGAGAGGGCCCACACTTAGGCCTCCCTCTTCTGCAGTGCTGGCTGTGACTCCCATACCTTAGGGCCTGTTGGGTTCCACCTTTATACTTGACATGGAAGGAAACCAGGACCCAGAGCTGCTGAACAATTTGCCAAGTCGTTCAGCATCTCAGTAGCAAACCAGGATTCCTCTGCTGCTCAGGGATAGTGGGAGGTGGAGGCCCAGCTTGGAAGATCCACCGTCCCGCACGCCCTGTTTGTGCCTCCTCCTGCTGTCTCCATGTTGGGCGTTAGCAAGATGAAACATGTTGGGTTGTCTTCTGCCCCCACAACCCCCAGCCCCGGATCCACTCTCCACCCCTCTTCTTTCTTCTCTGGGCCTCCAGAAGCTGACCTTGATGGGTTTCATCAGCAAGGACTTTGCTTTGGCCAAGGAGAGGAACTGGTAGGAGATAGGAAGGTGGGAAGAGATGAGATGAGGGTTTCCATGGGTTGGCTGTGTCTGTACCCCTAGCAAGGCCACAGCTGCTGTGGGGCTGCCCTCTGCCGTGGCTGCAGCCACTGTCTCCGTGGTCCAGGAACACCACTCCCTCCCCTTCAGGCCCCAGGGTGGTGACAGCTCCTGGCTGTGGCCAGCCCTGGTGCATAGCACCTCCCTTGTTAGTTTTCCTTATAAAGAATCTCTTTGTAAAATCTCTTCGGTTTGGAGAGTAACATCTCTTTCCTTCAGGGACCCTGACTGGGCCCCCGCCTCGCTGGCTTAGCACTGCCAATGGGACTTGGCCATGGGGAGTCACTGTCATCTTGTGTCATGTTTTGATTAAAGGAGAGTGTATTCCAGTGGAGGAGAGGTCCCACAATGGAGACCATGGGACAGTGAAGCTCTTGAAACTGAATGCCCAACGGTGGATTGTACGAGCTCTTTTTTTAGAGAGAAGATCATAGCTGTCATTCTATTTGTGAAAACTGTCCCCCAAAACTGAGCCAAAAATAAACATTCTAAACAGTCTCATGCTAAATAAAGCACCAGAGGAGCCACGTGTGTGAGAAGAGATGCCCCAGGCGGGGTCAGCTTGGAGTATTCTCATTCATTCATACTCCTCTGTCTGTCCCAAGGTGGTAAAGACATTCTTCAGTGGGGAGGAACTAAGGTCTAGGGCATGGTGAGGTGGGGAGAGGTGGGGGACAGGCCTTCAGCTCCTTCCTGTAGCCCCCAGAGCAGACAGACAGAGAAGACAGGTTATTTCTGCCTGCAAGCAAGGCCTTCACAAAATCACCTTTTCTTGGTTCTCGGTCATACCTCCAGGAAATGTTAACTGTCCTAGTATTTGCATCTGATTTCTTAGAAATGCCGCCACCTCTGGTTTGTACCTCTGAGAGCCAACAGGGAGGGCCAGCGCGTAGCTGCTTCTCCAGACCAGATGGTCCTGCAGGAGGGAGTAGCAGTGGGGCTGCCCCAGCTCTGCCCTCAATGTGGTCTTCCCCGCTGCCTTCAACTGCCTTTCTGAAAAAGAGCATCTTATTAATAATAACCCCGTTCTCATTTTCTTCTGGGAACTGTAGCTCATTTTTTCCACTGAACAAAAGAGAACTGGGTGGAAAACTGAAGTTAACTGTGGTGCAGGTGCCAGATGGGTGGGGTCGAGGACAGAAATACAGTTTTATTGTCCTGAGAAGGAAAAACTCAGCCAGCTCAATGCTAGAAGAAGGAACTTCGAGTATAAAACGGGCTTAAAGAGAGTTCTTGGTCAGATGACCAGTCTCCATGTTCACTGGCCCAGTTAGAATCAGGCGCCAGTTATGGGAGCAGGAGGTGACTTTCTCATTTTGTGGCCCTGGACTCAAAGTTGTGCCATGGGCCTCCTCGTGGCCATCTCTGACCTGCACATGGGTTGCCTTTGGCCTCAGGAAGATTTTTAAATTTTTTAAATTTTTAGAGAGGGGAAGAGTGGGGTTGGAAGATTTTTGAAAAACTGGTAGGTAAAACCACTCTGAGCCGCTGGATGTCAGTGACTGGTGACCACCGGCTGCCCCTTTGGATGGGGCCTCGGGATGGGATCACTGGTTCATACAGTCCCCACCTGGCCTGCTGCGCTCATTCACCTCAGTGACAGTCCCCTGGGTATTGTTTGTTCTGTCCCCTGCACACTCAGGACTCTGGATCCTCCTAGGGTCTCACCTGCAAAGTGGACAAGGGCAGTCTGGACCTGGTAACCCCAAGCAGCCCCTTGGGGAGGTGAGAACGGGCCTTGTGGGGGCAGGTCATGGTCTATTCAGCAGACCCCCTGGCTCACCACTCAGCTGCTGTGAGACGTTCCACACACCAGCGATCTCTCTGTGCCTCAGTTTCTTTAAAAAATGGTCAGAGTAGGCTGGGCTCGGTGGCTCATGCCTGTAATCCCAGCACTTTGGGAGGCCAAGGCAGGTGGATCACCTGGGGTCAGGTGTTCAAGACTAGCCTGACCAACATGGCGAAACCCCGTCTTTACTAAAAATACAAAAATTAGCCACATGTGGTGGCACATGCCTATAATCCCAGCTACTCGGGAGGCTGAGGTAGGAGAATCGCTTGAACCTGGGAGATGGAGGTTGCAGTGAGCCAAGATCATGCCACTGTACTCCACCATGGGTGACAGAGCGAGACTCTGTCTCAAAAACTAATAATAATAAATAAATAAAAACGGTCGAAGTAACAGCAGTAGCCACCTCCTAGACTTGTTGGGATGATCAGATGGGTTAATGTGCATTAAGCGACAGAACAATGCCTTGCACCTAAGCACTTAGTATTACTTTCATAGTCCTACGTTTGAATCCCAACTCTTTCACTTGCTCAGTGCATCACCTTTGAGAAAGACTTTTAGCTTCTGAGCTTCAGCTTCCCAACTAGTTAAAGCAGCCATGAGGACTGCTAAGAGGATAATCTGGAGACACCCTCTTGTCACTTGTGAATGCAAGCTGCGTCACCCTCTGCCTTTTCTCTCTTGCGGAAGTAGCAGGCTTGGAGAGCAGAGGCTCTGCAGCCTCCGTGCCTCCATGCACTGCCTCCTGCATCCATGTGCCACAGAGAGAGCAAAGACATTGGCATTCTCTGCAGGGATTTGCTTTGTGTCCTCTCTGGAATGTTCCTCCTCCTCTGTTTAGGTAGCTGGTTTTCTCTTTGCAGAGAGGGAAGCAGCACGAGTTGAAATACCAGGATGTTTTTGGCAGCCAAGCTGGGTGCTTGTCTCATGAGCAAGCTGGGACATTTTTTGCCTGCGTGCAGTTCGGAGATGAACTGTGTTGTCACCACATGAGTGAAGCACAGTACTGCCTGGATGGCCGAATGGTCAGAGTAGCAGAGGCTGAGACATCTTCTAAGGAAATAAAAACGGGCCAACAGCTGGCCCCTTGGGTCTCACCTCTGCCACCCACAGGCTGAGGAAGCTCCTTTTCTGGCCTGGGGTGTGTTCAGACATGGCCAGGTAGTGGATTTGCCTATGTTAGGCCGGGCGCAGTGGCTCACGCCTGTGTATAATCCTAGAACTTTGAGAGGCTGAGGCAGGGAGATCACTTGAGGCCAGGAGTTTGAGACCAGCCTGGCCAACATGGTGAAACACCGTCTCTACTAAAAATATAAAAATTAGCCAAGCATGGTGGTGCATGCCTGTAGTCCCAGCTACTCGGGAGGCTAAGGCAGGAGAATCACTTGAATCCGGGAGGCAGAGGTTGCAGTGAGCCAAGATCACAACACTGCACTCCAGCTTGGGTGACAGAGACCTGTCTCAAAAAAAAAAAAAAAAAAAAAGAATCCTTAGACAGTTGGCTGCGAAGACACATCTCAAAAGCCCCAAGGTGTACCAGACCTTATCAACCCCATTCTTTTGCCTCCAGTCTCACTACAGTGCTTAAGGGACTCCCTTCCCCAGGGCAACCTTGTTCACCCTGTCGACTGACTAACCTGGGGTCACTTGATCTGGGCACTACTGACATTTGGGACAGGATTGTTCTTTTTTTTTTTTTTTTGAGATGAAGTCTCCCTCTGTCACCCAGGATGGAGTGCAGTGGCGCGATCTCGGCTCACTGCAAGCTCCACCTCCCGGGTTCACGCCATTCTCCTGCCTCAGCCTCCTGAGTAGCTGGGACTACAGGTGCCCACCACCACGCCCGGCTAATTTTTTTTTGTATTTTTCAGTAGAGACGGGGTTTCACCGTGTTAGCCAGGATGGTCTCAATCTCCTGACCTCATGATCTGCCCGCCTCGGCCTCCCAAAGTGCTGGGATTACAGGCGCTCGGCCTGGGACAGGATTATTCTTTGTTGTGAGGCTGTTCTCTGCATTGTAGAATGTTTAGCAGCATCTCTGGCGTGTATGCACTAGATGTCAATGACACTCCCTCCTCCAGTTGTCTCACAAATGTCTCTGGACATTGCCGAATATCTCTGGGGAGCAAAATCACCCCTGAGCTGAAAACCACAGTCCTAACCAAGTATGGGATACAGAGAATGTGTAAAAATCAACACCCGTTGACTGTAATGAAACGGAACTGGTGACGTTTAGGTGAAGTCTGCTGGTTGAACGCCTCCCTGTAAATGTCATTGGGCTTTAATTTTTTGCTTCCAAGTGACCTCATGTGAGCTGGAGTTACAAACAAGATAGCATGTGCCAAGTGTTTCACTGCGGGTGTGATGAGGTATGGAAGAATGCTCTCTTGATTCCTCTTCTCATTTAAAAAGCCAAGCACACTGGGTATGGTGGCTCATGCCTGTAATGCCAACACTTTGGGAAGCCAAGGTGGAAGGATCGCTTGAGGCCAGGAGTTTGAGACTAGCCCGAACAATATAACAAGACCATCTCTACAAAAAAATAAAACATAATGTGGGCGTAGTGGCCCATGCTTTTAGTCCCAGCTACTTGGGAGGCTGAGGTGGGAGGATCACTTGAGGCCAGGAGATGGAGGCTGCAGTGAGCTGTGATTGCGCTACTGCACTCCAGCCTGGGTGATAGAGCGAGACCCTGTCTCAAATTATTCTTTTTTTAATTTTAAAACTAAAATTAAACCTTGAGGCACAAAAGGATGTAGGGCTTCCAGCTCACATCTAGGGGATGAAGACCCCAAGCCCACCTATGCCTGAGTCACTGTTGATGCAGCAGGCACTGGGTGCCTTGCAGCAAGAGGAGTTCGCAGCACAATCCCGGAGCCCTGTCCCCTGAAAGACTGCAGGGAGACGGTTTTCAGATCTGCAGTAGTTTGGCTGTCACAGGAGATTGTGGGTTTGCCTGACACCCGAAAATAGTCTGTGGCTTCAGGGGCTAACGTTGTAACATGTTCAACCCTTGCTGGCATTTACTCCCTGGACTATGTGAAAGGGTCCTGTGTGCAGAGCAGCTGCCTGAGACAACCAGGCTGCTGTGTGCCGTGTTGGCCGTGAGGTGTTTACATGTTAATTTCTTGTTGGATGTTCCACCCTGTTCTCTGCGGGCAGCTGTGACTGGAAACTTGTTTTTTTGAAATTTATGTTTTGTTTTTATAAACATTTTTCTTTGGGGACTTGAAAGTTTTTCTCTGGATTTGTTTTTTATCATTGCAATTATCAATAGCATATATTATCATGTTATAATATTGATCAGTGTATTCAATAAATATGTGTTGAGTGCCTACTACGTTCTGGATACTGCTTTAGGGGCTGCAGATACAACAGCCAACATGACAGAAATTCTTACTCTTCTGAGCACACATTCTATACAGGTAGTAAATGAGAAATGCATGGTTTTTTTTTTTTTTTTTTGAGACAGGGTCTCGCTCTGTCACCCAGGCTGGAGTGCAGTGGTGCGATCTCGGCTCACTGCAACCTCCACCTCCCGGGTTCAAGTGATTCTCCTGCCTCAGCCTCCTGAGTAGCTGGGATTACAGGCATGAGCCACTTCGCCCAACTAATTTTGGTACTTTTAGTAGAGATGGGGTTTCACCATGTTGGCCCGGCTGGTCTCGAACTCCCGACCTCATGGGATCTGCCTGTCTCGGCCTCCCAAAGTGCTGGGGTTACAGGCACGAGCCGCCGCGCCCAATCGAGAAATGCATGTTGATATGTCATGTCAGATGGCGATGAGAGCATGGGAGAGCAAAGCAGGGGAGGACTGTGGGCCAGGTCAGGCCAGTTGGAGATAGGTTGCCCTTTTCCTTTGGTGGAGACATTTCCATGCAGCAGTGTTTGAGCAAAGATCTCAAAAGCATGAGTGGTGGAGCTCTGTAGAAATAGGAAGGAACAGGAGCAGCCAGGGCAAAGGCCCTGAGATGGAATGTGGTTGGCGTGTTGGTCGCCAGCAGAGCCTGGAATGGCTAGAACAGCATGAGTAAGGGAGAGAGGGGCGGTGGAGGTGAAGCTAGGTCTTTAGAACCTTGGGAAACTTAGAAGGGTCCTTGCTTCGCTCCACACTGGGAAGTCTTCAGAGGATTTTAAACAGAGGAATGACATGGCCTTGCCTTGGAAAATGGGATTGGTGGCTGCCCTGCTGAAAATGTACTGTAATGCGTCAAGGGCAAGAACAGGGAGATGGGTGAAGGGGAAGGATGTTGTAATATGTTAGGGGACATGCAGGGGTGGTTTGGACCAGAGTGTTAATAGTGAAAGCCAAAAGAAGTAGTTTATACCTACTCCGTGTACACAAAAATTAAAAATGAAATAGTTTGATGCTGGATGTGTTCTGAAAGGAGATAGAGCATACGGGACCTACAGAGGATTAATGCAATACAAGCACATGATGAAAACAATTAAACGATTCAAAAGCACATCACTTCCTATACCTATTCTTCAGAGATAACTGCTGTTAATTTTTTTTTTAGTACTTCTTCCAGATTTTTCCTTTGCATATTAACTTGTATTATGTTGGCGCACAAGTTATTGAGGTTTTTGCCGTTTAAAAGTAATGGCAAGAACTGCAATTACTTGTGCACCAACTTAATATATGTACATGAGTGTATTCATGTGCATATTGGCAGGAACCTGTTTCCTTGAAATGGAACCTCATATTTTATGATACGTATTTTCTGAAACATATTTTATGGTAACTTGCTTTTCCTCTCTATCTTATCACTCATCTCCTGTCAGCACATATCATTCTTCCTCGTTATTTTTAACTTTTCTATTTTGTCCAGTTCTGTTTTCAGCACCTGTCACAGTCTCTGGGATGTAGTAGCTGTTCAATAAAGATTAATTAAATGCACTAAATATTTCATCATCTATTTCACTGATTTCCTGTTGGTAGACATTTAGATTGTTCCCCCCCCCCCATTTTAAACTATGCTGCCTTTAGCCATTCTTGTAAATACACCTTTGCTCGGTTGGGTAGGTACCTCTGTAGGGTAAGTGACTAGATTTAACATCACTGGCTCAAAGGGTGTGTGCATTTTAAATTTTATATTGTCCTATGTGGAGGTTTCTTCACATCTCCGGTCAAAGCCTTACGTGATTTCCTGTTTCCTCTTTCAAAGGCACTGGTGATTGTCAATCTTTATAATCTTCGACAAACCAATGAGTAAAAACAGTATCTTGCTGCCTTGATTTGAATTTTAGATATGAGTGGATTTAAGCATTTTTTTAACATGGGGTATTTGTGAATTCCATAGCTCCATTTTTCAGGATTCTGGGTCCTAATGTTCTGATTGTCTGCCTCCTTGGAGGAAATGATGGATAATGATGGCTAAAAATTGTTGAGCACTTACTATGTGCCAGCCCCTGTGCTAAGTACAGTGCATGGATTAACTCAATCTTCCCATAAGGAAGATTCTCTTTAATCGCCTCATAAACCTGTGTAAGTGAGGTATGGTTGTTATGCCCTCTTTCAAATAGCAAAACTGAGGCACAGAGAGGAAAGGGTTAACTGAGTCACCCAAGGTCATATAGAGAGTGAGTGGGGAGCTGGTCTTTGGACCTACGCAGAACTCTTAACTACCATTCTGTGCAGTTTGTGTAATTGGTAATGGTGGCGATTGTTCTTTAAGATTTAACCATTCTGTGATACCTCGAAAGCAGAAAACCAAAATGTTCCTGGGTAAGGAAATGATCTGAACACAGGCATGGCACTCTGCCTGAGCTTGGGGCCCCAGCCCATGGGGTGGCAGCTGGAGACAGAGCTCTGTGTTCAGCCTGTGAAAGACAGCTGAGCTGCAGGCACATTCTGTGACATGCCCACAGCCATACAAGGAAATAGTATCACCTCTTTCCACAGTGACTCACTTTTCCTTCTTAGGGAGTCTCCAGTTGAGCTGCAGAACTGGATCTGGGAAGCCAACTGCAGAGGTGTCAACTGTTAGAACTGTAGATTGAATCAGATGGATGGATATATATTGGATGGAGGGATGGGTGGATGGACAGAGGGTTGAGTGGATACAGGATGGGTGGGTGGATAGGTGGGTAGATGGATAGAGGGTGAGTGGGTAGATAAATGAGTGGATAATAGATGGGTGGACGAGTGGGTGGATGGATAGAAGGATGGGTGGATGGATAGAGGGATGGGTGGACAAGGGGTGATGGATGGATGGATGGATGGATGATGGGTGGATGATGGATGATGGATGGATGTATGATGGAGGGATAGATGATGGATGGATGGATGGATGATAGATGGAGGATGGATGAATGGATAGATGGATGAATGATGATGGATACACAGATGGAAGGGAGAAAAGAGGGAAGGAGAGAAGGAAGGAAGAAGGGAAAAAAGGATAGATAGATAAAATATCTCCGTTCATTTTTTAAAAATTCCTATTGTATACTAACCACTGCTTTAGGTGCTGGGGATTAGAAGATGAAGGACCTGGTGCCCTGCCACCAGTGAGCTCACTGTCTACAGCAGGATAGTGTCACCTTCTCTGTGTTGTAAATCCCTTCAGAATCTGGTCAAAATTATGCTCCACTTCTCTGAATAATATTTTCAAATGCCAAAAAAATGCAGAGGATTAAAAAGGAAAGTGGTTATATTGAAGTACAGCTATCAAAGTATATATAAAAATCAAAAAACTGTGGAGTAATAATACATTTGCTTCTTTATTAACACATTAAACTAGATTTGGCATCAAGTCTAATAACTACCCTAATTTTGAAGTAATGACAAGTATAAACAATATTTGGAGACATCTGCCACCAAAGTAGTGTGACATGAAAATATCTGCAATTTCTGTTGGTGTCAAAGTCTCGGGTGTTGCTAATACCACTGCAGTCTGTTGCCTATATTCATAATTGAAGGGCACGCTAAATTTCAGTTAGAGTTAGTGAAAATAATTATGAATATGTACAAGTTCATCAGTGGGTATGTACAAGTTAGAAGACCCCCAGAATTCTCTCTCCATAGATCCCCAAACTCACAGATTCCAGAAAAATGACTCTGGGCTAGATGGAGAGAGAAATCATAGCAAGATGTTCATCACAGGGTATATACTCACAGAGTCAAGTGGTGCACAGGGTTCCACATTATTTAAATGATTTGTGTCACCATCTTTTTCTCTCTTTTTTTCCCTCCTGACTGTTTATAGTTGAATTTTTGTAAGATAGATTTCTGATATTTCCCCCTTGTGGAGTGTTATCAGTTCTGTGATCATGTAGGAGTGGGCAGTATAACCTAGAACACTCCTGGGAAGGCTTCCTGGAGGAGCTGTTGCCCACAGCATGACCTTAATGGGTGAATGATAATCCCAGCACTTTGGGAGGCCGAGGTGGGTGGATCACCTGAAGTCAGGAGTTCAAGACCAGCCTGACCAATATGGTGAAACCCAGTCTCTACTAAAAATGCAAAAATTAGTTAGTTGTGGTGGTGGGCATCTGTAGTCCCAGCTACTTTGGAGGCTGAGACAGGCGAATTGCTTGAACTAACTGCACTCCAGCCTGGGCAACAGAGTGAGACTCCATCCCAAAAAAAAGGGTGAATGTGAGCAGGCCACGAATGACCAGGATAAGGGAACACAAAAGACCATTCCTGACAGAGAACAGAGATGAAAATATTGAGCCTTGTCAGAAAATCACAAGAAATACAATATTCATGGAGCACAAGGCTTCTCTTTATAAAGTCTTTCCAGCCAGCCCGGCAAAGCGTAGGTTTCAATTTCTCCTTTGTTGCAGCCTTTTCCAAAGTGTCACATGTAAAATAGAGGAGCAGGCCTTGGCAGGGGATGGGACTGATAAGGCAGGCACAGGCCCAGATACTGTAGACCACATCAGGGAGCTTCAGATGTATCGTGTAGGTAATGGGGAGCCACTGAAGATGTTTGAGGAGCAGAAGAGCATGGTCCAAGATCAGTTTGAGATGATCACTCTGGCTGCTTCGTGGGGAATGGATTGCAGAAGTGAGCCTAGAGGCAGGGAATCAGAAAAGGGGACATTCAGTTCAGGGGAGTTATGATAAAGGCCTGAACTGGAACAGGGACAGTGGGAAAGGAAAGGAGGGGACAGATTTGAGGGCCATTAAAATGTAGAACAGGGGCCAGGTGCGGTGGCTCACGCCTGTAATCCCAGCACTTTGGGAGGCCAAGGTGGGTGAGGTCAGGAGTTCAAGACCAGCCTGGCCAACATGGCAAAACCCCATTTCTACTAAAAATACAAAAATTAGCTGGACGTGGTGGCACATGCCTGTAATCACAGCTACTCGGGAGGCTGAGAAGAATCACTTGAACCCCGGAGACAGAAGCTGCAGTGAGCTGAGATCGCGTCACTGCACTCCAGCCTGGGCGACAGAGCAAGACTCTGTCTCACCAAAAAAAAAAAAAAAAAAAAGGTAGAACCGACAAAGTAGGGCTCAGGAAAAAATAAGATCGGGAATGTGTGAATAGGGCAAGTTTGGAGAGAAGAAGGAATTCTTCTCGGAGACAAGGGTTTGTGGTCCCACAACCTCTTGTGAGGTTTTTAAGGAGCAGGTGGATAGGGAGAGATCTAAGGAACCTTCCACACCATTTTCCCAGGTGACCAAGGTAGGCTTCCCTGGATTTAGTAACGTGAAGTCCTGCACCCAAGGAGCCTGGGCTGAATTGCAATGCTGCAAGTTCAATTAAAGGTTCTCAGGAGGCCGGGCACGGTGGCTTATGCCTGTAATCCTAGCACTTTGGGAGGCTGAGGCTGGCCAGTCGCTTGAGCCCAAGAGTTTGAGACCAGCCTGGGCAATGCAGTGAGACCCACTCTCATCTCTATAAAAAATTAGCTGGGTGTGGTGGCATGTGATTATAGTCCCAGCTACTTGGGAGGCTGAAGTGGGAGGCTGGCTTGAGCCTAGGAGGTGGAGGCTACAATGAGCCATGATTGTGCCACTGCGCTTTAGCCTGTGCAGACCACTATCTCCCTGCACTGAACAAAGGCAAAAAATTGTGAGAATTTAACCACTTAAAAAAAAAACCAGCATGGCACATGTATACATATGTAACTAACCTGCACATTGTGTACATGTACCCTAAAACTTAAAGTATAATAATAATAAAATAAAATAAAAAAGCTTTGAAACATCAAAAACAAAAAAAAAAACCCAAAAACAAAACAAAACAAAAAAAAAACCACCCTGTACTTTGTAGGGATTTATATGCCTTTCTGGGGCTGAATAATATTTTTTTGTTCATAGCCACAGTTGGGGTTACATACGATCTTACAAAATGCTATGATAGTGTCCAACAAATATTGTGCTGCAGAATATATGCCTTTCTTTTCCAAGGGCTTTTTAAAAAATTGTCACTGGCTTGTGCAGGCCAGAGAGCCCTACTGCACTTCATCTGAGAAAGCGGGTGAGCATTTTTTCTAGGACTGATTGACACGATCAGGGTTTCTGGGCCCTGAAGAGGCAGCCTCTGGCAGGGAGCAAGGCCAGTCGGACACACATACGAAAGTCCCTGTGTTTGCGGATGTCAGCTCTCCTGGGGTAGAAGCCATGGTGGCCCTTCCCTGTGGGATTCGGATGGGCTGGACTTGCCCCACCCAATGTAGAAGTTGACCTTTTGCAAGATATGTGTGTCTCTTTGATGGCTTGGGGTGAGCTTGGGAGGAGGAGGTTTTCTCTCTCACACACATGCATGCACATCCACACCTGCACCTGTACCTGCATCCATATCAGCATCCAATACCCACACCCGCAACCATACAGTAGCGAAGGACGGGGCCCCAGAGTCAACATCTTCTCATTGGCCTTTGACTGCCTGCTTCTTTTTGGCTTCTTTCCTCTCCATCTCCCCTGACCTTGGACAGCTGCATTCAGAACTCACCATCATGGAGGAAATGGGATATTTTATTTCCCTGACAGAAAACAGAATCAGATGACAGTATTGGGAAACACTGGGGAACGACCGTGGGGGCTTGGATCTGTTGTTTTTCTTGTTAACTAGGAGTTAACAAAAAACACTGTTGTTGCAGACCTTGCTTTGAAAGTATTTCCAAAGTGTGTTAGTCCGTGTTAAATCCATGGCACCCAACTGAATGTGCTTCGGTGATTTAATCAGGTAGGTGTCAGTTTCCCCTCTGCATTCCACACCGTACCCTCCATCCACCTCCGCACGTTTCTCCATGCTGTGCACACACCTGGGACACCTTTCCTCTTCTTCCTTTACAAAGTCTTGCCAGCCAGCCAGGCAAAGTGTAGGTCTCAACTTCTCTGCTGCAGCCTTTTCCAAAGTGTCACATGCAAACTTGTGACTCACAAGAAGATTTTAAGCCGTACCTCCACAGACTTTATAGAAATTAATAGCTCTCTGTTTATTTTTCTAGTTACCTTCCATTTATAGCAAATTATACTAGTTTTTCCACTAATTTAGGGATAATGTTTCCCTTTTAAATTAAATCATTGAAGTAAAAATACAGATGAGCTGATTTAAAGAGACCTGAAAAGTAAATAAAACAACACACATTACATGGATAGAGCAAAAAATGGAAAAGTTACTCAATGAATGATTTTTTTTTTTTTTTTTTTTTTTTTTTGAGATGGAGTTTCGCTCTCATTGCCCAGGCTAGAATGCAATGACCCTATCTCGGCTCACTGCCCCAGGCTAGAATGCAATGACCCTATCTCGGCTCACTGCAATGTCTGCCCTCCAGGTTCAAGCGACTCTCCTGCCTCACCCTCCTGAGTAGCTGTGATTACAGGCGCCCACCACCATGCCCCGCCAATTTTGTATTTTTAGTAGAGATGTGGTTTCTCCATGTTGGTCAGGCTGATCCTGAACTCCCAACCTCAGGTGATCCGCCCGCCTTGGCCGCCTGAAGTGCTGAGATTACACTCGATGAATGATTTTAAAATGGGAAGGCTTGCTGTGTTCTGGGCTGCGCTCTTCTGCAGTTCCTGTGGGAGCATGTGGATAGTAATTCATTCATTTTTCTGATCTCAGTTTTCTCACCAATAAAAGGGGCTGCCTCATATGTTGGTTAACCCTTGTTCCAGGTGGCCAGTAGCTAGTTTGTTTGTTTGTTTGTTTTCAGACAGAGTCTTGCTCTGTCACCCAGGCTGGGTGCAGTGGCGCGATCTCAGCTCACTGCAACCCCCGTCTCCCAGGTTCAGGTGAGTCTTGTGCCTCAGCCTCCCTAGTAGCTGGGATTAGAGGCACCTGCCACCATGCCTGGCTGATTTTTGTATTTTTAAGTAGAGACGGGGTTATGCCATGTTGGCTAGGCTCGTTTCGAACTCCTGGCCTCCAGCAATCCACCCACCTCAGCCTCCTAGAGTGCTGGGATTATAGGTGTGAACCACCATGCCTGGCCCAGTAGCTAGTTTTTATTGGACCCATAAATAGTTGATCTTTTTTTTTTGAGACGGAGTCTCGCTCTGTCGCCCAGGCTGGAGTGCAGTGGCGCTATCTCGGCTCACTGCAAGCTCTGCCTCCCGGGTTCACGCCATTCTTCTGCCTCAGCCTCCTGAGTAGCTGGGACTACAGGCACCTGCCACCATGCCAGGCTAATTTTTTGTATTTTTAGTAGAGACGGGGTTTCACCATGTTAGCCAGGATAATAGCTGATCTTTTTAAAAATGTGTACTTCTTACTGTCCTTGCTAGACTGCAAGTTCCCCTCGGGGAGGGACTTTGTAGGCACTATTAAATGCTACACCTACACATTCTTGGGTGGTTAGTAGAAAAATAATGGCCTTTTCAAATAATTTGCTTTTTTTTTTTTTTCCAGTCTGAAGTGTGAATTCATCATTTAGGTGGAAGATATGGAGAAGGCTTGCATATTGCAAATCAGACAAAGAGGTAGTTAATGGGGTAGAGGTCATGGCAGGTGGCTCTTACTGCAGTCACTTTGCTGTGAAGAAAGGCCCTGGCTGTAGAGAAGGGACTTGGCAGTCTCTACTCCAGGACCTCATAGACCGGTGTAAGCCTAAGACCAGTTTGTCAATCATGAGGCACTGTTGAGAGGAAACACTTAGCCCGCAGTTATTCACTAGTGACCAATTTGTTTTAAACCCCCGCCTTAAGTTGTTAATGCTGCTGAGTAAGTTACAGACAACAGAAATGTGTTGCTCACAGTTCTGAAAGCTGGGAAGTCCAAGATCAAGGTGCCAGCAGGTTTGGGGTCTGGTGAGGGTTGCTCTCTGCTTCCTAGATGGTGCCTTGTCACTGTATTATTTGTAGGGGATGAACTCTGTGACCTCACATGGTGAAAGGGATGGAAGGGCAAAAGGGATTTACTTAGTTCTCTCCGTACCTTTTGTAAGGGACTAACCCCATGCATGAAAGCGGAACTGTTCTGGCCTGATCACCTCCTAAAGGACCCACCACTTAATACTCTTGCCTTGGGGATTAAATTTCAACATGAGGCCGGGCGCGTGGCTCACACTTGTAATCCTAGCACTTTGGGAGGCCAAGGTGGGCAGATCACTTGAGGTCAGGAGTTCGAGACCAGACTGGCCAACGTGGTGAAACCCCGTCTCTACTAAAAATACAAAAATCAGCCAGGCATGGTGGTACATGCCTGTAATCCCAGTTACTGGAGCGGCTGGGGCAGGAGAATTGCTTGAACTCGGGAGGTGGAGGTTGCACTGAGTCCAGATGGCTCCACTGCACTTCAGCCTGGGCAACAGAGTGAGACTTCATCTCCAAAAAAAAAAAAAAAAAAAAATTAATTAATTAATTAATTTCAACATGAATTTTGGAGGTGACATGGACATTGAAATCCTAGCAACCCTCCAGAATCATCATTCTAAACAATCACTTCACAGTTTAGCTCCAGATCTGTGCTGTCCCGTATGGTAGCCACCAGCCACGCAGGGTTACTGAGCACTTGAAATGCAGCCAGTTCCAACTGAGCTGTGCTCTAGGAAAAACTTAGCCCAAACAAAAGAATATAAAATATCTCCTTAATGCTTTTTCGTATTTATTTAGATTTGATACTTTTTCCATATGGATTACACGATGAAATGACAATATTTTGGATGTATTCAGTTAAATCAAATAGATGAATCAATTTCTTTTTACTTTTTTAAAAAAACACAGCTACTAGAAAATTTGAAGTTGTACATATGTCTTGCATGAGGATGAAGGAAATGGACCTGGGTCAGAGTTGAGCCAGAGAAAAGCCCGGAACACAGTTTTTTTTCCATTTTAAATTGTGATTTTTCTCAATTCCTGGCCTCAGTCTCCTGAGAGGGAAGAAAAAAAAAAGATTTTAGTTAATTGATGGTTCTGGTTAGTTGGGCCCAGTTAATCAGGCTTCTGCCTCTAATTGCCTGTGCTGTCACCTCTTCCTGGATTTGCAAACGCTCTGCCCTTGTTACCCACTGCTCACGCCCTCTCTGGATTCTGCTTGAGCTACACACAGAAAGGCGGAGGTTGCAGAATTCGGAGCTCCTGCGGACAAACGGGTGGAAGAGTGACAATGGAATGATGGAGTATCTACTGGATGACTATAAATGGCCAGTTTAGGAATGAACTTGAGGTTTAGTTATCTGAAGGCCAGAGTCCTTGGCTCCTGTCTCTTCCAAAACTGACCAGTGTCCACCTGTGGGGAGGCATGTTGCAAGCTGACCTCTAGAGAGGGACTTTGGAATATCATTCTGTGGATATTGTAATAGTCCCACTTTGCTCAGGAAGCCATGTGGGGTGTGTGTGTGTGTGTGTGTGTGTGTACGTTTGTGTATGTGATGGACTCTGGCTCTGTCATCCAGGCTGGAGCGCAGTGGCACGATCTTGGCTCACTGCAACCTCCGCCTCCCGGGTCCAAGTGATTCTCCTGCCTCAGCCTCCTGAGTAGCTGGGATTACAGGCGCACACCACCACGCCCGGCTAATTTTTGTATTTTTAGTAGAGTCGGGGTTTCACCATGCTGGCCAGGCTGATCTCAAACTCCTGACCTCAAGTGATCTGCCCGCTTCAGCCTTCCAAAGTGCTGGGATTATAGGTATGAGCCACTATGCCCAGCCTGGTGTGTGTTTTGATCGCCTCCCCTTCACCCCATGGTTGAAGTAGATTCCCACTCTATGGGGATAACACCCAAAGCTGGACAGACCAGATGGACAGCAGTTTATGTGTCACGTACAGTCAGCCCCAGGGAAGCAGATGCTGTGCACCCTGCAGGGCCACACGGTTGCATCTGGGGACAGGGTGAACATCCAGGGGCCATGGGAGGCAGGCTATGCAGAAGCAAGAAGATGCAATAATCCCTGTGTCCCACAAAGGGATATGATTGTCTTGTTTAAATAATCCCAGAGGCTGGCAGGGAACAGAAACCCACTCTCCAGGGATAGGCAGTCACTGTCTGGTGTTGCTGAGATAAAGGAGGCTGTCTGGCTAGAGGACCTTATTTGAGGAAGCAAAGTAGCCAGGGAAACTTACATTCAATCCATATGAGATGCTCTTGGCTTTCCCCAGGTGTCAAGGCAGCACCTAATATTAATTTTAGGCCTTATACCACAGTGTGGTGGGGAAAAGTGGACAGTGGAATTATATCTTGGTTTGAGTCCTGGCTGTGGACTCAATCTGAGATATGTCATTCACCTCGTCAATCCTCAGTGTGCCCATCAATAAAATGGGCTCATTAACATCTACCATCTGTGTGTGTGTATCTGTCTGTCATCAACATATACAGACACACCACACATTTATCCTCTCAAAAAGGGTGGTTTAATCCCTCCCTCCTTTAAACAACAGCAGTACAACCGCAACCAAATCAGAAAGAGCGTTGAATGGAAAACATGTGTGTCCGTTAAGCAAACTCAGTTCTTCAAGCCAAAGGCTACATCTGGCCTTCCATGTACTATTTCCACAGACTAAATGAGGACTTGGTTTTGCATGGCCGGAGGCAGACATTGGCTCATTCTGTTTCAGGGCCAAGAAGCCAGGCTGTTAGTTGATGTCATGCTGAGAGGACATGGCCTCCACCCTTGTTCTGACGCCACTGTCCAAGTTCCGAGGACTTTACCTTGGCGTGGTGAAGGCAGCTGCCTGGGATTGAGGCTGGCATGGTCAAGGCAGCCCTGAGAAGGCCTTGTGTGCTGTAGCTTGAGTCATCTCCCCCTCCTCCAGAGTTGGGTCATTGCCTTCTTGGCTTTAGAGGCGGCCTCGCCTGTGCACAGAGCCAAGGGGCTGTGGGGACTTGGAGGAGATATTGGGAAAGGCTGGCAGTGCCCAGTGGCTGCCTGCTCTGCCCAGGGGAATGGCCAGGACCTGGTTGAGCATAAGCCCTCCCTTTGTGCAGGGCAGTGGAACATCTGTCAGCTCTTTCCTTCCAAATGCACGGACCGTCTTTGTTCAAAGGTAGAACCTCATCTCAGCAGTTTAAGGGCAGCGGTCCCTGAGACTCCTCAGGTGCTCAAAAGCCACCTGATATGTGCGTTGAGGGTATCACTGCTCCTTGCTCCTCTACATCTTAAGTAGGGACCCAATCTTTTCTTTTTTCTTTTTTTCAAGAGGGAGTCTTGCTTTGTTCCCCATGCTGGAGTGCAGTGGCTCGATGTTGGTTCACTACCACCTCCACCTCCTGGGTTCAAGTGATTCTCCTGCCTCAGCCTCCTGAGTAGCTGGGATTACAGGCATGTACCACCATACCCAGCTAATTTTTTTTTTGTATTTTTAGTAGAGACGAGGTTTTGCCCTGTTGGCCAGGCTGGTCTCAAACTCCTGACCTTAGGGGATCTGCCTGCCTCGGCCTCCCAAAGTGCTAGGATTACAGGTGTAAGCCACCATGCCCGGCCCAGTAGGGACATTTTCTGTGGCACCTCTAGTCTGGGTCACCTTATGGGACCCTGGAGTCACAGCCCAGGGAGTGAAACGATGCGAGTCTTTGATATATATGGGTGGTGGTGGTCTGGAATCCAGCAAACAGCCAGCAGAATTTCATCATCCGAGGTCTGGATCAACCTGTTCTGCTCCTTCTGGGGGTTGAGTGGATGTAGAGAGAGAATTGCAAGGACCTTGGGGAGTCCAACCCAGTTTATCAGCTGTTTGCACTTATTTGTTTATACGCACGAGCATGTTGTATATTCATAAATGAACACACAGTTTTGTAATGAGCAAATGCTTTGTGTCAGATATGGCTCCTGCCCATGTGGAGCTGACAGCCGTGTGTGTGTGTGTGTGTGTGTGTGTGTATCTACCTCCATATGTAGTGCATATAGATCTGTCACTAACAGCTGTGACCATTTATTGAGCATCCTGGGGCTATGAATACTGTTCTCATTTAACCCTCACCATCACATTGGTTTATTCAACAGCTATTGATGGAACATGTACTATGGGCTAAATGTTAGGTGCTCAACATTTTGAGGTAGAAACTTCTGGAACCTATCCTATTTTTAGCCTCATTTCATAAATGAGGAAAGCCAGACTGTGTGGTCAGGTACCTTGCCTGGGGATACACAATCTGTACGTCACCAAGGTGGGATCCAAGCCCGGTGCCCCTCCCTGTGATGGTTAACTGCCTCTTCGGCATCCGTGTGTAGATTTCCAAGTGGGCATGTCTACAAACTCACGGGTGTCCATGTTTGTGCAAGTAACAGACCGGGAGGCACAGGTTGCTGGTTTGGAGCACGTAATTCCCTACCCTGGCTAGAGTATCTACTTCCATGAGTGTTTATTTCCTTATCAGTAGAGCAGTTAGTGATGTCTGTCTACCAGCCTTGTGGAATATGAGAGGGGAAAAGGGTGGGGCAATGAGATAATGTTGGAGAAAGGCCATTTTTGACTGAAAAGAACCATGTGGATGAAGACCCATATAGATAAAGAACTAAGAAAACCAGCAAGATGAAAAGATTTACTATTGGCGGAAGGACGTTAACATTTATCAGATATCTACTATGTTTTCCAATTGATGTTTACAGTTTCGCAACAATGTGTGTATTATATCCCCCCTATGGTAAAAGAGGAAAACTGAGTCTCATGGTTACAGAGTGATGGATTGAAATAATTTGAATCCAGATCCCGCCCTGTCCAGAGCCCATGCTCCTTGTGGCAGACCAGGGCTTGATAAACTATGGCTCATGGGCTAAATGCTGCCAGCCATCTGTTTTTGTAAGTGGAGTTTTACTGGAACACAGCCTCGCCCATTCGTTACGTACTTGTCTATGTCTGTTTTGAGCTACAGCGGCAGAGCTGAGCCGTTGTGAGAGAGATCACGTGGCCTGCTAAGCTGAAAATCTTAACTGTCTGACCCTTTACTGAAAAAGTTTGCAAACCTCTGTTCTAAGAAGGCCTGTGATAAGGATGGATTTTTAAAAGCAGTACATAGAAATGCTACAAAATGTGAACATGCACATACGCATACCTCCAGCAAAACTTCAGCCATCTGGGGCGTTTTGGAGGCTTAGGGAGCCTCATTTTCTGGAGAGTTAAGCTTTACTTTTAAGGAATTTTTCTAAACTCTGTCACCCATTTATTTTCCTACCTTGTCAAATAGAGTACGCTGGATGTGTGTGAAGCCTTCCTTGAAGAATCCAGCCATCATTTCAAGCACTAGGTTTTAGATTCTGCTAAAAGCACTGATGGTTGCGCACGGGCATCAAAAATGCTGTAGCTCTTCACTCACTGACCCTGGAGTCCCTTTAAAAAAATAAAAATCTGCCTCTTTTTTGATAATTTTTTTTCTGCTCTTGCATTTCTTGCCTAGTGTTATTTATCACACCTTTTTTTTTTTTTTTGAGAAGGAGTCTTGCTCTGTTGCCCAAGCTGGAGTGCAGTGGCACAATCTTGGCTCACTGCAACCTCCACCTCCTGGGCTCAAGCGATTCTCCTGCCTCAGCCTCCCGAGTATCTGGGATTGCAGATGTGCGCCACCATGCCTGGCTAATTTTTTTGTATTTTTAGTAGAGATGGGGTTTTGCCATGTTGGTTAGGCTGGTCCCAAACTGCTGACCTCAGGTGATATGCCCACGTCAGCCTCCCAAAGTGCTGGGATTACAGGTTTGAGCCACTGCACCCGGCCTATCATGGCTTTTAATGTGCCTGATTGTGACAATCAGCTGGCCCTGCTTCTCAACCCTAGAAATAATCACATTCCTTAGAAATGAATACAGAGAACAATAGGCTCTGGTGGTAAACCCGGGGCAGCTGTCTATCCCTACTATTCTAGGCTGTTCTGTACAGCCGAGCTCTGTGAAAGGGAGGTTACGCAGTCTGTGGTTGTTTACTCCTGCAATTAATTCAAAGGAGGGAGGGGGACTCAATTTCTCCCTCCACGATGGTCCTCTCCTCCCAGTGTTCAGATTAACGATAGTCAAGGCAACATCAAGTCCTTGAAGCAGATAATGAGTGTGGCTGGAGCCTCACACTTTGCAAATACCTGATCTTATCCTCCAGTTATGCTTCAATAGCCAGAGCTGGCTGTTAGTTACTTTAATCTTGATCACAGATGTTAGCACAGAAAAGGTTGACTGAGTTTGGCTCACCGCGATGGAATTTAAGACGAGGAAAATGCAGACTTGCCTGTGAAATCCAAGCACAATTGCCTATTCCAAGACGTAGTTATAAAATAGAAGCTGATTGCGATCAATTATGAAAAGGCAGTTGGCCGGGTGTGGTGGCTCACACCTGTAATCCCAGCACTTTGGGAGGCCGAGGTGGGGGGCGGTGGGGGGATCACGAGGTCAGGAGATCGAGACCATCCTGGCTAACACAGTGAAACTCCGTCTCTACTAAAAATACAAAAAATTAGCCGGGCGTGGTGGCGGGCGCCTGTAGTCCCAGCTACTTGGGAGGCTGAGGCGAGAGAATGGCGTGAACCCGGGGGACGGAGCTTGCAGTGAGCCGAGATGGCGCCACTGCACTCCAGCCTGGGAAACAGAGCGAGACTCTGTCTCAAAAAAAAAAGAAAAGGAAGTTGCTGCTCGTTTTTAATCATTCAACCCGAGTATGGCTGTTTTTGTTGGCAGGTGTTTTATCTACTTTGTGAATAATAATTCTTAAATGTACATGCTTGGCCTCTCAAACACTTTTTAAAAAATAATTTAAAACATTTAGTTGGAATATAAAGGTTGAATGTATTCAATGTGTTCAGGGTGTGATGATTTGATACACACATACATTGGGTGATGATGACATTACACAAATGAATGAACACGTCGTTCCCCACCTGTGCTGTCCATTAGCTCCTCAGAACTTGTCTGTTGTATAACTGAGAGTTTTTTATTTTGGTTGGTGGTGTTTGTCCTTGGCCTTCTGCCATCAGCAGGGTCGGCTTCATGGACATGCGACCTGTGCAGTCACACACAGCTCCATGGCTCTACACTTGTTTGAATTTCTGTTGTCAGCATCCTAAGATTCTTAATTAATTTTGCATAAGAGGTCCTGTGTTTTTGTTTGTTTGTTTGTTTGAGATGCAGTCTCGCTCTGTCGCCCAGGCTGGAGTGCAGTGGCGCGATCTCGGCTCACTGCAAGCTCCGCCTCCCTGGTTCACGCCATTCTCCTGCCTCAGTCTCCCAAGTAGCTGGGACTACAGGTGCCCGCCACCACGCCCGGCTAATTTTTTTGTATTTTTTAATAGAGATGCAGTTTCACCGTGTGAGCCAGGATGGTCTCGATCTCCTGACCTCGTGATCTGCCCGCCTCGGCCTCCCAAAGTGCTGGGATTACAGGCGTGAGCCACCGTGCCCGGCCGAGGTCCTGTGTTTTGATTTTGCCTTGGGTCTCATGACTTAGGGGGTCAATTTCGGCCATCATGGAATAGGGTCATAGACTACCAAAGGCAAAAGGAGCTTAGAGGTCAACCTTTCAAAATTCTTTATTTTAAAGGTGGGAGAACTGAAGCCAAAAAGAGGGAGTTACTTGCCCAAGATCACAGGAGGATAGATAAAAGGATGGTTACCATGCGATGGGGGAGAGGAAAATGGGGAGGCATTTTCCAATTGGTATAAAGTTTCAGTTCTGCAAGACGAGTAAGTTGTGGAGATCTGCTGGACAGCATAGCACCTGTAGTTAACAACACCGCATTGTATACTTAAAAATTTATTAAGAGAGTAGATCTCACGTTAATGTTCTTGCCACCCAAAAAAGGGGGACACGAGAAGACTTTTAGAGGTGACGGATGTGTCTGTTACCTTGATTGTGGTGATGGTGTCACGAGTCTGTGCATGTATCCGGACTCTTCAAAATGCATATATTAAATACATGCACTTTTTTTGTATGTTAGTTATACCTCAATAATGCTGTTTGAAAACAATCAGGATAATGGATGGCAGATTCAGACAAGTGGAACATGGATCTCAGGTCCCTCCTGAACACAGGGACTTTCCCCTGCATAGACATGATGCTTCCTGCCCAGTTCATGCTTAGAAATGATGAGCTAATTTAATAATCATCCAACAGTTAATACTTATGAATTGAAATTTCTCATCCTCTTTCTCCCAGTACACACAGACACAGAGTAAGTAGCCAGATTAGGGTAAGACTCTCAAAAATGCTAGCAATTTCTCTGAATTAAATGTTTGAATGGAATTTTTTTTCCCCACTCATAAAGCAATATATTCCCACGGTTGGAAATTTGGAAAATGACCAAGAAGGAAAAAATAAAATCGCCATGCCAGCTTTGTGTACATTTTTTTCCAGTCTTCTTTTCCATGTACGTGTATTTTCTACATAATTGATTTCAACCTCTATTCATGTGAACCTTTTAGATCCCATTTAATATTAGATTAAATTATATGAAATTGCTGTTTTCATTGGTCATAAAAGGGTCAATATTGGCAATTTGATGATCAACCAAATTGCAAAACCATCTTCTAAAATCAGAGTATTCTTTTTGTTTTGAGACAGAGTCTTGCTCTGTCACCCAGGCTAGAGTGCAGTGACACGATCTCGGCTCACTGCAACCTCCACCTCCCTGGTTCAAGCAATTTCCCTGTCTTAGCCTCCCAAGTAGATGGGATTACAGGCGCACGCCACCTATGCCCAGCTAATTTTTTTGTATTTTTAGTAGAGACGGGGTTTCACCATGTTGGCCAGACTGGGCTCAAACTCCTGACCTCAGGCAATCCGCCCACCTTAGCCTCCCAAAGTGCTGGGATTACAGGCATGAGCCACCGTGCCCGCCACCCCTGCCCAGAGTATTCTTTTCAAACATCATATATATTGGCTGCATAGTTTTTTTTCATGAGGCTACATGCAGTTATGTAGCGTTTTTTGAACCACATAATGGATACTTATAAATAAATAACATCCATAATTATATATAAATAGCCATAACTCGTGTTATGATAAAGCATCATCTTTATTTGCCTTCATAAATGGAATATTCTTTTAAAAATAACTTTCATGAGTATTTTATAACAAAGCTTGAAAAAAAGAGAAGAAAGATCGGTGAAATCATTATTCCGAAATAAAATCTTTGATGCATGTCTTTCCGGTCTTTGTTTTCTACATTTATGTGTGTCTGAAAGCCTACATTTGTTCACTAAAAACATGTGGTGCACATTAAATAGAATCCTATGAATCTGATTACGTTTATTCCCAATGACTGTGGGGGATCTTTTCAAAAAGGACTACTCAGCGTGGTGGGTCCATGGACCAGTGCCATCCCCAGGGTTTCTCACTGTGTGCACGAAGACGTGCTCAGAAACGAAGGACAAGCTTTCAGAAGCTTTTATAGTAACCGGACATGGCATGGCACCTAAGCAAGTCAATCTTTTATTTTTAATGCTTCTTTTTTTGTTTTATTTTACAAAATTAGCACCCTGCAGTAGACTGGGCATACAAAGGCCTTTCTCCACAGCTGGTTTGAGAAGCACTGCTGTGGAACGTGACCATTATACCTGGCCACCGCAAAGGGACAGGCGCTGGCTCCTAGGTCCTCACCGCATGTGTCATGCTGGGCTCTGAAAATCCCTGTGTCTGCTTTCTTGTGGTATTTTTTTCTTTTTCTGTCCCTTCTTGCTGCTCCCAGTGAGCCTGTCTCTAGTGTTACCATTTTCTCCCCTTTCTCTTCTGTCCTTTTCTTTTTCCCTTGACCTTTTTCTTTTTATTTCTCACTTTTTTCCCTTGTTGTCTCTGGATTGGCAAGGTGGAGAGAGAGTTAGCAATCCCCATGACCATGCTTGTTAAGATGAGTTGAGAAGCATGTGTGCATGGGACTTGAGCTGGGGTCTCAGAGTGTGCCTGTCTAAAACATGAGCTTTCTACCCAGCTGTTGTGACATGTCTTCCCATAGCTTGAGAACGAGTCTGTTTCATACTTTAGTAGATACGGGTTGCATTTTAGATCTGCAGTTGGCCAGCTCTGAATAAGTTAAATGTTTTAAAGCTACATATGATGCTTTTAGTATTATCTGCGCTTCGGAACTTTCTGTATCTCTGCCCTCTGCTCTTGACCTAGAATTGAGAGCAGAGTCTGATCAGACCTGGGCATATTCATTTGGGGACTTGAGCTCTACCTGATCTTTTTTTTCAAAAGGAGAAAAAGCCCAGAGAAAGCAGCTGCACACTGGTGACGTCTTGTTGCCAGTGAACAGGAGCAAGTGGCAGTAAGCTCTGGAGTGATTCCTCAGGCCCCATCAACCTAATGTCCCTTGGGCTACATATACAAGTCCGGAGCTGGGAATAAAGCGAACCGTGATGACGAAATGACTGGATTTAGTTAAATAATTTGCTGTTTACGGCTTCTCTGTTTATGAGTCAGTTAAAAGCCCTTTTAAGTGAAATTGGATAGACTACAAAGTGTTGGTTTCATGTGTTTTATTTGCAGTTTAATCAGCGTGATCCAGCTGCTGGAGTGGGGAGAGTGGAGCCCGGGTTTTAATTATCCCTGCTTTGCCCGAGATAGGAATTCCCAATGGTGCCGTCTGCGCGAAGATGCCAAAAACCGCATTGTTCTTTAATTAGCTGTTGTAATTGTTTTAGTCTAATCTCCGTGATTAGCAGCAGCATTAAATACAGCAGGAAGAAAAGGCCTGTCCTCTACGTACTGCCCCAGTAAACAGAGCCTTTCTCCCTTCTGGAGAGGGATATCATAGAAAATCAATTAGAACTCAACCAGTGTTGATTGGAAAATGATAAAGACCAGCCACCATGAAGCAGAGATGGCTTTGAGGAGTTGGTTTATGGCCCCTACGGCCAGCTTGCCTGGAGAGCTCTGCAGCCCTGACCTGCCACAGAGGTATTTGGCTAGGACCTGCCGGATGGCCCTGTCCCTCTCTGGGGATGAGGAAATGGACCGGATTGGCACCAGCTGCTGTTTTGCCTTTAGGTTCTCTGTTTCATGCATTCAGCCACAAGCTTTCATCAAGCACCCATTTTGTGCCAAACATCATGCCAGGGACCTGGAGATACAGCACTGCACAAGGCAGAGACAGTTCCTGTCTGCATGGAGTCTATAGTCTATAGGAGGAGACTGATGGTCACCAAACACTTGCACAAGTGATGGGTTCTTTTAAAGTGTGAAATGCTATGAAGGGGAGCTAGGAGAGAGTTTAACAGAGATAACTCATCTGGTCAGTGAGTTGGCAGGGCTAGGAGGGTGTCCTAGACAATTGAAGTATAAACTGAGATCCAATGAGTAAAAAAGAGGTACCGGGGCAAAGAGGCCATAGTGAAGACGTATACATCATCAGGAACAGCATGTGCAGAGGTCCTGAGGCAGGCTGGAATTGGATCCTTTCTGCTCATTGCTCTATTAGAGGCAGGAGAGTATGGTGGGAGTGAGCCAGATCTGGATCTAAGCCCCTTGTTCAGACCCCATCTCAGCTGCATGAAATTCTTCAAAGGACACTGCAGCACTCTGTCTCAGCGTCCCAGGATGTAAAATGGAGATGATGATGATGATGATGATGATGATGATATTATCTAGTTCTTGGGAATGAGTTAAGTTTCTACTTGTCGGGTCTTCAGAGCACTGCCTGGTAGGTACTGAGGCTTAGGAGGTGTGAGCTGGCATCATTAATCTGTTGGGGTAGCCTTTTCTTTGAAGTTTAACAGAATAGGCTAAAATCTAAATCTGCCAGGTACAAGCCTTGTGACTTTGGCCTAGTTACCTAACCTTGCTGTCCCCGCTGTCTTATGCATGAAGCGAAAACACAATCAAAGAACTCAGAGTTGCCATGTGAGTTAAGTAAGATATCTTAGGGGTTCCGTTCTGTTGTAAGCCATTGTTTGGTGCTCAGAAAGTAGTGGCTATTGTCATTATTCGTGAAACATCTGCTTGGCATGTGTTTGGTGTTGAAACTCAGTGATAAGTTCCCTTCACTACTTCTTCTTTCCTTCCCATTGTTAGCAAGGCTGTGCTGTCCTCCCCAAGTTCACAGAAAGGATAGCTCTGCAGCAGAGTTTGCTAATCTTGGCACCATACTATTTGGGGCTGGATAAGTCGTTTTTTGTGTGCAGGGGTTCCCAGGTACTGTAGGATGTTTAGAAGCATCTCTGGTCTCTACCGACTGGATTCCAGTAGCACCCCATCCATGGAACCAGGATATCCACAATGTCTATGGACATTGCCATATGTCCCCTACAGGGCAAAATTGCCCCCAGTTGAGAACCACTGCTCTAAGGAGAACAGAACAGATAGCTGGGTGTGGTGGCTCATGCCTGTAATCCCAGCACTTTGGGAGTCTGATGCGGGCAGATCACTTGAGGTCAGGAGTTCGAGACCAGCCTGTCTAACATGGTGAAACCCCATCTCTACTAAAAATACAAAAAGTAGCAGAGCGTGGTGGTGCATTCTTGTAATCCAAGCTACTTGAGAGGCTGAGGCAGGAGAATTGCTTGAACTGAAGAAGTCAAGGCTGCAGTGAACTGAGGTCATGCCACTGCACTCCAGCCTGGGTGACAAAGTGAGACTGTCTCAAACCAACAAAAACAAACAAACAAACAAACAAAAACTAGTTAGTACTTTGGGAACTGTCCAGTGTAGGCTATTACAGTAAAAATAGTAAAGTTTGTTGGGGAGGGCAGTGTGCAGTGGGCACTTGTGAGATCCTTTGAGCATGAGGCGTTTATAGTGGTTTTCAATTTCAGCTTCATGTTGGAATCACCTGGGGAGAGTAAAAAGCAGATGTACAGCTTGCCCCACTGGAGTCTGATGTTGTGGGTATGGATACAACTCCAGGGTAATTCACAGCTCTCTAGCTGATTTCAATGGGCCTCAGAGTTGAGGAGCACTTTGTAGATGAGGAGCTAACATACCTGTGTGAAAAAAAAAGGTACTCAGGGAAACTTGCATGGAATGGTAGGGACAGGGGTCCACCTACCCTAGATGACATTTATTCACATACAAGGCATAAAAAGTGCTAAGTGCCTTACGTATATTTTACCGAAGTCCTTTATGTATGTTAACTCATGCAATGCCAAAAACAATTCTATGAGTCAGGAACTATTATCATTAACCTCATTTCAGTAATAAGAAAACCTAGACACAGAGTGGTTAAACTTTTCCAAGGTCGGCCGGATGTGGTGGCTCACACCTGTAATCCCAGCACTTTGGGAGGGCAAGGCGGGTGGATCATGAGGTCAGGAGTTCAAGACCATCCTGGCCAACATGGTGAAACCGTGTCTCTACTAAAAATACAAAAAAATTCGCTGGGTGTGGTGGCATGCGCCTGTAGTCCCAGCTACTTGGGAGGCTGAGGCGGGAGAATCGCTTGAACCCAGGAGGCGGAGGTTGCAATGAGCCGATATCGCACCGCTGCACTCCAGCCTGGTGACAGAGCAAGACTCCGTCTCAAAAAAAAAAAAAAAGAAACTTTTCCAAGGTCACACAGCTAAGGAAACTCACAACTGATGCCCCATTGCCTCAGGAGGTGGGGCAGAAAGAGGTTTTGGATGTAAGCATTGGCAATGGTGTGTTTGAAGTTCTTCATAGTGGGTTAGATGAAGGCCTTGATGTGATAGATTGGAGGGAATGCCAAACTTTCACCCATCCCCTCATCAAACCTTTATTGAGCACCTGCTGTGCTCCAGGCACTGTGCTAGGTTTTTGGAAATACACTGCTAATCAAAACAGACATGGTTCCTTTTTCTGAATGTTTACAGCCTCCGTAGTCTGGGGAAGAAAGAGACAGGAAACAAACAATACATACATCACTACAAGTGTTGATTAGTGGTAATAAAGAAGTGAAGAAGGAGCTGCGGTCAGATGAAATGGAGTGGGCTATGTTATGCAGGATGGCCAGGGAAGACTGAGGGTTGAATGAGGAGGAGCCGGTCCCAGAAGAACCAGAAGAAATGCTGTTCTGGGCAGGAAGAAAAGAGCATGCGAACTCCCTGGGGCTTAGCATGATTGAAGACTCCAAGAAGTCCAGTGGGGAGGGGAGCTGTGAAAGGGGGATGGGAGAAGGTGGAGAGGTACGAAGGGGCCAGATGACATAGGCCATTATTTCCATTCAGTGGGGAAACTAAGGCCCAGAAATGGGGTGAGGGGTGCCTCAAATGTCAGAGCTGGAATTCAAATTCAGGCTTGGTGTCTTGATATGAGATGTTCCTGGGCGGGGTGTAGTGGCTCACACCTGTAATCCCAGCACTTTGGGAGGCCGAGATGGGAAGATCACTTGAGGCCAGGAGTTCAAGACCAGCCTGGCCAACATGGTGCAACTGCCTGTACTAAAAATACAAAAACTAGCTGGGCGTGGTGGTGCTTGCCTGTAATCCTACCTACTTGGGAGGCTGAGTCATGAGAATCACTTGAATCCGGGAGACAGAGGTTGCAGTGAGCCGCAATCGTGCCGCTGCACTCCAGCCTGAGTGATAGAGATTTCGTTTCAAAAAAAAAAAAAAAAAAAAAAAAAATTCCTGAATGGTCTCTGTTTCACACTGTGTGACCCATTCTTTGATCAGCCTACGTGTTCTGATGTGGAATTTGGGAAATAGAATAAAGACAGGACCCTTCCTGTCATGCTCTTAGAATCTCTCAGGCAACGTACCATGCTGCACCTTGAACATGGTAGGCATTTAACAAATGTTTCAAGATCATTTATTATAAGTTCCAGGCATTCTGATAGATATTTTTCATGTATTTCTTGCTGTGGCCTTGAAAGTAAGCCCTTCCCAATAAATGTACAGTCATTGCCTCCATTTTACATACTTGAAAACTGAGGCTTAAAAAGTGGAGGTAGCTCATTCAAGTTCACCCAGCAAGAGAATAAGGAGAGGCCAGGCATGGTGGCTCATACCTGTAATCCCAGCACTTTGGGAGGCAGAGGCGGGCAGATCACCTGAGGTCAGGAGTTTGAGACCAGCCAGGCGAACATGGTGAAACCCCATCTCTACTAAAAATACAAAAATTAGCCTGGCATGGTGGCACATGCCTGTAATCCCAGCTGCTCGAGAGGATGAGGCAGGAGAATCGCTTGAACCCAGGAAGCAGAGGTTGCAGGGAGCTGAGATCGTGCCACTGCCCTCCAGCCTGGGTGAGAGTGAGACTCATCTGAAGAAAAAAAATAAAAAAAAGAGAGAGTAAGCAGATCCCAGGATGGAACCACATAGAGTTCTTGTCATCATAATCCTTGCTTTTCCCACTATACTTTCCTGGTTTTTCTCTGCATCATCTTGAGTGTCTGGAAGTTCATTATATACATCTGTAGACTCAGTTAACAAATTCATGGAACCAGGTTCTCAATTCCAGTAGTGCTTCGGATCTGCATAACTGACCCCAGGATTGCATGACGTTGCATTTTGCTAAAGCACAAACATGATCTTTGCATGCGGGAAACAGGCCTTTAGCTGATTGGAGAACCAAGCTAGGACCTTCTACCCTGCAGGAGGAAAGGAGGAAGGATTCATTCGTGTGGGAGCCTTGGTAATACTTAGGAAGTGATTTACAAAAGAACACAATCTTGGCCTTATGATGAAATGTACTCCTCCCCCTGAAAAGCCACGTGCTGGTGTTGACTTTGGAAGTCTAGCTGTTTGAACAGGAGCTGCTGATTCAGCAGAGTGTCCTGTGCTGAGGCTATGTAGCTCAGTGGTTAAGAGCCCCGGCTTTGGAGTGAGATCAAGTAAACCCAGGGTCCAGTTCCCATTCTCTCTTTGATTTCTTCCTTGAGTATTTATTCAGCCTCCGCTATGTGTTGGTATCACGTCAGGCATTAGATATACTGGGAATCTGGATATCTGAAAATCCAAGGTCTCAGCTTCACCGACCTTAGCAAGAAGAAACAGATGATAAACACATAAGGAAATACATAAGAACGCTTCAAACAAGTTAAAAGGTGCTGTGATGATGGTTAAACAGGATGAGGAGAGGGGTAATGACTGGTGTGGGGTAGGTAATAAGTGATCTCAGCTTTGAGCAATGAGAATAAACTAGACAGATATTCAAGGATGCAGGGAAAAGCATTCCAGGCAGAGGAATAGCGTGTGAAAATGCCCTGAGGCAGGAATGAGCTCGCCCTGGTGGCTGAAACATATTGATGAGTGAGAGGAAGACAGAGGACATTACAGAGGTGGGCAGTAGCTAGATCCTGTAGGACATCATAGGCTATGATAAGAAGCTTGGATTTTATTCTAATTACAAAAGGATATGTGATTTAACATGTGAGGGTAAAGAGATACTGCATACCATAAATACTAGCTACTGATGCCTTTGTTTTTTTTTTTTTTTTTTTTGAGACAGGGTCTCCCACTGTGGTCCAGGCTGGAGTGCAGTGGTGTAATTATGGCTCACTGCAAACTCGATCTCCTGGGCTCAAGCCATCCTCCCACCTCAGCCTCCCAGGTACCTAGGACAGACACATGCTACCAGGCCCAGCTAATTTTTGTATTTTTTGTAGTGACGAGGTACTACTCTGTTACCCAGGCTGTTCTTGAACTCCTGGGTTCAAACCACCCTCCCGCCTAGGCCTCCCAAAGCGCTGAGATGACAGGCATGAGCCACTGCGCCTCACCTGATGCCATTATTTATTGCGGTTAATTTTAATTTGGGCATTTGTTTACCAGTCTTCCAGGGCATCCGTCAAGAATGTCAAAGGTTGCCTCACCTCTCCAATTGTAAATGACCCAAAGAGAAGTTACAGCTCAAGGACCCATGAAGAAATGGCAGAAGGCAAACACCTAGATGGGGAAACAGATCACAGTTTATCGCTGCAACATTGAGAGCTCCATAAAATCTGCCTGGGGTTTCAAAGTGAACTCTTTCAGGTAACAGGGTCTGTGTAAAATTAGCTTTACCACCAAATCCTGTTGTCTGAGCCAGCCAAGCTGAAGTAAAACAGAGCCTCAAGAGCAGGGATCCTGGCTGGGTGCTGTGGCTCACGCCTGTAATCCCAGCACTTTGGGAGGCTGAGGCAGGAGGATCACTTGAGGCCAGGAGTTCAAGACCAGCCTGGACAACATAGTGAAACCTTGTCTCTACAAAAATTAACAAAATCATCCAGGCATGGTGGCACGTGCCTGTAGTCCCAGCTACTTGGGAGGCTGAGGTGGGAGAATCACTTGAGCCTGGGAGGTAGAGGCTGCAGTGAGCAGAGATCGCACCACAGCACTCCAGCCTGGGTGACAGAGAGAGACTGTCTCAAAAATAAATAAATAAATAAAAAGCAGGGGGTCCTAACTCTTGTTTCATGTCTCTGAATTCCCCAAATCTGCTATGGAGGGGGAGGCATGGTGGTTTTTCTCCCCATCTCCACTGTCGGGCGAAACTCTGTAAATACATGCTGCCAATAACCTACAGTCCCCAGGGCTCAGATGACATGTGTAAATATCTCTTCTCCATGTGGTGTTCGAAGACTGAGTCAATAAGCTTAATTTCCTGTGGATTCCACTGTTTGGTTGCCACAGCCTAGAAAATTGATCAGATAAAAGCTGTGCACTTCAGGGAGAATAGTTTGTGTTGTGAGTGGTGAAAGGTGGAGGCCGTGTGGCCAACCAGGTGGGGGCTACTTCCTAGTGCCCCTTTGCTGTTGTACTCTGCTGGGATCTGACCCAGGTGCAGCTGCAATTTCCTAAGCTTCTCCTGGCGTCTTCTAGGGACTTTACAGATCATCTTCATGTTCTCGTTGGCCCTTTGTCAAAGCACTAAGATCTTGGTTTAATGCAGCGGTAAGGACCTCCTACCAGGGACTTGCCGAGGCATGGTCAGGGCAAGGTGATCTAATTTGAGTTCAGAGAAACTGGGTATAGGGTCAAAGGGCCTAGCCTTGGAGTCAGACTTGAGGTCTGCCACCAGGCGACCATGGGCAAGTTGCCTGAGCCTCTCTGAGCTTCCGTTTTCTAACCTGAGGCTAATTCTGTGTCTGCCTCATGGGGTCCATTTATTCGCCAGGACTTATTAAGCACCTACTTTGTGCCAAGTCTTGTGATATGGGGCTGGAGGAAATGCAATGGGAATAGACTTATCTTTGACTTCCTAGAATAATAGACATCCTGGAAGAGAGACGGGACAAAACCAACCAACCAACACGTAGGTATAGTGTTACAATAATGATCTGCTGTGACTAGTGCTGAGATAGAAGCAGAAGATTCTAGAATTGAGGGTTAGGGAGCGAGAATTCTCTACTTGTGATAGGGGTTTGGGAAATGGCTCTCCAGGAAACTGACATTTCAGCTGAGATGCAAAGGATGAGGCTGGGGAGAAGAACATGCCAGTAGGGGGAAGAACATGTGCAAATGCACAAGGTGACAAAGAGCATCCACAAGGCAGGAGATAGATGGAGACCAGGGTAGCTGGAGGGAGGGAAAGAGGCATGAGTTTGGGTTGAATTGGAGAGGCAGGTTCAGGACATGCTGAGCTTTGTAAGTCAGTCCTAGGAAGGAGAATGGGTTTTCTCCTAAGGATTTGCCTGGCTTTTTACTGTAGTCTGTAAATCTTCCTCCCTCCTTCTGCCTTTTCCCTAGGTGGGCCATCCCCAGCATAGCTCCCAGAGCTGCTCTTTTAAATCATGAGTCAGATGAGGTCTTGACTCTGCGAATAACCCACCAAGTGGCTCTTCATGCCTCTTGCAGTATAAGCCAAGGCCTGACCTTGGCCCACCAGGCTGCATTTGACCTGGGTACCTCTCACCTCTCTACTTTATCACCTCCTGCCACCTACACACCTGCCTGACAAACTCGTACCAGGACTGAACTTTTCTCTTTTTCTTTGGCTAAGCTTCTAGCTGTCAAGTTGTATATGAGTTAT
This sequence comes from Pongo abelii, assembly GCF_028885655.2. Lineage (NCBI taxonomy): Eukaryota > Metazoa > Chordata > Mammalia > Primates > Hominidae > Pongo > Pongo abelii. The sequence continues at coordinate 19,245,386 of NC_072003.2, forward strand.
ATAATACAAAGCATCCCTTTTTGCTTTGACCACCAGGGAGCTCAGAGCCTCATCTAATGTTAATCATAATTATTCTGTTAGCTTTGGTTTGTCAAGTTTCTCCTCTCTCACTTTGGTTATTGATTTTTCTCTCACTAGTGTAGTGGTTTTCTGGTTTCTATGTCTTTCATCACAGGCCTTTCTTTCCTGGAATGGGAGGGGATAGATAATAATTTGGTTTCGCATGTTGCTCTCAGCTGATTGTGCATACATTTTCACCCAGTATGCGTTCTCTTGGATAGCAGATGGATGGATGGCTGCCATTCGTGGAGGAGCAATTGGTGGGAGTCAGAGAGGTACTTCTCGTGCTCCAAGGGAAGCTTGTAGTGCATATTCTAGGACCTGGAATCTAGTGGTTTCTAGAGGGCTCTAAAAGACTGACTCGGCAACTGCAGCAGGGTGGGCTGACTAGGCACTTTTCCTCCCTCTCTGCAGCACCCCAAGGGTGCTGTTTTGTGGGTGATGAGTGGGCCTGGGGAGGCTCCTGAAGTCAGGGCCCACCAGGTTCCCTGCTGGGGAGCCAGTGGCTGTGTTAACTTAAGGGCCACACACAAGGGGCCTGTTGCTTCTAATCTTTCTCTAGGATCTCCTGATCTTGAGATTTTGGAGCTCCTGAAATGATTTCTGGACAAGACTTGACTTTAGAATTCAAAGCTAGTAACTAGTGAGTTGACAAGTTTGGTTTGGCCTGCAGAGTGTCTTAAAACAATTGAGTTCTAATGTTCTTTTGGCTGGACAGACCCTCTCCAGTGTCCTGACCCTCCCAGGGTGGATTGATTTATCACTGATGACCTTGACACATGGTTGAGGCCTGTCTGAGGCAGCTGCATTTTGAATCTCTGGACAGAATATAAATAAAAAACCCTTAATTATATCCCCTTATTCCCATTCTCCCTGTAGGTTCATAGTTTGGGCTGGATCCTTCCAGCCTAATCCACACTTTTCAGCTGAGGATACTGAGGCTTGGAGAGGTTAACAGATGAGGCTGTTTATTGGGCCCTAACCACAGTCGCCCCATGTCTGGGCAGAACCACTCCCAATGCTATCGTGGATTCCTATGAACTTTTTTTTTTTTTTAATGGTTTGGATGTTTTCCCCTCTAATGAAAGGAAACCTTTTCTTGCCTGAGTTTCACAGACAGCATTATAGCAGCATCAATGCTGTTGAAGGAAATAATTCACCCGCAGTCCCACGGATCTGGCTAGAAACCAAGCTGTGTGCATGGGTCTAAGCAGTCCCTGTCCACATGCAGAGATCATCTCCACATATTTCTAAGCACAGGGAACATTCCCTTCCAAGGAGCCCAACACTCCATAAAAGTCAGCAGGAAAGGGGGGCCTTGTCTGGTAGGTTGCTGGCTGCCAAGGCTGGCTTGTGAGGGAGGCCTTTTTTGGTGGTGTTACAGCCTTACTGGATGTCCTGTCTGTCCCCTTCTCTCTCCCTCCTCCAGCCCCAGCAGCCAGGGGCCTGGAGGTTGGCGGAGGGCTGAGCAGCCCAGCTTCCTGCTTCCTGGCCTCACAAGCAGGCCTCTGTGAAGTTGCCAGGGCTCCAGGGGCAGGGGCTGAGGCTCAGAACTGCAGATTTTTGTCTAGTTCTGGTGTTGGCAGGCAGCCCAGGCTAGTCCCGAGAACATGACCAGACCAGAAACCTGAGAGCAGATGAGGCAGACAGGCACACCTTTGAGCTGGAATAGAGACTATCCAGGAGCCGACAAGGCTGGCGATCTGTAGCCATGGCCCTGGGGGGACGTGCCCTCTCTCCCGGCTTCCCTGCTCAGCCCCTGCCAGGGGGAGCTTTTCCAAGAGGACCTGGTTCTTTGGGATGGGTCTGGAACCTACATTTGGCACCTAGAAGTCCTTTTCAAATATGAGTACCCTCAGAAACATCTCTGATCCATGAGTGAGTCTGCACTAGTTACCAGAACTTGCCGGAGAAGTAACACTGCATAGTAGCTTAGAGCTAGATTCCTTGAATTCGAGCTCCTTGGACAAGTCACTTTATTCTTTCTGTGCTTCAGTTTTCCCATTTGCAAAATGGGATAATAGGGTTGTTGTGAAGATTAAACAGTAAATAGAATCACGAATACACACACGAGTATGTTGAAAATGGGTGAAAACCAAAATAAAATCTGCAGTCCAGTTAACAGTATTGTACCGATGTGAATTGCCTGGTTTTAATATTGCACTGCAATTACATAAGATGTCACCATTGGGGGAAGCTGGGTGAGGGAGCGCAGAACTCTGCTATCTTGGCAACCTCCTGTGAGTCTATAATTGTTATTTTTTTAAGTTAGAAAGAAAAATATGTTAATGCTGGTAAGGCCCTGAGACAAGGCCCTGAGACAAGACCCCATACATGGTAAGCACTACAGGAATGCCAGCCCTGATGATCATGAGGATTTCAGGGGTGTTTCATTGAGTCCTTCATAGTACTATGCCAGCAGGGATCTTACAGGTAACAGGAGGCAGAACTTCTGTGATCTCCAGGCCCCACCCTTCCCCTGGATCTCCCTCCCACCTGGCCTGAGCTCTGGGCACAGCGGATGAGTCACCCCCTGGGCGTGCCTGGCTTCACGCCTGCTTCATTTGGCTTGGGCAGTGCTCTCTGTCTAGAATGCCCATCTTCCCCTTGTCCGTTGGCAAGCTCTTTTTCATCCTCCAGCTCACACCTTGACTCTTCTAGAAGGCCTTTCTGGGCCTCAGACCTCTGCTTAAACCCCCATTGATATGGTTTGGCTGTGTCCCCACCCAAATCTTATCTTGAATTGTAGCTCCTGTAATTCCTGTGTGTTATGGGAGGGACCCAATGGGAGATAATTGAATCATGGGGGCAGTTTCCCCCATATTGTTCTCATTGTAGTGAATAAGTCTCATGAGATCTGATGGTTTTATAAGGGGAAACCCCTTTTGCTTGGCTCTCATTTTCCTTTTGCCTGTTGCCGTGTAAGATGTGCCTTTTGCCTTCCACCGTGATTGTGAGGCCTCCCCAGCCACTCGGAACTGTGAGTTCATTAAACTTATTTTTCTTGATAAATTACCCAGTCTCAGGCATGCCTTTATCAGCAGTGTGAAAACAGACTAATACACCCAACAAGGGGGAAAGGAAACTTTTTACTGCCTAAGTTGCACAAACAGCATGACATCAGCGTCAACGTTGTTGAAGAAGGAAGGAATTCACCCACAGTCCCATGGATCTGGTTAGAAACTAAGCTGTATGCTTGGGTCTGAGCAGTAGGGCAGCTCTTCTCGAAGCATGGTCCTGAACCAACAGCAGCTGCATCACATGGGAAATGGAAAGAAACGCACCTTCACCTGCCACCCCCAGACCCTTGGAATCACATACTGTGGGTGAAGGCAGGGCTCTAGCAATCTGTAGTTTAACAAATCTTCCAGATGATTCTGATGAGCAGGCTGCTCAAGCCCATGAGCAGCCCATGAGGCTGTTCACATGAACCAGAGGACCTTGTTAAGATGCAGGTTCTAATTCAGCCCATCTGAGGTGGGGCCTGGGACTCTGCATTTCTAACCAGCTCCTAAGTGCTGATGCTGCTGGGCTCCTTGAGGCCAAGGTCCACATCTTCTACTCTTATGTAACCCCTTCTGTTACTGCAACAATAAGAGCTTGGTGACTTGCTGTTACAGTTCAAACAGCGGGTAAATTTGCAGCAGGTGATTATCCTGGGCTGAAGGCAAGGAAGGGAGCCCCATCTTCATCAAGTTTGGGGCTGGAAACAAGATGCGTGTGAGCTGGAAAGGAGGCAGAAGAAGTTCACCTTTTCCTCCATGCTCTGACACCATGCTGTGTTTTATTCTAATGGTGTCTGGGAATGGAGCCATGGGACATGACCCCTGAAAGAAACACTCTTTGTCTACACTCGGAACAAAGCTCTCTCTTCCTTCTCCCCTTTATTATTATTATTTTCGAGATGGAGTCTTGCTCTGTCATCCAGGCTAGAGTGCAGTGGCACAATCTTGGCTCACTGCAACCTCTGCCTCCTAGGTTCAAGTGATTCTCCTGCCGCAGCCTCTCGAGTAGCTAGGATTTCAGGTGTGTGCCATCAGGCCTGGCTAATTTTTGTATTTTTTAGTAGAGACGGGGTTTCACCATGTTGGCCAGGCTGGTCTTGAACTCATGACCTCATGATCCACCTGCCCTGGCCTCCCAAAGTGCTGAGATTACAGGCATGAGCCACTGCGCCGGGCCTGCCTTTTCCCCATTTATGCACTTACTTATTCCACAGATGTTTACTGACCCTGAGTAGGAGGAGGGCACATTATTGATCAGAAGATGCAATTCCTGCTCTCAGGCAACATCACTATCTGGTGGGCACAGATGCCAGTCACTGAGTGGGACTGTGATAAGTGAAATGGGATTAAATTCCCAGTGTATGGAGACTGTATGGCTGTGAGTCTTGACCCAAAGGGAACAGGAGCCTTTCCCCGGGGAAGTGACATTTAAGCTGAAAGGAAGAAGCATAAATGGAATGAGGATTAATTTAGCAAGAGGAAGTGGCATGTGCAAAGGTCCTGGTGTGAGTGAAAACCTGGTAATGGCTAAAGAGACTGCCCAGAAGTAAGAGGGGGAAAGTAGGGCTGGAGGGAAGTGAATGAACCCAAGGGAGACTGAGGAGTCGGGAAAGGATTTTAGCTGGGGAGGAAGAGGAAGGTGTTCAAGAAGTGTGCGGCATTTTGTTGCAGCTCATTCCTGAAATCAGGTTCCAGAAGTTTCAATCTGATCCCATCTTTACAGGGATGATGTGTTCCCACTCCCAGCCTCCAAATTCAGCTGCCTTTGAGCACACACAGCCTCTCTTCCCTGCCACCCCAGCCCCTGGGGCCCCTTCCCCCGTGACCTATTCATTTTATTTCACTCCCCATGTAGCCTTTCTTACCATCCACCAAAAGGTGAAGTTCACAAGCAAAAAGCATGATTTTTCCATCACTAAGCCCAGAATCGCAAGCACACATCTTAACCCTGTTAATCTTCTTGACTGCAATGGCTCATTCGCAAAATAAAGGCATTAAACCATTTGGGACGAGAAGTGCTTCCAAAGAATCCCTTTGAAGGCAGAGGAATGAGATGCAGGTTCAGGGTTGTGGATGTTTACGGCCATATCCACGTGAAATCTGCAGCGCTGGAAAAATAGGTTCTTGGAAAATTTCCCCTCTTAACAAGGCACAGCACAGACAGTACACGCTAGGAACGCCCGCCTGTTTCAGAGAAACCAAGCTGGTGCACGTCCGTGAAGAGCCTCCCTCCCACCCGTTCATTATGGCTGAAGCAGCCCAGGCAAGCCAGAGGGCTTGCTCTACCCAGGTATAGGGTGGTCAGCGTTGATCCCTCTCCCCTCCATCCCTGCCTTCTTTCAACAAGTATTTGCTGAGCGAGGACCCACGGTGTGTCAGACACTATTTTAGACTAGCAACTCTCGACTGGGAGTAATTAGGCTCCCCCAAGGGACATTTGGCAATGTCCAGAGACATTTTTTTAGTTGTCACAACTAGGGGGGATGGATGCTACTGGCATCTAGTGGGTAGAGCCAGGGATGCTGCTCAACATCCTACACTGCATAGGACAGCACTCATCTGAGACGGAATGACCCAGTCCAAAATATCAGCAGTGCCAAGGTTGTAGACCCTTGCGTGTCTCTGAGCCACCTTCCCACCTCTCCTACTTTGCGTTAGGCGCATATCTTTCTAGCTGTCTCTGATTGCTAGGCTCTGGGCTAGATATTTGTTTTTCCTTGAACATTTTTTTTTTTTTTTGCTTTTGCTCACGTTTACGTTCATCTTTTGATCTTTTGTCTCCATCAACCAAGATGTATACAGTATCCGCTATTTTGTGCCAGACACTGTGCTAAATGCTCTTTGTATTTTACTTCTAATCCTCGTGACAATTAGAGGAGACAGATGTTATTTTCCCTGCAGAAAATAATGCATTTCATTTACTGGGCGTCTACCATGTGTCAGGTACTGGGAAACCTATTGATTTCTAATCCTCATAGCAACTCTGACTAAATTAGGTTTTCTAATCCCATTTACCCTGAAACTGGGTCTTGGAGAAGAATAGGGTGTTGTTCAAGTTCACATGCCAAGGAAGTTCTAAAGAAGCTAGGGATTGTGGTGGTCTTTGGGTAGGAAAGCAAGTGTGGACCGAACCAGCTTGCAAGGGTGCAAATACAGCTTCCGTCTTTGAACCCAAACCACCCTAGAGAAAGGAAGAGAGAAGTGACCGTCCTGTGTAGATAGAGCTGTATCTTCACCTTACAGGGAGGTGGGTGAGGAGAGGAAAGGTTCTAAGGAGAAGGGAAGTAATCTCTTCATTCAGGGCCTGTCCTGTGCCTGGTGTTGGACTCTGTCGTTATTTAATCATCTCAGCACTTCTCCAAGTAACTTTTAAAGCAGGCTTAGTCAACTTGGGTGTGCTTTTGAGGCCCAAAGGGAGAAGTCAGTTCCCTCAGAGCTGCTAACTTAAGTGGCAGGGTCCAGGGTGGAGCTCAGGTCTCCTGGTCTCCCAGCCAACAGAAAGCTTACTGACACCATCTTGGGAGGTTGGGGTTGTGGGATGTGTCTACAGGAACTGGACATACTTTTCAATTCTCTGTGCCCCTTTGCCATGTTACGAAGCCTTCTCTCACTCTGCTTTGGTTCATTGTAGATCTTGAGAAATGCCAACTGATTGACTGATGGACACACTGAGGGTATATCCTGCCGCCAGCATACACTGCAGATCATGGAGAGTGGGGAATGGATCTGCAGTCCGTAGAATACCCAATAGCAAGTCTCTTTGACTATTTTTGAGCCTCTTTATTTTAGAGACTTCCAGGCATCAGTCCCTCTGCAAACCCCAGCAGAGGAAGGCGGTGCACCTTTAACCCTTCCCTGCCCTCTCCTTAGGGGCTGTGCTTACCCCTGCTGGGTTTTCTCTCCATGAGCAATTGCCCAATTGAATTCCATTTATAGACTCTGCCTCCTGGGGTGCAGGAAGGCCCCTGGGTATGCAAGCATTCCAAGCCCCAATCAATCCCTTCTTTTATTCAGAGGCAAAGTTACAAATGGGCCGGAGTCATTGGAAAGATTTTCCAGCTCACTGTGCAGAGAAGCCCTCTTATGAAAGATGTATTGATGAATCCCCTTGTACCAGGATGTTACTGGCCTCTGCAAGGCAGGAAATAAGTATCTGCTGGCTCTCTCTCTCTCTGCCGTAAAAACTCTCTTTCAGATCAGATTTCCTCTGCACCCAAGCACATTTGATTTAAATCATTTCACTGCAAAATATAAATAAAATAGAGATGACTCCTGTAATGAAAAAGAGAAACACCTCGGTGATACAGTTTTGACTTCCAGAAAATAAGGCATTAAAACTGCAGGCTCAGCCAGGCGCGGTGGCTCATGCCTATAATCCCAACACTTTGGGAGGCCGAAGCGGGCCAATCACGAGGTCAGGAGTTCGAGACCAGCCTGACCAGCATGGTGAAATCTCGTCTCTACTAAAATATAAAAATTACTGGGCGTGGTGGTGCACACCTATAATCCCAGCTACTCAGGGGGCTGAGGCAGGAGAATCGCTTGAACCCGGGAGGCAGAGGTTGCAGTGACCCGAGATCATGTCATTGCACTCCAGCCTGGGCAATAGAGTGAGACTCCGTCTCAAAAACAACAACAACAATAACAACAACAAAAAAAAACCCCACAAAACTGCAAGCTCATATAACTACCAGATTCTCAGGTCTGTTTCTTTCAGGTAGCACAAGTGAGTAACCGCCAGTATGTGCACCTCTACAGAGACTATACCCCCAAGTTCAGGGTTCAGCTGTGACTCACTCTAGCTGTGTGACCTTGGGCAAGTCACTCTGCCTCTCTGGGCCTCAGATTCTTCCTCTGCGTAGTGAAGGGGCTGGAAGAGATGCCTCTAATACCCTTTTGACTTCATGAATGTAAGACTACATTCAAGACTAGGAAACTCAAAATTCCCAAGGGGATATATTTCTAGCAATTGGGATGTTTAATCTTACCAAAGGATTCATGTCCTCATGAATGGGGTACCTTCAAGTTGTGACTTTTCATGTATATAAAAAGATTTTAAGAAATTTATTCATATCCAGTTTTTCGGAAGTCTGTCTGCTAAGTAAAGTGAAATACACGTACAGAGGAATTGTATCTTACTTAGACTTATAGGGAATATATATATATATATATATATATATTTTGTGACAGTCTCACTCTGTCACCCAGCCTGGAGTGCAGTGGTGTGATCTCAGCTCACTGCAGCCCCTGCCTCCCGGGTTCAAGCGATTCTCCTGCCTCAGCCTCCAGAGTAGCTTGGACTATACACATGCGCACCACCTGCCTTGGCCTCCCAGAGCGCTGGGATTACAGGCGTGAGCCACTGTGCCTGGCCGACTTTAAGGCTTCAAAGTCAGTATATAGGGTGAAAATGGTGTGTAGCTCGAATTTTTCTCCTCTCATATATTATCTGTCTCTTGTTCTCTCTCTCCCAGTGTTCTCGCTCCTATTCTCTTGTTCTTTTTCCCTCTCCCAACCACTTATATTTGCATTCTCCCAATCTGAATACACACAGACTGTGGCTCCTAAGAGAAGAAAGCACTTAGTAAGCTACCCTGAAATTTCCACATACAGAGAGGGAGGGTAAAGAGCTTCGGCAGTCCTTTGGCACCCAGAGGCTCTCTGGGTTGGCTTTTTAATCCTTTCTTCTTTTCAGGGGTACCTCCTTCTGTTTGGGTCAGGGAAGGGACATCACAGCAGTTCTCAGCAGGTTCTCAGAGGGTACTGTCCCTTCCTGTCCTTAGCCAGAGGAATGAGAGAATGAGTCAGACTCAGGTTAGAAGAAAGGAGTGACTGCCCCCACAGGGACTCCCCACCACGGCAGTGTCGGGGGAAGGCGAATCTGAACACAGGGCTGACTGTTTATAACATGTGTGGGCTCTTTTCATGTGGAAATAAAGTTCTCCGGAAGTCAGAGTCTGGGGTTTGCCGGGTCCTTATAGTTACAAATGCTTAGTCGAGCAATACTTCGTCTGTTTAATGCTGTTAAGAAAGAAGGTATTCACGTCTATAATCCCAGCACTTTGGGAGGCGGTGGTGGGCGGATCATGAGGTCAGGAGATCGAGACCACCCTGGCCAACATGGTGAAACCCTGTCTCTACTAAAAATACAAAAATTAGCTGGGCATGGTGGTGCATGCCTGTAATCCCAGCTACTCGGGAGGCTGAGGCAGAAGAATCGCTTGAACCCAGGAGGCGGAGGTTGCAGTGAGCCAAGATCGCACCACTGCACTACAGCCTGGGTGACAGAGTGAGGATCCATCTCAAAAAAAAAAAAAAAAAAAAAAAAAAAGGAAGAAGGTATTCTGTATTATATGTAAATATTAAGAAAACTAAAGCTACACACACATACACACACACTTCATTCTGCTGTTCACTCTTATCCAGAGGACATTTTGTTTTGGAAACCAGATAGGGAAAGTAGTGAGATTAGTTACTGTAGTCTTAGGCTCACATTGGACACATGAACTGGAATCTAAGTTGGAGAGTGACTCCCATCCAGTCCTGGGTGGTCGAGACAAGGGGCATCCTGATTGGGGAACTAGGATGGCTTTGCAGTCAGCACTTTCCTGAGCCCCTGTCGCCTCCTTTGTACAATAGGGAGATGATGCAGGCTCATCATCAGGAGTTAGTGAAATTAAACATGACCCCCGGCCCACAGTGGGCACCCTGCGGCACTGAGTGGTGCTATAAACGTGCACGGACTTCCAGATCACTCCTGTGCCATCTGGAAGCTGTCACCCTTTCTTTTCTGGGCCTATAGCTGCAATCTTGGTGAGTTTGCCAAGAAACTTAGCATTGAAATGTCATAGGGTAGTGTTAAATTTTACTATCCAAACTCAAGGCCTCATCTGTGCCAAGTTGGGGGATATACAAATGAATAGATATATTTATCTTGAATGCTTTGAGAGTATTCAGAGAAAATAGGTTACCTTCCCAAGCAGCCTTACTCACCATCACCATGGGCAAGGAAGTAACTGGTAGTGGTTTAACTGGTCCAGCAACTTTGGTTAGAGCCTGTTTGTTTCCCACGACTTTTTGTGGGAAAAAAAAAAATCTTAACTGTGGATTTACCAGGTTGTTGACATATGAAGCTTTTGGACATAGGCTTACAGCAGGTTTAGGGCCAAGAAAACATGTCAGCTATTTCAAAGGAGCTGAGCTTGAAGAACTAGCTGAAATAAAACATGTTACAATCACTTTAACACCCTCCCCTGCACAGTCCAAATCCCTGCACCGTTTTTTCGCAGCATGCTTATACCATCCACATACAGCATTTCTGTGACTGGAGGATAGTATTGTGTTGGCAACAGCTTTGGGGAGGAAGGAGGGGGAAAAAAAGACACACTGACAGAGATAGTCATCTTTGCACCTGCCCTTACCTGTGCCTGAAGCCAGAATTCCAGCACATCTGCTCCTCACCTGCCTCTGGTCTTTGATCAAAGGTCATTTTGGGAGGAATGCTATCCCAGCCATTGCTCTGAAAATTGCAAACTGCTGCTCTCCTCTGTTCCTCTGATCTACTTTTTTTTCCCTTCACCACGATGGTTATTACCAACTGACAGACTTTAAGGTGTTACTGCCTTATTACATTCCAACGTAAGCATAAATTATGCCTTCTTACCTTCCAATGTAAGCATAAATTGATGTCTTATGAACTATCATATATATCTGCATGCACCTATACACACACACACACACGTATATACACACATGCATTGCTCACATATGTATTTTGTTCATGTATCTTGTGTGCCTGCCACATCATTTGCTCTTAACAAATACAAATTAATAAATCATATGTACACAATGTTTATAAGATAAGCCTCAGTTCCAGAAAGTCAAAATGATGGGAAAAAAATCTTCATCTGAAAAATCAGGAGAATGTGGTCAAATGCCTGGATTATTTAGATTGAGGTCCCATTGATCAACTAATCATACCTATTCCTAGAATCAGAGTGAAAAGGCTAAATGTGTTTTAAAGACAGACATGTGGTGTGAAATGATTCCTCCTCTTACTCCCAGACATTGTAATATCATTAATGATGAAAATGTAAAAGGATTGTAGGTATCTGTGTTCTGGGCTTATTTCTTAGAGCTTTTCCTAGAACCCTCACAATGGCCCTCTTATGCCAGTTTTATGGCAGAGAAAACTGGGGACTCACGGGGGCATCAACATGTCTCTTTGTTTATTGGAAACATTTTTATATGCTCACAAAGAATATGCAACAGCAACAGTAATAGCAGCTAAAGCAGAAGTGTGCAAACTGTCTGTAGAGGACCAGATAGATTAGTAAATATCTGAGCCTTTGCCGGCCACGTGGGCTCTGTCACCGCTAAGCAGTTCTGCCAGGGTGACTGTACAGTAGCTGTAGATAATATGCAAATGAACGGGAGTGGTTGTGTACCAATAAAACTTTGGTTCGCAAAAGAGGATTGCAGGCCATATTTGGTCTTAAAGCTGTAGTTTGCCAACCCCTGAACTAAATATGATTTCCATGAGGGCAGGAACCACATCATTGTTTTCATCATTGTATCTCATGCAGGGAGCCCAATTCTTTGCACATGGTAGTTCTTGAATGAATGAATGGATGAACGAATGAATGAGTAAACCAAGGAATCAGTAGGTGGTCTGTCTTTCAAGACCATCACGACTGAAGCTCCAGTCCTTCCCTTTCCTTTCCCATGTACTCCCCTTCCCTACCCATACTGCCAACCCCACCCCAGCTTATCGCCTTACATTAAGCTCACCGTCCCATGCGCGCTCACTTGCTCGCTCGCTCTCGCTTTCTCTTTTCTCTCCCCCTCACCCATTCTAGACCCAAGGTCAACCCCTTTCTTCCCTAGCCTTCCTCAAAAGCCTTGGGGGATTGAGTAACCCGCTATTGCGCCATTGGTGGCTTTTTCTGGAACCTTTTGAAGTTCTGTGGTTTGTTGATTCATCTCTTTACACCCATCCCTATTTCAGGAAGGGTTTATGGCAGTCTGCGAGGGTGTACTAAACAAAATAAGACTGCAAAAATTAAAACTGAGACAAAGAAAGGAAACACAACCATAGGACCATCATAGGTACGGTCCTATGGAGCTGGAATAGGTATGAACACCTACACCATGGTGGGGAACTGGAGATTTGACAAAGAGCTTTCTGGCTGCCATCAGGGAAAACAAATCTGTCCCTTCCACTGCCCTGTATCCAAATGATTGACACAGGCCATTGCTCATGGCAGGTGGATCTGTTCTCAGTGCTCAGTTCAGATGGAAATTTCTCCAGAGGGCTTCACAAGAGGAGGAAGAGGAAGGACCAGCAGGCTTTGCAGCTTGCTAACAGCAGACAGGATGAGGTATTTATGGCTGTCTGCTACGATGGTGTCCCCTGGTCTAGACTCGACGTTTTATGCTGATGCTCAGCAGAGTAAGGACACATCCTGGTACCTGGGCCTGGGTTGACCTCTACATGTATTTTATTATTATTATTATTATTATTATTTTGAGATAGAGTCTTGCTCTGTCGCCCAGGCTGGAGTGCAGTGGCACAATCTTGGCTCACTGCAACATCCACCTGGTGGGTTCAAGCGATTCTCCCATCTTGGCCTCCTGAGTAGCTAGGATGACAGGTGTATGCCACCACGCCTGGCTAATTTTTGCATTTTTAGTAGAGACGGGGTTTCACCATGTTGGCCAGATTGGTCTTGAACTTCTGACCTCAAATGATCGACCCACCTTGGCCTCCCAAAGTGCTGAGATTACAGGCATGAGCCACTGTGTCCGGCCCTGACATGTATTTTAGGGAAGCTACCAGAACAAACAGACCATGTGGTCTCCAAGCACCACTGGAGCGTAAAGAGGAAGCTCTTAGTCTGAGAGAGACACCAGGTGAAAATTCCAGCTCAGATGCTGACCTCTGGTCTAGTCTTTCCACTTCTGTAAACCTCTGACTCTTCATCTAAGAAGTGAGAGTTGATATTAGCATTCGCCACCTGTTGTTGTGGTGGAGTCTGATGAAACGCCTTAGCATTGTGGCCTTTGCATCTATTATAGTATTTAAACTTGGCAGCGACATTGCAAGGTAAATGTCACCCCATCTGCTTCATGTTCTTCTGAGTACTTTAGCTCAGTATTACTCAAGTATTTCTTTCATTATCACCCTCCCAAGAAGAAAAATTTAATTTAATGTAAATTCTCCCTTGTGAGAGAAATTAAATACTACGGGAAAAGATTTTATCAGATAGGGTTGAGCTTTGGCGGGCCGCTGACCATTGCAATATCTAAGACTATTATTATTATTTTGAGACAGAGTTGTGTTCTGTTGCCCAGGCTGGAGTACAGTGGTGCAATCTTGGCTCACTGCAATCACTGCCTCCTGAGTTCAAGGGATTTTCGTGCCTCAGCTTCCCGAGTAACTGGGATTATAGGCGCCCGCCACTATGCCTGGCTAATTTTATATTTGTAGTAGAGACAGAGTTTCACCATGTTGGCCAGGCTGGTCTCAAACTCCCAACCTCAACTAATCCACCCGCCTCAGCCTCCCAAAGTGCTGGGATTATAAGTATGAGCCACTGTGCCCGGCCTAAGATTTTTTTTTTTTCTCACACACATATACTCACCGAAATTTTGCTTGCTTGGTGGGGGTGATAATCATCCCTATTGAGAATATGTGCTTTAGATATACAGACTAACTCCTGTTAAAGCTCTAGTTGAGAGACAAAGGAACGGAGGCCCAGAGAGGTAAAGTAACTTACCCAGAGTTGCACAGCAAATGAGAAAGGATCTGAATTCAGTCTTATGGATTGCTCTAGACTGTGTTTAAAGCACAGTCTAACTCATAGCAGCAAACTGTACCTGTTATTTTGTGTCTTGCTTTTGTCACTTACCTATCCAGCTCATCGATGGTTCTGGTTCAGTATATATATCATGGCCTCCATTGTTTTTAATAGCTGCATTAGGCTGGGCGCGGTGGTTCACATCTGTAACTCCAGCACTTTGGGAGGCTAAGGTGGGCAGTCATCTGAGCCCAGGAGTTCCAGACCAGCATGGCTAAGGTGGTAATGAAACCCCTTCCCTACTAAAAACATGAAAATTAGCTGGGTATGGTGGCAGGTGCCTGTAACCCCAGCCACTCGGGAGGCTAAGGCAGGAGAATCACTTGAACCCAGGAGGCGGAGGTTTCAGTGAGCCGAGATCATGCCGCTGCACTCCAGTCTGGGTAACAGAACAAGACTCCATCTCAAAAAAAAAAAAAAAAAAAAAAAAGAAAAAAAAGAAAGAAAGAAATAGTTGCATTATTTTGCATTTGCATTCACATAGCATGGTTTATTTAACCATACCACAACTGCTGAGGCTGAGCTGGTTTCTAGTCTTTGGCAATTGAAAACCCGCCATTGCAGTCCTCCCTACGTGCATATCATTTTGCTTAAATGCAAGTTAAATGTGAAGGTTACATGCCTAGAAATGAAGTCTGTGCACACTTCTTAAAAGATAGCATTTTGTCAGAGGCACAAAAATATCTCCACAAAGCTAAGATTCTTACAGAGCCATCCAAGGTCAGTTTTCACCATGTTCTTAACAACTAAGCCACTCTTTTGACCCCCAAATTCCTCCTGACCTGGTTATTGATTTAGATGTGGGCTCCCCACCCCCACCACCTTTTATGCCTTTGGTCACCGGATTATCCTCTTGTCATCTGGTATTTCCCTACCAGGCTTCCCACAGTTTATTTTTGAACTTCAATTCTCATCTCATTAACAGAAAGCCTAGGCAGCCAGATTCCATGCCTGCTGCCGGGGTCAGTGCTTTGAAACAGGGTCGTTAATAAAGCAGCATCGTAGCTTATCCTGGGTCCTTCATGTCCACTAGGATGGGGGAAAAGCAGAATCCTTCCTATGTCCCTCATCTTTCTGAAACTTTTCTTTAAGAACCCAAACCAGTCTCATTCTGCAGACCTTCCTGGGCCTTCATAAGAGCTATGTTCTGGCAGTTAGGGAAATCTAGCATGAGTGGCCCCCATTCAATTCTGCAGGGGACAAAAAGCCTCTCTTCTCCTAAACCTTGCTAGTAAGTCCCTATGGCAGAGTCAAGGCTAAGTCAACTCCCACATGTGGCGACCTCAGCTAGAGAAGCGAGGTGGAAAGGACGCTAGAAATTCAGAGGGTGTCTTTAGCCCCTGTGCAGCGGCGTCGCCTGTAATTAAAGCTGGCGCACTATTAAAATCATCTGAGTAATTAAACTCAATGGTGTTTGGCAATAGTTTGTTCTGGAAGTTCCTTGAGGAAGAGTGGGTTAACGGGATGGAGAGGGCTGCATGGTATTTTGTGCAAATGGAATCTGTCGGCCTCCTTTATCTGGTCCTGAAGCCTGCTGGGGCTTACTGCCATCCCCTCTTCATTCTGTTATTTCCCCCAATTCAGATTTGCTGATGAAATATGGTGGCCAGGTTGATAAAGGCATGGAGCTGGATGCTCTGGTGGTGGTGGGGTGGCGGTGGTTAACCACGTGCATTTCCCTTCTGCCTTAAGTGCAGTGGGTGCCCAGAAATGGATTTAATGCATCCAGGCATTCATTCAACAAATATTTACCCAATGCCTGTCATGTGCCAGGGTTTGTGGGTACTGAAGGGACATAAAAAAGTAGCTTGCGTTCTAGTTGGAAGATTCAGACAATAGGGAAATACATAATATTATATATAAATAGAATATATTCAGACAATAAGCAAATATATATTATATATATTAATAATAGACATTGTAGATTATAATTATAATCTTTAATATCCCAGAGAGTGATATGTGTCCTGAGGAGCAACATAATTAGAGGAATGGGGAATGCCTGTGGGGCAGGGGGTGGTGGCGCTCATAGGGCGTGTCCTCTGACAAGTTGCTTGAGGAGTGAACCATGAGGATATCAAGACGGATATTTTTCCTGGCCTGGAGAACAGCAAGTGCAAAGGTCCTGAGGCAAGTGACAGCATTTGCATTAGGAAGCAGCAGCTGACGGTCTATGAAGAGCAGCACAGGAGGTCAGAGCTGAAGGACCTTCAGTGGAGCCCCTTCCCTGCCAGGTGAAGACTGAGGCCAGAGAGGGGGAGCTGACTGTCCCAACTCAACCTCGCACAGCAGCAGGTAGAGCAGTTTTTCAGGACTCCCACCTCCCATCCTTACGCTTCACAGAGGCTTTAAGGGACCTCAGAGCAGCAGGAAAGGTGCCAAACAACCCGGTTCAACTCTGCAGTCCTCCACTCTGTGGCAGTGTGGTGTAAATGACGTCAGCTCCTTGAGCCTCAGCTTCCTTATCTGTAAAATGGGGTCAATGAGGGCACTCGCCACCAGGCGTGCTGTGAAGATGAGATGAGATCTCCTGGGCTCTGCGTGTGGCATGGGGCGGCTGTGCAGGGAACGTTAGTTATGGGCCGAGGTTTTTTGGTCCTTAAACTGGACACAATATACCTCCAGCCCATTCCCTTGCCTCCGCTAGATATGACACCATCCGTCTTCTCATGGCTGTCACCTGACTGAACCAATTTTACACTCATTTTGACTCGTTTTGCAAGGGAGGGTCTGGTTTTCTCTTGGAGACAAAAATTTTGGCAAGTGAGACCTTAAAGGATGTGCTCCAGTTTCCTCATCTGCAGAATGGAGCTGTGATAGCTCTTAACACTGGCTCCCTCGGCAGGAATGTTTTTTTTTTTTTTTGAGACGGAGTCTCACTCGTCGCCCAGGCTGGAGTGCAGTGGCGCAATCTCGGATTACTGCAAGCTCCACCTCCCAGGTTCACGCCATTCTCCTGCCTCAGCCTCCCGAGTAGCTGGGACTACAGGTACACACCACCACGCCCGGCTAATTTTTTGTATTTTTAGTAAAGACGAGGTTTCACCGTGTTAGCCAGGATGGTCTTGATCTCCTGACCTCGTGATCTGCCCACCTTGACCTCCGAAAGTGGTGGGATTACAGGCATGAGCCACCGCGCCCGACCTTTTGTTTTGTTTTATAGAGACAAGGTCTCACTCTGTCGCCTAGGTTGGAGCACAGTGGCATGATCATGGCTCACTGCAGCCTCAACCTCCTAGGCTTAAGTGATCCTCCCACCTCAGCCTCCTGAGTAGTGAGGACTACAGGCATGGACCCCCATACCAAGCTAAGTTTTTTTTTTTTTTTCATTTTCTTTAGAGATGGGGTCCTCACTTTTTTCTCCAGGCTGGTCTTGAACCCCTGGCCTCAAGCGATCTTCTTGCCTTGGCTTCCTAGAGTGCTGGGATTACAGGCGTGCTCCATGATACCCAGCTAAGTTTTTTACTTTTTCTAGAGATGCCGTCGGTGGGGGTGGGTCTCACTTTGTTGCCCAGGCTGTTCTCGAACTCCTGGCCTCAAGTGATCCTCCTGCCTTGGCTTCCTGGAGTGCTGGGATTATAGGCGTGAGCCACTGCACCCGTGCTGGCATATATTATAAGGACTCAGCATGGCAGTACACATGAGAAGTTAAAACTGCTCTGTGTTAGGTGGTGTTACTAATAAAACATGGATTTGGAGGCAGATGGAAAGGGGATTCATTTCCCTGACTCAAGCAAGTGCTTTATCCTTCGCGACCTCAGCATTTTCATATTAAAATGGAATACCCAATACTGCATTGAGTTGTTGTGAGAATTCAATAAACATAAATCTAAAGCATTGAGCGCAATGTCTAGCTTACAAGAGTCACTAAACAGTACTTCTGCGTCCTCCTCTCCATTCATTTCCACTCTTCTACCAAAAGAAACTCGTAAAGTCAGTCCTGATTATTTGTATTTGATTACATTTCACAGATAAGGAAATTGAGACTCAAAGACCTTAGACTCTAACACAGCCAGGAAGTGGAGGTGCCTGGATTTGAACTCCGGTGGTTTGTCAGTCTGGAGAACATCCCCTTTGCCCTCGCTAATCTCAAAGCTCACCCTGGATTCTTAATGCTTTGATTTGACTGATCCCTGAGCTGATGGAGAAAGGCCAGATTCTTGCGGCCTGTCCTTCTCTGTCTTTGGTGTAAGCCAGGGGTCAGCCTAGCCCTGGAGAAATCGGATTTGTCCCCAGTTGGCCCCGGGCTCTGTGCTCCTGCCCATCAGAGCCCAGACACCCCTGCTGGCATTGATGTCAGATTCACCTCGCAGTTTTCTTCTCAGAGCCTCTCTGGTATCTTGCACGTCTAATTTCTTGTCTCCTGGGGCCTTGGCTAATTAGCCTTTGGTTATTCACAAACAGAGAGGCAGGAACAGGGAATCCGGTGCTCTGCTTTAATCACCCACACAAAATTTAGGCAAGGCTGTAGGTTTCTGGAAGGAGCAGGGCTAGTATTTGGAGATTAGAGGTGAAAGCACTAAAGAAATCGCCCGCGAAGCCCCAGCCCCCTCTCTGCAATCTTTACATGGGGATAAACAGGCGCTGAGCCTGCCTCCTGTGGTACCCCAACACCCCCAGGCCTTGCTAAACATGGTTTGGTTTAGGTTTGTTTTGTTTTGTTTTGTTTTTTTCCCTTGGACTGCTCCCTAGCCACCTCCATGTTACCGCAGCTTTCCAAGAAGTCACTTCTGTTGTCACTAGGCCAGAAGACAGTTGGCATCCTTTTAGGTCCCACATAAAATAGGACATTTCAAAACCAGGAGTTCCACTGTGTGCTTTTGGCACGGGGAGAAAAAAAAAAAAAAAAAAAAGGTGTCTTTTCTTTCTTCCTAACTGTATGAATGTGAGAAACGGTTTGGAGGAAGATGAAACACCTCCAGATTTACAGTCTGTGTTATCATCAGTGCAAGCACGGAGGGGGTTCATTCATTCACCAAATAATCCCGGCTCATTCAGAGCAAAAGCCAGAGGCCTTACAGTGGTCTAGATTTGAACTTGTTGACATGTGGGGCCAGATCATTCTTAGTTGTAGAGGGTCGTCCTGTGCATTACAGGATATTAAGTGGCATCTCTGGACTCTACCCACTAGTTGCTGGTAGCATTCCCCTTCCCCAAGTGTAACAACAAAAATGTCTCCAGACATAGCAAGATGTCCCCTGTGGGTCAAGTTGCCCCAGTTAAGAACTACAGCTCTTGGGTCGGGTGTGGTGGCTCACGCCTATAATCCCAGCACTTTGGGAGGCCCAAGTGGGCAGATCACCTGAGGTCAGGAGTTTGAGACCAGCCTGGCCAACCTGGTGAAACCTCATCTCTACTAAAAATATAAAAATTATCTGGGCATGGCAGCACGTACCTGTAATCCCTGCTACTCTGGAAGCTGAGATGGGAGAATTGCTTGAACCTGGGAGATGGAGGGTGCAGTGAGCCGAGATCATACCACTGCACTCCAGCCTGTGTGACAGAGCAAGACTCTGCCTCAACAAACAAACAAACAAACAAAACCCCATGGCTCTATAATGCTTTATGTGACCTGTCCCCCATTTCTTCCTGACCTTAGCTTCTGTTTTTCATCTTTTACTTCCTTCACCCTGGCTACTTTCCTGGTCTCCACCAGCAACGTGAGGCTTGCTCTCACCTCAGGGCCTTTGCACAGCAGTTCCCTGTCCCTGAAATGCTTTTTCCCAGTTAGCCAAGCAGCCTGCTCACTTACTCACTGGGAGTCTTTGCTTATACCTCACCTTTTCAGTCTAAAGCCTGCCTTGACCACCTTATTAAGAAATGCACCCATTGCATCATTCTAACCACTGACTTCTCTCTTCGACTCTGTTCTGTGCAGTATTTGTTATATCTGTCGTCTTTCTGTGTCCCTGTGCTAGAATAAAATTCTTTGAAGGCAGGGGTTTTGTTGCCATTCTTCGTAGATGCCTCCCAAGCCCTTGGATGTTACTTCTTTTATGGAATCGTCATCTAGTACCTGCTGTATACCTACACCATGCACTGTCTGGACACCAGGAATAAGGGTGCTTGTACCTGCCCCAAAGGACCCTAGAACTGTCATTTTCAGATCCTTCTTGCCCAGAGCTGGAGGGTAAGTTTTGTTTCTGATGCTAAGGGAAAGATACCCTTGCAGATTCCTAGGTGGGGGAAAGAAAAGACAAGGTCCTCACCCAGGGCAGCAGGATGCAGGGCTGAGTTTGGGGAGGAAGGCAAATTTGTCTCCTTGGTCAGCCCTGAGGGTGGCTGCCACCCTCCTGGGTGCTGTCCCCTAAAAGCCCTTACAACACAGCCTGTCACTGGCCCCATTGGTATTCAGGCCGCCCCATGCTCTGAATAAACATCTCCCTGCCACCCTCCCTTACACAGCAAGCAGCTCTTGCTTGTGGCATGAGAGTGGCAGAAAGGCGATAAAAATAGTGTTTAGTTACACGCACTCTGCTTATTTTGTACTTTCGAGCAGTAACACGTCCTCTGACGTTGTCGGGCTGGCCAGCAAAGCCCATCATTTCTCCCTCATGTGGAGCAGCCTAGAAACAGCCTGGGAGATGCCTGGTCCTCGGACAGGCGTCGCCACTTGTCCGTGGTACCTGGAAGCTGGCCACTGGCTTTTCCAGAAACCTCCCTTTCCCTTCGCCACTCTGCTTTGTCAGAAACCCGTAAGCAGAGACAGGACCAAATTTCAAGGCTGTGCTGAGCAGGGGACCCCTGCAGAGGAACAGCTGCTTAGCCTTGTAACTGCTCCTGCATTCTCAGCACAGTTGCCCAGGGCATTCCTAATGCCACAGGAACACCTCATTTTACAGGTGAGGACAGTGAGGCCCAGAGTGGTTAAGCAACTTGTTCAAGATTGCACAGCTGTGGAGCAGTATGTGGAGCTGGGATCTGGACCCATTCTTCTCTGACCCCAGAGCCTGTACTCAGAGCATGAACCCCTCCTGTCTTCTGCTCTGCGTTGTTTAGATGCATTTCCCCAAGATGCATCCAGGGTTTCTTGCCTGCAACTGTTCCCGCAGTGGCGTTTCTGAAGAGTAAACATTGGGCACTAGTGGTGACTCTTAAGAGAGAGACTCTGGCTGTGCGTGGTGGCTCCCGCCTGTAACCCCAGCACTTTGGGCATCCGAGGAGGGAGGATCACTTGAGCTCAGGAGTTCAAGACCAGCTTGGGCAACGTGGTAAGACCTTGTCGCTGCCAAAAATACAATTAGCTGGGTGTGGTGATGGGTGCCTATAATCCCAGCTACTCAGGAGGCTGAGACAGGAGAATCACTTGAAGCCAAGAGGTGGAGGTTACAGTGAGCCAGGATTGTGCCACTGCACTACAGAAGGAGACTCACTATCAAAAAAAAAAAAAAAAAAAGGAGGAGGGAGAAAATCTTTATGTTAAAAACTACCCAAGCCTCTGGTTTGGGAGTAAATACATATCTTTACACCTCCAAAGTGTCACGTTATTTAATTGGTACCACTGTCCCTGGGGAACTACAGTGGCTATGCTAAGTGGTAGCTCCATTAGGGAGATGCTCCCAGGTCAGCAGAATGAAAATTAAATACCAGTTGTTGGGTGTTAAACAGAGGTTTCGGGTGTGTTTGGTGGAGGTAAGCCCGGGGATGCCATGATACCCTGTCCTGCGGTCACCTCTCCTCCCCTCCCAACCTTCCAGGACCCCTAGGCAGCAGCGAGGGTAGCAGACAGAGAATCAACTTCCCAATCTTCTAGCACAGAGTTCCAGTAAAAGTCTGCTTGGAAGTCCCCGCTTTGCGGGTTAGCTAAAGTAGGACCTCCACTCTCTTTGCTTATAGCTGCAGGTGGGAATTTTGGCTCTGAAATGCTCCCATGCCTGCAGGGAGCCCAACTCAGCTTACAATTCCATTGCATAGAGCTGCCCAGCATGTGCCCGAGTCCTGGTTCCTGAGGTTCCTGCATAGTGACCCCGCTCACTGTGGCCCCCTTAGTGCTCAGGGCTGAGATGAATTGGATGAACGTCTCATCCCCGACTGTGGGACTGAGCAAAGTATGGAGAGATGTGAGGAAGTGGCCTCTGTATTCCCACGTGCCCCACTTTGTGCAGGAAAGTGTTTCTGAAAGACCGTGTGTGGGCCAACAGGGATGATGTCAACACAAATGTGCTTTTCTCATTCACTTCAACTTTAATGCCAGGGATTTCTCTGCTTCATTTCCCGTTGCTATTCTGGTGGCATCGTCTCCTACCAAAGTGGTTTTAAACTTCTCCTTCATCGCCCGTCTGTTCAGGTGACGCTCAGTAAATAAACACTTGACTATACCAGAGCTGTACAGGGACCCAGACCAGCCAGCCTGTCTGAATTTCAGGGGCTATTGTGAAGAGCCCTGCACGGCAGGTCATTTTGGATATACAGATCAGCTCAGCAAATACAGAGATGGAACTAATATGTGAGAAACAGAACACCATCAAGAGATAATAACACGAAAAAAATAGAGATGGGAGAGTCTTTTTTGTGAAATGAGGAATCTCGTCTGTGACACAGATTCAAATAACTGTGTTTCCCTCTTTGCATTGCCTGCTAGGAAGCTCAAAGACAATTCATATCTCTCACATGTCTCATAAGCTCAGAGACAGAGGTCATATCTCTCATAAAACCTACGGTATTTTTTTAAATGCTTCTGGTGGCAAATTGAATTTCCCATCATGTA
The DNA here is from genome assembly GCF_028885655.2 of Pongo abelii. Taxonomy (NCBI): domain Eukaryota; kingdom Metazoa; phylum Chordata; class Mammalia; order Primates; family Hominidae; genus Pongo; species Pongo abelii. The sequence continues at coordinate 19,268,017 of NC_072003.2, forward strand.
TATATAATATATATAATATTTGGAAACCTGTCTCAACAAACATATGTATATATACACACACACAGATATGTATATATGTGTGTGTGTGTGTTTGTGTGTATATGTATGTATGTATGTGTATATATATATATATATATATGGTTTAGTGGGCACCACCATGCCCAGCTAGCTGGCTAATTATTTGTGGGTTTTTTTGTAGAGGTGATGTTTTGCCATGTTGCCCAGGCTGGTCTTGAACTCCGGGGGTCAAGTGATCTACAGGTCTCGGCTTCCCTAAGTGCTAGGATTACAGGTGTCAGCTACCGTGCCTGGCCATCCCATCATATTCTTTTGATTCCCTTCCTTACCACACCTCGTCCCCACACTGTGTTTTATCTGTTTAATTTTTGGTCAATGGAACAGTGTCTTTTGTTTAAGCCTTTTTGGAACACGGCCTTTTTGTAACACTGACCAGCAGGAATAAATAGCTATTGCGATAAAATACAATTTCCAGGTCTTTTTGTATATGTCTTTCACTTAAGCCAGTAGCTTTCATTCCTGTACCCCTTCTCAGCACATTCCAAGTGTGAGGTCCTCAGTAGCGTATTTGACCTTCAGAGCTTTAGGAAAACACAGCTCAGGGGCCTCAGAGGATTTCTGGCCTTAGAACAGACAAAGGCTGGGAAAATTGAGGTGGGTGTGCTCCACCCCACCCAAATCCAAACCCCTCTGTTGGTTCTGGGCTGGACACACAGGATCTGTTGTTCATTCTTGACTGTGCCACTACCAGGTGGGTAACAGTGGGCAGGACCCCTGGGCCTCAGTTTCCACATCTGTGTAATGGGAAATAACCTCAGCCTGCCAACCTCACAGGTCCCACATCTTACATATGCTGCTCATTGAATGAAAGGTCTTTTAAAATGAGACAGTTAGGCCAGGCACAATGGCTCACACCCACACCCAGCAGTTTGAGAGGCCAAAGCAGGAGGATCGCTTGGGTCCAGGAGTTCAAGACCAGCCCTGTGGCAACATGGCAAAACCTCTTCTCTACAAAAAAGTCATAAATAGCCAGTTAGCTGGGTGTTGTGGTGCCCGCTAAACCATATATAAACCCAGTTGCTACCAAAAAAAAGTTAACCGGGTGTGGTGGTGTGCGCCTGTAGTCCTGGCTACTCAGAAGGCTAAAGTGGGAGGATCCCTTGAGCCTGGGAGGCTGAGGATGCAGTGAGCTATGATTGCACCATTGCATTCCAGCCTGGGTGACAGAGACCGTGTCTCAAAAATAAATAAATGAATAAAATAAGACAATTGTCAAGTGGCCTGAGGAGGATCAGGATTTGGTGGCAGAGCCAGGGTGTTCATCCACCCCAGGACCTTGTAACCACCTCTATCTGATCACCCAAATTAATAGGATCATTCACCAAGTCAGTTATTTTGTCATGTTTCAGACAGGCCCTGAAGTCAGATGAGCTGGCTGTGAATCTCAGCTCTGCCCTTCACTGGCTGTGGGCCTTGGACTTTGGCCTCAGTCTCTTCATCTGTATAATGGAGATAATTATGTTAGTAGTGATTATTCCACATCTAACACAGAGAAAGCCCACGTCATTTGCAGACATTTACAAGTGCATGCTTCATGGTAGGCTTTGGCACCTCCTTGGGGCGATTCAACAGTTTGGGGAGCTAAGAGTACAGTAGGGGATTCTGAACACAGGATCTGCTGGTACTTCTATGCGGTTGAAGGCCCCTGTTCTTGGCTCCAAGAGTCATGGCAGCCTCCAGAAATAGCTTCATCCATGCCAGGTCCTAGGACTGAGGTTGGTGGTTCTTGGAAATAGAATTTAACCATAATGAAACAAGAGATGGACCTTCCGCTGCCTTTGGTGCTTTAGACTTTTAAAATTAAAGTCAGTCCAGATAGACATCTTTAGTTTTACTTAGAAAGTTGTTAAAAATTATGGAAAGTTTGACACTAACCCTAACTTTCCTTGGATGAAATTTTCAAGATGTGGCTTTCAGCCTCTAAATTGGATGAGCTCCTTTGCTAAACACTCAAGTCTACCTCTTTTTCTTTTAACTGAGGAGAAAGTAGCCAAGTTCAGAGTCTACTTTAATTGCCAACACGGTTCGATATTCTAAGTAGGACAGCTAAGAGGCAAAAAGAACAAGAAAGAGATGGAAAAAATGAAATCTATTATAACATTTTATTTTTTGGATGAGATAGAGATCCTTAAAATGGAAAATCACTGGGATTTCATTGGCTTCAAGCCAAATTTTTGTTCTCTGCAGAAAGTCATGGTCATCTTCCTTTCTTGCTTCTTACAGAGAGGTTGCCCCAGAGACGGGGTGTGTGGGATCATGAAACAGTTCTTAGACTTTCCTCTGCATCACTCTGGGTTTGGCGTTTTGTTTTGTTTGCATGTTTGGGTTTGTTTTGTTTTCGTTTTAGTTTTTTGCAAACTTTTTTTTGGAGCCAGTCAAATTTTCCTAGGTACAGAACTGAAACTTTTATTTTTAATATTCTGAATAGGAGTCATTTGCATTCTCAACTGTCACCCTGATGATGTTGGGTCTTGGATTTGGAATGCAATCAGAACTTTTTAAATTCCCATACCTAGGGAATCCAGAGAGATATCAACCTAACATTGGGAAAACACATCAGTCAAACTGATTTCTGGAAGTGACATAGATTTATGAAATCAGGGAGTTGAGACACATTTACGCTGGGGAAACAAAGCCCCCTGAGTTGAGAGGTACTTGTCTCATGTCTCAGGGTAGAACATAAACATGGCAGAAGACAATTGCGGGATTTTACATGGAAATTCTAGAGGAGGGAAAGAGGGAGGCGACAGACAGAGAAAGGGGAAAAAAGCTGGCACAAATGGTGATGATACAGAGAAGCAATCTAGAGCAGGAGGCAGCAAACTGCCATTCACAGGCCAAATCTAGCCCTTCACCTGTTTTTAGAAATAAAGTTTTATTGGAACACAGCACACCGTTCATTACATACGCCCTATGACTGGTTTCACTCTACAATGGCAGGGTTGAGAGGTTGAGGCAGAGACTGTATGGCTTACAAGGCCTAAAATATTTATTAGCCAGTCCTTTACAGGAAATGATTTGTTGACCCTAGTTATAGATCGTCATGGATGAAAACTCTTACAATGGTGTAGAATTCCAGCTCCATCTCTTATCAGCTGGGTTGCCTTAGACAAGTGACTTTATGTCTCTGAGGCTCAGGTTTTTTTTTTTTAAATCTATTTATTGTATTCTTCTGATGTTTTAACAAATCACCTCAACACTCAGTGGGGTAAAACGGTAAGAAATTTTTATTTGTTACTGTTCAAGAGTCTTTGGGTGAGCTAGATGGTTCTTCTGGTCTTGGAGGTTCTCCTGATCTCAGTTGGGCTCTCATGTCTGGAGATTGGCTGCCTCTAAGCTGCTCTAGTATTATCTCAATTGAGAGGAAAGTCATTTGGACTCGCCTCCATGTGGTCTCTCATCCTCCAGTAGAGAGCAAATGGCAGTGACAGGGTTCCAAGACAGAGAAGCCAAACTTAGGGTCACTTCTGCTACCTTCTTTTGGCCAAAGCAGGTCGCATGACCTGCCCATATTCAAGGTATCGACAAGTCAACTCAACCTCTTGTTGGGAGAAGCAGCAGGGCACATTGCCAAGGGCACGCATACAGCAGGCCATTGCTTGGGACCGTCAGTGCAGTCGGTCTACAATAAGCGTAATAAGACAAGCCCCAAGAAGAACAAAAGAATCACACACAATCCCTGACAGGTAGGAGGTATGTAAGACATCCCAGCTGCCGTTACTCTTGCCATGAGTGAAACTGTATAGCTAAGTTATACACCAAGGGTTTTGCTGGCAATTGATTTATCTTGTAGCCTCTCTGCTTGGACACTGCACTATTTTTATATTGGAGAAGGGAGGAGTAACTGTTACAGGCCCCTACTTGAAGAATTATGTCTAGGCGGGGCCCAGTGGCTGACGCCTGTAATCCCAGCAGTTTAGGAGGCCGAAGCAGGAGGATGGCTTGAGCTCAGGAGTTTGAGACCTTGAACATAGTAGGACCTCATCTCTACTAAAAATAAATAAATAAATTAGCTGGTGTTGTATGCCTGTAGTCTCAGTTACTCGGGAGGCTGAGGTGGGAGGATCACTTGAGCCTCACTTGAGGTTGCAGTGAGCTACGATTATGCTGCTGCACTCCAGCTGGGCAACAGAGCCAGATCCTGTCTCAAAAAAAAAAAAAAAAAAAGAAGAAGAATTATGCCTAATAGAGTTCCTGGCACTTCTTAAACTCTCACTTAGTATTAATCTTTTTTCCTAAGTGATTGGTAAATGTTAAGCTCCTGGTATTATTATTTCTGCTGCCAGTTGGAACTACCGGTCCTCTACCCCTTCTTTAGATGCCCAGCGTCTGTCTTTCTGTCTTTTGCCTCCCCTGCTCCTCACTTGACTTGTCTCTCAGGGACATTCAGCAGAGATTTGCTGTCTTCCTCTCCAGGAGCCCCGCACAGTGGGCCCTTAATGCAAAGTGACATCTGAACGGAGTCCAGGGCCCTGGGAGGGCTCCCCAGAGGCAAGCTTTTGGCTGAAGAAGCCTCCAACAGAGTCCTCAGAATGGCTAAATTGCAGCCTGACAGTGCAGATCAGGAAAGGTCACTGTGTGAAGTGACTGCCTGATTGGGGTGGGGAGATTTGGCCACACGCAGTAGCGGCTGCAAGGATTCGACAAATTGTCTCATGGTGCAGAGTTACCTTCTGTGAGCCCAGAGTCTTTTCTGAGACTGTGATGAAGTGGCCACAGCCCCAGGAGGTGGGAGGGGTGTGATCTAGAGGGATCCGTCTTCGTTCTGAGCGTTTGCCTACTTGAGGATACTGCACTGAGCGTTAATTGAGCAGCCTTGGATGGGGTTGATTCTTGAACTGGGTTAAAAAAAAGAGGGGGAGTGGTGTCTGAGTGGGTGATGGAGCATCTACATGATGAAAAACTAGATCCACGCCAGGCCTGGGTTGGAATCTCAGTTCTGCCTATTTTTAACTGGCTGCAGTGTTTCTGTGTATGCTTGTTCGGGATATAACTACAGGAGGGAGTTAAGTAGGAGCCAAAATTCACCTGCACTCTGGTCATCAAGGCATACAGTAAAAAGCTGAAAATCTTCTGGACCGAAAATAAGAAACTTACTAAAGCAAAAGATTTGGAGTGATGTTGAATGCCTCGTCTGTCATCACTGGAAGCTAGGAAACAGTTGGACTGCATATATTAACTAGTGCTAGAAAAAGACTACAAGCTAAGGTTTCCATACCCAGCCAAAGTATCCTTCATCCAGGTAGCAACAGAAACATAAGCGTGGATATATACAGTCTGGGAGAGTATAGCTCTCATATGCTATGTGATGAAAGAGAAATTTTAAACCATTGATTTATAATTTCTATTTTGGTTTATTATATAATCTGTTATGTTATTTTCTTGTTCGCCTCACAAAAAATGTATTGAGTTGGACACATATAATCTGTACATTTTCATGTATGTGTGTTATCCCTCAATAAAAGTTTTACTTCCATCAAAAAAAAAAAAAAAAAAAAAAAAAAAAGGCATACAGTAGACTCAGGGCTACAATTGCCCAGAGTAAGGGGAACCTTTTTTATTATTCTCATAAAGCTGCAGGATGAGTGAATGATCGTGGCCTTGGCTAGGTGGTGTTTGGTGGGTTTGACCTCCCCAAACACCTGAACAGAGTTCAGGGTTTGAACTCTGAATGTAAGTTTCCTCGTCTGTAAAATGGGAATGAAAACAGTACCCGTCTCATAAGTTTGCTTAAAACAGAAGACGTGGGGAAATGCTTAGAGCAGGGTAAGGACACAATCAACGATGGCTATACTTTGTGGTGAAGGTGGTAGATTACCTGGGTTCAAGTCCCCATCTTCTATTGCTTGCTGGAAAACCTTACAATGCGGATGGGGATGATGATGATGATGATGATGATGATGATGATGATGAGGATGATGATGATGATGATGACGATGATGATGATGATGATGATGATACCTGATACCTACCCATGGGGATTGTTTTGAGGATTAAAAAAGCTCATTTATGTAATGTGCCTAAGTGTGGCTAGCTAATGAATATTAGCTAAGCCAGTTTTACATACAATTTTAGTGCTGTGTTGATCAAGGATCCACATGGGTGACAGGTTGACCTGGGCTAAGAAAGTGACAGTGCAGATCCATGGATACTTGAAGGTGAATGGTTTGGGATGACAAGGAGAGTGGCCTTTATATTGCTGAGTCAGTCCATGGTTTAACCAAAACCCTGAGAACATTCTCGGATGTATTAATTTCTCTAATTTCCATCTGCCATCCCCTTCCACGATGATTTATTCCATACCTCCCTCCCCAGCCTCCCACTCACTCCTCTCACCCACTCCTCCCACCTATTGCTCAGTCTCTGTTTACCCCTTCAAGTAAGTGTGGTGGAGAAGGGTCTTGATTTATGAGCTTACATGAGCCTGGTTCAAATTCCAGTCCTACCAATTACTAGTGCCAGGACCTTGGGCAAATGTCCTAGCCTTTTTGAGTCTAAGTATCTTTGGAGTAATAATAGATCCTCTATGACAGGTTTATTGTGAGGGTCGGAGAAGATGATGAAAGTTAGTGATTAGCAGAGAGGTACGTGGGCCCAGACCCACATTGTGTTAGCTGCTGTTTATGTTGGTATTGGCATAACACACTCTCTCTCTGTCTCTGTCTCTGTCTCTGTCTCTCTCTTTCTTTCTCTCTCACTCACTCACACACAAACACACACATTGAGAGAGAGAGAGAGAGAGAGAGAGACACCAGGTTTGGGGCTAGACCCTTGGGGGTTATAAACTTGACTAAGTTCTGCTCCTCAAAAGGACACATTTTTAGGGGGCTATACCCATGTTAACAAGCAATTCAGGTGAAAGTTCTGTAGTGGAGCTGGTAACAGGGTTCTGTAGGCATAGAGGAGGAGGAGAAAGTCTGGTGAAGGAGACAGGGGCAGGGGTCATTTGAATGCAAGCCTGGGTGAGGGGTGAAGGGCCTGGCATTCCTGGCTGAGACATCAGCAGAAAGCAGGGCCCCCGGGCATGAGGGTGAAATTTGCAGCCAGGCCTAAATGCTGATTCTTGGTCTGGGCACATGCACAGTCCCCATTGTCCCACAACCTTTGGTTCTGAGACAGTCATGGGGCAGGAAGGATCAAAGCCCTAGATCAGGTGGGAAATGCCAGAGTCATTAATTCTGCTACCGGATCTCTCTAGAATAATGCTGGAGATCCCCTGAGAGCAGATCGAGCAGCATCTAGCGCAAGTTCCCAGGGCTTCTGGGATGCTTTAAATTACACGCTTTATCCTGGTTTACCAGACTCATTTGAATTCTGATTTAAAGCCATTTGCTGGTGAGAGATCATCACTACCATGGGGTCCTGGGTGATTCTAGTCACCCAAGCTTGCAGCCAGAAACTGCTAAGTAAATTCCCATCACTTGTGCGTTTTCCCTCATCCCTCCCCGACAACACCCTGGAGAGAAGAGGCTGGAGCAGCACCCAGGCAATGCATTCTGATCTCAGTCTGGACTTGGCCAGGGCTGCATCCACCTTTGTTTCCGCTCCTGCTTTCTCTCTCTGCATCTGTGAGCAATGGGTGAGTGGGCTCTTCCAGGATCCATCAGTCAGATCTGGCATGCTCTCCTGCTTAAGGCCCCAGTAGCTCCCCAGTGGCTCCCCAGTGCACTTAGAATGAGATATGGACTTCTCTCCTCTCTGTGGACCCAGGTTCAGCCCCATCTTGCTTTCCTGTGCTGTATGAGTATATTCTCCATATCACAGCCCTACCTTTTTCTTCCTGCTGCCAGACTGGTCCTAGCCCATTTCTGCCTTGAGAGCTTTGCTTTTTAAATTTTTATTTTTTAGAGACAGAGTCTCACTCCGTCACTCAGGCTGTAGTGTAGTGGTGTAGTCGTAGCTCACTGCAGCCTTGAACTCCTGGGCTCAAGCGATCCCCCTGCCTCAGCCTCTCAAGTAGCTGGGACCACAGGTGCACAGCACCATCCCCAGCTGTGAGAGTTTTGCTTTTACCATTCCTGCTGCCTGGTACCTTTTGCCCGGTATGTTTTTGGAGAAGCTCCATCTTAGCATTGGGCCACCCACATGCTACCTCCTCAGAGAGGTCCTACCTGATCCCATCTGAAATGCCATCCCCTGCCTCTCTCCTGTCTTGTCTTTCTTTAAAGTACTCATCCCCAGGTCATATCATATTGGACAACTATTATTTCTCTATTATCTCTCCCGCTGTGGAATATAAGTTCCATTAGGGCAGGAGCTGAATCTGTTTTGTTCACTGCTCAGCACTTAGCACAATGTATGTTGCCTGGAAGGTGCTCCAGTATTAGTGGGATGAATGAATGAATAAGAAATAGAAGTAATATTAAAAAAATAGTAGCTGCTCCTCAGTAAGTGCTTGCTAAGTACCGGTTGCTGTGCTGAACACTTAACCTGCATTTCTTAACATTTGATCTTCGCAACAGGACTGTTGAGGGAGGAAGGTGCTATTTCTTCCCATTTAATAGATGAAGAAACTGAGGCTTAGAAATGTCAGAAGTAACTTGCCCAAGGTCACTTGGATTTTAGGGGATAATGCTGAGGTTTAGCTCAGAACTCAACTTCTGCTCTATGTTGAGCTGGAACTGTGAGGACCAGGGGACCTTCCGTCTGTGTTTATTCTCTGACTGGGTGAGTGTATAGTGGTAGTACGGGTAACAGTATCACAGCTGATACTTAGAAAGAAGGTGAAGTTGGTGAGACTATATGAGAGTCATAGTTCATGGTTGTCAAATGGAAATATCGTTGAAGAAATACTGTTCGCAGATGTCATCATCATACCCCGCCCCTATGTGATAATAGTGATGGGGCCAGATGTCCCAAGACACGTGAAGTATCCTAAGACAGAAGACAGGGTTCTGCAGTGGCCCTGCTGCCCTTGATTAAGGAAATGAGTAGAAGTTGCGTTGGAAGTCCCAAGGAGCAAAGCCATTGGAGCCCTTTATACATTTCAAATTGGATCTTTCATTGTTGTCGTTTCAAAGGCAAAATCTGAAAATTCTACTTAGTTGTTATTGCTGAGTGGGAAGGACGCTGAGGCAGGATTTCAAAGACTCTAGAATGTCAAGTGAGAATCTGACTGTCATGGCAGGCGAGGAGTGTGCGCGCACGTGCCTATGTGTGCACATGCGTGTGTGTGTACACAAAGACCTGGACTTTGCTGTGTTTGGTATCTTTCTTCACATTCTGTACCCTTCCTCTGAGATGTAAAGAGATGGCCGGGCAGCTTCCCTTTGTGTCTTTTTGAGTGACTGTGACTGCCCCCGGCCTTCAGAGTTTGAGCTCCTGACAGATATTAAAGAACAATTCACTTATTACAGCTAAACAGAAAAGCATATGGAAAAAGCAAACTGTATTAACATCTGCTGCCTGGGCTCCATCTGCTCCTGTTGGCTTGGCTTTGCCTCCAGACGTGCCAGCCTGTCAGTTTTCCAAGGCTAGCTCCTTCTTCCTTCCAAGTGAGGACGGGATGTGCCCCTTCATTTCCATCCACTCGTGCTGGATGACTGGGAATTTCTTAGGTGTTCTGGAAATGTGGGTCTATGCATGCAATATGTGAAGTTTGGAGGTGATGAGCCCTGGATTTTATGCTCTGAACGAGCTGCTTACTAGCTGTGTGACTTGGGGCTGGTGACTTATTCCTGTGTGTCAGTTTCATTGTCTGTGAAATGGGGTTAGCAATAGTAGCTATATCTAAGGATCCTTGCAAGGATGAAATAATGTAATACATGTTAATCCCTTACAACAGTGGCATGTAGTAAGTATGCAGTAAATATTCTTGCTTTCAATAAAAATATTCATACACACACCCCATCCTGTGTTATAACTATTTCCCACAATTTTACACTTTGTCCCTAAAATAGCTCATTGGACTCCATATACAACCAGGTCTTGTAGCCCCTGGGAGGTTCTCATTTTCACATTTACACCATGAAAGACCCAGCTCCTCTCCTTAAAGAAACCCAAGCTGGGGGTTTCCAGTGCATCAATTAATGGCAGAAATGCCGGTGCCCTTCCTAGAACTGGGCCAACTCAGGGCAAGCCAGCCTTGTCTGCATTTAGCCTGCAGCCTCACCCTCCCACCTGAGCCGATTTTTGCCTCCAGCTAGCAAGGCAAACCAAATGTTGTTATTTTAGTATCTGGTCACCTGTCGGAAATAATTTCTAAAAATGTTTTTCCTCTTTCTCCCCCTGCTCACTTGCTCCCTGAAGCAGCCACATCTTTAGAGCAAATAGACAACTGTCAGCTCCCTCGCCATGGGAAAGGGCATTGTAGTACAGTTGTTTGTGGCTGCTTACTGGCCAGGGGGTGGGGGAGTGGGGGGCTGGGGTGAGGGTCTTCAGTAAGGCATTTTACTCCCTGTGCCTCAGTTTCTCCATTTTAGAAATACGAGTGCTGACTGTGTTTGCCCCCTAGGGCTACCATGAAGTTTAAAAGGACTAGACCATGCAGGGTGCTTAGAACAGTTCCTAGCATACAGTAAGTGCTGCACTTAGTACTACCATCATTATTTGGAGGTAGAAAGTGGAGTTGCCTGGAGAGCTCTGGCCAGGAAGACAGCCAGATTAAGGCTGGGTGAGGGGAAGTATAGCTCACCCTGGATCTCTTCATCCATCCCCATTCTGGGAGACTGAGAGAGGAGGGAGGGGAGTGACATTCCCCTGTGATGGAATCTCAGGTATGGCCCATAGAACTGTAGAACCCTACAGCATCCATGTGATAAGGGACCAGAGGGACTGACCCAGGTCCATGTGTTTCCAAGAAGTGTTTGTGGCCCACGGTGGCACCCAAGATGATTTGCGGGGGTTCTGTGGACATTAAATAACTTTGAATCATCCAGGAAGGAAATGATTGCCTTTCCAGTGCTCCTGCAATCTCTTGGATTAAACCAATGAGAAAGTCTCAGCATGGTGCTGATGTGTCCTTAACACCTTGCCAACATTTACACATTTCCCTGTGCAACAGACAAAGGACTCTCTGGGGTCAGAACCTTAGCCAGGCAACTTGGTCTAGCCAGGGTTCCATAGCATTGTTCCTTTTTCCTTTTGTTTGAATTTTAGGACTCACGACCATCATTTTTTTTTTTTAACAACATAAATGTTTATGTTTAAACGTGAGCCAGGTAAAATTACCCAGTGAAGGGAGGAAGTGTTAGGAAGTACTGCCCTCACCCAGCACACTCAGTTTACAGATGGTGGGAGCAGGGTCCACAGAGTACCATGGAGCCAAGCAGTGTCACAACCCTGGGTGTGGCCAGGCACTGGGGCTCAGATGCCTGCCTCCAGCTCTAGTACCTGTCCTTCAGCCACTCGCCTGGATGCTGCAGGCCAGCCTATCAGATGCTTCCTTCACCTGGCCTCTGAGCAGGAGTGACCTTGATTCACAGCAGGTGCCCACAGCTGGAAGAGGTGCCAAATCCAGGTGCTTACCCCTCGCTGCCTGGGGGCTTTTAGAAATCCTGATTCCCAGGCCCCAGCCCCAACCCACCAAACCAGTATCTCCCATGTGGGCACCTGGGCATCTGCATTTTGTGAAGGCTCCCAGATTAGTCCAATGGGAAGGCAAGTCTGAGAACTGGTGAACTAAATGCTTTCGTTCTTTCTGCATCATGTTACCTGAGGGAAGAAGAATTGAGAAGCAGAGAAAAGCAGAGAGGAGACAGGGGCAGAAATACTAATATTGAATGACACAAGCAAACGCAAAGGAGATATTTACAGCATGGTGCCCTTTTGTCAAACTTACAGATACGAAAATAACACTATACGTTGTATGTGAACACATACGTATTAACTAAAAATATAAATACATGAATGTGAAGGATAGAAGTGGCCTCTGGGTTGAGAGATGGTGGTTGAAAGCTGGGAGGAACTTCCCAGTTGTCTCTGCAAAGTCTAATTTCTTTAAAGAATTGAAGAAAACATAACAAAATTGGTATGTGGAAGGGCACTGTATTATTTTTCTGTACATTTTTGTATGTTTTGAATTATTTCATAAATCTAGATTGTATTGGAATTTTTTATATCTGGTACATATTTGTATTAGAAAAATATTGAAGTATGTTTCAGAAAATAAGTCAAAATCTGACCACCTCCATTCTTCAGAAGATGAATAGCTTTTTATTTATTTATATTTTTGAGACAGAGTGTTGCTCTGTCGCCCAGGCTGGAGTGCAGTGGTGTGATCTCGGCTCACTGTAACCTCTTCCTCCTGGGTTCAAGCAATTCACCCACCTCAGCCTCCCGAGTATCTGGGATTACAGGTGCCGCCACCATGCCTGGCTAATTTTTGTAGTTTTATTAGAGACGAGGTTTCACCATGTTGTCCAGGCTGGTTTCGAACTCCTGACCTCAAGTCATCTGCCCGCCTTGGCCTTCCAAAATGCTGGGATTATAGGCATGAGCCACCACACCCAGCCTGCATAGCTTTTTAGATACCCCTGACCATGGGCAGGATGTTGATTGCAGAATGATGGAGAGGTGGTTGAGAGAGGGGAGAGGGACAAACAGAGGGACAGAAAGAGGACAGACCCAGAGGAGGAGACAGGCTGACATCCCTGGAGGTCTGCCTCTTGCCGAGGTCCTCGGCAGTGCCACGGAAGATTGTGCTGGGCAGAGGGCAGGGTGCCCAAGGTGCTGTCTGCCTGACTGCTTGAGGACTTGCAGGGTCCTATTGTCCCCTAACTGCTGCTGTGGCCACATTTTGCCTTGGCCGTAATTAATATGCAGAGGAGGAGGCCTAGCCTGACTCTCGTGATCTTCTTTGGCCATCTTGACGGAAGCCATCAATGACCCAGAGATGGATGAAGCCAGACGCTGAAGAAGCTGACCCTTCAGCCCATTCTCTGCACCAATAGTTAGCCCACAGTGTATCCAAAATGGCACACTTGTTGAAGATGCCCTCGATAAATTGTCAGCCAATTTTCTAGGTGTTTCACTCCTAAGAAGGGCAGCTCACTTCCAGCCTGGGACTTGAAGGTGCTGTGTTGGAGAGGGAATATGAACTTGGCTCCCAGGTCAGGTGCTATGGCTTAAATCCCTGATCTGTATGGCCTTGAAGAAGTGTCTTCACCTCTCTGAGCCTCCGTTTACTCAAATGTTGAAAAGGGACATACTACTGTTAATGATAATACTAGTAACAGCTATAATTTGTGTTCCAGGCCTTGTCCTAAATGTTTTGCCAACATTGACTTAATTCTCATTTCAACTCCATGAGCTGGCTACAGCTGGGAAACCTGCCCAAGGTCACACAGCTTCAAAATGGCACGGCTAAGTTGGGGACCCAGGTAGCCTGGCTTTAGCGTTCATGCTCCTGATCATGGAGCCATGCTGCCTCTTGAGAGGGCTGTGAAAAGGATTAAATTTAAAAAGGCACAGGAAATGCTGTCCCAGTAGTGACGCTGAAAGGTGCGTTAGGGAGGCAGAGACTGTCATGAAATCCTTGAATGCCTGGTGTCACCCAGGATTCTCCTGGTCTCAGCAGGTGTATAGAGGTAATAGGCAAATTTCGCTTCTCTTCCTAAAGCCCAACCAGGAAGGAAATGTTCACAGTCAGCCTTGATTGCCCATTCTAAGTTTGGACACCTTCAGAGCTCAGGAGGATCTTCCTTGTGCATAGATGAGGCTGTAAAGTGAAGAGTATACAAGCTTCAGAATCAGACAGACCTGGGATGGATCCCAGCCTTGCCCCTTGCTTCCTGGGCGACTTTGCCTGAGTCATGTAACCCCCTTTCTGTGCCACAGTTTACTTTTCTATCTCATCGGATAATATCTCCACCAAAGGTAAATGGGAGGATGAAACAAGAGAATCTTACAAAATCTTGGGTAAACAGTAGATGCTCTTACATGGCGCTTGTCTCTGATGGGATGATGTGAAGCCACCAGATGATGGAGTGGAGCACCATGAAGCTCCACTTTTCCCATGAAGCTGGGAAAGTTAGCAGAAAGTTGCATGATGGCAATGACTTTGATTTAGTAGACAGTGTGGAAGTCCCAGTCTCACCTCGTCAAACTCCTCTGAGGTGGAAAGCCTTAATGGGAATACCCCTTAAAGGAAGAGACAGTGACCCACCTGCCTGCGGCAGCGAAGAACTTCTCGGAGATGCATCCTGTCTGTCCAAAGGGAAGCAGCCCGGCTTCAGTATCAAGGTGCAGCTGCCGGCTTGCTCTCTGCAAAGTTCACAGAAAGAGCCATCTAGTGGCCTGAACAACTGCAGACCACCGGGTCTCTTGGAACCACCTTGTGTTGGGTGTTTCATGGGTCCTTTGAGGACTAAAGGGAGTTCGGTGTCTGAATCCAGCCAGACTTCAGAAGTCTGGGCACGGCTGGCTGGTCATACCCGAAAAGGTGCCACTGCTCAGCCCCTTCAATAAGGAACTTCTCCAGTAGCAAACTTTCTACCCGACCTAGATGCCTCATGTTCGCAGGGAGGTGTCTCGCTCTCTCAAACATGGCAGGAGGGGCAAGAGGAGGAGAAAACAAAGCTTTTACCTGTCAGCCAGGCAGCCAGCCTCTCTTGCTGGTTGCTCTTCTCACTTGCAAAACTCTCCTGGGTGGGACAACCCTGGCTCAAACCTGCTGAGATAACCGCTGTGAGCCTCAGTTCCCACATCTGGGAACAGTGGGTAATACAAAAGAACAAAATCAGGTCCTTTGCAGCAACACAGATGCAGCTGGAGGCCATTATCCTAAGCAAATTAACACAGGAACAGAAGACTACATACCACGTGTTCTCACTTGGAAGTAGGATCTAAACATTGAGTACACATGAACATAAAGATGAAAACAGTAGGTCGAACCCGGGGGCTCACCCCTGTAATCCCAGCACTTTGGGAGGCCGAGGCAGGTGGGTCACCTGAGGTCAGGAGTTTGAGACCAGCCTGGCCTACATGGTGAAACCCCGTCTCTACTAAATATATAAAAATTAGCCAGGCGTGGTGGTGCATGCCTGTAATCCCAGCTACTCAGGAGGCTGAGGCAGGAGAATCTCTTGAACCCCGGAGGCAGAGGTTGCAGTGATCGGAGATCGCGCCACTGCACTTCAGCCTGGATGACAGAGACTTTGTCTGGAAAAACAAAAAACAAAAAGATGGCGACAGTAGACACTGAGAACTTCTAGAGGGGGACAAGCGTTAGAAAACTAACCATTGGGTACTACGCTCACTACCTGGGTGAAGTGGTCAATCATACCCCATACTTCAGCATCACACAATACACACATGCAACTAACCTGCGCACGTATCCCCAGAATCTAAAATAAAAGTTGAAATTATAAGAATAAAGTAGTTAGATAAAAATAGGTAACAGATGCCCAACATTGTGATAGAATCTGTTTATTGAGTTGTTGGTAGGATGGTTGTCTGTCTCATTCTATTAAAATATAAGCTCTGTAGGAGCAGGCATCTGTCTGTCTTATTCACAGACATGTCCCCAGCACCTAAGATGTACTTGGCACTCAGTAAATATCTGTGAATGAATGTATGAAAGGTCATTGTAGGAGTTTGCATGAAATGATGTGAGTAACCGCTACCTTTTATTAACTGCTAACTATTCCGAACTCTGTCTTTGCACTGGTTAAGTCAGCGTATCTTTTTAGCCCTGCGAGATTTCGATATTATAGATATTTTACGTAGGAGGAAAGCAAGGCTCAGAGAGGGTAACCGACTTTCCCTAGGTCACACAGCTGGGAAGTGGTAGAGGTGCATTTCAAATCCTCAGGAGTGACTCCAGGGCATGCATTTGTAACAACTTCATCGGATGGTGCCCAGCGTGTCCTGGTAGCATATCATGATCACCATGATTTCCATGGCTTCCTTCTTGCTCTGAACAGTTGGAGAACTGGACGTTGGATACATTGCCTCCAAAGGGAGTGACCAGAGTTTCCTTCTGGATGATGACAGTGCACGCGAAAGTTGGTAGTGATGAGGTTTTTGCATATCCACCCTGAAACTTGGTAGAAAATGTCAGGGCCCGTTGAAGTATGTGGCCAAGAGGGGTACATTCCATCTTGTGAACAGCAGCTCTCAGTCCAGGCTACAGAAACCATTTTCCAAAAGCTTGGGCGTAGGCACTGCTGTCACTTTGATTCCTGTGGCCTTCCAATAGACATTGGATGTCCTGCAGGCCATGCCAACCTCAGGCATAAACAGGAAGTGCCAGTGGGGCGCCTGCAGCTTACAGAGAGCAGACCTTCAAGATGGCAGCCTCCTTCAGGAACTTGGCCAATGAAAACTTGCTTGGAAGCCCCTGTCCCCAGTAGGTTGGGCCAAGGCAAACACATGCTCATAAAGGAGATTTAGGGGGTGACAGCAGCATATTCATTTGTACCTCTGCATAATAAAAATAATTTATTAGCAGCTGCTGGGGAAGCTCAGTTCTGAAATCACATGGATGGCAATATTAGGAGCCTATTTCTTTCTCTCTCTCCCCACCCCAAATGGCTCCGGCTTTCAGATGATAGAAATTAACTGGGTTTGTGTGTGTGTATGTGCGTCTATATTTATTTATTTACAGGCGCCTCTCCTTATTTATGTCTCTGGCTCCGTGAGCATTTCCATTTCTTTAGAGGTCCTGCGGTAATAAGCTTACAAATGAGCCATTCATTACCCACTTGTGGCAGGGTGTGTGTGGGGGGATAGGGCCCACACAGGCAAAGGATGAGTTTGAAAAATGGATGTCTTTCATCAGCAGGAGACCCATTTGTCTCCTGAAGTGTCCCGTCCCAGAGGACCTGGATCGGAGAATGTTGGGGAGGAAGGATGATGGTTAGGACAAGAGGGCTTCCTGGGAGTTGAATCAAGAGAGACAGAGAAGGTGTATAGGGAAATAAAACCAGGGGACAAATAGAATATTGTGGTTTGGGGCTTTTGGGAGTCAGGGGCGTGGCACCAACCTAGAAATGAATCTCAAATAACAGAGGTAGAGAATGAATCACAGGCAGCCAGGCAAGAGGACTTTACACCAGGAACCCAGGCTTTTCAGATAACTCTCTACTTCTGGACTCCTCCCGTCCCCACCCCAGGCCAAAGATCAGCTCACTTAGTGATTGCTTTCTTCCAGGGCCTTTGGTGGAAGCGGTGTTGCCTCCTAGGGGCGACTTTGGAAACCTGTGGGGCACTGAGCCAAGGGTAGTTGTTAACAGCCCACAGGAGTAAGAATGTAAGTTTATAACCATGCTATGTGATTTCAGGCAAGTTACTTAACACCTCTATGCCTCCATACTTTTACCTGTGAAATGTGGATACTAATTGCACCTACCCAATAGAGTTGCTCTGGGGTTTTTTGTTTGTTGATGTGTTTGTTTATTTTGAGATGGAGTCTCCCTCTGTTGCTCAGGCTGGAGTGCAGTGGTGCAATATTGGCTCACTACAACGCCCGCCTCCCGGGTCCAAGCGTTTTTCCTCCCTCAGCCTCCCGAGTAGCTGGGATTACAGGCGCACACCATCACGCCCAGCTAATTTTTGTATTTTCAGTAGAGACAGGGTTTCACCATGTTGGCCAGGCTACTCTTGAACTCCTGGGCTCAAGTAATTCCCCTGCCTCAGCCTCCCAAAGTGCTGGGATTACAGATGTGAGCCACCGTGCCTGGCCCTGCTCTGGGAGTTTTAAAGATAATCTATATAAAGTGTTGTAGCTCTGTCATTAGAGTAAATGTTCACTAAATGTTAGCTGGGATCGTTGTTATTATAAAAGGAGCTGGGCTGGTCCTCTCACCACACCTTTGCACATGCTTTGCCCTTGCCTGGAAAGCCCTTTTTTCCTTTGTCTGTCTTGCTCCTTTCTTCTCAAGATGAGGCTGGAAAACTGCTTTCTCTGTGAAGTCCCCTCCATTCTCCTTGGACCCCAGACCATGTGAGCCTCCACATCCTTGATGAAACTCAAACCCTGAGCACACCTGTCTCTACACTCCCTTTTGGTCCTGTATTAAAATAACTTACATACATACTCACTTTCCTCTCTTGTCTCAGAAATCCACCAACAGCAGGAAGCATACTTTAGTTCCCCTTCCTATATCCTTTTCCCCTGCCCTGTCTCTCAGGGAGTGGACACTCAAAGAACATTTGTGGAATGAATAAACCTGTGATTTTAACCCTAGCAGACCCAGCCCTGCTCAATGTCACAAATCTTTTAAAACATTCCTTTCACCCATCCGGAAATGAAATCCAGACTTACTCTAACCTACTTAAACACCCGCAACTCTAAAAAAGATCAATAGACTGCTAAAATAGTATGAAGCAGAAATATATGACAGCAATTTATAAACAGATAATATGTTTTATTATTTAAATGATGATGCCTGTAATCCCAGCACTTTGGGAGTCTGAGACAGTGGATCACTTGAGGTCAGGAGTTCAAGACCAGCCTGGCCAACATGGTGAAATGCTGTCTCTACTAAAAATACAAAAATTAGCTGGGCGTGGTGGTGGGTGCCTGTAATCCTAGCTACTGGGGAGGCTGAGGCAGAAGAATCACTTGAACCTGGGAGGTGGAGGTTGCAGTGAGCCGAGATCATGCTACCATATTCCAGCCTGGATGACAGAGCAAGACCCTGTCTCCAAAATGAATGAATGAATGAATGAATGATGGGTGCAACAACATTAGCACTTCTCAATTTTTTTTTTTTTGAGACAGATTCTCACTCTGTTGCCCAGGCTGGAGTGCAGTGATGCGATCTCGGCTCACTGCAACCTCTGCCTCCCGGGTTCAAGCAATTCTTCTGCCTCAGCCTCCTGAGTAGGTGGGATTACAGGTGCCAGCCACTACAACTGGCTAATTTTTGTATTTCAGTAGACATAGGGTTTCACCATGTTAGCCAGGCTGGCCTCGAACTCCTGAACTCAAGTGATCTGCCCACCTCGACCTCTCAAAGTGCTAGGATTACAGGCATAAGCACCGCTCCTGGCATACTTTTCCATTTTTGATGTGCAGATGAATTGCTTGGGGATGCTGTTAACATGCAGACCCTGATTCCTGTGGTCCAGGCTGGGGCCTGAGATTCTGTACGTCTAACACTTTCCCAAGTGATACAGATGTTGCTGGCCGATGGTCCACACTTTGGTTGCAAGGGGCTGGAGGATACATGAAGAGGTCAGCCACTGCGTGTTGAGTCAGTGAGAATTCAGGAGTTACAAATGCAGGTGGGGAATGGATGTGTGTGTTGGTGACTCACAGCCACAGCTTGTGTGGCCTTTGATGATGTAATTTTCTGAAACTGTGGTCAAACTAAGTGATATAAAATCTCTTCTTGAGTGAAACAGTAGTTACTTTCCTAGAAAATTCAGCTACGTTAAAACCATTCATGATAATGTTGTGTCATATGTAAATCTAAGTTAGTCTCCTGGCCTGGATAATTATAAATGAGTTGTTTACGCACAGGACATCTGGGGA
The DNA here is from genome assembly GCF_028885655.2 of Pongo abelii. NCBI lineage: Eukaryota > Metazoa > Chordata > Mammalia > Primates > Hominidae > Pongo > Pongo abelii. The sequence continues at coordinate 19,287,515 of NC_072003.2, forward strand.
CATTCAGAAGATGCGCAGGATGCAGGACAGCTCTTCATTGTCCAGCCATGCATTGTTCCCCTGTCCTGCTGGGTTTCTGATGTTCTCCCACCCACTCATTGCCAACAGCATCCCCCAATCATTGTGGTAACTGGAAATGCCACCACACACTTCCAGAACACCTCATTAGGCACAATGCCACCTCCATCAAACACTCTGGAATACAAGGATTTGTTGGGGTTCTGAGATCTCCGAGGCAAAGCTCAGGAGGTAGAAGGCCTCCTGGAAGAGCCTGTGTCATTGGTGGGAAGCAGTGTCACCGCGTGCAGACAGCCAGAGGGCTAAGGGGACACTGGCCGGGCCGGACAGAGCAGATGCCCCTTCTGGAGACCATGGGACCGCTACTTAGCCTCAAGATGACTGTTATGCGTAGAAATCTAAGCTCAGTGTTGTCAGGTCCCTGATGTTTCCAGAAGGGGCAGAAATCCAAAGTTTTAGATGAAATCTCTAGATTTTGAAATGTGGGCCGAGATTAAGTTAAACAAATGAAAACAGTCTACAGAGTGAACCAGACACCTGTGTGCCTGAAGGAGCCATTGGTCCCAGTTGTGGCTTCTGGCTTAAATTAAGAGACATGGCCGGGCGCAGTGGCTCAACGCCTGTAATCTTAGCACTTTGGGAGGCCAAGGCAGGCAGATCACTTGAGGTCAGGAGTTCGAGACCAGCCTGGCCAACATGGTGAAACCACATCTCTACTAAAAATACAGAAAATTAGCCGGGCATGGTGGTGCGCGCCTGTAATCCCAGCTACTTGGGAGGCTGAGGTGGGAGGCTTTGTTGAACCTTGGAGGCTGAGGTTGCAGTGAGCCAAGATCGTGCCACTGCACTCCAGTCTGGGTGACAAAGCGAGACTCTGTCTCAAAAAAAAAAAACAAAACAACAACAAAAAATAAATTAAAAGACATGCCATCAACTCAAGGACTATCCACTGCCCAAATGAATGTGTCCCTCCTCTTCTGTGTCATCCTTCCCTAGCGGGAACCCTAACTTCTCCCGCTTTCCTCATGCAGCTGCCACTTCTCCCTGGTCACCCCTGCCAGCCTCCTCCCTCTGTCCCCTCTGGAATACCCTTCCTTGGTTAACTCTGGCCCTTTCTCCAGCCAGCTGTCTTCATAGCAGCTTCTCTCCTATTCTGACTGCTCTGGCTGGATGCCAGGGTCTGTTTCTGTTTGAAAATCAGGGAAAGGCTGTTTCTGAATGGGAACAGGATTTGAGCAGCTGAGATCTGCCAGCATGGGCCCTTGAGCCCTGGTTCCCAGCAGGGGTCGGGGGTGGGAAGGTGATTTTGCCCCACTCCTACTCCAGGGGACATTTGACAATGATCTGGAGATATTTTTGGTTGTAACAAGGGCACATTGCTGGGTTCTAGTGGGTAAAGGTCACAGACGTTGCTAGATACCATGCAATGCACAAGATAGCCCCTAAAACAAAGAGTTATCCAGCCCCAAATGTCAACACCGCTGTCCTTGAGAAACCCTGCCTAAGAGGTATGCAGAAGGCTTTATTATTAAAGCAAGACTGGGTTGTTGACATTCTCTCTCTCTGTGTGTCTCTCTCTGTGCCTATCTGTGTGTGTGTGTCTCTCTCTCTGTGTCTCTGTGTCTCTTGCTCTGTGTCTCTGTGTCTCTCTGCATCTCTCTCTGTGTCTCTGTGTCTCTCTGTCTCTCTTTGTCTCTCTGCATCTCTCTCTGTGTCTCTCTGTGTCTCTCTATCTGTATCTCTCTCTGTGTCTCTTTGTCTCTCTGTGTCTCTCTCTGTGTGTCTTTCTCTGTGTCTCTTTCTCTGTGTCTCTGTACCACACCCCCTTCTTTCTCTCTGGATCTTTGGGTATTGTGGCCACAACTGTGGAATAATGGAATGGAATGCTGCAATTAATTAGAGGCAAACTGTGTCCAAATAGTAACGAAGAAGAGGCCAGCCTTCAGGACACTTTTAAAACAGTTAGGAGGCCTCTCTCCATAGAAAAGCTCTTCTGTGTGTGAGGCATTTTGTTCCAAAACAGACATGGTTGTTGTCATTTCTGGAAGGCTCTGCTCTCTCTCCGTCTGTCCTTGGGTCTGACTTTGCAACCTCATGTTGTCTCTGGAGTCTGACTCCTGTGCGTCACTTCTGACCCTGCCTCTTACCCACCGAGTGACCTTGGGTAAGCCTGGCTCAGCCTTAGTGGCCCCATTTGAAGGGGCACTGGCTTTTCTGGGCATGCAGTCTCTGTCATAGCTACTCAACTCTGCCGTCCTAGCACAAAAGCACCACCTTCAGTGTGTGTACGAATGGGCATGGCTGTGTTCTAGAAGAACTTTATTGACAAAGGCAGGTGGTAGGGTGTTTTGCTGACCCCTGACCTACTTTTTGAGATAATTTTGAGGAATGAATAGCGATGCCAAGCCACGGGCTTAGCTCCGTGCCTGGTAGGTAATCAGCACATAGTAAACAATAGCTGATGTTTGTTTCTTCTTCTCGTTCCATTTTCTCTTGCATTTCCTTCCTTTTCCTCTTTTTCTCCTCTGCCATTATTTCGCCCTCTGCTGTGTATCTCTGTACCACACAGCTGTCTCTTATGCTGATAGGGAAAAAGCCAGAAGATGCCAGTTCAGATCTTTTCCTGCCACCTGCCCGCAGTCCCTTGGGTGCTCTGAGCACCGTGACTGTCACTGTCATGTCCCCCTGGTAGGGTTGGGAAGAGGGAGTGGGTTAAGTCAGAGGCTGGGCTCTGAGTACGCTTTGCTGGGCTCTTTGGTTTTTACCCCAAGGACTTAGCCTTGCAGGCTTGAGGTCCAGGCTAGGTGGCCTTGGGCCGCGTCAAACATAAACAAAGCCAGACCCTATTAAAGGGGTAAGGGCACATTTAATCAGTAATGCCTGTTGCAATAGGAAAAGCATCCAGCATGGAACTGAACTCAACTTGGATTTGTTCAGAGGTGACTGGGTGTTTTAAAGAGAGAAGGAAGCAGAGTGCAGTGGCTCACGCCTGTAATGCCAGCACTTTGGGAGGCCAAGGCCGGTGGATCACGAGGTCAGGAGTTCGAGACCAGCCTGACCAACATGGTGAAACCCCATCTCTACTAAAAATACAAAAAAAATTAGCCAGGCGTTGTGGCGCGCGCCTGTAATCCCAGCTACTCAGGAGGCTGAGGCAGGAGAATTGCTTGAACCCAGGAGGCGGAGGCTGCAGTGAGCAGAGATCATGCCATTGCACTCCAGCCTGGGCAGCAGAGGGAGACTTCATTCAAAATAATAATAAAAATAACAACACCAAAGGGAGAAAGAGGGAGGTGGGAGGGAGGGAAGGGAGATGAGCTCAGTGGAGTCAGGGAAGTGAAGAATTACCAAAAGCAGGAAGGGAGGGTTGGTCTATGTGAGACTCAAATCGGTTTGCTAACTGCTCTTTATGAAGTTTGGCTCCTGCTCTCTTATAAAGGCTGGGAGATGATGCCCTGTCTAGAGGTGTTAGCTGGAACAAACAGTAAATTATTTTGGCAGCCTTGAGTTTTCTAAAGCAGTCACTTTAAGCAGGAGCTGGGGTCATCCCAGGGATGTGGCCTTGAGCTGTGAGAAACTATGTTAGTGTTTCAGGCCAGGCGTGGTAGCTCACGCTTGTAATCTCAGCACTTTAGGAAGCCAAGGATTGCCTGAGCCCAGAAGTTTGAGACCAGCCTAGGCAACATGGCAAGGTCCTGTCTCTACAAAAAATTTAAAAAGCTGGGTATAGTGGTGAAAGCCTGTGTAGTCCCAGCTACTCAGGAGGCTGAGGCAGGAGGATCGCTTGAGCTCAGGAGGTCGAGGCTGCAGTGTGCCGTGATCATACCACTGTACTCCAGCCTGGGGAACAAAATGAGACCCTGTCTCAAAAAATAAATAAATAAAAAAGAAACAAAGAGAAAGAAAAAGAAAAACGATGTTAGTGTTTCATTCAAGTCTTTATAGGTAAAGGTTGAGGCCCAGTAGAAAAAGGAGGCAGAGGAGGCTGGCTAGAGTTTGATCAAGGACCAACTCTTGACAGCAGGTCATACTTCCTCCCTGAGGATGATTCAGGACTTGAGGGGCCTGGGTTCCTCTCTCTATAGAAAAGTATTTATCGGCCGGGTGCAGTGGCTCACGCCTGTAATCCCAGCACTTTGGGAGGCCAAGGCAGGCAGATCACCTGAAGTCAGGAGTTTGAGACCAGCCTGGCCAACATGGTGAAACCCTGTCTGTACTAAAAATACAAAAATTAGTCGGGCGTGGTGGCGGGCACCTGTAATCCCAGCTACTTGGGAAGCTGAGACAGGAGAATCGCTTGAACCCGGGAGGCGGAGGTTGCAGTGAGCCGAGATTGCGCCACTGTGCTCCAGCCTGGGCAACAAAGAGCGAAACTCCATCTCAAAAAAAAAAGAAAAGTATTTATCACTCAACTTCGATTTCTGTCTGTTCTGTGTGTGTGTATTGTGTATGGAAGTAAAATACAAATCTAAAGGCTTGGCATATAGCAAAACAGCCTATATAAAAGAATCTTCAACTTTTAATTTTAATAATCAGTAAATATTTCTGATTGTACTTATGTATTGTGTCAGTAGTTCTCAAACTTGGTCTCAGGATTGCTGTATGCTCTCAAATGTTATTGAGGAACCCCAAAAAGCTTTGGTTTAGGTAGGTTCTATCAATTATTTCCTATATAGTAATATTTAAGGCATTCTTAAAATGTTTATTAATTCAGTTAAAAACAGTCATAATAACCTATTACTTGTGTATATAAAATATATTTGTGAAAAGTATGCATATTTTTCCCCAACAGAAACAAGTTTAGGGAGAAGGGAGGCACTGTTTTACATTTTTTGCAAATCTCTGTAACACCTGGCTTAATAGAAGACAGCTAGATTCTCACATTTGCTTCTGATTTCTGTTGCAGTATCACGTGTTGTGTAGCCTCTGGAAAACTCCACTGTACACTCATGAGAGAGTAAGCGAGAAAGGAAAATAATGTCTTTATATGATGGTGAAAATAGTTTGTCATTAAAGATCCCCTGAGAAGGCCTCAGGAACCCCCAACAGTTCCCAGACCACACTTTAAGAACCACTTTATTAAGTCACCATTGCAATCATTAATTCTATTTTAATAAATTATACCTAATATTTATTAAGTTCTAGGTATTAAGCTAAGTGTTTTAAATGCATTGACTCTTAATTCTCATAATGGCCTTGTTAGGTTGGATACTCATTATTGTCCTCATTTTACAGAGAAGGAAACTGAGGCAGACAAAGTTAGGCACTGTGCCCTGGGCCACACAGTGAGCAAAGGCCAGGGTCCAGATTTCAACCCACTGTGCCTCAACATTCTGCCTTTCCAAAAAGACTCAGTCTTGGCTGGGCGCGGTGGCTCAGGCCTGTAATCCCAGCACTTTGGGAGGCAGAGGCGGAGGCGGGCGGATCTTGAGGTCAGGAGATCGAGACCATCCTGGCTAACACGGTGAAACCCCGTCTGTACTAAAAAACACAAAAATATTAGCCAGGCTTGGTGGCAGGCGCCTGTAGTCCCAGCTACTCGGGAGGCTGCGGTGGGAGAATGGTGTGAACCCGGGAGGTGGAGCTTGTGATGAGCTGTGATTGCGCCACTGCACTCCAGCCTGGGCGACAGAGTGAGACTCTGTCTCAAAAAAAAAAAAAAACAAGCAAACAAAAAAAAGACTCAGACTTGCTCATCAGGTGACAAGGCGCCAGCTTAAAATATCATCCTGCTGCCACTTGAGTGCTTAACATATATCAAGCCTCTCACCCAATGTTGTTTTGTTAAATAGAATTATATGTGCATGACATATTAGTTAGTCCCCACCTTACATTTGCAAAGTAGATCTTCTTGCCCCCTTCTTTTGTAGATGAGAAAAATGAGGCTCTGAGAGGTTAAACCTCTTGCCCTCCATCTCAGTTAAGGAGCAGAGACTGGATTCCAACCCAGCCCTATCAGTCTCCCTCCTTCCCGCCTCACCCTGTGCTGTTTTGCATCCCATTAACACGATGCTACATTGCCAAGGGCTTTTTACTTAGGGTTCTGTTAAAGCAGGGCCTGCCCACATCCAGCGTGGTCCGTGGGTTTCTAAGTGCTGGCCAGCCACCTTTTGTGCATGCAGATGAGCTGGGCGAGGGGCCTCTGTTAGGTCTATTTGCATTGGCAGCCTGGGTAATTGCATGTCCTAACTGGTACAGCCACGCACACTGTGCTTCCACCGTTTGCCTACCCTGGCACGGAGGTCCTTTTGGAAGCAGGTGCAGGCCTCTCCCCGTTTGTCCCTCCCAGTGGCCTTGGTAGCCTTGGTGATTGGAACGAAGCCTCGGACACTGAGTTCAACGGCAAATAACTACCCAGCCGGCTGTGCGTGCACATGGCACAAAAGGAAGCTGTAAACTGGTCACGATGAGCGGGTGGGCCGGGCACCCTCATGTGTGAGCAGTGCACCTGGCTGGGGTTTCCCTTTGGCCCTGTCCCTATTCCTAATAGCTGCAGAGAGGCAGTGGGGTATTGAAAGGCGTGACCTCCAGACCTAGACAGCCTGGGTTCAAATCCTGGCTCCTCTGTTTCCTAGGTGTGTGGATTTAGTCATTTAACCTCCCTGAACCTTAATGTTCCAATCTGAAAAATGGGTAGAAAATATAGCATCTTCTTTATCAGCTTATCATGGAGATTGAATGAGTTAGTACGTGCAACAGGCTTGGAACGGAACCTAAGACATACGTGTTTCTTAAGCACTTTGGACGTGTCAGGCACTATCTTCTATGCTTGATCGATTCAGTCCCTGGGAGGTAGGTGCCATCTTCGGCTCTCTGGGATGAATGAGGAAACTGAGGCAAAGAGAGGAGAAATGTTCTGTCCCAGCTTGAAGAACCCCAGCAAATGGAGAAGGGAGGAATCAAACTCACTTCTTCCTGAGTCCAGACCTCTGAATCTCAGTGTGCTACTATAGACGATAATAGAGAGATAGGGCTGCAGACAGGATACCCTTTGAAGCTTCCATTGTGTCCTCAGTTCCTGGTCTCTTAAGGTCCATCAAATTGTTTTAATGAGCTGAAGTGGCAGAATTTTGTTCATTGAATATATTGATTAATAACTAACTCAGAATGGTGAGTAACACACATTCGGGACACATCATTTTACAGATAAGAAAATTGGACATCGGCTAATGCAATACTAGTACCCAGGTCTTCTCCATCCCTACCTGGTACTCTTTCTACATAAACCATAAGAGCAAAGGTGGATAGTTTAAAAATCACAGCAACCCACCCTCACCCCTCAGAAATGGGAGCAGGGGGCCAGGGTTCAGTAGACTAAGTATTGATTCATCCTGAACCAAGAGAACCTGGGAAAAATGGAAACAGACCCACGTGTCTTTGCAGCAGCAGCGTGGGTCAGGTAACCTGCCTCTCGGAGCCATATTATGTTTAGCATATTTCTACCTCATTGAAATTGGCTCTAAACATGCCCAAGGTTGAATGGGAATGGAGGACATTATTGCATTTAATTATTTCTCCAGAATAAAAATGGATTCTAGCAGCAGCTTAGAGGTAAGGCAACAGCAGAGCAATTAGAGTTTTGGAGCTCGCACGCAAACATTTGAATGTGCAATCATTGTAATAAGTATATTAAAATAAAGTAAGTCAAAGGGTTGCATTAGCATAAATAACTCAAGGTGAGAAAGTTGGATTGATTAAGAGTAGAGAAGATGATGCCAGTTGATCACAATTACGAAATAATAACCTATCTGTCCTCTAGGCAGAGACTGTCAGGGGAGAGAGAGTGTTAATTGGTAGAGTTCCCCAGTCTGGTTTACTGCTCATTCTTCTTCCAGCTTTGTGTGGTGGGCATGTTCTAGTAGTTTTACTTACACTCTTCCTCACTGAATTACCCAAGAGGTGAGGTGTTGTTTGTTTGTTTGTTTTGAGACAGAGTCTCGCTCTGTCACCCAGGCTGCAGTGCAGTGGCACGATCTTGGCTCACTGCAAACTCCATCTCCTGGGTTCAAGCGATTCTCCTGCCTCAGCCTCCTGAGTAGCTGGGACTACAGGTGTGTGCCACCACGCCCAGCTAATTTTTTGTATTTTTAGTAGAGACGGGGTTTCACAGTGTTAGCCAGGATGGTCTCGATCTCCTGACTTCATGATCCGACCGCCTCAGCCTCCCAAAGTGCTGGAATTACAGGTGTGAGCCACTGTGCCCGGCCTGAGGCGGATATTATTATCATCCCCATGGATACCAAGGGGTTATCATCCCAATGTTTTAAATGAGGAAACTGAGACACAGAGAGTTTGAATCACTTCATTACTAGCCGTGTGGCCTCGGTCAAGTTATTTAACCTCTCTCTGCATTAGTTTCCTCCCCTTAAGGAGGACTAATACTGTCTGCTTCAATGAGTTTTCAAGAAGATTCAAAGGACACAGAGCATGGGCCACTTGGGTGCTGGGCATGTGATGGTTGTTTTTTATGGGTCTGCCTGGAGACCTCCCAAGATTGGTTTTGTGAAGGGAAGGGATCCTGGGTTTGGCTTTCTGGATCTTGAATCTCCACGGAAAGGACAGAAAAGCCAAAATCTGTTTGCCCCTTGGCAGTCAGATGAAGAGTTGGGGGAACATGAAGTGATATGTCATGTCCATCCTTGGATGACTGGATAAAGAAAATGTGGCATATACACACAACGGACGTTAGCCTTCAAAAAGAAGAAAATCCTGCAACATACAGCCACATGGATGAACTCTGAGGACATTATGCTAATTGAAAGAAACCAGTCACAGAAGGACAGATAGTACATATATTTATTCTGCTTCTATCAGCTATTGAAAATAGTCAGAATCCTAGAACCAGAGAGTGAAATAGTGGTTGCCAGGGGTTGGGGGATTGGGGAGGAGCATGGGGAGTTGCTGATGGACAGCCATAACGTCTCAATGATGCATGCACAATGAAGAAGCCATAGAGATCTGCTGTGCAGTACTATAGCCAACAATATAGTAGTATGTGCAACAATATACAACAATTTGCTGTATGTTGCATATAGTACTATATTGTTGACTATAGTTGCATAGTCAACAATAATACACACTTAAAAATTGGTTCAGAGGGTAGATCTCATGTTAAGTGTTCTTATCATAGTAATCCCAGCACTTTTGGAGGCCGATGTGGGTGGATCACCTGAGGTCAGGAGTTCGAGACCAGCCTGGCCAACATGGTGAAAACCCGTCTCTACTAAAAATACAAAAATTAGCCGGGCGTGGTGGCGCACGCCTGTAATCCCAGCTACTCAGGAGGCTGAGGTAGGAGAATCACTTGAACCTGGGAGGTGAAGGTTACAGTGAGCCAAGATCGCGCCGTTGCACTCCAGCCTAGGCGACAAGAGCGAAACTCCATCTCAAAAAAGAAAAGAAAAGAAAAAAATGAATTGGAGGGGGGAAGCCAGAGAGAACACTGCAGTCACTATAGAAAATGGCAATGACTCTGAGGGACAGGAATTCTCAGGCCTCCAGTTCTCACTGACTGCGCCTCTCTCTGACTTTTCTGGAAGCAATCTAGTATCTGTGAGCCCTTTTGTTCCAGAAGACAAAATATTTTCCTTCCCTCTTATACTCAAATCTTTTGGGTTCCCATGGCAGCTGCGTAGCATCTGGGGCCAGGCAGAAGTTCACAGGGCCACTACAAGCTAATCATTGCCATTGTGGTGGCCTCTCGAGTAGAGAGCGGGTATTAATCATGAATCCCATCAGAATCAATGGTGGTGCCTCTTCCTGATATTACACATTAGCCAGAGGAATTGGCCCTTCTCTGATTGTCAGATTAGCTTCATTGGCCGTGGGGGGTGGAGGGAGATGATCGCAGTGTTTTCTGTCTGGTTTTGCTTGGCGAAGTTCAGCCAGAAAGTGATGGAGAACAGGAGCTTTTGAAATGTGGGTTTGTGGAAGTTTTCTGTTGTGTGGCAGGGAACCTTGCTGATAACAAGGAAAGAGGAGGGCCCCAGAATGACACTTAGGGTATGTCTGAAGAGAGAAAATGAAGATGTCCATCAGGGCAGTAGCTCTTCTGGCTTACTCCCTGCCCTTTAGACATTTCTAGAAACTTCTAGAAAATGGGCTTAGGGACAGAATTTAAATTTATGTTCTTGGAGCATGGGAGTCATCAATAGATTTTTCCGTCTGTTGGAGGGAGAAAAAAATTGGGTCCTGTACCTGACTCAGCTCAAAGGAAGAAAGGAGATCAGGTTAGCTCCTGGATTAATCAGGATGAGTTAGACCATGCTACAGTAACACAGGTCCCCCAAATCTCAGTAACTCAAAGCAGAAGGGGTCAATTTCTGCACACTGAGGGTTGGTGGAGTCTCTGCTCCACATGGGCCTCACTCAGGGATGCATGACCTCCACCAGCAGGAGTGTGGCTGGATATTGTGGTATCCAGGGAATGACACCTTATGGGTTCCTGTCACTGCTCTTGGCCATAGCATGTTTCCTGTCTGTGCCTAATGTGCAAAGGATAGGGACATACAATCCTAACACGTGCCTAGAAGGAATGGAACAGAAATGATTTTTCATAGCTTTATTGAATGCCACCCCTGCCCCATCAGCTCCATCCCAACAGATGCTAATATGAGCAAAGATGGTGATACCCATTCCACTGCAGGGAAACTGAATGCTTCTTGATTTACCTCTCAGCAAAACACAAGAGGCGTGATACAATAGCAGGTTTTAGAATCAGGCAGATGCAAGTTCACTGCCTCCCCAACATGAATTTGTGCAAATTACTCAACATCCCCAACTTTATTTTCCACCCTTTTCTGTAAGGTAGGCGAACAGTGGTGCCTACGTTGGAAATTATTTCCAGGAGTTAAGTGAGGTACTGCATCTAAGGGCTTAGCATGGCACCTAGCACGTGATCCATATTGAAGAATGTATCGCAACAAGCATTGGCTCCTCGTTCTATAAAATGGCAAGGTAAATACATCCAATTGTCAGTACCCTATAAGTAATACCTGTGAGTAACTTACTGTGGTGCCTGGCTCGTGATAAGAGCTCAGAAAATGAGCCTGAGAGGCTGCTTGGAACTCTTCAAGGGCCTCTGGATAGAAAAAAAGGGAAAAGAGGAACATCAGCAGGTTTTGTTTAGGTTACAAGAATAAAGATTTACTCTAGGTACCCACTGACGGGGATTTTTTGTAGGTATCTGTGGAGAATAAGAAAGACCAGAAGCAGAAGGCCCTCATTTATAGATCAGGATATAAAAGCAGTTCCTGTGTACAACCAGTAGCTGCCCTGTTTCCCAATATGGACTGGTCAGCTGTTTTTTTCTTGGTTCTTTTTCCTTCTTCCTACCTTGTTACCTCCCAGCTCCCGCAGCCTCAAACTCCACGTGCTTCATAGCTGCTGCTTACTGTCTCCCTATGACTTCCTGCAACACAATAGGCCACTAGCCAGCCTGAAGATTGCAATTTGGAGGTCACACACCTATAGCAGATTCATTTAGCTGGGTGGGAGGGGCCAGATCTTGTGGTTCAGTGTCAGCTTGCAGTGCTTAAGGGTTTTGGGTGATGGGTGTAATAAGGATCATACAATTTCTTGGAAGTGGATTGTGTCCCTGGTGTCCCAGAGTGTGGGGTCTGTGATCTGCCTGGTTTGAATTCCAGCTTCACCACCAACTAGCTGGGTGACCCTGGGCAAGTCACTTGTTCATGGGTGCTTAGTTCCCCATCTGTAAAATGAAAGTCATAGCAGTACTCAGCTTACAGAATGGCCACAAGGTGTCTTAGTGTCAGAGCCTCCAACAAATAGGAGAAATTCATGCTTACTGCTAGGAGCAACGGAGCAGAGTCTAGAGGGACATCTTTTATTTATTTATTTATTTTTTTTTGGAGAGACAGTTTCACTCTCCCCCAAGGCTGGAATACACTGGTGCAATCTCAGCTCACTGCAACCTCCGCCTCCCAGGTTCAAGCAATTCTCCTGCCACAGATTTCTGAGTTAGCTGAGACTACAGGTGTGCACCACCACCCCTAGCTATTTTTGTGTGTGTGTGTGTGTGTGTTATTAGTAGAGACGGGGTTTTGCCATGTTGACCAGGCTGGTCTCAAACTCCTGACCTCAAATGATCCACGTGCCTCAGTCTCCCAAAGTACTGGGATTACAGGTGTGAGCCACCACGCCCGGTCCTAGGGGCACCTTCTCCAGGCCATCACTAAGTCGTTTATGGATAGTGAGGACAGAAGCAACTAACCCAGTCCCAGAGGAGGAGGCCTTTTAACTCACACTCCAGCAGAGCGGGGGTCTGCATACATTTTCTTAAAGGGCTGGATAGAAATATTTTAGGCTTTTCAGACCAGACAGTTTCTATTGCAACTATTCACTCTGCTATTATATCCGGAAAGCAGCCATAGACAATACACAAATGGACAGGTGTGGCTGTGTTTCAATAAAACTTTATTTATAAAAAACACAGGCAGTTGTTTGCTGACCTGCTGGGGTGGGAGCCTTGCTGAGGGTCAGCTGCTCTTGGGTACCCCTGCAGCTCTGCTGTTCAGGCCCCGACACCTTTTTCCTTGGGAACTGGTAAGAGGCATATTTCAGCCCTCCTTAAAAAGAAGGCTAGCAGGGAAGCTGCCCATTGCCTCTGTGTTTCCATAGCAACAAGGGCAGCTATATGGAGCCATTACTGTTTTCTGTGGCTTCAGAGGTCAGGGGCCGTGTTGTAGGACACTGGATGTGCTTTCAGATTAAGGCCTTGGGAATGAGCTTTAAGCAGAAGCAACATGTTGCAGAAACAATTTGGGGCATTGGTTGAATGATGCATTTGATCATTCGACTGATCAAAGTAACTAGGACCCATTTACCCATGGAGGAGCTGAGTTTGGGGTCCAGCCCTTCTGGAAACATTCATGCCACGCATGGTCTCCAGAACGACTCCTGATCTTTGTCTTGACCCCAAGTGACTTCATCACTTCTGTTCCATGTACACACATGAAGAGCCAAACTCAAGCACAAGAGTGTCACAAGTTTGCTTTGCTCTAGGACTTAGCATAAAGTTTATTCTACAAGGGCTGCATTCCTCTAAAAAAAAAAAAAATGCTGCTGGTTTCTTTCCCACAGAATTTACAACGGCTCGGTCTGATTTCTCTTATGGGCATAGATATATGAGCATGTCCTAAAGGCAATGGAATGTATATAATATCCTACCAATATTTTTCCCTTTATAACTTTATTATATCGTTTCCAGCCCTTAAGTAAACCATCGCAGCACTTTCAGCTGGGATTTAAACAGGACGCTGGAACAAAATGTTTGTTACCCAGTGGCAAAGACCGTCAAGGAAAGAAACTGACTTGAAAAGGTGTGGTTAATAAGAAACATTGAGAATCATAGTCATGGCACTTTAGAGCTTGAAAAAGCCTTAGTTTCTGGTTGGAACATCTCATATTTCCAGATGGGGAAACTGAGGTCCAGAGAGAAACATCTTACCAGAGGTTAAACCAGTAGCAAAAGTAGGATGTGAAACTATGGCCCTGGCTTCCAAGTCCGTATGACTCACTCTTCAAAGGCCAGTCTGCTTAGCGTGATCTCTGTCAAGTTTCTCTTCTGTTTCTCTCCCCTCTTCTCCAGGATGGCTACTTTTCTCATCGGCCAAAAGAGAAAGTGCGAACAGACAGCAACAACGAGAACTCTGTCCCCAAAGACTTTGAGAATGTCGACAACAGCAACTTCGCACCCAGGACTCAAAAGCAGAAGCACCAGCCTGAGTTGGCGAAGAAGCTACCGAGTAGACAGAAGGAGCTTTTGAAAAGGAAGCTGGAACAGCAGGAGAAAGGAAAAGGACATACATTCCCCGGGAAAGGCCCCGGTGAGGTGCTGCCTCCCGGGGACAGAGCCGCAGCCAACAGCAGCCACGGGAAGGATGTGTCCAGACTGCCTCATGCCAGGAAAACTGGGGGCAGCTCCCCCGAGACCAAGTATGACCAGCCCCCTAAGTGTGACATCTCAGGCAAGGAGGCCATCTCTGCCCTGTCCCGTGCTAAGTCCAAGCACTGCCGCCAGGAGATTGGGGAGACCTACTGCCGCCATAAGTTAGGGCTGCTGATGCCTGAGAAGGTGACTCGGTTCTGCCCCCTCGAAGGTAAGTTCCAGCCCCGCTGGCTCAGAGAGGGATCTCCTGGCCACTTCCTCCTCCTGCCCAGCCCCATTCTGCTCACCTTCTCAGAACTTCTGAGAAAGGCCGCGCTGTTTTCCAAACCCCAGATGAGCACACGAGATCTGATGTGTTCTAGTACTCCCTGAATGTTGAAGTCTTGTATCAGAAAAATTTTGCAAAATTGGATTACCTTTTGTAGGTGCTTTAACACATTGCCTTTATGGCAAAGGATGAAATTATAGTGAAATCGGGAGCTGATGTGATGTTTGCAGGAGCCAAGGGAGCTGTATTGATATGATTTGGTTTCTCTTTCAGTAGAATATTGGGATTAGAATTGACATGAATATTATTGTAATTGATTATGATTTGAGAGGTTTGTAATTGGTTACATTAACTTCAGAGGCTCTGTAACTTTCCATTTTCCTTCATCGAAAGTTTCTTTCCCTCTTCTCTTCTCTTCTTTTTCTTCCTCATATGTTTCCTGTTTCCCTCCTTCTTTCCTTCCCATTCCTTTATTTTCTTTCTCCCTTTTTCCTCCCTTCCTTCCTCATTTTCTTCCTGCTTTGTTTCTCCCTTTCCTTTTCTTCCTTCTCTCTTCTCATTCCCTTCCTTGTTTTCCTCTCTTCCCCCTTCCTGCTTTCCTATTTCCTTTCTTCCTTATTTTAATTTTCTTTCTGTCTCCTTTCCTCTTTTCTTCCTATTTTCTTTCTTCCCTTCTACATTCCTTCCTGCTTTCTTCCCTCTTCTTTCCTAATTTTTCTCTCCTCCCTCCCTCCTTTCTTCTTTTCTTTTCCTTCCTTCATTCTTTACTTCTTTCCTTCCTTCGTTCCTTCTTTCCACATTTTCTTGCTCTTTCCTTTTCCCCTCCCTCTTTCCCCTCACTGGCACTCTTCTATGTGCTGATGACCTGGTGATAAACCAGCTCTCTTGCTGAGACACAGGGAGGGATCTGAGCTCTGATCCAGAAATTCACAGGCAGAGTGGAGGGGCCATCTGAAGATGGGGAGTCCAGTTTCACTAGCGCATGTGTAATTGTGCCATTGATGTGTATTTCTTGGTGGTGATGTTCACCTTCTCTAGTGCCCTTGGAAGGGGAATGACAGCAGCCACAGGTGGCTGCTGAGGTTTCGCTGTGTGCTAGACACCGCACCAGGCTCTGTGCAGTCAATTTGTTTATCACATCCACCATTCTGTGAGGCTGTTGCTGATGTTGTGAGCCCAATTTTTTTCAAATGAGAGATGTAAAATCCCTCTCCCAAGGTCACATGGCCTTTAAGTGATCTTACAAGCTTACTGTTATGGCAGGAAATTTTGGACCCACTCAGAGTAGAGAGAACCCCAATGTACCATCACCCAGCCACGTGGTCGCTGGTTATTGACTCGTGGTCACTGTTGTTTAGGGCATGCCCCCTTCCCTCCCACTAGCCCCTGCCACCATAGCTTATGATAATCCAGCCTCTGGGAACACTCTTAAATTTTATTTTTTTCCTTGGAGAAGATCTTCTCAAAACATTTGTGAATTCATTTGCTCAGTGGTTTTCTCTGTGGAGAGGGCAGACAGCATCTAAAAGGCACCTTCCCACAAAGAGTTGGTGCCACTAGCAACTAACAGAGAGGAATGCGTTTGAAATAAATGGATGTGGATTTCATTCGAACTCAGCTACCAGCTAGTAGGGAGAGTCCTTTCTGCTCTCAGGGCCTAGATTTCTTATCTGTCCAGGGAGCGGCTTGCATTCTAGGGGTCCTTTTGCTCCGCTTTCCCTGGGAGCCTACTTCACTATCTACTCCTGGCCATCCCTCCTTCTCATTGGGCCACACTGCAAGGCCAGCCCAGCTGTCCCTCACAAAGTGGCCAAAGGTTCACAATACCCCCTTGTTGTTTCTAAATCCAAATACCAACCCCTACTTTTGTTATCTCTAAAGGGAAAAGACCCTTAAATGAGCATGGAGGCCAGCAAGGAGGCAACAGAGAGCTCTGGGGGCTCCGATGGGGTTGGGGCATGTCAGAGTCGAGCTAGATGGAGTTTGGGGAGGTGTCAGGGTCAACAGATGCAGCTGGAAGGGATCCACTGAGGTGCTGCTCAATGTCAAGGCATAAAGTCAGAGAATCAAGCCAGCTGCAGAACTGGGGAGGAAGGGCTTTCCGTTCCACCAGCATTGGTGCATCCAGGAGCCATGCAAGGCTTTGCCTGGTGTCCTCCTGAGAAGGCAAATGCTCAATTCGCCCAACTCTCTTGATGCAGAAAGGAGGTGCAGCAAGAGAATGGCTCCCCAGAAAAGTAGACTAGAAAGACCTCTTAAGAGAACTCTTCATTCGCAAATTTTTTTTTTTTTTTTTTTTTTTTTTGAGACGGAGTCTTGCTCTGTCACCCAGGCTGGAGTGCAGTGGCATGATCTTGGCTCACTACAACCCCCGCCTCCCGGGTCCAGGCATTTTTCCTCCCTCAGCCTCCCGAGTAGCTGGGATTACAGGCGCCCACCATCACACCCAGCTAATTTTTGTATTTTTAGTAGAAACAGGGTTTCACCATCTTGGCCAGGCTGGTCTTGAACTCCTGACCTAGTGATCCACCCGCCTCGGCCTCCCAAAGTGCTGGGATTACAGGCGTGAGCCACTGTGCCCAGTGAGAACTCTTCATTCGATTCCTTGGACAGATAAGAACATGAGGCTCATAGAGGTGAAGAGACTTATGCCAGGTCACCCAGTTCATTAAAGGTGTTTTTCATTTTAAATATGTGCCTCTGTGTTTACCACTGGTCACAGAATAGAGGATTTAGATCAAATAGGAGGTGGCCACATACACTAAGTGCACAGAAAGAGGGCTGGATGGATGGACAGCAAACCTTCCTTATGGCCCCCATCTGCAGGGACAGGGTGGCAGCAGGGACAACTTTAACAAGTGCATCTGTATTATTTTAGTTTCTAGTAGCAAGCATGTGTCTGTGCAATACTTTTGTTTTCTATCTGTTTTGTTTTGTTTTTTTGAGACAGTCTCGCTCTGTCGCCCAGGCTGGAGTGCAGTGGTGCCATCTTAGATCACTGCAACCTTCAACTCTCAGGTTCAAGTGATTCTCCTGCCTCAGCCTCCCGAGTAGCTGAGATTATAGGTACCTGCCACCACGCCTGGATAATTTTTGTATTTTTAGTAGAGGTGGGGTTTCACCATGTTGGCCAGGCTGGTCTCAAACTCCTGACCTCAAATGATCCACACACCTGGGCCTCCCAAAGTGCTTGGATTACAGGCATGAGCCACAGTGCCTGGTCTACATGATACTTTTAAATAGGAAGATTTAGAAAGAAAAGCTTCCTTTCTGCCTTGCAGTTTCACCCTTGTCTAAGTGGTCCAGGTGGTTCCTGTCTATATTCTTGATTAGATTTGGCACATAGAGTGTAGCAGTAATTAAGTGGAGTGCAATGTTTCCAGAATCTTTTGTTAACCTGTGCCTGGTGGAGAAGTTTTGGAGGCCTGAGTTGAATGCCATTCCATGAACGAAATATTGAGCTCCTTCAATTCTATCAGGGACAGCACATTTGTTCTGTGAAGGGCCAGATCTTAGGTATTTGAGGATTTGGGGGCCAGTCTTTGTCACAGCTATTCAAGTCTGCCATCTGTCATAGGGCAGAAGCAGCCAGAGACCACACATACACAAATGCACTATGTTCCCATTAAACCTAACTTATAAAAATAGGCTGACTGGGCGTGGTGGTTCATGCCTGTAATCCCAGTACTTTAGGAGACTGAGGCAGGCAGATCATTTGAGGTCAGGAGTTCAAGACCAGCCTGGCCAACATGGCGAAACCTCATCTCTACTAAAAGTACAAAAAAGTTAGCTGGGCATGGTGGTGTGCACCTGCAATCCCAGCTACTCTGGAGGCTGAGGCAGGAGAATTGCTTGAACCCAAGGGGCAGAGGTTGCAGTGAGCTGAGATTGTGCCACTGCCCTCCAGCCTGGGTGACAGAGCAAGACTCCATCTCAAAAAAAAAAAAAAAAAGAAGAGAAAGGAAAAAAGGAAAAAGAAAGAATAGGTCATGGGCTGGATTTGGCCCTTGGACTTTAGTTTTCTTATCCCTGCAAAATGCTATTACTGTCTATAGTTGACCCTTGAAGAATTCTGGGGTTAGGGGTGCCAACCTCCTTGAAGTCAAAAAATAGAGCACAACTTTTGACTCCCCCAAAACCTTAACTGATAATAGCCTATGTTGACTTTTCGCTAACTGGTAACATAAACAGTTGATAAACACATATTTTATATGTTACTTGCATTATATATGGTATTCTTATAATAAAGTAAGCTAGGCCAGGCACAGTGGCTCATGCCTGTAATCCCAGCACTTTGGGAGGCCGAGGCGGGTGGATCACCCGAGGTCATCAGTTCAAGACCAGCCTGGGCAACATGGTAAAACCCTGTCTCTACTGAAAATACAAAAATTAGCCAGATTGGGTGGCACATGCCTGTAATCCCAGCTACTCGGGAGGCTGAGGCAGGAGAATCACTGAAGCTCGGGAGGTGGAGGCTGCAGTGAGCTGAGATTGTGCCATTGCACTCCAGCCTAGGCAACAGAGCGAGACTCTGTGTCAAAAAAAAATTGTAAATAAATAAATAAATGTAAGTAAGCTAGAGAAAAGAAGTTAAGAAAATCCTAAGGAGGAGAAAGCATATTTACTGTTCATTAAGTGGAAGTGGATCATCATAATGGCCTTCATCCTTGTCTTTATGTTGAGTTAAGGAAAAGGAGGAGAAGAAGGAGGAGAGGTTGGTATTATTGCATCTCAGGGATGGCAGGAGGGAAGAAAATCTGTTTATAAATGGACCTGTGTAGTTCAAACCTGTGTTGTTCAAGAGTCACCTGTGCTAATATATGCAACACTGCCTTGTCACACCGTGTCCGCACACCAGCCCTACAGGCTAAGTCTATTGTGAACCCTTTTTGTCAGTGAGGAAATTGAGGCTCAAGGAAGGGGAATCTTTGGCCAGAAACACATGGCCAGCAGATGACAGAGCTGGTATTGGAACTCATGTTACAGAGCCTGCATCCTTTTCCGTAAGCCTGTCCCTCTTGGGAAGGCAAAAGGGTCACTTTATCTCAAATTGTCAAGCCCCAGAGGTGTTCTTCCACCTGTAGGCTGTCTCTCTCTCTCTCTCTGGTGCCAGGAGAGTGAGTTGCAAGGGAGAAGGCAGGGCATTATTGGGAAACAAGGGGGGCTGATGCTGTCAATGGTTAAGAGCCTGGGGTGGTGGAGCCAGACCACTTGAATCCGAATCCCAGATGTCCCGTGCACAAGCTGTAGGACTTTGGGCAAGTTGCTTGACCTCTCTGTGCCTCAGTTTCTCCATCTGTAAAGGGGAGATGAGCATCATCACACTTAGCTTAGAGGGTTTCCAAGGGCCTAGTACACAGCTAAGAACTGTGCCTGGTAGTACTAATGTACATTGCACATTGCATCCTATTTGCTTTATGACTGCTCCACAGTTGTTCAAAAAAAATCAAAACCTCAGCATCTTAGGCCAGGGGTTCCTGCACTTCTCCTGGTCATGCTGAGGTTATCTCTGGATGGCTTTGCAGTGTGAGTTTGCCAGAGGTTGTCTTGAGGCCTTTAGTGCACTGGCCAGGATGGCACACCCTTCCAGGACCTGTGAGTTGGTTAATAAGATTGGCATTTAAAAGCCATTGCACACCCAGCCTCAGCAACGCTTTAATTTGCTACACCACAGACTCCCCCTTTTGCAATAAATTTACTGTGAATAGACTAATTGCAAAATAACCCTAATTGGGTAGTTATCAATGAACAACTTCCCATGGAACAAAACGGCTTACAATTAATAGCATTTAAGCCATAAACTATTCTTCTGCAGAAAGCTAAGATGTAATTACACCCCATACGGGGATTGTGTTCCCTTTCTGGAAACCATGACACCCGGATTTCCCTCGCTTAGGAGGGATTTGAGCTTCAGCCCAGTGGTCCTTTTATTTCTTTGCTAAATGAGAAGATGGAGACTGGGGTGGAGGGAAATTTAATATATGAGTAAATATTCATATACATATGTGCATACACACAGATGGATGCCCTGTGTTTCTCATTTTGCTTTACGCAACATCACCTAAACTTTAGCCAAGACTGTGCCGGAAGTTGAATATAATTAAGGAAACAATTCCTCATGGCTGCAAGTCTGAAAAATTCAGGGGAAGAGAAATAGATTTTAAATGTTGACTTTGGTGAAGCGCCCCCACTCCTCCCGTCCCTCACGCTCTCTGTCCTCTCGCCCCACCACCACTCAGGGAAAATGGCGAGTCCAGAAGCCTAGGAGATGGTTTGCTTTCTGTGAGACATTCCTTGCTCTCGTGACTTTTCTCCTTTACTCTTCAAAGAAAAGGGATTTAGAAGGAAGCCCCAGCTCCATCCCTTTTCGGTGACAGCTGTTTTCACGAGGGGAAGAGGGATTCCTCTGGCTGTCCACTGGCAACCATGCAGAGGGAGATGCAGTGAGGTGTGGGGGAGGGACGCTGCTGCATCACCCCCAGGGATGGCCTCAGAGAAATTTGTTTCTAGCCACACACCCTAGGGTCTCTGGTCATTCAACTGGAACCCCTAGTGTTTCAGGGGAATGAACCAGGTTGGATTGAAAGTCAAGGACAGCTTGGACAACGGGGTTTAATTCCTGGCTCTGCCGTTACTCGTGACATAACCCTAACCTCTCAGTGACTCAGTCTGCACAGTAAAATGGACACAAAAACTCATCTTCTATCTTTATAGAGTGGTTGGCTGAAATGAGACAATGCATATAAAATGCCGAGTGCATTGGGGAAGTTGAGTGGATGTGCTTGGATTGTTAGTATTACCACAATTACTTTTTTTTCCCGCAATTACTTTTGCACCAACCTAATCGTTGCGATGGAGGAGTTGTCTAAATGAAGGGGCGACAAGAAGAGGAAAGGAGAGGAGAGGAAGGGGTTGCTTTGATGGTGTCAGCCATTGTGCAGCCACATCTTGCTGGGTGTGCTCCTCAGACACAGCCCCAGTAGCTTCCAGTCCTCCCCAGCCCCCTCCCTGTCCCCACAACTCCCACTCACCCCACTTTGGCTGTTACCTCTTGCCTCTCGAGATCCCACCCTGAATGTGCTTCCTCTGGGAAGGCTTCCAGGATCACCTCTTCCCCAGAAGCCCTGGTTGCAGGGAACACATAGATCCTGGGTGAAGGGTGCATCTCTGCCCCTTTCATCATCAAAGCATCTTTTCCAATAAAGGCTGTTTCACCTGTGACCCATAGGAGGCAATCTGTGCCAGCTGCCAGGTGACACAGCTTTTTCTGCCTCATTGCATTTTGAACACCCGCAAGTCAGGAAGCGCCCTCCATGCAGTGGCCCTCACAGCCACCAGCCTCTCTGTGTCTTGAGTTAAAATGTCCCAAGAAAGGCCCTGCTGGCTCCTTGCCTTGCTCCTGCATTTCTTCCCCTTTGCTGGGTCTGGTTAAGACACCACATAGATGCTGTAAGTGACCTGTGGGTCTGCAGTCCAGACATCCCGGTGAAGAATTAGAAATGAAAAATGTGAGAAGTTCCGGGGAAGATGATTGGCTGGGAGCAGGGTGGGCTGGACTTGAGTGGGGAAACCAGGTCTGGGCATCTGAGTGAAGTCGGCAGTTCTCCAATGGGTGATGGGCAAAGGAAATTGCACATGACTGGGGAAGCTGGTGCAGGTGTTAGGGATGAGGATGAACAGAAGGGGATTCTTTGTGGCAGCAACAAACTGTCTTTACCCATCAGCCTTTGCAGGAATAGATTTTTGGATATGGGGATTTTGGGGGGAAGGCTGGCCACTCGCTGCAGAGAGAGACTGGCAGATGGTACTGCCAGCTGCTTAAGGGCAGTCTCTTCTACATCCCTCCTGCCCTGGGGGCAGTGGGGTAACTACACAGCATGAGTAGCCAGCTTCTAGAAAGCGTGGCTGACAGCCGCAGTGGAGGGAAAATAGAACTGGGGGTGTCTCAAGTGGCCCCAGGTAAGTACCTCAGTTTCCCCATTTGTCAGCCAGAGATACTACTTTCTCCCAGATCCTTTGCTGTATCACCAATGATGAGAAAATGAGGGAATAGCTGTGAAAAGTTAAAAGGTACCACGCTAATGAGGGTGATGTGATGAAGCCACCTGGAACAGCTTGGCCAAGTGGGTGGGGTTGACGGGCTTTCCCAAGGCGGCCCTTGCAGTTCCAACTGGGCCCTTTGGCATCTCCTTCTGAGGAGCCCAGGAAGGAAGAGGTATCCAGTAACAGTCCGTTGGAACTGGACAAAACTAGTCCCAAAGGTCTTCCTTGGGCTTGCTAGGGAAAGGCAAGAGACTGGCAAATCCAGAGAAAATCAGCAGACCCATTCATTGGTCAGCCACCACGTTCAAGGCTATGCTCCAGGACAGGGCCTCCCCCTCACACACAGTTTCTATAAAGGGCCAGATCATAAATATTTGGGACTTTATAAAATGCATGGTTTCTGTCTCAGCTATTCAACTTTACCATTGTAGCGTGAAAGCTGCCATAAACAACACATCAACAAATGACCATCGTGGGCACGCTTCAGTTAAAATCATTTATGGTCACCGAAATGTGGGTTTCATATAATTTTCACTTGTTGTGAAATGCTGTTCTACTTCTGATTTGTTTTCTACCCACTTAAGAATGTAAAAACCATTCTTAGCTCAAGGGCCATGCCAAAATAGATAGCTACAGGCTGTGGTTTGCCAATCCTTGTTCTAGGACCTGGGGTTAGAGCCGTGAACAAGAGCAGAGAAAACCTCGTCCCACTTGAGTACCATGTCCATTGGTTTTGGGAATCAATTGTGCATCTAGATGGCTGTACCCTCATGGAGCTTCTACCTGAATAGGAGAGACCAAAGGTGACAAGTGAATAGCCACATCTGCAGTCTAATGTCTGGATATGACTCAAATGATTTATTTGAAGACGTAGAGCAGGGTGAGAGGACAGGCGAGGTGGGGAACCATTTAGATAGGTGCCTACAGGCCGTGTGTGGTGGCTCACACCTGTAATCTCAGCACTTTGGGAGGCCAAGGTGGGTGGATTGCTTGATGCTAGGAGTTCGAGACCAGCCTGGCCAACATGGAGAAACACCATCTCTACTAAAACAAAACAAAACAAAACAAAGTTAGCCAGGTGTGGTGGCGCATGTCTGTAATCCCGGCTACTCAAGAGGCTGAGGCACAAGAATCGCTTCAACCCAGGAGGTCAAGGTTGCAGTGAGCTGAGATCACACCACTGCCACCCAACCTGGGTGGAACAGCAAGACTTTATCTCAAAACAAACAAACAAACAAAAAAACTACATAGGTGCCTAGAGAAGGAACAGAAATAGATTTGGTCTCATTGTAGAAGAACTTGCTAAGAATTAAGCTGCTCGCAAATGGAACAGTCCCTAGTCTTTGGATATGCTGAATTCGTTTATTCATTTAATATTTATTGAGAGGCTACTTTGTGCCTGACATTGGTTTAGATGGTGGGGAAAGACATGCCAGGGGCCTGATCGTACTCATCTTTGAATATCTCGTGCTTGGCACATCATAAGCCTCAGTCTTGCCCTCACTGGGAAAGAAGATAACGTGGTTGCTTTTAGCCTCAGTGGCTCAACCTCCCTTCACACTGGGGCCTCTACAGAGGCCTGTGTGCACCAAGCAAAGCTATGGAAATGGGCGTCTAGAATCTCTGTGGAGGTGGTGTTCTGAGCATGGCATCCACCACCTGGGACCTGAAACTGTTTGTCACCAGCTCCCTTCAATATACCCTCATTCAACAATTAGTCATCGAGCATCCCCTGTCTATGCCAGGAACTAGTTTGGATGGATTCATTTGGGAGGAAAGCAGACAGAATCCCTGTCCTCAGGGAGCTTGCAGCCTGTTAAAGGTGTGGGTAGGGAAACACAGGGGTAAATGATGATTAAAATGTGCATGTAGGCCAGGTGCGGTGGCTCATGCCTGTAATCCCAGCACTTTGGGAGGCAGGTGGATCACTTGAGGTGAGGAGTTTGATACCAGCCTAGCCAACATGATGAAACCCTGTCTCTCCTAAAAATACAAAATTAGCTGGGTCCCAGCTACTCAGGAGGCTAAGGCATGAGAATTGCTTTAGCCTGGGAGGAGGAGGTTGCAGTGAGCTGAGATTGCACCATTGCACTCCAGCCTGGATGACAGAGCGAGACTCCATCTCAAAAAAAAAAAAAATTCACATGTAAAATTGCAACAGCAGTTCTGGGGAAATGCATAGTTGTGTTTTATAGTTGAGCTAAGAGATGAAGGGTGGTAAAAGTTAACTAGAGGAAAGGCTGAAGGGGAACATTCCAGGTCAAGGGACCATCGTGTGCAAAGGCCCTCGGGTAGGAAGAGGTGTTGATAGTTTAAAACACTCAAGACCAATAGGGAGCTCTTGCTATAAGCAAAAACGTTAATCTGCTCATAGGCCAAGTTGTAATTCCTAAAAGTGCTGGGTTTAGAGGATCTGTGTCTTTGCTTTGAGCAAGGAGAATGGAGGTAGAGTCATCTCTCAGTACTGAACTGAAATTGCCAGAGACCTGAGGGGAAGGTAGGCCCCCCTGTATTAGTCTGTTCTCATGCTGCTGATAAAGACTTACCTGAAACTGGGTAATTTATCAGGAAAAATAGGTTTAATGGACTCACAGTTCCATGTGGCTGGGGAGGCCTCAAAATCATGGCGGAAGGCAAAAGACGTCTTATATTGTGGCAGGCAAGAGAAAGAGCTTGTGCAGGGAGATTCCTCTTTATAAAACCATCTGATCTCATGAGACTTATTCACTATCACGAGAACAGCAAAGGAAAAACTCGCCCCCATGATTCAATTACCTCCCACCAGGTTCCTCCCATGACACATGGGAATTATGGGAGCTACAATTTAAGATTTGGGTGGGGACACAGCCAAACTATATCAGCCCCAAAGATAGGGGTCTGGCAGGCTGGGACTGGGGGGCAGGTCTCCCATCCTCTCTCTACAGAATCATGCTTCTTCCACTTTTGAGCCCTGAACAAGAGGTCATCTTGGATCAGGAAAGCAACCCCTGCCCCCAAGTTCTTAGCCCTGGATTTAGGGTACACATCCTTGGGAGGTCTTGCCTCCTGTTGTAGTGTTGTTTCTCATGACATCCAAGCCACGGAAGGAAATCCTCAGTGCCTCCAGCAATGGCATAGACTCAGTGTCCTGGGCTGTTTCACTATCATTGACCTGACCCTGGATTAGGAGAAGCCTTTGAACCAAACTCAAAAGGCTTGTGGCCCCTCTGCCACTTTATCGGCTGTGAAGGCCTTGAACAAGGGGCTTGTGTTCTCTGAGCCTCACGTCTTTCCTATAAAACAGATTGCACAAGTGCCTCCCCTGCCTCCTCAGGTTGCTGAATAAAATACTGTATTTGAGTGTACTTTCATTAATCCGTCGGTCTAGCCAGCAAATATTTACCAAGCACCTGTTACAAGTCAGCCATAGGCCACCTCTCGATTGGCAGCTCTTGTGGTTCTGGAAGCCTGCAGGTGAGCATGGGAGACTCGCTTCCATGGCAGGGTGGTTGGTGATGATTTTCTTGGCGTTCCATGAATTCTTGCCCAGTAGCTACCCCAGAACAAGGCAGAGAATGGAGATTCGAAGAACGTACAGAATTCTTGCTCCATGAGAGGCTTGCTCCCTTGGGCACAACTGATTGTGTGTCTGCCACCCAGGGCCCCCAAGACAGAGACTTTCTGCAAGAAGGAAGGAGCCCAGACATGGCCCTTGAATGAATGAGTGAATGAATGAATGAATGAATGAAATAAGCCCTAGAGTGAAAGGACTAGCTCTCTCTCCTTTCTGCATAAGTCAACAAAACTAGCTGGCCTTTTCTCCTCTCTCGAATTATTTGGCAGTCCAGGGCGAGGAATTCGAATCAATGCCACTTCCTCCTGGAAGCCTTCTGTGATGCTGTCTCCCCACACTGCACCTCTCCAAGTCTGTGTGAGGTGCTCAAGCTGTGTGCCCCCAAACCACTTTGCCTGTTCCCTGCTGGGGCACATGTCACAGGATAGCGTGGTTGCTGGAGTCCTCTGTAGCCCACACTGAGCCACAAGGGCTGAGTCCCCTTAATTCTCTTCGAGACCCTAAGTTGAGACTGGCTGCTATAGCATATCCTGAGTCTCCATCATTGGATCTCCAGCCCCTGCCTGTACGGGGCTAGAACATGAGAACCCACATTTCTTAGGCACTTCCTGAATGCCAGGTGTGGAGGCGAGCACTTTGCATGTGTGATCTCATCGCGACTCCTGCACAGCCCTGGAGAAGGAATGTTCTCTAGTCCCATTGAACAGATGAAGAAACTGAGCCTCAGAGAGGTTAAGTAGCTTGCCCAGGGTCACATTTGCAAGTGACAGACCTTGGACTCAAACCCACTTCTGCCTCACTTCAAAACCCACACCTTAGCTTGTCTGCTTTGTGGTACCCTTAGTAAATGTGGAACCAGATGTGTTAAATGACTGATCTAGCTTCTCCAGAGATAAAGGAAAATGCGTTGCATGTTAGTCAACACCTTTCTCTAGCTATTGATATTTGTTACTCACCTTCTCTGCAGCCAGAAAGAACAGGGAGCTAAGATCTCTGTACAAGAAACTGCTCTTAAATAATAACACTTAACCTCTACGTAGGGATCGTTAAATGCGAAGGGCTATCCTAAGAAGGTTTAGCTACATTAACTCATTTATTCCTCATAACAACTTTGTATTCAAAGAAGTTGAGACACAGAAAACTTACCCAGAATTACACATTTCACGAGTAGCAGAGCCAGGCTCTGAGCTCAGAGACTTTGGTTCCAGTGGCGTGGCAAGGGGCTTAACCACTGCACTTTGGTGTCTATAGGAGCAGCTGCATTCAGGCTGAAGCAAGCACTTTGCAGCTTACATTTGCTCCTTGTGCTCGATCTGTCTGTTGCAAAGAGACCCACCCACATAGTCAGATAATTCACCTGTTTCTGGAGGCGGGGGTGCTGATCCCATCCAAGACACTAAAGACTTGTGTTTGAAGTCAGTCCGTTGCCTGGGGTGAGAAATAGCCAGACGCAGTTACCTCCCATTTCTCTGCCAGTTTTTAGTTGCTGTGGTATATTTGTGTTAGTGTAAAAATGACAAAGCAATAATTTTTCATTGTATCCTTCAGTCACCCATGAGAGATTGGATTTAGGTCACAATTTATTACCCCATGGAATTGAATTCAATTTTTAACACCATGTCAGCCATTGTGGTGTTAGAACCTCTTAATGGCTGTGAAATTTATACAGTGATAAAGTAATTTAAAACATATGTAGGAAGAACATCAGACAAATTGATGTGTATAGAACCCGCTGGTAAAAATTGAATAGGAGATAAACACAGAAAATGGTGATTGATTAAGAGACGGTTGAAATAGTGCTTGCTTTGATAAACTCTTGATGGCGAAATTAGTAAACTAATTTATTCTTCGCAATTTTGAGGAGGCTTTATGTTGCCCTAAATCAGAATCGAGGCTGAGCCACAAAGCGCAAATTAATAGCTCACCTCCAAGTGTGGCATGGATAGAGTGAGAAACCTTTCAGAGGAACTGGGAGGCTGCCAAGAGCCAGTCCCTGGTGATGTTTACAGCGACCAAAGTGAAAAGATGGTGAGAAGGCAGGGAAAGGAGAATTCTCCTCACGATTTTTAAGAACTTGCCCAAATAATGCAGAAAGGATGCTTGTTAAAATCTAATTCCTCAAGTCAAGGCTGTATACATTCTCATTATTTTAAAATACTGAAACATTGCAGATAAGGGGAAAATCCATCTTGATCCGTCAGTCCCATCTGAGCAGTGGCACTTGTGTGTACATTTTTGTTTTTCTTTAGATATCTAAACTCAACACATGTCAAAAAAAAGAGTGTGGTTTTTGACAAGGGATTCATAAATCATATGAAACTGATGTATAAATCTGAAACTTGTAAAAAATATATTAATAGTATCTGGCTGTGGGATGAAAGAATTCACAAGTTACATGATATATATATATATTTTTTAACGCACATGTCCATGTCTGAGGTCTGTTTCCTTGCCTGGGGCTAGAGACCTAAGTTATTTCTTTATAGTAGCTGACTATATAATTCTGGGTATGGATACACCACAGTGTAACTGGTCATTCCCCTATTGAGGGACATTTAGGTGTTGCCACTTTTTTTTTTTTTTTTTTTTTTTTTTGCTATACTAAGTGACTGTTTCCTCAGATCTCTCAAAGATGTACATAACTAGTACCATTCTGGATATATCAGAGAAAAGCTAATTTGCTACCTGCAATGGATGCCCCAAGACATTCGAGCTTAATTCTCTTGGGGATCCTGAGTTGAGACTGGCTGCTACAGAGCATCTGAAGAATGGAATTGGCAGGTCAAACAGCTTGTCCATTTTAAATTGTGATAGACAGCATCAAACTGCCCTGTAAAAAGCCTGTATTGGTCATAACAGTATATCCTGTATTGGTCACCAACAGGACCTTGGCAGCCTCTAAAACATCCTCATCTTCCATCCTGCATTCTGCCTGGGATCCCTCTTCAGGTTTCACATTAGTAACATCTCGCGTGACTAGTCCTCCGAGATCCCAGCAATGCTCTTTCGTGGTCAAGGACAGTGCTTGCCGGCCATACTTGGGCTTGTGTTGGAAACAGATCCCCTTCGTGCCCCACGCCCAGGGATTCTGACCCAGGTCGAGGACAGAACCTGAGAAATCACACTTCTGCCAGAGGCTGCTGCTGCCCCTCCAGAACCACACTTTGAGAAGCCCGGACCTGGGAGAATATCCTGTTCCCCCTAGTTCTGCCCTTTCCCTGATTCAGTGGTTTGCAACCAAGGCCACTGAGCCCCTCAGGACATCTGGTCATGCCTAGAGACATTTGGTTGTCTCCACTGGGAAAGGAGGTACTACTGGCATCTAATGCGTAGAGACGAAGGATACTGCAATGCACAGGACACCCCCACAATAATTTTCCAGTCCAAAATGTCCATGGTGCCGTGGCCAAGCATGGTGGGAGACCCGGGCATCTGCTTCTCTCCATGGGGCAAGTTCACATTAGGTATGGACATATTGGCATCCACAGTCTCACTCCTGGGTGTGAAAAGCCTCCCCCTCACCCCTCTGATTTTCTCAGCCCTTGATGACCCTTTGCCCCCTGAAGACCCCTCTCCCCAGCCTGAAGAGCCCATAATGAGACACCTCACATTGATTGCTGACCGTTGCCGCACCTTGTGCTAAGCACATAGAACTGTGCTTAGCAGTGAAAGCTTGAGTCAGTCGGCTTGGGTTTGAATTTTAGCTGTGCCCCTCCCTCATTCGGGACCTTGTGCAAGGGACTTCACTGCTCTGTTGCTTGATCTTTAATCTATAAAATGCGGATGATGATTGGTATCTGGTTTGCCCGGGACAATCGCGATCTGCGTCCTGGTATAGTTAGTAATGGAGCCCCTTTTTCCTCTCAAGAGTTCTCCAGTCTCACTCTAACCTGACGAGGATTCTCCTATAGAGTGAGACTGGATGATTTGTTTCAGATAATTAATTTGACCTTTAGGGAGCCATGTGTGGGTTTTGAGCAAGATAGTGCCGTGATCTCATTTAGACTTTAACAAAGGGATAGGCAAGCTTTACATAAACAGACCATAATAAGTTATCTGGTCACCCTAATGATGATAGTCTTAATAGTTCTCACCTTGTAGGGCTGTTGTGAGGATAGAATGAGAGGATCTGTGTGAATTATTAAAGCAGAGGCTGTCTCTAGAAAGTGCTCAATAAAAGTTAGCTTTTCTGGGTACGTACCTAGAAGAATTGAAGGCAGAGTCTTAAAGAGACATTTGTACACCTTTGTTTATAGGAGCATTATTCAGAGTAGTCAAAAGGTGGAGGCAACACAGGTGTCCATGAACAGATGAAAGGATAAACAAAATGTGGTCTACACATACAGCGGAATACTATCCAGCCTTAAAAAGGGAGAAGACCCTATCACATGCTGCAACATGGATGCACCTGGGGGACTTCACACTAAGTGAAATAAGCCAGTCACCATAGATCAGATACCGTGTGATTCCCCCTTACACAAGGTATCTAGAGTAATTAAATTCCTAGAGACAGGAGTAGGATGGTGAGTCCTAGGGGCTTGAGGGAGAGAGAAACAGGGATTTGTTTTTTAATGGCCGCAGAATTTCAATTCTGCAAAATGAAAAAGTTGTGGAGATTGGTTGCACAACAATATGAATATGCTTAACACTATTGTGCACTTAAAATGATTAAGATGGTAAATTTTATGTTATATATTTTACCATTTTTTAAAAATAGCTCTTCTGAAACATGCATTGCCTCATTTAAATCTTGCTCTAAATTGGTGAAGTAGGCTTCTTCATTCTCCCATTTCACAGATGACGATTTTCCTGTAGAGTGAGGCTAGATGATTTGTTCCAGATAAGTCATTTGACCTTTACTCTAGGGTCATAGGGAGCCCTGGATGGGTCTTGAGCAAGACGGTAGCACAATCTGATGTACACTTTAAAATAGGGATTGACAAACTTTCTGTAAAAGGCTAGGTAATAAATAGTTCAGGTTTTGCAGGGTAGAAGGTCTCTGTCCTAACTACTCAACTCAATGTGTAGATAGTGCATAAATGAATAGGCATGACTGTGCTCTGATAAAATGTTGTTTACAAAATGGATGGCTGGGTTTGGCCCAAGACCATAATTTGCCAACCCCTGCTCATATGGTTTGGCTGTGTCCCCACCCAAATCTCATCTTGAATTGTACTCCCACAATTCCCATGTATCATGGGAGGGACCTAGTGGGAGGTAATTGAATCATGGGGGTGGGTCTTTCTTTTGCTGTTCTTATGATGGTAAGTCCCAGGAGATCTGATGGTTTTATAAAGAGGAGTTCCCCTGCTCAAGTTATCTCTTACCTGCGGCGATGTAAGACTTGCCTTTCACCTTCTACCATACTTGTGAGGTCTTCCCTGCCACATGGAACTGCGAGTCTATTAAACTTCTTTTTCTTTATAAATCACCCAGTCTCGGTTATGACTCTGTCAGCAGTGTGAAAGACTAATACACCTGCTTTGGAGAGCTCCCTGGCTGCTATCACTTTCCAGCTCTAGCATGTGGAGAAGACAATTCCAGAAGATAGGCTAGTTAACTGCCTCTTCCCCACACTGTATCCCCTAAAAGTCAACTGTTTCATAACCTGGGAGTAAGAGACTCCTAAGGAAGCAGCAAATTCCTAGGGGTGCCCCATCAGTTCCAACGTCGATGCTGCCTCTTTTCCTCCCTCTCCTCATGGTTGCATTGATTGTGCAACCAATCTCCAGAACTTTTTTGTTTTGCAAAACTGAAATTTTATGGCCATTAAAAAACAAATCTCCATGCACTCATGCACTCACACTGAAAGCTCCCAAGAAGGAGGGCCCTGGCAAGGTGACCTGGAGGCCCAGTGAAGCCACGGCAGTGGGCCAGGCATGAAGAAACTGTAGTCTCTACTCCTGATGCTGGCTTGACAGTGCTGTTTGTTTCAAGACTTTATTAGCATTGCAGTGGGGGACCTGGAGAATTTAGAGGTGCTGTTGCCATTGCTTTCTCAGCCTAAACCTCAAAGGGCAATTAACCTGGTTATCCAGGCCTCCCTCTCTCCCCTTGTTTATTGCCGTGAACACAAGAAATGCACTATTAGGTGCATGGAACGCTATCAAGGAATTTAACTGTAATTTAAAAGGCTCTATGGGGAGGACCCCAGTGGCTAATTAATAATGCATTTGTAGAGCAATAAAGACTCCAGCAGATCAGCGGAGCTCAGCCTCCAGACTTTACTTATGCATCTGGAATCCTATGAGATTTCTCTCCGGGGTGGCAGAGGGGTGTCTACACCGGGGTTCTCTGGCTCCAAAAACATGGAATAGGATCCTGTGAAATGTGGAATACTGGAAATGGTCCTGTCCAGATGGTCAAGGACATGGGCTTCTAATCATTGGGGTTCTGGAGTTGAATCCTGGGTCTACCAACAGCTATGGAACATTGGGCACATCACCTAAACCTCTGTGTGCCTTATTTTTCCCTATCTCTAAAATGGGGCTAATGATAGTATCTACCCAACAGGTTCTCCTAAATGGAATGATGTGTAATACATAACAAAGTACCTGGTGCTTGTAGAGTAGGTGCTTATTCAGTACTAATTATCTTATTACTATCCTTATCATTAAAGAAAGCATTATTTCCTTCTGGAAAGCTCAGGCCACTGAGACTGGTTCAGGCTAGGTCCTGAAGAGCTTGAAAAAGGTCAGTTCTCATTCTCACATCTCAACCAGCAGCAAGACCTTCCAGTGCTACATCCTGAATATCACTGCTGGGTCCATTTCTCTCTCTTTCTTCTGCAACATCCCTGTCATGTAGATTGTGGCAATACATTCCTAACTTACCTGCTCACATCTGCGTCTCACACCCCCTCCCTGCCTCTCCCAAGTGAATCTTCATTCTGCATCTAGAGTGTGCTTCTTAAGATGTACTTGGAACTGTGTGGCTCATCTGCTGAAGACTTGCCAAGGACTTTCCCCATTGCAAGTCAGTGAGACCTTCAGGACTCACTGCAGTCTGGCTTACCTCCTTCTTTAGCCTTGTCTCCCTTCATTCTCACCCATTCTCCCTGTTCCTGCATCCCCTAGAGAAAGCAGACTGTAGCTGAAGGCTTCCCCACATGCTAGTTTTCTTGTCCAGACCCCTGTTCTCATGCCTCTGCCAGCAATTCTTGCAGTTCCTTGGATCTGAGTTTAAACCCGGTTATGCTTTCTCAGGCAAAACTTTTCTTTTATAGCATTTATTCCAGTTTATTAATATGCATGTATTTGTGTAGTTTGTTTAGCATCCCTTTTCCAAATTAAACTAAAAGATCCAGGAGGGCAGTTCTAAATATTTTTTTTCACTACTTATACCACCTGGTACCAAGTAGATACACTGGATGGATAAATGGAGGGATGAATGAGAAGATAGGTGGATATGTGGAAAGATGGGTTGAGTGGATGAAAACATGGATGGGATGGGTCGATTAATGGATGGATAAAAAGATAAGTGAATTGGACAGACAGATGAAAGGATGGATGAATAGACTGGCCGAGTGAGTGGGTGTTTGGTGGATGGATGGATGGACAGGCTGGGTGGGTGGATGGATGGATGGAAGGACAGACTCGGTGGGTGGATGGATGGATGGATGGGTGGATGGGTGGATGGATGGATGGATGGATGGATGGATGAATGGACTAGGATCATGGATGGATGGGCTGGGCGGGTGAGTGGATGGATGAATGGGATGCGTGGATGGATGGATGGATGGATGGATGGATGGATGGATGGATGGATGGATGGACTGGGTGGATGAGTGGATGGATGAATGGGATGGATGGATGGATGGATGGACTAGGTGAGTGGATGGATGGATGGACTGGGTGGATGAGTGGATGGATGAATGGGATGGATGGATGGATGGATGAATAGATGGACTGGGTGGATGGATGGATGATGGATGGATGGATGGATGGATGGATGGATGGATGGACTGGATGAGTGGATGGATGAATGGGATGGATGGATGGATGGATGAATAGATGGACTGGGTGGATGGATGGATGATGGATGGATGGATGGATGGATGGATGGATGGATGGACTGGATGAGTGGATGGATGGATGGATGGGTCATGGATGGATGGACTGGGTGGGTGAGTGGATGGATGAATGGGATGAATGGATGGATGGATGGATGGATGGATGGATGGATGGATGGATTACAGGGGTCCAAGTCTGCAAGTGAAGAGTCCAATAAGCATGCCTTTGGGGTAGTCTAGGCAAGAAATGACAATAGGTTCAATTAAGAAAGAAGAAAAGTTGGATTTGAAAATAATTCAGGAGGCAAATTTGGCAGAACTTGGCAGTCTGTTGGCTGTAGAGATGAGGCTGGGGAGGAATCGAAGAAGACACCTGGATTGTTCATTAGAGGACCTGATTGGTGTTGCTATCACTGACTGAAATGGAGAAATTACTGCATCTAGAAAATGAGCAGATGACTGCCCTACCTCACTATCGTGAGATATCTCACCCCATTGCAAGATCATGTAAACTCCTCGACTTACTTTGCAAAAGTTCATAGAAGTGGGAGAAACTGAAAAGGATGGAGTCCAGCTCCAGTGGTGCCGTTGAAACTGAAAGAACAGCTTTGCAAAAGTCCTAAAGTTGCCACACACTTGGCATGACTAAGAGCCAGAAGGCGGAAGGGATAGCTGAAGTTTAGTTAGCAATAAGAAGCATAGATGCTGAAGACAAAGAGGAGGGCAGGGATCTGGTCACGCAGGACGTTGTAGGCCATGAAAGGGAATTTAGAATTTTCCCTTATTGGGATCCGACAGCATCACAAAACCTGATTTCTCTTAGACAGGGGTCCTGGGTCCAAAGACAGCTGCCAGTCTGCTTTTGTAAAAACACTACCATGCCCATTCATTTACGCATCATCTGTGGCTACTTTCCAACCTCAAGGGCAGAGCTAAGTGGTTGCAACAGAAACTGTGCAGCTCCAAAAGCCTAAACTATTAGGTTGGTGCAAAAGTAATTGCAGTTTTGGCCATCACGTTCAATAGCAAAAACCGCAATTACTTTTGCACCAACCTAATATTTACAGTCTAACTCTTTACAGAAGAAGCTTGCTGACTCCTGTTCTAAGACAAAAGCTGAAAATTCCTGCCTGCTATTTCCCGTGTGTATTTGAACATTTTACAGATTTGCCATTGTCTTCAAAAAGGATTAATGGGAATAAATTACAGATTTAACAAGGAATAACTACAACTTGTTTCTCCAGGGTTTCAGTTGACTTTTAGGGATGGGGTGGATGAATGGAAAGGCCAGGGGAAAAAGTGCTCTGACTTCAGCTCGTGATAAAAATCCCCCAGCCTGTGTGCCAGGTACACCTGCCCTCACCGAAAGGATGCTAAGTGAAGGTGGAATGGCCTGACATGTACCAGATGCTCTACAAATGTTTGCTGAACAGCTAATGCATGAACAATGACCTTCAGAGGGATTTGGAGCCGGCCTCACACCTGGACCATTTTAATACTGACTTGGAAATAAGGACAGACACTTACCAGCCTGCTACTGACTTTTACCTGGGCTCTCAGCTAACTTGCTTGGAATGGACTGAACCCCCAGTGTCACCCAAGTGACCCGAGAGGAACCCCTGCATTTTGCCAGCAGATGGCATGCAGCAACGACATTCCATGGTCTCCCAGGAAGCAGAACTAGGCCCAGATGAATATTGGAGCATCCTGTAGAAACGCTGGTAAGAAATGCTGATGAATCCATCTCCGGATTCTAATTACACCGCTGCATCTCTCAGGAAGGAAGAGACCTTTTGCCACAGGCACATTACACTAATCTGAAACCCAACACAGACTTGGTTTAATTACATGTGCACTTCCTGGAGTCAAGAGAAAGGTTCTGAAAAACCAATTCACTGCCTGTCAGGACGAAGGGCATTGATCTTAAACCTCCAACCAGTATCTTCAACCAAGACACATTGCTGAATGTGGGAAGGCAGAGGAGAGGGCAGGAGTCACCCCAAGGGAGGCCAACCTGTGGGGTGAGAAAAGTCCATCTGGAAAAAAAAAATTAATAGTTTCTGTAATGTATCTTTGAACTTCTTCCTGGAATGAGAATGGGGAAAAAATACTGAAAAACACAGATCTCATTCTGGAGCCCTTCAAATAATAATAATGTAATAAATGGGATTGTAAGTTGAATACCATTATTTCTACTTTATGGACATTAAAGTTTGAGAAGCACCAAACTTCGTATATTACGCATCCTTAGAATCTTTCATCTTTTAAATCCCCAAACAAGACTCACCTGAACATTGTTCTTTACCTTACTTTCTGCATTGAACAGCCACCTAAATGTCAATGATACCTAAATCAAGCCTCTCTTCAGAATTTCAGAATCCTATACTCAGTTGCTAAGTAGATATTATGGATTGCATCATATCCCCCAAAATAGGTTGAATTCCTAAGCCCCAGGACTTGTGAATGTGGCCTTATTTGGAAATAGGGTCTTTGCAGATTATCAAGTTAAAATGAGGTCATTAGAGTGTGCCCTAATCCAACATGACTCTGTCCGTATAAAAAGAGGACATTCAGACCCAGAGATAGACATGCACACTGGAAGAATGCCAAGGGAACATGGACATAGAAACAGGTGATGCATCTCAAGGCCAAGGAACATGAATTACCGGCAATCCCCTAGGAGCCAGAAGAAAGGCATGGAATAGATTCTTCCTTCTCAGCCCTCAGAAGAAACGAACCCTGCCAACGCCTGGATCTTGGACCTCCAGCCTCCGGCACTATGAGACAGTAAGTTTCTGCTGTTTAAGCCCCCCAGCCGTGTGACTTTGTTAGGGCAGCCCCAGGAAACTACAATGGGCATCACCAGTCAGATGTCCCACTGAGGTCACAATCCCACATCAGTTTTTCCACACTCTCCCCTCAACCAAGTCCAGCCTTTTTTTTTTTTGTACTCTCCATTTCAGTTGTGATACTGACACTCCTTAGCCCCTCTAACAAAAAATTCAGGTGTCTTGTTTGATTCCTGATAGCCATTTAGACTCGTAAACGAAGAAGAGGTGGTAAGACCCTATACATGCTCACTTTCACTCTTAGCATGGAGACTAAAGCCAGCAAGATGCCAGGCTCAGGCTGGATGCTTGAATTTTCTGAATTAGTTGCTAATAATTAAAAATCAGATACTTTTATTTAAATTTCAAGATCTCCAGCTTCCCTCAAGATAAATGGAAAGATCTGGCAACCTTAAGCCTTCAGGGCCACACATGGCTATGCGGATCTGTTGATGAAAAAGGCATCTCCAGACCAGCCTGACCAATATGGTGAAACCCCGTCTCTACTAAAAATACAAAAATTACCTGGGTGTGGTGGCGCACTCCTGTAGTTGCAGCTACTCAGGAGGCTGAGGCAGGAGAATCACTTGAACCTGGGAGGCGGAGGTTGCGCCACTGCACTCCAGCCTGGGTGACAGAGCGAGACTCCATCTCAAAAAAAAAAAAAGCATCTCCATTGGATGGGACACAGATTTGCTTATTCCTGATCTGTGACACTCGCTGTGGTCTCACACCAGGCCTTCCTCACTCGTTAGGTTACCTGCCTGATGTCTGCACTTTAAACCCTAACTACAACAGTGGACAGGATCCTGGACCAGTTCTAGCACTTTGGGTAAACCATGTAGGCCATGAAAGGGAATTGGAGATTTTCCCTTACCGGGATCCAACAGCATCACAAAACCTGATTTCTCTAAGACAGGGACCCAGGAACAAGATTCTAGAATTCCCAGGATGAGGAGAAATTAAACCAATCCATCAGCCAGTGTTTCGTCTCAGACTGTCCCCCACAGTTTTATGGCTTGGATCACTCTCCTTCTCCACAAGTACAGTCTCTGATTAAAAAAATAACAATAAAACCAGACACGGTGGCTCATGCCTGTAATCCCAGCACTTTGGGAGGCCGAGGCAGACGGATCACTTGAGGTCAGGAATTTGAGACCAGCCTGGCCAACATGGGGAAGCCCCGTCTCTACTACAAATACAAGAATCAGCCAAGCATGGTGGTGCACACCTGTAGTCCTAGCTACTCGGGAGGCTGAGGCAGGAGAATTGCTTGAACCTGGGAGATAGAAGTTGCAATGAGCAGCAATTGGGCCACTGCACCCCAGCCTGAGCTACAGAGTGAGACTCTGTCTCAATAATAATAATAAAAATAATAATAATAATAATAATAATAATAATAATGATTAAATAATAGAGAGTGATGTATGTGCTTAAAAGGCTAGGGATGGTTGCCCTTAGAACCTGGGTTTGGACTAAAGCTGTTACTTGGAGGACACTCAAGGTGCAAATTTACCAACACGTCAGATTTTCTGTAAACAGATGCAGGCACTAGGCAAATGTTTTTTAAGCCAGAAAGCTATATCAAGAGAGACACAGTCCTTAAAGGAACTGCAAAGAAAGCATTTGTCATAATTCCCCACTCAGTATCCTGAATGCATAATTTCTACCGTGACTCAGCGCGTCTTTGGGGACTGAGAAACAAACAGTCCCTTTCGTGTGTACAATAAATACTGAGAGGCATTGAGACAGGGCCCTTCGGGTTTGTAGTCTGCCACTGCCTCTTTCCAGCTGTGTGACCTTTGGCCAGGTTAGCTGACCTCTCTGAACCCCATTTGTAAATGGGGATACTGGTACGTCCTTTTGCAGGATGGGTGGGAGGACTGGAGAGAAGAGTTCACCCAGCACCATGCTCAGCACATTCAGCACATAGTAGGTCTCAAAAAGAAATGATAATGATGATGATTTGGCTGTTAGTGGTTCCAGGCCACTTTCAACACGTCTAAACTTGTGTATGACTTGAACAGCTTTGTCTGACTTGTCTAAGATAAGGGAGCTTTTCCCTCTGAAATCTAGAACTACATTTAATTAGGCGTTAGTAACCTCCATTCCCAAACTGAATTGGAACAAGCTACTTTTCACACTAAAATGAAGCGAGGAATAAAATAGAGCAAGATGACTCCACTTTTTTATTTTTTTTCAGGAAGTTTTCCCATTTTCTCATAATGAGAGATCATTAAAATAACCAGGAGACAAATGGCACCAAATTAATAAAAATGTAGATCAAATGATCCTCCGTTACCTATTTTGCTCAATTGCAGTTGAGGAATGCATTGATTAAACTGCCAGCAAACAATTATGGTCGTATTCATTACTATATCTTAATCTATTTTATTATGATAGGATGATAACTAACACAGTCTTGCAGACAAACGTTTCTCTGTGGGCTAAGTAATCATTTACTGTGGATGTGCACCAAAGAATGCTGGGTTCACTTTGCACAGGGTAGACTTGAACCTTAGGGTCACAGAGAAGATGATTTATTTATTTATTTGTTTCATCGCATGGCTCAGTTTGCTGGATTCCCACATGGGGAGGGTTCTTTGAGTGCTGCTGTGAAATCTATAATGATCCCAGAGAGATTTTAGAAATGTCAAAAAAAAAAAAAAAAAAAGTAGTCAATGAGCTGTTATTTTTGTTGTTGTTGTTTTTATCTACTCTCTACCCACTAGCTGACTTGATTGATTTCTTATGTGCTTATTTACCCATTATTTATTTATTAGGCATTTATTCATTATTCATTAGGCAAACAGGTGATAGCCGTGCAGAACTTAGTATCTCAAGACTTAGCATTGATCAGAGCCTCATTGGAAAGGCGAAGACGTAACTCAACAGTTAAGCGGGGATAAAGGTAGGCCCAGAGATTTGCAAGAGCTGAAATAGAGGGATGATTTTGCCTCTTGGGAGTGAAAAATCTAGAGTTGGAAATGGTGATGACTTGGGTGCAGAAAGCAGGCTTTCTGCAATTGAATCCAGGCTCTGTCACTCACAAGCTAGGCATTCTTGGGCAAATCACTGCATTCCTCCAGTCTCAGGTTTTTCCTCTGCAAAATGGGCATGGCAGCAGTACCCGCCTCACTGTTGACACAGGTGCCAGTTATGAGAATCACTCAATAAGTGTGTCTTAGGTCCGGTCTTCTTGAATCCTTCAGTATGGAGGAGCCATGTCATTTGCATCCTTTGCTTGGCCCATGAGGAAACTAGGACTTAGGGAGAGCAAGTAACCTTGCCTGAAATCACCCAGCGACACAAAATCAGAGCCAAGATGTGAAGCCAAGTCTGCCGCACCACCAAGCACGTGCACTTAACCAGGATGAGGTTGGCATTTCATACACTGGTGGTATTTATAGCAAGGGTCACAAAATACCCCAAGGGGCCAGGCAGGATGTCAATGCCTGGAGTAGGCAGGTAGAAGCTGCCACTCACTTAGCTCCACAATAGTCTAAAGCCCCAGGCTCCCTTGCCTTGAGAACTGCACGCCCAGGCTTGCTTGCTCTTCCAATTATTATTCTTTTTGTAAGAAATCTGAGTTTTAATCTGAAATCTCTTGATTTAACTGACAACTATTTTAATTTACAACAAAGCAGCAAAACAGAGTGTGAGCCCAAGAAAAGCCATCTGCAGGCTGGGCAGGCCCAGGAGCTGGCAGCCTGCAAGTTCTGCTTTGAAGCAGGGCGCGTCTGCAGGCCACTTAGTATGCGCAGAGCCCTGCACCACACCTTCCTACTTAAATTTCTGCTCTGAGGACTGTTGCTCGCTTCCGCAGTCAGAAGTCTCCATCACTAGCTTGCAGCGGGAAACCAGGCTGCTTCCTTTCCAGGCCCTCCTTTTGCTTTGCTCAGCACTGGCATCCATCACTCACTGTTTTCAAGCAGGTTGGGCAGTGCCTGGCCCGCAATGAAACTTGTCTTCTGGTGCCATCTCCCATTTTCTGAGTGTTTTGAGGCTGGGCATGAGTTTGCCTTGAGGTCTCCTTGAAGCCGGCAGGCGATGCAAAATTCTCATCGAGTTGCTTTCTGTTGTCATTTTTCCTGTGGGGTTGGGGAGAGGCTTGTTGGAAAGTTCTGGTGCCCCAGAATCCACCCTATTTGATGTCAACATGCATTTATTAAATGGCCCCTCTTTGTATGTGGCAGGTGAAGGGAAGGTGCCCCCTGAAGAGCAGAGGAGACAAGTCCTGATAGTGTATATCAGAGTGATATGGCGGAGGCATTAAAAAAATGTGACACAAAAGAGGAAGAATTATGCCCAAAGGGGGCAATCAGTGAAAACGTCATAGTCTTTTAGATAAATAAGTAGGTGAGGATATAATTTCACCAGGTCAAGAAGGACAGTCCAAATGGAGTACAATACCACTATCACCACCGCTGCCAACATTATCACCAACACCACGACGAAGGCCACCACCTCATATCATCACCATCTTCATCACTACCACCATTGCCAACACCACTATCACCTCTACCACTGCCGCCCCCATCAGAACCACCATCACCACCACCTTATTATCTCTCTCACCACCATCCTGTTATCCCCATCACCACCACAGTCATCGCCTTCATAATCCTCACAGCTATCACCATCACCTCCACCACCATCACTGCCAACACCACCACCATCTTCATCATCATCAATCAATCAATAATCAACATTACTGAGAACATACCATAAAGCCCTTTACAAGTTGTATCTAATTTGAGATTCAGAACTTTTTGACATGGGCTATATATATATATATATATATATATATATATATATATATATATATATACACACACACACACACACACACACACACACACACAGTCATGCACTGTATGTTTCAGTGTTTCAGTCAACGATGGACTGCATATACAATGGTGGTCCCATAAGATTATAATATCTATTATAGATATAGATATTATAATCTAATTATAACATCTTATTATTATAATCTATTATAATAAGATTATAATATCTTATGGGACCACCATTGTATATGCAGTCCATCGTTGACTTTTCAGCCCCATTATAGGAGCTGAAAAATTCCTATGGACTAGCAACATTGTAGTCATAACATCATAGTTTTTTTTTTAATTGAGTGTAGCCTAAGTTTACAGTGTTTATAAAGTCTACAGTAATGTACAGTAATGTCCTACACCTTCATATTCACCCACGACTTACTCACCTAGAGCAACTACCAGTTCTGCAAGCTCCATTCATGATAAGTATCTTATATAGGTGTACCATTTTTATCTTTTATACCATATTGTTACTGTACCTTTTCTATGTTTAGATATGCTTAGATGCACAAATACTTAAAATTGTGTTAAAGTTGCCTACAGTATTGAGTACAGTATCATGCTGTCCAGGTTTGTAGCCTAGGAGCATATAACCTAGGTATGTGGTAAGCCATCCCATCTAGGTTTGTGTAAGTGCGCTCTGGGATAGTCTCACAACGACAAAATCTCCTAACAATCCATTCCTCGGAATGTATCCCATCGTTGTGATGCATGACTGTACTCTCATTTAAAGGTAAGGAAATTGAGGCTTAGAGAAATGAAGGCATTTACGAAGGTCACACAGCTCATTGATGTGGCTCCAAATTCCAAGCCAGCTACCTGACTCCAGAGCCAACAATGTTATCCACTGCACCCCACTGCCTGTGGGGAGAAAGGCCCTGTAGGATGTGTGAAGTGCTTAGGACACTCTGGCACATGGTAAATACTCAATAAATTGTTAGATACTGCAGCTTACTTCAGAAGAATGATAGTAATTGTTGCCTAACCAAAGGATTTCTGTATTCAAATACATTTAGGAAATGGTGGATTAAACAAATGCGAAGCAAGTTTTTATTTGGCTGCAGACCTTGTCAGAGCCTTTCAAGGGCAAATACACATTGGAAATCTCCAAGAAGCAATGCATGAACTGTTTCCTTCTGAACATATTCAAGACGAGAGTTCCTTGAGAGGCACAGGTCATGAGATAAATGATCAAGAGCATCAAAGTGGGGTTCTGTTAGCTCAGGGTTTTTCAACTGTGGTCCTGTTGACAGTTTGGGCTGGATCATTCTTTATTGTTAGGAGCTATCCTGTGCCCTTTGGATGCCTTTAGCCTCGACTTACTAGGTGCTGGTAGTACGGAGTCACCCAGTTGTGGCAATGAAAAATGTCTCCAGATATTGATAAATGTATCTAGGGGGCTATATCACTTCCAGTTGAGGGCCACTGAGTTAGCTTATTTAAAGCATAGAGAAGAGAACAGACCTGAAATGCCTACATTTAAGGGAACAGAGGATGAAAGAAAAGGCTATCACGGAGCCAAGGGAAGTGATGAAAGGTGCTCAGATGACCTTGGAAGGGCAGGACCAGGGCTGCCAAAAGAGCAGGGCATTCCAAAAAGAGGAGGCGGCCTCCAGCTGTCAGAAGCTCTGGAAGACAAATGGAGAATGGGTGAAGACAAGCCTTTGGATTTTCTCATCAGCTTCCTTTGGAAAACAACTCCAGTTGACTGACAGACAGCAGGCAGATTTCAGGGTGCAGAGCAGGACCATCTACTGCTCATGGAAGGCTTAGAGTGGCCAATACCAGGAAATGCTGTTAAAATGGGGACATCTGAACTAGCCTAGGAAGGATAGAGGCCAGCATGGTGGACAGGCAGCA
Source organism: Pongo abelii (assembly GCF_028885655.2). Taxonomy (NCBI): domain Eukaryota; kingdom Metazoa; phylum Chordata; class Mammalia; order Primates; family Hominidae; genus Pongo; species Pongo abelii. Next base: position 19,330,846 of record NC_072003.2, read on the forward strand.
ATGCAAGGGAGAAAGTGCATCAGTCAAGCTTCAGACGAGGAGGTGGACAGGGACAGGATCAAGAGCATGATCCTGTGATCATGGGAAGGACAGTTGGGCACATTCGTCTCACAGCCCTGGTGGGTTTGGCTCTCTGTTTTAGTTCCCTAGGGCCACCATAACAAATCGGCTCAACCATGGTGGCTTAAAACAACATGAATTTATTCTCTCATTCTGGAGAATGAGAGTTCTGGAGGTCAGAAGTCCACACTCAAGGCGTGAGCAGGGTTGGTTGGTTCTAGAGGATCTGGAGGAGCATCCATGGCTGTCTCTTAGGTTCCAGTTGCTGCTGGCGTTCCTTGGCGTTTCTTGGCTTGTAGATGCACCAGTGCAGTCCCTGCCTCCATCAGCACGTGACCTTCCTGCGTGTCTTCACGTGGCCTTAGGAGAAGATGAGTCATTGGATTTCTAGCCCATTCTAACCCAGTATGAACTCATCTTAATTTAACTAATTATATCTGCAGAGACTGTATTTCTAAATAAGATCACATTCTGAGATTCTTAGTGGACATGATTTTGGAGGGATGCCGTTTAACCCAGTACACTCAACATACAGCTTATTTTTTTACAAATGTGAATTCGTAACCATTTTAAAATTGGGATAATGTCCATAAGGATCAGTATTTCTGGAGTCTTCTGGAAAACCAGAAGACCGAGCAACTTGGAATGCATTCCCCATGGTAAAATGATTGGCGCTGACAACGGATCACCTCTGTTAGGGTGAATGGGCTTGTTCTAATTTGCCTCGGCCCCCACCCGGCCTACTTCTCTCATTGACCTTACATGGGTAGCCCAGTGTGGCCTGGAATTTGAGATCCCAGCATAAGCCATAAGGCTGGGGCCTAGCCCAGCACTTGGAGCAGACTCCATACTCTTTAGTTTCCTCGTGGTCTGGTAGAGATCAGAGGCATCACCTCCTCTCAGATGCTGTTTGTGATCTAGGTGTAACTACAGTCACATTCATCCGGTCCACATAAGCCCACAGCTGGGGTCCAAGGAGGATGGAGGCAAACCTGCCCTTACATGGACATGCGGGCCAGGACTGGCCCGGGCTAGAGTTCAGGAGGCCTTTTGCACATTTTTTGCACGTCAGTTCTGGAATCTCACCTCAGAAGGGCATGGTGCCAGAGGCGAATGACACTAACTTGAGAAATCAAACAGATCTGTACAAAAAATACAAAAATTAGCTGGGCTTGGTGGCACGCATTGGTAATCCCAGCTACTTGGGAGGCTGAGGCAGAATTGCTTGAGCCTGGGAGGTGGAGGCTGCAGTGAGCCGAGATTATGCCACTGCACTCCAGCCTGGGCAAAACAGTGAGACTGTGTCTCAAAAAATAAAAAAAAAAAGGAAATCAAACATCTGGATTTGAATCCCAGCTCTAACTCTAGCTGTGTGGCCTGAGACAAATGCCTTAAACTCTCTGAGTCATAGTTTTCTCATCCTTAGAATGAGGATACAATCTACTCTGCCCAAGTGTGTTTTGGGCCAGGTGTGTAAAATGCCAAGTATGAAGTGGGCCCTCAGTAAGTAGCAATCATGTAAAAATGATTGTTGTTCCTATTGTCAGATGAGTTCCAGCCACCAGACAGTTGTCACACACAGGTCTGGAGGAGCAAAATGGATGGAGAGAAGGGGAGATGAAGCTGCCTCCAATCAGAAGCCTTCTCCAATCACAAGCCTCCTCCAATCAGAAGCCTCCTCCAATCACAAGCCTCGCTGATGAGGACATGGAGCTTCTAAGTCCCCTATTGGCTGCTTGAGACAGGACATATTCTAAACAGCAGTCACCTCCTCCCCTCAGCCCCCAACCCCACCACCGTTCTGTGATCATTTTGTATGCACCACTCAGTGTTTAGGTGACACCTTATTAAACAAGGTTCGCCTGTGACCAGGCAAGTCACAATGAAGTCAGGAATTAAGATATAGCTTCCTGCATCGCCTAATTGGATTACAAGGATCATATGAATGCTGTGTTGACTATGAAATGTGCAGGGGATTATTCAGTAATGACTTTCTTCTGTCGTCCTTCACTAATCCTGTCAATCGGGAATGGCTTTAGATTAGGAGAGAATCCCACTGGAAGGAGCTGTCTTTCTCATTTACAGTTGGGCTTCCCCTGGGGCTGGAGAAGCAGGATCACTGTAGCTCACTTATTGGCCAGTGAAGACAGCCGCCATATCTAAGCAATGACTCTATTCCTCATCACTGGTCTGGGTTCCTGATCCAAACCTACAACAGTCAATGGACATTTCTACCTTGGGGTTCCACGAGCTAAGGGTCTGAAAAATAACCTACCATCCTTCTGCCTCCAAAGTCTCCTGAACTTTTTTCCTAGGTGAATAACCCCGTTATTCCCCAAGTTGCCCAAACGAAAACTCCAAGAGTCTTTGTTATTTCTACTCCCTTAAATCCACAAAGTCGCTGTCATTTCTAGGTCCTAAGTAACTTGTATCTGTCTCCTCCTCCCCAGCATCCTGCTCTGCCCTTTACGCACGTATCGTCTCTGTCTGGTAGTATTACAGTCACTTCCCAGTTCTTTCTCCTGCTCCATTTCTGCCTCTGTCTTCTCTTCAAAAACAAAAACAAAAAAACATGGTTTCCAGAGTGAGCTTTAAAAAATGTTCTTCTCCTCACATCACTTCCCTGATGAAAACCCTCATCAAACAAGGAAATACATTGCAGCTTGAGTCTCTTCTACCTTCCTGGGCCAAAGCAGACATTGCTAATCAATCACTGCATTGCTTCCTGCAAGGCAGGATTTGGACTCAGCTTTGCTATGAGTTCATTGGGTTGACAAGTGAGATGAGAACTATTTGACATCTCAGGATCCTTCCTCATCTGCCCTCTGCCTGCCAGCCTTGTTCCTGCTGCTCCTCCTCCCTTACCTGCATTGTAGAATTCACCTCCCAGCCATCCTGAGCTCAGGGGAATTCTGAGTGACTCGTACCACCATACCTTTGCACATGTAGTTCCCTCTGTGTGGAATGCCCTTACCCACGTGTGTCTGCCTGGGAAACTTTTGCTTTACTCAGGTGCCATCTTGTCCATGAAGTCTCGAGATTTAGGTATTTTTCTCCAAGCCCCCATTGCCCCATGCCCAGGTGTTCATTTTAGCAAGCACCCCCTTGCCCTGACGTTGTTGGTTAGCATGTCTGGGACAGAGATAAGGCTTATGCATCTTCACACCCCTGGTACCTGCCATGGCTCCACTGTGCTCAGGAGCCGTTTGTAAACAGTCAAATGGGTGATGGAATAAATAACATCTGTCTTACTGAATGCTTGCTTATGCCAGACACCAGGCTAAGCACTCTATCTGCATCATTGTATCCCAGCCTCACAATCTCTCTATAAGGTAGGCATGGGAGTTTTTTTCCACATGTGGAAACTGAGGCTCAAAGCAATGAAGTCATTTGCTCAAGGCCACACAGTGATGGACCCAGGTCTATCTAAAGTAGCGTTTTTTTCCCAGGGACATTTGGCAATATCTGGAAACTTTATTTTTATTTTTTGAGACAGGGTTTCACTCTGTTGTCCAGACTGGAGTGCAGTGGCTTGATCTCGGCTGACTGCAATCTCTGCCTCCTGGGCTCAGGCCATTCTCCCACCTTACCCTCCTGAGTAGCTGGCACTACCACCACCACCACACCTGGCTAATTTTTGTATTTTAGTAGAGACAGGGTTTTGCCATCTTGGCCAGGCTGGTCTCAAACCCCTGACCTCAGGTGATCTGCCCGCCTCAGCCTCCCAAAGTGCTGGGATTACAGGTGTGAGCCACTGTGCCTGACCTGGAAACATTTTTAATGGTCACAACTAAGGAAAGGATGCTCCTGGCATTTAGTGGATCGAGTCCAGAGATGCTCCTGGGCACTGCACAATGCACAGGACAGCTTGCTGTCACCCCCAATAGAGAATTATCCAGCCTATAGTGCTAATAGTGCTATAGTACAAGGGTACTATGGCCCTGAGGCTTTGCACGTAACGGTGGCCTTGAATGTCCCTACGGTATGTGGCTCTGTAACTGCTGCTGGTGTTTCATTGGTTTCAATTGCTCAGAGTCACAAGCTGCACAGATACATTCAGAAGGTGCTGCCCTCCCTTTAGTTGTGTCAAGAATGGCAGAGAGAATAGGGACATGGGTCCAGATATACCTTCTACTAAATCTTGGGACTTCATCATTTAACCATAACAGACTCCAAGGTAATAGTTCTCAGTGCAAGCCGTCTCCCCCATTCTGTCCATCCTGGAGGGGTCCCCTTCAAACCCACTACCTCATGCAAATTTCCAGCAGCTGAAATGAATACATGCAGATTTTTTGTTTTATTTTTTGCAGATGTTCTTAGGGGTAAGGTAAATATGTAATTTACAAAAATCCAAAGAACTTATGATCCGAATCTGCTTAAGCCACATGAAGTCAACAGAGGGTTAACAGCACCCAATTTATTTTCATCAAGAAATTTGAACTTTGGTCGTAGAATGCAACTTAGATGCAATTCTACATTATTTATGATTCATGGGGCATTGTAACTTACCACAGTCTCTGAGTAATCTTTTTAAGCCTGCCAAAAGAACCGGTGTTAATTGCTTACACTGGAACATATTTGCTGTTGGAAATGTCACACCATAATTATATCCCATTTCGCTGTCTAACAAGTAATATACTAAAAGAAAATTGGGTTTTTTTTTCCTCCTTCTTCTTGTGATGTGTAAAACCATTCCCAAAACACTTCAAACAGCATGCAGGTGGCAAGTTTCTGGACTTGTCAAGAAGTTAGGCAGAAAACTTTCTGGGTCTGCTGGTGGTAATACAAGCCAGACCAGCAGGGTCTGCTTAGTGGACTTTGTAACCTGAGCTCATGCTCAGAAAGCCCCATGTTAGATTTTATGCTTTGCTTTCACTGTCTTGACACTCTTAATATTTTTTGAACAAGGGGCCTTGCATTTTCATCTGTAGTGAGCCCTGCAAATTATGGAGTGGGTCCTAAAAAGGAGGAGGAAAGGGAGAGAGACATGGCCCATGGAGACTGGGATTAAAGAGCAGGGAACAGTTGACGTTTCAGGACATGATGAGAATTTCAGAGACACAGACCAATTATAAATGAGAAAGAGTGTGTGTGTGTGTGTGTGTGTGTGTGTGTAAAATAAGAATTGGTGGCTTATGAGGTCACACAGGACAAAATGTCTAATCAGATGACTTCCTGGAAGACTAATACTATATTTGGTAGGCTGAGCATCTGTTAAACCAAGGACTGGCAAATGATAGCCCACAAGCCAAATCTGGCCCACCACCTGTTGTGTAAGTTAAGTTTTATTGGAACACAGCCACACTCATTTGTTTTGGTCTTGTCTGTGGCTGCCTTCTCTCTGCAATGGCAGAGTTGAGAAGCTGCAACAGAACCATATGGCCCACAAAGCCCAAAGTGTTTACTGTCTGTCCTCTTATAGAAAATAAAATATTTAAGATTCCTGTCTTAAAATCTAGGGAGAGCCTCATGCACCTGGCTACAAGAGAGGCTGAGAAATGCTGAAGAAATGTTGATAAGTGTCACATTCTCATTTGTAATTGTGTATAACAGAGGGGAAAATGGATGTTGATGGATGGTTAGCTGTCTCTGGCATACCCCTTTTGCAGATTTGGAAGCTGGGGAAGCTTCAAGAGTTCATGAAGCCATTTTCCCAAGATCACAGATCAAATAAGTGACAGAGCCAGGACACAGAGGGAAGCCTGACTTGAAAGTATAAAGCACATGCTTTCTAAATTGTGATAGCTTCCCTGCATCTGCTAACAAGTGCACGTATACTGAGTAATCTTTTGCACAGATAACACTGATAAGACTGCAAAATAAGACTGCGAAGGAAAACAAGCCAAATCACAGATGGCTGTTGCCCCCGAAAGGGTGATTAGGCATGCGTGTGTCTGGTCTTCATAGAAGGCAGATGCTGCTAAAAGTGTTTGTCGGGTCATCCATTTGCTCATGTAAGAAATGTGTGGAAAGTTTAGGCTTTCTAAATGGTTCACCTTCACCCATCTCAATGCCTTGCTTTTCCTCCTGTCCCTGTCTTGTTGCTGATAGAATGTGATCAACAATGAGAACATCTGTACAACAGCTCCTAGATGACCAATATACCACAGCCTTCAATTAAAATATGTCAGGTTACCTTCCTCAGTATTTCCTTTCCATTTTCCACTTTGGGAAATTGAAGCTCAAAGGTTCTCGTAGCTTCTCTAGATAACAGAGCTAGCGAGGTCTGGTCCTAGAATTTGAACCCAAGCCTTTCTGCCTTCGATAACCAGGTACAGAATCACTATATTAGTTAGGGCAACATCAGCTGCTATAACAATCAAACCTAGCAATGTTTGTTTGCGGTGAGGTCACACAGGGAAAACTGTCTAATCAGATAACTCTTTCTGGAAGGCTAGTACTTTATTTGCTAGATTGAGCTTCTCTTCAACCAGAGATTGGTAAACTGTAGCCAGTGGGCTGAATCCAGCCCACCACCTGTTTTGTAAGTCAAATTTTATTGGAACACAGCCACCAGTGTATAATGCCTCTAACATGAAGATGGTTGATGTCTTCATCCTCTGCCATCCAAAATAGATGTTCCTGATTGACTCCCCTCCATGTTGTAATTCAGGGATCCAGGCCCTTTCCGTCTGACTCCACTATCTTCACTATCTTCAACACACAGCATCCAAGGTCACCGTGCTCTTCTGCACCCAGACAGTGGAGAGGGAAATAGCACAGAGAAGCATGCACAGGTGTCCATGGGTAAGCCTAGAAGTTGTGTGCATCACATTTCTATTTTATTGGCTAAAGCACAGCCACTTGGCAAGACCTGACTGCAAACGATGTGAAGTAGGTTGTAGTGAGTGCCATGGATAAAGCAGACATGGTTTTGACCAAGAGCCTCAGCCACTCTGATTGCCCTACTGCTCTGCCCAGAGTTGCTTCCCTTTCCTTTGGGTTATTTCCAGCCCCCTGGCCCCTGTGAAATACATGTGACCACATGGCTCTGTTCCTGCAAAAGGGTCACCTTCCCCAATGCTGGGAACACATCTCCAGGAAGCATTCCTCTGTGAGTGTGACTGTGCATCTGACAGGGATACAGGGCACAGCGGGAGACAAGGTTAGTAATTTAGTTGTTATTGGCTGACAGGTTAGTCTTAGAATATGTTCCGTGCAATTCAAGGCTTGCATGAAAGAGACAGAGAGAGGCACTTAACAAATGTCAGCCTTTCTTTTTTTTTTTCCTGGCGCCGTTGCCTCACACTGACCCTGAAGCGTTTGAGGGGTGTCTCTGTGCGAGTCCATCAGCACCTAGTCCCAGCCCCGCTTGGTGTTCTTGATTCCTCTTCCCTGTGAGGTTTCCCTGAGTGTGGTTCATGAAGAGCAGCCATCACAGTTGCCAGAGGGCCCATGAAAATACTGAAATACTGCCAGGGTGGTGATCTGGAGGGAGGAGTGCTGCCATGGTGGTGATCTGGAGGGAGGAGTGCTGCCAGGGTGGTGATCTGGAGGGAGGAGTGCAGGATTCTGCCTTTTTTTTTTTTTTTTTTTGAGACAGAGTTTTGCTCTGTCACCGAGGCTAGAGTGCTGTGGCATGATCTCTGCTCACTGCAATCTCTGCCTCCCAGGTTCAATGATTCTCATGCCTCAGCCTCCCAAGTAGCTGGGATTATGGGTGCACACCACTGTGCCCATCTAATTTTTATATTTTTAGTAGAGACGGGGTTTCGTCATTTTGGCCAGGCTGATCTTGAACTCGTGACGTCAAGTGATCCACCCGCCTCCACCTCCCAAAGTGCTGGGATTACAGGCATAAGCTGCTGCTCCCAGCCCAGATTCTGCGTTTTAATAAGCTCCTCAGACAATCGTTTTCAGGATCACAGGTTTCAAGCAGTTTCTCAACCTTGGCACTTGACATTTTGAACCAGATAATCCCTTCTGTGGGGGCCGTCCCGTACATGGTGGGATGTTTAGTGGCATCCCTGGCTTCTGCCTCCTAGATGCCAGTAGCATTCTTTCTTCCAGTTGTGACAAACAAAAATGTCTCCCTGAGGACATTGCCAAATGTCCTCAGGGAGACAAAATTGTCCCTGGTCAAGAAGTGCTGGCTTAGGGCATAACTTAGTATGTTTCTGTGACATAAAATATAAATGTTCCTCTAGGACCCATGTTCTTCTCTCCATTACTCACTCCTAGGTATCTGGGTGGGGTCCTAGGACTCAGTCTCCCTCAGAGGAACATGAGTGGAAATGATGGTTACTTCTTGGCCAAGCCAGTTGACGGGCTGTGAATTTGTCATGCCAATCGCTGTCCCCTCTGTGCACTGCAAGAGAAGGGTGCTAAGGAGTGAGATTGTGGAGTTAAAGCAATTTGGATCCTCAAGTCACCTCTTGGAGGAAGGCACTGTAGGAGAGCTGCTCAAGCTGCATAGGAGCAGGAAATAAGCCTTTGTTGGGTTCAAGCCACTGTGATTTTGGGATCTATGTGTTGAGCCCAGCATTGCCCTGGCTCATACTAGATTTTAGTGCTGTATGTAAAGCACAAAGGAACTGTCAACTTCCTCTCTTATAAGTCATCTGAATCATGTTCTTTTTATTTTTTCTTGGAGACAAGGTCTCACTCCATTGCCCAGGCTAGAGTACAGTGGCGTGATCATAGCTCACTGTAGCCTTAACCTCCCAGGCTCAAGCGATCCTCCTGCCTCAGCCTCCTGAAGAGCTGGGACTGCAGGTACACCCCACCACACTCTGCTTAAAACATATTCTTAATACATTTAAGGCAGGATGGAGTAATGGCTTTGGAAGCAGGTTAGCCTGGGTTCAGATCCCAGCTTGGCCACTAGCTGTGTGATCTTGGTCATGCTATATAACTGCTCTGAGTCTCAACCTGTTCTTCCTTGGCAAAAGTGGGATAATGATGGCATCTGTCTCAGTGTTTGTGTGATGATGAACTGGAAAAAATGCCACCAACCAACCAAAAACACTCTTGATACCCTGCCTGGCATATAGTAAGTGCTTAACAAAATGCTGGCTTTTGTCAATATATTTCTGGCAGGGTCAGTGGCCCTGCATTGTTTCTTGGGTTAGCATTTTTAGTAGAGACCTGTTTTTCGCCAATCAATCAGCTTCCCGTAGCTTTATTGACCATAGGACATGGTTCTGTGAATATTGAAAAGGAGTGATGGCTGCCGGAGAGGGACAAGGACCCCAAACAATATGTTAGGAGGTGATGATTATTAACACAGGGGCAAGGAAATGTTGATGCCACCATGAAGCCATAAGGGTGGAAAACATGGCCGAGGAGTGTCTGGATCACTCACTCATTCTGCATTCATTGCCTCATTGCCTATTTTGTGCCAAGGGACAGAGATAAAACAGAAAGCCAGTCTTTCCACATTTTCATGTACCTCCAATACTACACAATCTGTTGCTTTTAAGAAAAGGACATAAACAAGCAAAGGTACACTTTCTGCCCGGGGTGAGATCTCAGTCATAGTTGGAGAGACAAACAAATGATTTTATCTGCCCAGGCAAACAAGCCCAGGAAGAGCATCAGAAGTTAACACAGGCCAGGCGCGGTGGGTCACGCCTGTTATCCCAATACTTTGAGAGGCCGAGGCGGGTGGATCACCTGAGATCAGGAGTTTGAGACCAGCCTGGCCAACATGGTGAAATCCCATCTCTACTAAAGATATAAAAAGTAGCCGGGTGTGGTGGCACACACCTGTAATCCCAGCTACTCGGGAGGCTGAGGCAGGAGAATCGCTTGAACCCAGGAGGCAGAGGTTGCAGTGAGCTGAGATTGTACCATTGCACTCCAGCCTGGGTGACAGAGTGAGACTACGTCTCAAAAAAAAAAAAAAAAAAGTTAACACAGACATTGACCTGAGTTCCCCAAATTTATCCAGACTGCCTCCAATCCCGGCTACCCACTGCTTCTCTCAGAGGTGTGTTATATGAGAACGCCTAGGTGGCCTGGCCTGGGTGACAGCTTGCTCAGATTTCAACTGTGCTCGTATTTTTTTTTAAATGGCAGTTTCAACAAATCCTACCCACTGGTGCATTGTTTAACCAAATGTCATTTCTCTGCCTTTCTCATTTAAGTATCATCTGTTAGGTTTACACATTGGTACACCCATGAAATTAACATTACATGTGTTTCCTTTTGGAGTTGACTAAATTTAATTTAATTTAAATTGTTTTCACTGTCAGTGGCCTTCCCAAGCTGTGGCAGCAGGGTTCTGTCTCCTTAAAGGCTTATCTTAACTGCATCCTGTCAAAAAATCCTAGGACCCACCCACTTTTCCCTGCAGTTCTGTGGTCTAGGGGCCAGCCCATGTTTAAAATGAGCTTCCTCTGTCAGTTCATTCAGAGAGGTTCTTATTTAGAAAAGTTTATTCTCCTGCCTCAGCCTCCCAAGTAGCTGGGACTACAGGCATGCACCACCACGCCCTGCTAATTTTTTTGCATTTTTAGTAGAGACGGAGTTTCACCATGTTGATCAGGCTGGTCTCAAACTCCTGACCTCAAATGATCCGCCTGCCTCGGCCTCCCAAAATGCTGGAATTACAGGCATGAGCCACTGCACAGGAGAATCACTTGAACCCAGAGGCAGAGGTTGCAGTGAGCCAAGATCGCACCACTGCACTCCAGCCTGGTGACAGAGTGAGACTCCATCTCAAAAAAAGAAAGAAAGAAAAGAAAACAAAATTATTCTCAGGAGCCCCCTGGCTTAAATGAAGCTTCCAAGCCATGGTTGAGAAATCAGGGTCTCTCTGGTCTTCCAGGTAGGTCGAAGAGTGGTAGGCAAACCAGGACAAGAGCTCCCAAACCAATGTTAGGGAACTTGACTTGATTAATATAAGCACCCAGGCAGCGTAATGGTCATCCCCTCAATGATGCTGTAATGGCAAAAGACAAGACATAGCGTTCATTCATTTCACATTTATTTAGAGATTCGCTGACCACGTCCATCTGGTCCAGTGTGCAGCCCTGCAGTGTGTCACCCAGTAGCAGGCATTTGATAATTATTTCTCTTTTTTTCTCTTTTTTTTTTTTTTTTTTTTTGAGACAAAGTCTTGCTTAGTCGCCCAGGCTGGAGCGCAGTGGCACGACCTCGGCACACTGCAGCCTCCACCTCCTGGTTCAAGCAATTCTTGTGCCTAAGCCTCCTGAGCAGCTGGGTTTATAGGTATGTGCCACCACGCCTGGCTAATTTTTGTATTTTTAGTAGATACAGGGTTTTACCATGTTGGCCAGGATGGTCTTGAACTCTTGACCTCAGGTGATCCACCCACCTTGGCCTCCAAAAGTGCTGGGATTACAGGCATGAACCACCACGCCCTGCCGATAATTATTTCTCAAATAAGTGATAAGTCCATCTTGTCCACTGCTGTCTTCCGCCTCCCACCTCACACCTCGCCCCCTGCCACTGCCCCAGGGTATGGTACACTCACAGGCATTTATAATTATTCATCAAATGAACAAATGACTTTGTGCTAGCACATGCTTGGGAGGTATTTAAAAGTTTTTACAGTGACCTCAGGCTGTGCCTGTGGAGGATCTTCTACTCACTCCCAGGAAGAAACATGACAAAGGGACCTTACATGTTGTAGGAGAGAAATTGAATGAGCTTGGAATATGCACGTGGCTTAGACTTGGAGGGAGATGGGGGCCGGAGTAATAGCAAAATAAAAATTTCCACATATTTGAGGGGTTGGTTTGCCGCAGAAGCAGCAGCACTATCTCTGAAGACCAAATTAGGACCTATGGATGAAAGCTTCGAGCAGGCACATTTTGGAAGCGATAGCTCACAATCACTGCTGAGCACAAGTGCTGCTATGTAAGGCACTGGGCCTTCCATCTTTGGAGGCATCTAAGAAAAAATACCCAGTGGCCCTGCATTACTTACTCAGTAAGTTCTTGTCATTACCCTACAGAAGTCTTAAAAATACAGAAAAGCACCAAAGGAAAGTAAAAAAAACAAAAGTCCTCCCTGCTCCCCTCTCCCCACCCCTGAGTTTGCTTTTTTGCTTTGTTTTGTTTTTTTTTTTTTTTTTTTTTTTTTTGGTGTTTTGCCTTTTTTTGAGAGGAAGCCTCGCTCTGTCACTAGGCTGGAGTGCAGTGGCGTGATTTTGGCTCACTGCAACCTCCGCCTCCCGGGTTCAAGCAGTTCTCCTGCCTCAGCCTCCCGAGTAGCTGAAACTATAGGCGCACACCACCATGCCTGGCTAATTTTTGTATTTTTAGTAGAGATGAGGTTTCACCATGTTGGCCAGACTGGGTCTCGAACACCTGACCTTGTGATCCACCTCTCAAAGTGCTGGGATTACAGGCGTGAACCGCTGCGCCTGCCCCCCCAATGTTTTTTGTCTTTTTTTAAAATTATTATTATTATTCAAAGTAAGACCCTCCCTGCCTTGAGACCTTGACACATGGTCTTCCTTCCTTCCAAAGTGACATCTCTTCACCTGGCTCACTCTTCATGTTTCACAGCTCAGCTTCACCATGGCTTCTTTGGAAAAGTCTATAGACCTGGTTTGCATCAGATCACCTGGCCCCATCT